>NC_092115.1:32456227-33056227 GCF_045679555.1 Salvelinus alpinus | reverse complement strand
AACGAGACAGGGCATCCTTTCCTTCGACAGTCGACGCCAGCAAGGCATGGGATAGATACAGTTTCACATTTCCCCTTGCCGTGCGCCCTGGTGCCAAAATGACTGGCTAAAAATCATATGCGATTTGTTTAAACTCACGTCAATCGCCTCAGTTGTTAATTTTACTCACGGACCACTCACATTTCTCCCAATGAGGAAATTACTGTGAATGTACGTTCACCGTTGATTAAGAAAATCAATTATGCACATAGCCTAAGATAAGTACAAGCAAAATGTCTCCGGTCCAAGGAGCGCTTTAAAAGGCAATTATCGGCGACCACTGCGGTATGGTTTGGTTAGGGAATGCGTCCTGAAGAAAATTACCGCAAAAGCAGATACAAAGGAGCCAATTCAATGTGTATCTCACATCAGATCAGGAAACTAAGTTTCAACTCCTCAATACATTAACAGACAGCTGGGTTCAGTGCCGTAAGATCCTCTACCCTGCAGCCCTTATTGGGTGAGCAGCTGTGCAGGTTTTACAGTTGCAGATGTATTGCAATCAGAGCTATGTATAGCCATAAAGAGAGTAGGTCTACATATGTATATGATTGCAATAGTGTCTCTGTTTTTTTCTACACAACACACTGTCCCAAAGTCTAACACTTTACATGGAGTTGCTCTTATACCTGTGTAATAACTCTGTCATGACATTGTAATAACATTAGGTTGTTACATAGGACTTTAATAATTGCGTTCCCCTTTGTAAGTGCATTGAATTACCATCTTAACTACCAATTTTATACACAGTTGATTAAAGTGAGACCAATTTGAGCATCATAGACCTGAGAGATAAAATGGCCTTTATAAAAGAGTTAAATAAAGGTTAAATAACAAAATTAAATTAAAAAAAAAAATTGAACTTGAATGCTATTATCACTTGCACCACATAAGGTTTCTTAGTCATGAATTCATCTCACAGGCATTTTATTCTCTTTTAAAAAATTAGTTATTGTCGTTTCAGGTGATTTTCTAATGATTGTTGATCTTATTTATAGAACATTTCATCAAATTAACACTTTGCTGCCCTGGACATGACCTGATTAGATTGAAGACGATGCACACCCATCTGTTTTAGCATCAAATCCCTATACAGTACTACAGTGGCTTGTGAAAGTATTCACCCCCTTGGCATTTTTCCTATTCTGCTGCCTTACAACGTGGAATTAACGCCAAAGGGGGATGAATCGTTTTGCAAGGCACTGTACCTTGTGAGTAACCCCTATATATTGGGTATCCATGTTGATTTAGATGCGGAAAGCTGCAGTATTGACTTGTGTTTTCACAATAAAGTTGTGTTTTAAGTGCGGTATAGCTCATCCAAAATTTCAGTTAGTGCACACAGACTATCTTTGTGAAACATTGATGCCTTCTCACCATGGAAAACTTACGCACATTTACTTTGTGTTTTTTTGTTTATTTCGAAAAACCAATATAACAGAAAGTACAACACAACACTAACATTCAAACATGCAAAAATACAAATATTAACAAACAATATGAGCTGCACATCCATTTCACAGTGTGTTGTCAGACAAATACACACATGGTCAGTCAAGACAGTTTATTAGGTCTCACCCATCAAAAATGGAGCCATCCAACTAATTATACACAGATAACCCCTCCTACCCTTATAATTTAGCCAGGAAAGAAGGACATTATTTATTGTCTCCAATTAGGTTTTGAAGATAAGATAACCAGTTCACAATTAACTTTAAGTTAGCAACGCAATAAGATTCAAAAAAATTGCTGAATTTGCCAATCTTATTTGATATGGGAACTATTCAAATTCATCCTTTGTTTCATTCATATGGCCAAATAATGCCATTGCAAAGAGTTAACTGGACACAAGGGGGCGTAGAGTGATACATTTCCTTCTCCTTTGCAGGCTCCGCTCAGCAGGCTCAGCAGACAGAGGTAAATGTAATTATGCTGTTCAGACTGACCTTGAAAGCCAACTAGTTAGATTGACATTTGAAGGAAGAATACTTTATTGGATTATTGACAAGGAAATGTATGATTTACTACCTGCATTCACACTGACATCAGAGGAAGCTTCGTTGAGGACAATCCCATTCAATGACAATGTGAACAGTAATGGAGTTGGTTTCCACTATCCCCTGTTTGTGCATAAATTACATGTCACTGGATTGGGGAAAGGGTATACATCAATAAATAATCAAACATGTGTGTATGCTGTGTAGCACATAGGAAGTAATATCATTTAATACCATGCAGATGTGTTTTTACAATTATATCCCTCATTAAATTAGTCCTCCATGCCATTGAACAGGCTATCGATTGTCATGCCTTCTGAGCTATGCAACACACAACGCTCATTACCAACAACCTGCACATTCCGACGATTGCACTGGTATGTATCCTTATATCACAGCTGTCTCCAGCTACAAGCCCAAACACCATCACCACCACCACCACTAGTCCACAAATCTCCCCACTCCCCACTCCACACACAAATACACCTGTCTACCAAGAGGGTGGGTCTTGACTCCGCCCATTACAAATGTACGTGGTTTTAATTGGTTTGAAGACGCCTGACATGTAAAGGAGTCTTGGGAGACTCCTCCCATGCACCTGATAGGGAGTATTTACAGCTCTTTACTGCTGCCTGCTGTACTGTTACAACAGGGCTCTCTGCACTACAATGACACTTCACTGGCGTATGCACTAAGGATTTCCGTCTCTGCAGTGATTTGTCGCGCCCTGAGGGGACCGTTATATTTACCAAAAAAGTTTTATACCAAAGTTTCAGTCACATTTATTTTCCAAGATGCCACGATCGTTTCTTGTCAAGAAACATATTAACTCCTCTAAGAAGCCAAATTATAGCGAGCTGGAAAGCCCTACAGGTAAAGCAAATACGTTTTCTAAATCCATCGCTCAACAGATGCGTGGATTACACTGACATGCAACTAAATTGTTACAAGTTTACAAATTGACAGCGGCCAGGCTATTTTCCGAATACATAGTTGAAATGTATCCGGATTCATACTTTCATTGCATCTCCATGTCAAAGTTATTGCTACTTTGTAACTTTCTAATCTGTGCTCTTCAATGAGGGGATGTTATTCAGCTCTTTTTAAAATAAATAATACATGGACATATATAGGCCTATTATTACTATACGGTGAAGTTATTTTTAATCACCTAAATGTATGATTTTGTTTCTATTTTCAGTATTTATTTCACCGTATCTTTACAAAGGCCTCCCATTGCCTGTCATTCCTCAACCGGAGATCCTTAGCTCGGTCGCATACAACCCTATCACAGTATGGACTACAAGCAGTTTTCCGTTATCTCCGCTTCCAAGTGACCTCTCTCCCATTTCTGGATACCCCTCGTCGCTCTCTGACACCTCATCCAAAGACCACAGCGGCTCCGAGAGCCCCAGGAGCGATGAAGACGACCGGATGCTTACCAAACTTACAGATCCTCATGGAGTGGAGGCAGAAAAATTCCAATGTAGTTTGTGTAACAAATCCTATTCCACGTATTCTGGACTGCTGAAGCATAAGCAACTGCACTGCGACGCTCAGACGAGGAAATCTTTCAGTTGTAAATATTGCGAAAAGGAGTACGTCAGTCTTGGAGCACTAAAAATGCACATCAGAACTCACACTTTGCCTTGTGTCTGTAAAATATGTGGCAAAGCTTTCTCAAGACCGTGGTTGCTTCAGGGACACATCAGAACGCACACTGGTGAGTAGCTATAAAGGTTTGGAGTGCCGTTACTGTACAGTAGTCTACTTGGAAATATTGAAGATAGCCCACCATGCAGCTATTTCGTTTTAGGATAACTATGTGCAACAGTTTATGGAATATATCATTTATGATAACTGGTTTGAACTGTTTTTATTAAATGTATGTATCATATACATATTGCAAAGTGCATTGCAATGCCTGTGTAAAACAGTTATATGTTATGTGGTAACTTATGTTAAAGGTGTGGTTTTCAGACTGTGAAGTTCCATGATGTACAACATTCTATGTTCTGGTTTAAACTTTTCACAAAAGTAAAAGATTTGGACTTTTATGTCAAGCCATATCTCATGCTTGACATAATGTCAGGGAAGAACGATTTTGGCTCTAGTGTTTCCTAACCTTTACAGTGCAACATAAGAGTAACTATCAGTCCATGCGCTAGTTAAGTTATTACAGTTGATTATGGAGCAAATAGCCCTACATTATTAGGCCTATGTCAGTTTGTATCTTTTATCCGCCTGTGAATACTGACACATTTCTTTCCCTTTCCCCTCTTACAGGAGAAAAGCCCTTCTCCTGCCCCCATTGCAGTAGGGCTTTTGCGGACAGGTCCAACCTCAGGGCTCACCTACAAACCCATTCGGATGTGAAAAAATACCAATGCAAGAACTGTTCCAAAACCTTCTCCAGAATGTCTCTTCTGCACAAGCATGAGGAATCTGGTTGTTGTGTAGTACATTGAGACTGCTGGGCTGGGATACAGTGCCACCACCAGAGACCTCTGGTACTTTCCAGTCCTCAAGAACTGTTCAGGGGATATTGCATACTGAGGCTTTGTAACCAAATATGCAAGACACTCTTTTACTGACTGACCAACAATCCATTTCATTTCAGTGTAAAAACAAATGCTCTGTCTGTCATGTGCTTTTCATTTTAAGCAGTATCTTTCTGCCATTGCAACCAGTGTTGAACTTTATGTTTGTTATACCATGTACCTTACAGTCATTGCTTTTCATGTACTTTTGAGAAGTGGAGAGATTTGAAATAATGTGCCTTCTCAAACATTTTGATGTTCTGACCAATCTCTCTCAGAGGATATATTTCCGGTTATGTCATAATATTTTTCTTTTTTCTAAGAAACCACATAGGTATTCCACATGGTGTATGGTAACAAACGATAGAGACGGACTGTGCACAGTCAATGGAATATTTAAAGCCATCATAACTTAAGGAACAAGTGGAAAGACAATTTTTAGGGTGACAGTATTACAACTCAATCACACAGTAACTGTTTTGCCAGCAGATAACAATACTTTTACCAAGTGCCTCACTTTGACTTGGCAATTAACTATTTTTCTAAAACAATTGTTTTCATTTATATTTTTATATATTTGAATGTAAGTGTGACTGAGATGATTGTATTTTTGACAGTGTGAATTGTGATACTGAATAAATGATTTTAATATTTTTGAGATGCTTTTAAAATAAAGATTCATAAAATGTTTGTAAAATGCTTGACTTCATTTTTCTGTGCAAGGACTGTGAATATCAGGGTATGGCATGATGACGTACGTACGCTGGGTACTCTAGAAAAGGTGTCATGAAACATCTTCTTAATTCAACTTTATGAGATTAGTAATCCAATAAATATACTAAAATCCATCACATCATGTATCATGTGCAGACTTTACATGTATCATTATACAAGCTGCAATGTTTTTACTACTTTCTCTTGAAACTACTTGCCTGACATTACTATGATAACAACCTGTCTGTGGAGTTGTAGTCTGTCAACTTCATATAGTAACTTTCAAATTGCTTCAAAGTTAAACATACAACACAGCAGAAGTCAGGTTCCTGCTCCAGTCCGCTTTCTTGCTTTCATTCCATGGTAGAGGTGTAGAAAGAATGAAGGATGACTCAACCCAAACTCAAGGCTGAACCTGCTCCTTGTGAACCTGTCCAGACATCAAACAAACTTGAAATTTAACACATGCTGGCTATATTGATCAGCACTCACTTGTTACACCCTTTGAGGGAGCACAGCCCTTTATTTGCCTGCCTGCAGCCAATCTTACTTTTGAAATGGAAGAGCTTATTTCTTGTGGACAGCTATCTATTGTAATCCTAATCGACCAATCCCTCAGAGGTCTGTCTGTCTTTCTCTCTAGCCCTGTTTATACCTGGTTCTAACATGCGTCCTTCATCCATATCTTGTCCACAATTCTGATTATGCCCACATTTTTAGACAGGTGTAGATGATTAAAATACACATTGTGAACCGATTTTGATCAGATCTTAGAAGTGCAAGAGCAGGACAAGATCAGGATGAAGGATGCATGTTAATGGCAGGTATAAACAGGGCTTCTGTACGTGTGGTGAATGCTTCTAGGCAGTAAACTGATTCAATCTGTCTTCCTTCTAATGCATAAGTTGAGGTCTGATACTGAATGGTTAATTCACAGCAATCACTGCAGAGGCACTGGAATAAGTTATAGTTCTACCCTCTAATATGTTTCCACCCAATCCCCGGATTTGCATTGCTTTGACAACCTGCAAGGATTCTGGGATGTGTGCCATCAAGAATTAAAACTGACTTCCTCAGGCTACATCTTGTAGTCTTTTATAGTATGTTGTACAATAGGCTTAAATGTTGTTTTTTAAATCACTCCAAAAAGTGCAATGCCTAAAAGGATACAGTAGAAGGCAAACTATTTCTAAAAAACAGACAGACGCCAGTGTGGTATAATCTAGACTAGAGAGAATATTCCGTAATGCCCAAAAGCTGCTGACCTGAGTGATCTGACTTGACAAACAGACACTTGTGTTCCTTCCTGGCTCATTCTGAAGGGCTCCTGAGCTGATCTTCCCTGTAGGTAGATTCTTGATCCGTACATATGAGTCATCGTCAAGCTATTCCAGGTGCTCTCTCCTGGACTTCTGATTGGACCAGGTGGCTCCAGGCTTTTTCTGTCAGACCTCACCATGAGAGAGGCAGGTGCAGGCACATACATAAACCACATGTGACTCTCTTATAACTATGTGAACCATATAGTCATGATTTCATGTTAAAATATCACTAATGTACTGTATATGAAAGGTTTGGAGGAAGGTGTGTCCCCAAGGAATTTTCATGAATCAGCTGCTTTTGGTTATACTCGAAATGCACCCATAAGATAAGAACATTGTTCGTTTCTTTCAGAGATTCATGAGGTTTCTTTCTACTTAACGC
Organism: Salvelinus alpinus; assembly: GCF_045679555.1. Classification (NCBI taxonomy): domain Eukaryota; kingdom Metazoa; phylum Chordata; class Actinopteri; order Salmoniformes; family Salmonidae; genus Salvelinus; species Salvelinus alpinus. The sequence continues at coordinate 33,049,233 of NC_092115.1, read as the reverse complement.
AATGCCAATGTTGAATTTCCATAACTTGCCATCTCCTTCTCTTGTGAAATAGTGCCTTCCATTTATTTTTATTACAATGATTATTAAAAGCCTGGCTGATTTATCCGATTTGAAAAGAACATGCAATGATTTTCATCCTGGCATGAATATTTTATTTAGCAGTGATGGTGGTAGTAAGAGGAGGAGAAGAAGAGGTGTCTCCTTTGTTTGGCTTCATATGGCTACTGTATTATGGGAACTTGTGAAATCAAATATTTGTGTGAGGTGGCAACTGTTAATCGTTATCCCGTTGTGTATAATTACCAAACCTGAAGATGTAAAAGGCAGGAGTGCTTTATGTATCTTTTCTAACAGACAATAGTGAAGAAAATTGACTATTCATGCTCTCTGAATGATAAGTTTGAATCCATTTGATATTAGGTGTTTTCTAAATAACTTCTGAACTAACATTCAAGTAATTAAAATATTGTTAGTTTGGACATCCATCTACGGTATATTATTTGTTTGTTCTGGTAGGTAGGTTATACAATAAAAAATGAATGTCATTTTCTTAAACATAACACTTATTGTACACAAAAAACACAAAATATCTGACACCACACAAGAACTAGAAACTGTATTCACTGTCTTTAGTATTGCCACGGACATACACATAATGTAGAGCACTGACTGCTGGGGATAGTCAAATACATGTAGATGTGAGGGGGCACATTCTTTGAAACCTGCTGACTTAACAGTGAATGGGGAGTATGGTTCCTCTATGACTGTCAAGTGGAACAAATAGAGTTAAGGGTGTCCTCTGAGGCCTGATTGTCCCGCCAGCCACAGCGTGATCTACCAGCTCCTCTCCAAACCCTGGCTCAGGAGAATGGCCTGATTGTGTTTCCTCGGATCCCTATGACCGCCTGCAGGGATGCCTCCCTGGCCTGTTTATAGACCTCACACATCTTGTTAAAGATGATTCTCAACCCCCCCCCCCCCCTCTGTCGTTTCAAATTCCACTATCTTCTCCAAATGACTGGATGGATGACTTGTTGTGCTACATTTGAGTTCTTTCTGCTTAAAGTGGTCCACATGTCTTGGTTCCTTAGACTGTTCGACCACCAGAAATGTAGTAGGCTAGGTGGTCATGAGTTTGATTCAATGTGGACATACACATCAAGTTAGCGCTGTGAAATAGGTGAACATTTTGAAACATTCTGTATTTTGGCTGTATTAGCCATGTATTTTTTGGGTGTATAAACACTTAAGAAACAAAAGGACAAACTAATTTGACCTGCATGTGCACATCCCTGATTGTGAAAGGAGAGTGATGCACCTTACAACCAGGTCAAGGAATAATTTGGGTCAACATGTCATTAGAGAAGCGCTAAGGGAACACTTGGAAGCGATGAAAAGCAAGGCTGTTCAAATCAATGGTCGTCTACTCTGGTATTTCCAAGTTGCAGTTGAGTCGAACAGAGGTCAGCTGTCAAAAGATCTTGTGATCATACTTAGCTAGTTGATTGTATTTCCTCGTAACATCTCATGACTACAGCAAGATAAGACAACATTTCAGTAAACAACATGTCCCTTTGTGACCTTGGAGTATTTGACAGAGCTGAAACATGCCCTAAGTTAACCAACACTTATTCTTCAATGTTATAGCTATAGATTATATGGGTAGTGGTGTTTCGATGAGGATCTTGTGCGATGGATTCTCATATCTATTTTAGGTTCTAAATGTTAAATGGGTCGAATGACAAATTACAACTACTAAGGCTTAATGAAGCCTTCATAAACCCCTTTATGAGACCTGTATAGATTATTCAGAAATAATTCATAAGCAAATGTTGGGCTGTATAAAGGGTAATAAAAGGGTCAGTGTGATGACGATAAGGTATCTGACAATACTGTTAAAATGTTTGGTTGTGACAAAAGTTCTTATCTCTTCCGTCTGTAAACTGCAGTGTTTCTGTGCCCAGTCGGATATTTTACAGTGAGACAGACTTGCAAAACATCCGTAACCCCCCCCCCCCCCCCCCCCCCCAGCCTTGCCAAATTGGTCTGATCATCATGTGATCATGTGACTGTGACAACCTGAATCACATGCCGCTCAATCAATTAGAATTAATATCATCAGAATGACACGGGATTCTCTCAATTGCATACGCCTCGTTTCCTCTCTCCTCTCAGAGAAGGAGGCGAGGAGAGAGGATGCGAGGAGTATGCAATTGATATTCCCCCAGTATCTTCTCCTGTAGGATATACCATCCCCTCTCAATGGTAAATCCTGAATTGCACAAAATACCCAAGAGCAGCTGATTCAGTAGTATTCATTGTGTTTAGTTGATAAAGTTAACTTTTAGATCAAAGGGCACACAATAAATTTTATTCTGGGATCTTCCAAGGTGAACTTCCTCCAACTCCAATCAATGTTTTTGGTAGGCCATTCCACAGTATGCCTATACACTATTTAAATACTGACCAACAGAGCCATTAGACAGGCTAGAGTAAATGTTGCTTCACAATGATGTATTCTCCACAGGTAGGTGATACAGTATGCCTGCTAAATGTATGTATGTATGCTAGTTCAGTACCCACAGGGGACGACACCACCAGCTGTTGTGACTTTTACCACTATAATTGCATCAGCTCATTTCCAAATGTAAAATGAAAACTAATTGTGAGAAATAGACAGTCTTACTCTCAATACATCTGCTATGTTGTTTATAGAGTAGTTCTGTTGTTTATAGAGTAGTTCGGCTGTTTCCCAGGAAAATATGTCAGGTCATTTTGTGAAACAAATTATTCTTGAGGTGTTTACATCCGTCTGCTGCTGCGATGAAGCAATAGACATGATTTCTGAGCACGTCTCTGGGTCCATCATCATTATTTTCAAGCGGTGATTATGTGGGTAACTGCTTGAACACAAACCTGACCGTACATTTTCAGGGGCATAGGGGTGGGGCTGGGGCACTGTGGAGTATGTGAGAGCTTCCCTAGGGAGGGAGGGGAGGGAGGCCAAGCCAGTGACCTAATTATGATGAATCAGGGCTAGGGAGAACTGCCTGAATGCCTGACTGCCTTGCTGCCTGGCCACTAACCACTTGATAAGTGGTGCTCCACTCCATTCCACGGCAACAGCATGCACAGCTACACTACAGCAAAACATTGGGCAGCTGGGAATGTGTTTAGATTTAGATTCACAATGAGCTAATGTTACCTAGAGATACCTAGAGATATTCATTTTAAAAAGGTGTATGAATGTCATAGCCTATCAGACGTAGGCTAAACAGTTACTAAAGCTTTCCAAACACAACATAGCATATGGGCGGTAGGCAATTTATCATTGTTTAAGTATAAATGTGGATATGGATGAAATGTAAATGCAGAGTGACTCTTGCTATTCTATAGAAATAGCAGGATCAAAACCCTGTGGAGGTCCCCTGGGGATAGGTCCCAGTCCCCGGCTCCCCGGCCAAGTCCCAGGTACCAACATCAAAGAACAGCTGTTCAGAGACACACATGTTACAGCATAACCTCTCTTGACTTAATGGGTAAATAGTGAAACAGAATAGTGTGGGAGCTCGAGAATCGCCAGCCCTGGAGACCAGCATGAAATCATTGGACCTCAGAATTGTATCAGGTGCCAAGAGCTTTGGATTGTGATTCTTACATAGCATATTTTTTAGATAAAAAAATCATGCATGTTCCTGGATGTTTTTAACATTGGTTGTTTCACATTGACCATTTATGAAGTTATCTTGGCTGTCCATTTTGTTAGCTGGACATGTGAGTTTCCTAGAAGAGATTATGTCTGGTCATGGACTGTAAATGTCCAGTCAAACGGTCTACATTCACCTGTCCCAGGGCCGTGCACAGACCTTTATAGTCTTACAAAAAAAAGGGTGCTCCTTGAGCAATTATTACATGTAGAGGGGAAAGCAGAACAATCTGACAACAAAAGTATTTTAGAAAACTATTTTGAACTGGAATAAATGCTGCACTTGGCCACCCGGCCAAACTAAGCAATCGGGGGAGAAGGGCCTTGGTCAGGGAGGTGACCAAGAACCCATTGGTCACTCTGACAGAGCTTCAGAGTTCCTCTGTGGAGAGGGGAGAGCCTTCCAGAAGGACACCCATCTTTGCAGCACACCACCAATCAGGCCTTTATGGTAGAGTGGCCAGACGGAAGCCACTCCTTAGTAAAAGGCACATGACAGCCTGCTTGGAGTTCTTCACATTGTCTCTGGTAAACACACTATATATCAAATCAAATCAAACCACCCCCAGACACATCTAGCTAAATGTATGGGTCTTTATTCAATCGATCAATCATACTTATTTATATATCCCTTTTTAAATCAGCCGATGTCACAAAGTGCTCTACAGAAACCCAGCCTAAAACCCTAAACAGCAAGCAATGCAGATGTAGAAGCATGGTAGCTAGGAAAAACTCCCTAGAAAGGCAGGAAGAAACCTAGAGAGGAGCCAGGCTCTGAGGAGTGGCCAGTCCTCTTCTGGCTGTACCAGGTAAAGATTATAAAAGCAGTTTCTTGCAAAAGTTCTCATCCCCGTTGGCGTTTTTCCTATTTTGTTGCATTACAACCTGTAATTTAAATGGATTTTTATTTGGATTTCATGTAATCGACGTACACAAAATAGTCCATATTGGTGAAGTGGAATGAAAAAAATAACTTGTTTAAAAAAATAAAAAACGGAAAAGTGGTATGTGCATATACTGTATATTCACCCCCTTTGCTATGAAGCCCCTAAATAAGATCTGGTGCAACCAATTACCTCCAGAAGTCACATTATTAGTTAAATAAAGTCCACCTGTGTGCAATCTAAGTGTCACATGATCTGTCACATGATCTCAGTATATATACACATGTTCTGAAAGGCCTCAGAGTCTGCAACACTACTAAGCAAGGGACACCACCAAGCAAGCGGCACCATGAAGACCAAGGAGCTCTCCAAACAGGTCAGGGAAAAAGTTGTGGAGAAGTACAGATCAGGGTTGGGTTATAAAAAATATCAGAAACTTTGGACATCCCACGGAGCACCATTAAATCCATTATTAAAAAATGGAAAGAATATGGCACCACAGCAAACCTGCTAAGAGAGGGCCGCCCACCAAAACTTAATGCAAGGAGGGCATTAATCAGAGAGGCAACAAGGAGACCAAAGATAACCCTGAAGGAGCTGCAAAGCTCCACAGTAGAGATTGGAGTATCTGTCCATAGGACCACCTTAAGCCGTACACTCCACAGAGCTGGGCATTGCGGAAGAGTGGCCAGAAAAAGCCATTGCTTAAGAAAGAAATAAGAAAACACGTTTGGTGTTCGCCATAAGGCATGTGGGAGACTCCCCAAGCATATGGAAGAAGGTACTCTGGTCAGATGAGACTAAAATTGAGCTTTTTGACAATCAAGGAAAATGCTATGTCTGGCGCAAACCCAACATCTCTCATCACCCCGAGACACCATCCCCCCAGTGAAGCATGGTGGTGGCAGCATCATGCTGTGGGGATGTTTTTCATTGGCAGGGACTGGGAAACGGGTCAGAATTGAAGGAATGATGGTGCTAAATACAGGGAAATTCTTGAGGGAAACGTGTTTCAGTCTTCCAGAGATTTGAGACTGGGACGGAGGTTCACCTTCCAGCAGGACAATGACCCTAAGCATACTGCTAAAGCAACACTCAAGTGGTTCAAGGGGAAACATTTAAATGTCTTGGAATGGCCTTTTCAAAGCCCAGACCGCAATCCAATTGAGAATCTGTGGTATGACTTAAAGATTGCTGTACACCAGCGGAACCCATCCAACTTGAAGGAGCTTGAGCAGTTTTGCCTTGAAGAATGGACAAAAATCCCAGTGGCTAGATGTGCCAAGCTTATAGAGACATAACCGAAGAGACTTGCAGCTGTAATTGCTGCAAAAGATGGCTCTACAAAGTGTTGACTTTGCGGGGGTGAATAGTTATGTCCAATATGTTCAAACGTTCATAGATGACCAGCAGGGTCAAATAATAATAATCACAGTGGTTGTAGAGGTTGCAACAGGTCAGCACCTCAGGGATAAATGTCAGTTGGCTTTTCATAGCAGAGCATTCAGAGTTCGAGACAGCAGGTGCGGTAGAGAGAGAGTCAAAAACAGCAGGTCCAGGACAAGGTAGCACGTCCGGTGAACAGGTCAGGGTTCCACTGCTGCAGGCAAAACAGTTGAAACTGGAGCAGCAGCACGACCAGGTGGACTGGGGACAGCAAGGAGTCATCAGGCCAGGCACTCCTGAGGCATGATCCTTGGGCTCAGGTCCTCCAGGAGGGGATGGAGAGGAAGAACCGGCCAGGCAGAGACAGCAAGGGTGGTTCGTCGCTCCAATGCTTTTCCGTTCACCTTCAAACCCCTGGGCCAGACTACACTCAATCATAGGACCTACTGAAAAGATGTCTTCAATAAAGACTTAAAGGTCGAGACAGTGGACATGTATCGGCAGACCTTACCATAAAAATGGAGCTCTATAGGAGAAAGCCCTGCCTCCAGCTGTTTGCTTAGAAATTCTAGGGCCAATAAGGAGGCCTGCATCTTGTGACCGTAGCGTACGTGTAGGTATGCCAAATCGGAGCGATAGGAAGGAGCAAGCCCATGTAATGCTTTGTAAGTTAGCAGTAAAACATTGAAATCCGCCCTAGCCTTAACAGAAAGCCAGTGTAGAGAGGCTAGCACTGGAGCAATAGGATCACAGATTTTAGCAGCCGTGTTTAGCACTAACTAACGTTTATTTAGTGCTTTATCCGGGTAGCCGGAAAGTAGAACATTGCAGTAGTCTAATCTAGAAGTGACAAAAGCATGGATTAGCTTTCTGCATCATTTTTGGTCAAAAAGTTTCAGATTTTTGCAATGTTAAGAAGAAAGCTGTCCTTGAAATATTCTTGATATGTTCGTCAAAAGAGAGATCATGGTCCAGAGTAACGCCGAGGTCCTTGACAGTTTTATTTGAGACGACTGTACAACCATCAAGATTAATTGTCAGATCCAACAGAAGATCTCATTATTTGTTGAGACTTAGAACAAGTGTCTCTGTTTTGTCCGAGTTTAAAAGTAAAACATTTGCTGCCATCCACTTCCTTATGTCTGAAACACAGGCTTCCAGGGAGGGCAATTTTAGGGCTTCACCATGTTTCATTGAAATGTACAGCTGTGTATCATCCGCATAGCAGTGAAAGTTAACATTATGTTTCCAATGACATCACCAAGAGGTAAAATATATAGTGAAAACAATAGGGGTCCTAAAACGGAACCTTGAGGAACACTCAAAATTTACAATTCATTTGTCAGAGGACAAACCATCCACAGAGAAAAACTGATATCTTTCCAACAGATAAGATCTAAACCAGGCCAGAACTTTTCCATGTAGACCAATTAGAGTTTCCAATCTCACCAAAAGAATGTGGTGATCGATGGTGTCAAAAGCACCACTAAGGTCTATGAGCACGAGGACAGCGATGCTCCTCATCCAACCTGACAGAGCTTGAGTGGATCTGCAGAGAAGGATGGGAGAAGCTTCCCAAATACAGGTGTGTCAAGCTTGTAGCGTCATACCCAAGAAGACTCGAGGCTGTAATCGCTGCCAAAGGTGCTTCAACAAAATACTGAGTAAAGGGTCTGAATACTTACAGTATGTAAATGTCATATTTCAGTTCTTTATTTTTATTATTTATTATTTTTTTAAATACATTTGTAAACATTTCTTTGTCATTATGCGGTATTGTGTGTATATTGATGAGTGTAAAAAACGATTTAAACAACTTCTTAGGACCAAATCCATTTTAGAATAAGGCTGTAACGTAACAAAATGTGGAAAAAATGAAGGGTTCTGAAAACTTTCCGAATGTACTGTATACCATGTCACTTTTCTGGAGTCCAGACCAAGCAAAATCATACAGTCGGAAGGAAAGCATGTTTTCTCTGCACTGAGCCATCACTTTGGAGTGCAGCCTGCCTGCAGAGTGCTCGTTGCCAGCTTGGTAGCCCTGTTCTTCCTGACAAATATTGTAATAAATTTGCCAGACTATGTTACATCTTCTTCCCATAATATTAAACTCAGTGCGATGTTACAGCTGCATATATTTTGACATGTTGCCAGTAGCCACCCTAGGCCTATCTGAAATATGAAAATGATCAATCAAATCGTCAGATAGCCTATTGTTCTGTCAAAGATGAGTCAGTAGTAGATTGCTAAACTGTGTTTTATAAGGACGATAAACGTAGACATACTCTGTTTTTGACAGGCAAAACTGGACCAAATGAGACCGGAAGGGCAAAGGGCCTTGCGCTCTGCACAAGTAGAGCCCTATCTGTGCACGTACCTGACCTGTCCTATAACATGGATTTTTTATTATTATTGGTATTTCCCCCCTCCTGTCTGTCTGTCTGTCTGTCTGTCTGTCTGTCTGTCTGTCTGTCTGTCTGTCTGTCTGTCTGTCTGTCTGTCTGTCTGTCTGTCTGTCTGTCTGTCTGTCTGTCTGTCTGTCTGTCTGTCTGTCTGTCTGTCTGTCTGTCCACTAACAGTTACGACCTGGCCTAGGACCTGTCTGAGATAGAACCTGTCCTATAGCCTGGCTTTTGTCTTAAATTGATTTTTCCCCAGTTTGTCAGTCTGTCTGTTCAGTGGTTATCTGATCATCAGTGGTGTCGCCATGTCGGAGGGAAAACGTGATTTGGGTGAGCAAACAAAAGGTGCTTGAATAAACTAGCTCCCGGCCACATTATACAGACTCTGGGTATTGTGTTGAGCAGACAAGCCCCAACAGGACAGAGACCTTCAGAGGAGATGCCTCTAGTAGGGCTTGGCATAGCAGGACTCATGCACCATGAACCAGATGCCCATGCTTCTTCAGGAACAACTAAGTCACAAGTAATGTATATCATCAAACATTCATGGCCATTGTAATTAGGACAGTAATATCTATACTGTATGCTTCGATGCTATAGGATAGTGCACATAGTATAGCATTAATTGTAGCACCTGTGTGTTTCCACATTCAAGGCAACCAGAGGTAGACGAAACAGTAAATGTCAATCTGTCTCCCTCTGTAAATCTGTCTCCCTCCATTTAGTATGATATGTTAGGTTTTGTATGGTATGTTATGTTTTGTATGGTATGTCCATCATCCATTTCGTATGATATGTTATGAATTACAACTCAAATGATATGTTAAGAATTGCAATTCGTACATGTTACATATTTGCGATACGTATGATATGTTACAAATTCCAATATTTTGTGGATAATGTTAGCTAGGTGACTAAGTGTTAGGGTTAGTGTTAGGGTTAGGGCTAGAGTTTATTAAGATTAAGGTTAAAGCTACACTATTAGAAATAAAGGTACAGTATTGTTCCTTTGGATACAAAAATATAAAAATACACAATGTACCTTCAGAGGTACACATATGATTTCACATGGTACTGTTTGGTAACTTTTAGGGCACATGTGCAGAACTAGAGCTCTGCTACCCGACTCGAGTCCGATGCGCCCCAACATTATACATCGAGTCAGGGCAGGGTAGGGCCTGTTTTTTCATCAATAAGTAGGGTACGGGTAGGGTTTGGGTATCACTATTCATCCGATGACATTGAGGAGTTTACCAAATCAGTCACCAGCTTAATTAATAAGTGCATTGACGACGTCGTCCCACAGTGACCATACGTACTGTACAAATCCCAACCAGAAGCCATTGATTACAGGCAACATCCGCAGTGAGCTTAAGGATAGAGCTGCTGCTTTCAAGGAGCGGGACACTAACCTGCTACTTGAAAGCGGGTTAATCCCGCAACGCCCTCCATCGAACCATCAATAAGGCAAGGCTTCAGTACACGACTAAGATTGAAACGTACTACACCGGCTCCGACGCTCGTCGGATGTGGCAGGGCCTGCAAACTATTAAAGACTACAAAGGGAAGCACAGCCGAGAGCTGCCCAGTGACACGAGCCTACCAGACGAGCTAAATAACTTCTATGCTCGCTTCGAGGCAAGTTACACTGAAACGTGCATGAGAGCATCAGCTGTTCCGGACGACTGTGTGATCACGCTCTCCGCAGCCGATGTGAGTAAGACCTTTAAACAGGTCAACATTCACAAGGCCGCAGGGCCAGATGGATTACCAGGATGTGTACTCCGAGCATGCGCTGTGCAGCTGGCAAGTGTCTTCACTGACATTTTCAACCTCTCCCTGTCTGAGTCTGTAATACCAGCATGTTTCAAGCAGACCACCATAGTTGCTGTGCCCAAGAACACTAAGATGACCTGCCTAAATGACCACCGACCCGTAGCACTCACGTCTGTAGCCATGAAATGCTTTGAAAGGCTGGTCATGGCTCACATCAACACCATTATCCCAGAAACCCTAGACCCACTCCAATTTGCATACCGCATCAACAGATCCACAGATGATGCAATCTCTATTGCACTCCACACTGCCCTTTCACACCTGGACAAAAGGAACACCTATGTGAGAATGCTATTCATTGGCTACAGCTCAGCGTTCAACACCATTGTGCCCTCAAAGCTCATCACTAAACTAAGGACCCTGGGACTAAACACCTCCCTCTGCAACTGGGTCCTGGACTTCCTGACAGGTTGCCCCCAGGTTGTAAGGGTAGGTAACAATACATCCGCCACGCTGATCCTCAACATGGCGCCCCTCAGGGGTGCGTTGTCAGTCCCCTCCTCTACTCCCTGTTCACTCATGACTGCACAGCCTGCAAGACTCCAACACCATCATTAAGTTTGCTGATGACACAACAGTGGTCACCGACAACGATCACCGACAACGATGAGACAGCCTACGATGAGGCCGAGCAGTTGGTATGGCAACTGCTCGGCCTCCAACCGCAAGGCACGACAGCGCGTAGTGCGTACGGCCCAGTACATCACCGGGGCCAAGCTTCCTGCCATCCAGGACCTCTATTCCAGGCGGTGTTAGAGGAAGGCCCTAAAAATTGTCAAAGACTCCAGCTAGTCATGGACTGTTCTCCCTGCTACTGCACTGCAAGCCTCCGCACATTGACTCTGTAACGGTACCCCCTGTATATAGCCCCGCTACTGTTATTTACTGCTGCTCATTAATCATTTGTTATTCTTATCTCTTACTTTTTGGGGGTATTTTCTTAAAACTGCATTGTTGGTTAAGGGCTTGTAAGTAAGTATTTCACTGTAAGGTCTACACTTGTTGTATTCGGCACATGTGACAAATACAATTTGATTTGATTTGAAATGCCTTGAAAAACTGGTCACGGCTCACATCAACAGCATCATCCCAGACACCCTGGACCCACTGCAATTTGCATACCACCCCAACAGATCCACAGATGACGCAATCTTTATTGCACTCCACACTGCCCTTTCACACGTGGACAAAGGAACACCTACGAGCGAATGCTGTTCATTGACTACAGCACAGCGTTCAACACCATAGTGCTCTTGAAGCTCATAACTAAGGGACTGAACACCTCCCGCTGCAACTGGATTCTGGACTTCCTGACAGGCCGTCCCCAGATAGTGAGGGAAGGCAACAACACAATCATCCACGCTGACCCTCCAAAAATAAGATCAGAACATTGTCCGAGTCCACAGGAGAGATTATTTTACTGAAAATAATAATGTTCTTTGAGTTTTGTCAGAGTTTAAAGTGACAAAAAGTAACTAGTTTATAGCTAACTGCTCTCTGTCTCGTCATTGAGCTGAACAGCAAGCAGAGGCGTTGCTATGGATATTCACACAAGCAGAGCCATGCACAGAGCAGCGCAGGGAGCGACGGACAGACAGATGAGCAGCTAATTTATACTAAAGGAGGAATTTATTTCTGATTTCGGGTTTGGCAGGGCGGGGCCTTAAATTTGGCAGGAGCAATCATGCCTGGGTAGAGTAGGGTAGGGCCTGAACGTTGCGGGCATGGGTAGTGCTTTAAATGCATGCCCATGCAGGGTTCTAGTGTGGATAAAGAGTACGATGGTACATTTTTTGTTTGAGCATGTGATGATAAGACCTGAGAGATTAACTGGGAGATTTCTAACCCGCATGCTGGTTTTGAAATTCAAAGATAAAGTGAAAACCAACCGACATGAAATCACATGAATATAAATGAACTTTTAAGCCACATTATTTTCTCTTCCCTCGGGGCACCTGTGGAGAACTTGTTGGATTTAATTAGTAGACCTATCATTGTTGTCTTACAGCCCTATTCTTAAAAAACTGAAATAGCTAAAAAAAAGTTCACACATACTGTAAATGTAAACTTGTTGTTAAATAAAGACTCCAAAAGAAAAGGAATCTTAAAGACTGAAGCCAGTGCCCACTACTCTCCCTTCCCTTCCCTTCCCTTCCCTTCCCTTCCCTTCCCTTCCCTTCGCTTCCCTTCCCTTCCCTTCCCTTCCCTTCTTCCCTTCGTCTGTTCTGTTGACTTAGGCTCAATGAAAATTAGATCCACCAACATTATGTAGTCAGAACAGATTAGCAGCACGGTCCATCTCCCGGGCTTCACAAAATAAATCACTGTTAAAAGCAGGAGATGTCACTCAGTCTCTCAGGACGTGTACGGATGACTGAAGAACTGAAGCACATGTACGAATGACTGAAGCACTTTGACAGCTGGAAACTACCTGTGCAAACAGACTAGAGGAAGTTTGAACTGAATCAAAACTGCCAACAAAGTATTTGTAACAAAGTTAAAACACATTTCGAAAAATAAATATTAGTCACGACATTGATGACTTTCCATTAAAATAAAAAAAGAAAGTTCCACCATAACTGTAGCTTCATGCCCTGACTTCGGCTCAACCCTAGACATAACCCTAAACCTAACCCTAAACCAAAAATAACTAGCCTACGTGCCTGGCAAAAACTGGTCGACAATAGCTTCATAACCCAAAGACCATCCCACAGCTCATATAAAATAAGACAGTATTATGAGCTGTGAGTGTACAGTAACACCTTATGAATCACATCCTTGCTTCTTCAAAAAGATTACAAACATTCCTCGTTTAACCTTTTCACTTTGTTTCCCCCCTCAGAGAGTCAGCTCCATACAGATCATTACTGTCAGACTGTGACTACAGGAATCCCTCCCAACATGACGGGACATGCTTGCTTACATAGCTGTGAGGTTTAGTGCACTGCCCGCGTCCCAACAGGTACAGGTGCCTGCCTTTCAAAGCACAGTAACCACAGTCAGAGATGGCAGCATTATTTTAATAATTTCTTTATTATATGTTGGGTATTCAAAGCTGAATGAATATATTAGATTAACGAAAATATAATGGATATACTGTACTGTATGTGACCACTGGTAACAACATGTGGTTTGAGATACAGTGGACCAACTTAGCTGCAATGGCCCTTTTGTGAACTGGATCAGTGAAGGTCATTAAAGTCCTACTCGTCTCCTTTTCACCTCATTTAACATCTGATTTACTTAACAAAAGGCACATCTCAATAGGTGGTCCAGGTAACCTCGTGACATGGCACATGTTTGGAGGTTGGCCTTTCCTCTTTTGTTCTCCTTGAATATCCTACTCCTTGAATACCCTACTCCTTGAATACCCTACTCCTTGAATACCCTACTCCTTGAATACCCTACTCCTTGAATACCCTACTCCTTGAAGTTTGCAGTGGTGTCTAAGAACCCTATTTTTCCGAAAACATACTGTATATATTTTCACCCTTTATTGTGTGTACTCTACTGTATTTATATTTGGCATATCACTTTCAACAGGACAAGTTCAAGAATCCCCGGAGGACGTCTAAGATGCTCTTTCGGCTTTCCTGTTGGACTTTTGTCTCCTGTTAATTAGTTTTGTATCCAAAAGTTGTATCATAGGACTGTTAATTGAGCCAAATGAGTACATGACACAAAATAAGTAAGATGTTACTTTCTAGTGGGCGTGTATGTTGGCTTTTCCTCACTGTTGAGGAGCTCATTATAAAAGCATTTTCAGACAATGTAATTACTATTATAATGTGTTATTTATTCACATTACATGACGAATATCAAATAAGAAAAATCTTCAAGGTGAAGTTAAACGACCTAGTGTTTTCCCATTCTTATTGCTGAAGCTTGAAAGTACATGTCACAATGTGCTGAATCTATGGCCTTTTTTTAACAGGGTGGTTGCAGTCTCTAACTTGTCCTGACAATTCGACAGGTTGGGTACCTCTTAATAGGAACAGCTCAGCGCCTCAGCTTCATCACGTCTGCTCCCTGCACCTGCCACAGGCAAGTGCCTTAGCCTTTACAAAGGCATAACTTAATGCCGGTACAGGTCTCAGCCTGCATCCTCAGTCATTCCATCCTCTTACTTATTGTTCCTTGAATGTCCCATTGTCAACAGGCTAGGGTATAGAAAAGAGCCTACTTGACCCTCTTTTGGGAGCGTTTATATGGTATTGCAATAGCTTTCAGGGGAATATGTAGATTGCCCCTGGACTGGAAGACATGGAGCTTTTCCAGGAGGACTCGGTTGGTTGAGAAGTTATTCTCGTATCTCAGCTGGTGCTACAGAGTGAATTAAATATGGCAGATAATGCAGTCTATGACCAGTACATAGTGGTTCTGCTGTAGTAGCGTTTAAAGAGTTTATTTCCAAAACACTATACCTACCAATTTTTTACATCCTCCGGGTGGAGTCCCATAAACGTTTCATCGGCCCGTTCCCCATCTCTAGAGTCATTAGCCCCACTGCTGTTTGTCTTGTACCTTTGTACCTGTACCTTTGCCCCACCTCTGGATTATTGACCTCTGCCTACCCTGACCCTGCCTGCCTGCCGTCCGGTACCGTTGCCCCACCTCTGGTTTACTGACCCCTGCCTGCCCTGACCCTGCCTGCCTGCCGTCCGGTACCTTTGCCCCACCTCTGGATTATTGACCTCTGCCTACCCTGACCCTGAGCCTGCCTGCCGTCCGGTACCGTTGCCCCACCTCTGGTTTACTGACCCCTGCCTACCCTGACCTGTCTATTGCCTGCCCCTGTTGGATTATTAAACCATTGTCAATTTGACGTTGTCTGCATCTGGGTCTTACCTGCATACCTGATAGGTTGTCTCACCTAGCTATCTTAAGATGAATGCACTTAAATCACTCTGGATTAGAGCATCTGGTAAATGACTCAAATGTAAGATCAGATCTCATATTACTGTATTTAATTATTTGTTCATTTAAAAAAAAGATTGACATTTCAAATGTATCATTTGTACAGTTCTTTATAAAAATGTAGTTATTTGTTACATTCAACGTTGTAAAACCTAGCAGTACTACATATTTCTCAGAGAGTGAGGCGAATATATAGCATTTTGCAACCAACAAAAATATGATTTGTCTCTCTGAAATGAAACCAGTGATAGATTTTAAACAAATACATATCTGTCATTGAACAACCCCATGCCATGATTAGATAGTGAAAAAGCACACCGATTCTTTTCATAATTTCTTTAAACAATGAAAGCTAATTTACCAACATTTCTTCAAATGGATATATAGCGTTTCAGAATGAAACTCTTCTTTTCTAAATACCTTGTGTGAGCCACGATCAGGTGGAGATAAATCTTTCTCAAAAAAACATAATTTATTTTTTATAGCCAGCCTCCATACTAGAACCGAGTTACTTTCATTTCCACAACACACCCTAGGCCACTGTGTAATATATTGTATACATTTTTTGGGTAGTGAATTTTAGAGACGGAAGTCAGAGAAGAGTCCCCTTGCCGCTCCTGCCCTGACAGCCCCACGGTACATGCGCAAACAGATATATATTTTGCATTCCTTTTCCTTTATCTCCATCTTTCTCTCCATCTGCTGCCAATTACGTCATCAAAATGCTCCAGTTCCTGCGATTTCCTCCTTCAATGGCTGAGTACACAGCATGGCGAGGAAATTCTTGAATCTATTGAGGCAGAAATGGAGGAGGAGGTGTATGATGTATGAATGAACTAAGCAAAAAAAATGAAGAGAGGCAGATTTCTGCCTGGAAGTTATCGGCCCTTCTTTTTTCTCATCTACTAGTCATCTGAGCCAGCGAGAGAACATTATTTCGCTTGGGAGGAAGTTGATTAAATTAAAGCCAGATCTATACAAGGGATTGGGTAAAACGTTCCCTTTTAAAATGACACATATTGTATACTTTCATGCCTGTCCTCAAAATCCCATTGGAGACTTCAAATATATGTCAGTCTTACACACTGTATATATGTGCAGGCACTGTATTGTGGTATGCATTTAACATTTTGACTTGAAAGCCCTAACCAGGGAAGTGAGACTGCATACTAGTGTATAGGGCAATTGTGGATTCACTTAAAATGTGATAGGATGGCAGACTCCAATGTAGCTTAACCACAATGCTCAACGCACTGTGTACCACGGATACAATATACATCTTGAATGAGCACTCCTGTGATGAAAAACAAATGGGGGGAAAAAAGTCATTAACATAGAAGCAAAAAAAATTATAATCTCCTCTGGCTGTTCTTTTCCACATTGCTCCTTGAGGCGGAAAGGCCATTTGTCACGGACTTCTTTATTTCTCTCCTTTCTTCTCTGTGATTAGCCATAGTGCTCCTCGACTCTACGATGCCGCGCCCAGTCGCCTACCTCTAGGATAGAGTCAGAGAAAGGAGGGCAGCTACACCTGCGGATGGCTGACTGAACAAGTGTATCACTGTCTGTAGGTGCTTGGTTTCGGCTTGTTTGGCCCTCTCGTCTGGAATGCGCCGATGAGACAATCAGGTGCAGGAGACGCGTGGCAGCTTGCTGCTGGAGGAGATAACTGCTCTTAGACACGGGTGGGGAGGTAGGGAGGGAGGTAGTGCCAGATGATTCATAAACCAACTCTATTTAATCGCCCCAATCAACTCGTTATGCAAACTCAGAGAAGACATGTTAATGCTGAAATCAGTGCAGGTGACACTTGCGAAGGGGGTGACTTCATAACATCTTTTTTTTGTAAACTAGTGTGTCTAGGCTAGAGTGACTCACCCTGTCATTGAGAATAGGGTGGAGTTTGAGGAGATTTTGTTTAGCTTGAGCGGATGAAAAATTCATTGCTATTGACAAAAAAGATCATGAGCAATGTCTCTGCTTAACAGGAAACAGGCACAGCATCAACACACATGATTGGATAACACATTTATTTTGTTGGTTGGTTATTGCACAGCCACCTTTTTGGTTTCCACAACACACCAAAATTAACCTTTCCAAAATGTTGAATACATTTTACTTTATATTTTCCTCTGTACAATTCTACTTCTCAATTTTCTTACAATTCTCTTAGAATTGTTGTTCTAGTGACATGCTCACATTCTATTATTTGACTGTGTGTTGTGGTCTCCAATTGGTATTTCTTCAAGCAAGCAGTGGCTAGCTAACCCCCATAGTTAAAGCACTTACAGTCCCAGTCAGAAATTTGGACACACCTACTCATTCCAGGGTTTTTCTATATTTTTACTATTTTCTACATTGTAGAATAAAAGTGAATACATCAAAACTATGAAATAACACATATGGAATCATGTAGTAAGCAAAAAAGTATTAAACAAATTCAAATATATTGTATATTTGAGATTCTTCAAAGTAGCCACCCTTTGCCTTGATGACAGCTTTGTACACTCGTGGTAAAAATAAATCAAAACCCTTGAATGAGTGGGTGTGTCCAATCTTTTGACTGGTACTGTATGTCTGGGGTCACTATGTGGTTAGGTGGATCCTTCCGCAATACCAAAACATTTCATTTTCTCAAGGCATGCCATGACATCAGAACCAATTATCCCTGGCCGTGAACCTTGATTAATGGGTTTTAAAGGCCCAGTGCATTCAAAAAACGTAATTGTCCTGTGTTTAATATATATTTCCACACTATGAGGTTGGAATCATGCTGTGAAATTGTGAAAAGGATGATAATGCTCTTTTAGTGTTAGAGTAGTTGCAAAGACCACCTGAAATTTCAGCCTGTTTAAGAGAGTTCCAAACGTCTCTGCCAATAACAGCACATTTTCAGTTTTCCCCTCCACACTCAAACCACTTCCAGACAGTCATAGCAGAATTCTTGTTTGAGAAATGACTGCTAAGAAGCTATTTTTGTTTCCTTTTGACCATTTTAATTTAAAAAAATCACAGTAAGGTACGTAATTGATTTGATTTGATATTGAGATAAAAACAGCTGCATTGGACCTTTAACAACAGCCCCTATGTTATCTCCAGCACAGGAGGTTGGTGGCACCTTAATTGGGGAGAACGGACTCATGGTAATGGGTGGAGCGGAATGAGTGGTTTCCATGTGTTTGATGCCATTCCATTCGCTCCATTCCAGCCATTATTATGAGACGTCCTCCCCTCAGCAGCCTCTCCAGACATACTGTACACTGAGTAACACCTTCCTAACAGCTTCCTAATATTGAGTTACACCCCCCGGCTTAATTGGTCGGGGCATGGACTCTACAAGGTGTCGAAAGCGTTCCACAGGGATGCTGGCCCATGTTGACTCCAATGTTTCTCACAGTTGTGTCAAGTTGGCTGAATGTTCTTTGGGTGGTGGACCATTCTTGATATACACAGGAAACTGTTGAGCGTGAAAAACCCAGCAGCGTTGCAGTTCTTGACACAAACCAGTGCGCCCCATTCAAAGGCACTTAAATCTTTTGTCTTGCCCATTCACCCTCTGAATGGCACACATACACAATCCACGTGTTAATTGTCTTTAGGCTTAAAAAATACGTTTTGAAACTGTCTCCTCCCGTTCATCTACACTGAATGAAGTGGATTTAACAAGTGACATCCATAATGGATCATATTTTTTACCTGGATTCACCTGGTCAGTCTATGTCCTGGAAAGAGAAGGTGTTCTTAATAGTTTGTATATTCAGTGTATTTCTCTGAAACTCCCACATTTTTCTCTTTCTAATGGGGGAATAATATTTACCACTGAAGACCAAACTAAAGCACGCTTTTTGAGGAGAAACGGGCCCTTCTCAAATTTTTACATTTTCATTTTTCCAGAATGTGTGTGTTTTTGTTGTCTAAGGTTTTCGTTGGTGGCAGGGAACAAAGCATTCTAGTGTGTAGTGGAGTTGATCGCAGACACCGTGTCTGTAATGGGAGTTCCTGTCTCTGGACGAAAACCCACAGACCCACAGCAGAGAAGGACAAGGTCAACTATTGTCTTTCTGCTGCAGCTACTTTCTCTTGACATGAACACACAGGAGATTTACCGGACTATAAAAGTCAAATCGCTAAAGTTGTGTTTATTTATAGGTTAATACTTTTACTTTCATTATGAAATGTATAAATCGTAATGAAAAACAAACTCATCAAAATGTTTGGTTTTTTAAGTGCTGCATTATCAAATTCTGCTAAGTTAACCGTTTTCAACGAACTTCAGCAAACTACAGGTGTATGCCCACATCGCTTTTCTTGCAGTAAATATTTTATACTCCACACGTTTCTGTCTGTTTGTTTAACTCTTTCCTCATATCACTACTAATGAAGACATTCATCAGCTGTTGGAATTCCAGATGTGTTGCAGGTGATAAGGGAGGCTAACATTTGTGGGAGATAAAAGCAGAAGCACTCACAAATGAAAACAGCACCAGTCTTATCAGACTGACATTAGAGCTTTGATGAGCTCTCCCTTTGAAATCCTCTTCACTGTCACTTTTACAAGCTCTGGGTTATATTGTTTTTCATCAGGCATCATTTGAAGGAAATTCCCAATCCTTTGTTCTTTTCCTAATGGCAAAAAAGTATAATGTCAGATTGTCTTGACAGTACTTAATTTTCAATTTAAAATGTATGATCTACTGTGTGTTATAAAATGAACATCATTTTTTATTTTGCAGCACATTACCTAAAGAACTAAATAAGAATACTCAAGCATTTAGATGCCAATTAAAATGTAGTTAGTAAAGCTTAGTGAAACTAGATTGCTTTTATTTACTGCAGCACTGCAAAAAAAACTAAACACGAAAATTACTGACATGAATATATACAGCATCAACAAATGGAAAATTAAACCTTGATGTTAGCCTAAATGACTGAAATATACAATCAGATGAGATATCACTCAGGATCTAGAATTGCTTCACCAGTTCAGACACATAACACAGGCCTTCCTATAGGCAAACTCGGCCTCCTCACTCTTGGCACCCAACTCGCTGAAGACTTGCAGCACATCTGCAGAAGCAGCTGAAGTGAACAAGGCCTGGATGGCTTCTATGGTTCTATCTGGCCTTTGCAGTGCAACAACCTCCAGACCCCTAGATGACATCACTTTAGGTTACAGGGTCCATGCGTTGCGCTGGTATCTGGGGGAGGTTGTGCATTCACAAGTCCTAATGACCAGGATGGAATGATGGGAAATTTGACCCTTAACCTCAGACTAGCTGTCTGACATCATCAAGCTGTGACTATGTCTGAACTGCAGCTATTCGAAAAATGTAAGTGTCTCGTTCCATGTTACAACAGTGAGTAGCTTGTAATTATTGATAACAATGGAATTATTGCAATGTTGTAAAGATGAAGCACTGACATTCTTTGATTAAAACTTATTTTTTTCTGCAGCCTCAAGGCTGCATGTCTCATGCACTCCCCAAGCGACAACAAAAATACTACATTTTGGCTGCTGAGCAGAGGGGGGGAAAAATCGCATTATAAACCATCACTAGGGCCCTTGTGCCTTCTGCTTTTGGAATGTAGTGGATATAATCATATTTTGATCATATCCCCCTCATTAAACAGAATGTTACAAATTCTAAATCTATTTACCATGAGTATTATCAATATTTTATTGGATGAGTAAATATGACATGTTTGACTGACAAATACCTACTACTGTACTGTGAAAGTATTGTTTGATTTCTTGGCTGCATTAAATAAGCTCACGGGCCACATTCGGTCCACCCTGACTTAGACACATAAGACTTATTAGAGTACATCGTTAACTCTTGAATCATAAGACAATCAGCAGCTTATATCAAACATACTCATATCAACCAGACAACCGGACTCATATCAAACATCTCCAATCCAAAATCAAATCGAGAGTCGGCTTTCTATTTCGCAACAAAGCCTCCTTCACTCACGCCTCCAAACTTACCCTAGTAAAACTGACTATCCTACCGATCCTCGACTTCGGCGATGTCATCTACAAAATAGCTTCCAATACTCTACTCAGTAAACTGGATGCAGTTTATCACAGTGCCATCCGTTTTGTTACTAAAGCACCTTATACCACCCACCACTGCGACCTGTATGCTCTAGTCGGCTGGCCCTCGCTGCATGTTCGTCGTCAGACCCACTGGCTCCAGGTCATCTACAAGGCTATGCTAGGTAAAGTGCCGCCTTATCTCAGTTCACTGGTCACGATGGCAACACCCACCCGTAGCACGCGCTCCAGCAGGTGTATCTCACTGATCATCCCTAAAGCCAAAACCTCATTTGGCCGCCTTTCCTTCCAGTTCTCTGCTGCCTGCGACTGGAACGAATTGCAAAAATCTCTGAAGTTGGAGACTTTTATCTCCCTCAACAACTTTAAACATCTGCTATCTGAGCAGCTAACCGATCGCTGCAGCTGTACATAGTCCATCGGTATATAGCCCACCCAATTTACCTACCTCATCCCCATACTGTTTTTATTTATTTACTTTTCTGCTCTTTTGCACACCAGTGTCTCTATTTGCACAAGATCATCTGATGATTTATCACCCCAGTGTTAACCTGCTAAATTGTAATTATTCGCTCCTATGGCCTATTTATTGCCTACCTCCTCATGCCTTTTGCACACATTGTATATAGATTCTCTTTTTTTTTCTTTTTTCCCCCTACTATGTTATTGACTTGTTTATTGTTTACTCCATGTGTAACTCTGTGTTGTTGTCTGTTCACACTGCTATGCTTTATCTTGGCCAGGTCGCAGTTGCAAATGAGAACTTGTTCTCAACTAGCCTACCTGGTTAAATAAAGGTGAAATAATTATAATTTTTTAAAACCCAGATCCCTGTATACAACACCACCTTGTAGTTTGCATGATTTTTATCAATCCTGTCCACGTAGGCAATACTCCCCCCTGTGAGCTCCCCTGACTGTCTTTCTGTCTACACCACATCCTAGTGAGTAAGAGGTGCTCCAGACAGTACTTATCAGGGCCCTGCCTGGTCCAGGGCCCGTATTCACAAAGTGTCTCAAAGTAGGAGTGCTGATCTATGATCACGTCTCTGCTGCCCAGCTAATCTTATTCATTATGACCTAAAAGATGAAACTGGTCCTAGATCAATACTCCTATTTTGTGACACTTTATGAATACGGGCCCTGGTCTCTCCCCTCTCTCTCCTGTCCTACCTCAGCATGTCATTATCATCACTACAGACAGCCACAGCCAGGGCAACTTTACCACTCTGCCATGATTACCTCACACACAACAACAAGAGGATGCCTTCACTGCCTGCTATGCTTGCCTTCAAGTGAACACAGTCCAGATTCTGGCCGCTCGCTCACTTCAAAGCTGGAGCATGCTGATAACAAAGCAGAGGCCTGGAGAGTCCCTCTCCACCCCCTTCTCTGTCTCTACTCTCCCTCCTGCAGTGAGTGTGGCTGGTGGCTAGGATAGACACACGGGGTGTGAGCAGAGAGAGAGGATGGGAGGGGAGGTGTAAAGTGACTTTTGACAGCCACAGCACCTGCTGCTTCCCCAACAGCAGCAGCAGAAAACCCAGCCATTTGTTTTGGCTGACCAGAGAAGATAGCCCAGACCTGGGATTAGTGAAAGGACTCAGTAGAGAAGCATGGACGAGTCAGGAGAGGAGGTGAATGTGTGTGTGTATGTGTGTGTGCGTAGGTGCATCCTCTTCTGTGTTCGGCCTGCCCAGCCACTCCCTCTGTCATCCTAGTGGAACATTCCTGTTATCTGTGACAAGTACCGCGACTGTTGTGGGATGATGATGTGTCTCTGCGTTCTACAAGCCCTAGTGTAGCTATCATCTCCACTTCTGAACTCAGTGTAGAGTGACACAGTCAAAGAAAAATCACATCTTATTGATAAAGATCTCCAATGATCCCTGGTTACAGACAGGGAAATGAACAGGCTCAGTTAAGAGGCCTAAATGAGTATTAATCAGAAAGTCATTAACCTTATCTCCTAATACATTCCAAATGGCACTTGTTGTTGGCTTTAAAGCCACAGCTTATCCTACATCAATCAGTGTCTTCCCCATATCCGTTATCAGCAGCTGTTTTTTCTGCAGCTCGTGACACAATTTGATCAATTACCCTTCAGATCAGGGCAGTGGTGCAGAGACAGCAGACCAGACCAGGCCATCTCAAATCCTCAAAGGTTGTGGTAGGCCCAGGAATGCAGCAATGACATTATTTATGACAGTCGAGATTGTGACCACTAACTGGAAATGAAAATAATCTCTTGAAAGTTTCTTGGAAAAAGGCCATTTTGATTTTGAAGTGATGTTTATAAGTGTGTTGTAATTGCAACATATCCCCTCATAGAACAGAAATATTTAACCCCCCTTTAGTTTATCATTAAAATCTAAGACACTTTCCTTGTGAAACAGGATATTAGCAATTGCAGTAAAAGCTCTGCTCTCTACTAATACACATATTATTCAGTCTAATTAACTTTCAATTTTAAAAGCATTTGTCAAACATGTTTAGCCTGACTAATAACTTGTAACCCCATTGAAAAGGCATGTTTCCTTGAACAGCCTGGTCTCATAGACTATACTATAAGTAGACTGATATGTTACATTTGCTATGGTTACATAACACCGAAGGTGCTAAGTAGTTGCAGTAGCTAAAAAGTAGTTAGTAGATGCTAATTAGATAAAAAGCTAACGTTGTCCGTGATGAGAGTCAATACCGCAACCTTTGGGTTGCTAGACATTCGCAAGCTGTATAATGTGAACATCTAGCAACCCAATGGTTGCGTGTTCAAATCTCCTCACGGACAAAATTAGCATTGTAGCTAATTAGCGACTACTTACCGCTTTTTTGCTACTTTGCAACTACTTTACATGTTAGCCGACCCTTCCCCTAACCCTAACCTTAACCCTTTAACCTAAATCCTTCCCCTAACCCTAACCTTAACCCTTTAACCTAAATCCTAACCCTAACCTTAACCCTTAGCCTAGCTAACACAATTGCATAGCGTACCATTAATAATTCAATGCACATGGTTTCTTCTCAGCTATACTGTGGTGCTTTCCAAAGCCATACTGCCATACAAGTGCCTTACATACCCTATTTGATCAAATAATTATCTAATGTTGTCTTGTCCTCTGTTGTAGAAAGCTGTGCAGTGTTGAGTATAGACAGGTTGAACCAGCTCTTATCTTCAAGTCATCTCATTGTAGCCTCCGGCTATCTAGCGTTAGCGTTTTAGAATCAAAGCCTGTGGCGGAGAGAGAAAGGGTGGCTTATTTTCAAAATCCTTTTCAACCAGTGTGACATTTGAACATCTTGGCCATGTTCTGTTATAATCTCCACCCGGCACAGCCAGAAGAGGATTGGCCACCCCTCATAGCCTGGTTCCTCTCTAGGTTTCTTCCTAGGTTTTGGCCTTTCTAGGGAGTTTTTCCTAGCCACCGTGCTTCTACACCTGCATTGCTTGCTGTTTGGGGTTTTAGGCTGGGTTTCTGTACAGCACTTTGAGATATCAGCTGATGTACGAAGGGCTATATAAATACATTTGATTTGATTTGTGACAAAGACAACAACAGGAAGTAATTTTGTAAACTACACTACATGACCAAAAGTATGTGAAAACCTGCTCGTCGAAACATCTCATTCCAAATTCATGGCCATTAATATGGAGTTGGTCCCCCCTTTGATGCTATAACAGCCTCCACTCTTCTGGGAAGGCTTTCCACTAGATGCTGGAACATTGCTGCAGGTACTTGCTTCCATTTAGCCAAAAGAGCAGGCCAGTCAAGTTCTTTCACACCGATCTCGACAAACCATTTCTGTATGGACCTCGCTTTGTGCATGGGGACATTGTCATGCTGAAACAGGAAAGGGCCTTCTCCAAGCTTTTGCCACAAAGTTGAAAGCACAGCATCGTCTAGAACGTCATTGTATGCTGTAGCGTTAAGATTTCCCTTCACTGGAACTAAGGGGCCTAGCCCGAACCATGAAAAACAGCCCCAGACCATTATTCCTCCTTCACCAAACTTTACAGTTGGCACTATGTATTCGGGCAGGTAGTGTATGTATGACATGAATAGTACCTTGTCCTTGTGGGCATATTGTAATGTGCCCCATAACATGGATAGGCCCATATAACCCATATCTAGCTGCAGTACCCTGACTACACCCCTGGCTATGTTCTGATTCACTTATGCCATTTATGCCATTTATGAGAATTATTAAGTATATTATCCCCTCACACCCTGTCTCCAGTCTTCCTACTTTATACAGAGGTTAGCACTTTATATTACTGCTCTACTATTACCATATTATTACCACTTTATTCCCTGCTGTAATGTTAAGTGCTTCCTAGATGGGGAATGGAAGGAGAGATGGGAGGATGTCTAAACTGCCAGGTAGCTCCTCTCGAGAAGTGGTTTAAAGCAAGGGGTGGTGACCTGAACCTGGGATTACCTGTCCTGGAGGAAGAATGGTGCTAGCCCGTCACCTCACCTGACGTCCCGCAAAGCAGATCCTCTTCAGTCAAAATGATAATGTCAAGGCTTTACACACTTGATCACACACAAATGCATGCATGTGGTCAGCTTTTGAGGTCAGCTTTCGACTTGCTAGAATAAAGTGCTCTTGTTCAGTTCTTCAGAATACATTCCCCCACATTTTGATTACTGTAATGCTTTGATTACCTCTTTTGACAGTATAAAACATCATGAGTCCTGATTTATCATGATTAAATACTTTTCATATATTGTATCACAGGGTGATCTCAGAGCTTATTGTAAGCACAGGTGTGTGGTTTGAGGTAGACTACTGTAACTTTGTCATCATGAGTAGGAAATCTGTCCAAGTGCTTCATTCACTTAACTGTGTGACTACTGTAGTCATAATAATAGACTGACAGCCAGGAGAGGAGGAGAGGCAGGTAGCACCACCTCCAACCAGATGGAAAGCCCTACATTCCAGGGCAGTGTGCTGTAAATCTGAGTAACACCCACAGCAAGTTAAAACACGCTGCTCACAGCACCATCACTGTTTTAGTAAATCATTTTACAGCTAGTGGTGTTTGGGACTGGAGTCATTGCTTTAGGACACAATGGTGAGTTTGGTTTCCCAGAAGTTTTGTTGCCCTGTAAACACCGATAAACGTCTAAATGGAATGCAGTGGGTGTACAGTAACATGCTATACATGACGTCAGACATCAGGCTCTGCGCTTCACAGCGCTTTATGGGTTTTGACTGACAGACGTTCTGAACTTGAGCACCTCGCGGGACAACATGTTTTTGGAGGTCTGAGTGAGGGAAAAGCAGTAAATTAATAGGACTCAATATATTTTGAAAGATTATACGTTGAGGATTATAATATATACTGATTTGAAGTCATACAAGCGAGCCAAACACCTGTGAATTCATTTTCTTACGTTACAGCCTCATTTTAAAATTAATTTGAAAAATACAATTCCTCAGCAATCTACACACAATACCCCATAATGACAAAGCTGTCACGTTCTGACCTTAGTTCCTTTGTTTTGTCTTTTGTTTTAGTATGGTCAGGGCGTGAGTTGGGTGGGTTGTCTATGTTCGTTTTTCTATGATTTTCTATTTCTGTGTTTGGCCTGATATGGTTCTCAATCAGAGGCAGCTGTCAATCGTTGTCCCTGATTGGGAACCATATTTAGGTAGCCTGTTTTCTGTTGGGTGTTGTGGGTGGTTATTTTCAGTCTTTGTGTGTCTGCACCAGATAGAACCGTTTCGGGTGTTTCTTTTGTTGTTTTGTTATTCAGTGTTCAGTTTTGATTATTATTAAATATCATGAACACTTACCATGCTGCACCTTGGTCCTCAGCTTCTTCCACCGACGACAGCCGTTACAAAAGCGAAAACAGGTTGTTAGAGATGTTTGCAAAAAAAAGACCTTATTTACATACAGTTGAAGTCAGAAGTTTACATACACTTAGGTTGGAGTCATTAAGGCTGGGTTTTTGTACAGCACTTTGAGATATCAGCTGATGTAAGAAGGGCTTTATAAATACATTTGATTTGAAATGTATTTCTTGTTAACAAACTATAGTTTTGGCAAGTCGGTTAGGACATCTACTTTGTGCATGACACAAGTAATTTTTCCAACAATTGTTTACAGACAGATTATTTCACTTATAATTCACTGTGTCACAATTCCAGTGTGTCAGAAGTTTACATACACTAAGTTGACTGTGCGTTTAAACAGCTTGGATAATTCCAGAAAATGATGTCATGGCTTTAGAAGGTTCTGATTGACTGAAATGATGTCATTCAGCCTATTGGAGGTGTATTTCAAGGCCTACCTTCAAACTCAGTGCCTCTTTACTTGACATCATGGGGAAATCAGCCAAGACCTCAAAAAAAATTGTAGACCTCCACAAGTCTGGTTCATCATTGGGAGCAATTTCCAAACGCCTGAAGGTACCACGTTCTTCTGTACAAACAATAGTACACAAGTATAAACACCATGGGACCACGCAGCTGTCATAACGCTCAGGAAGGAGAAGCGTTCTGTCTCCTAGAGATGAACGTACTTTGGTGCGAAAAGTGCAAATCAATCCCAGAACAACAGCAAAGGACCTTGTGAAGATGATGGAGGAAACAGGTACAAAAGTATCTATATCCACAATAAAACGAGTCTTATATTGACATAACCTGAAAGGCCGCTCAGCAAGGAAGAAGCCACTGCTCCAAAACCGCCATAAAAAAGCCAGACTATGGTTTGCATCTGCACATGGGGACAAAGATTGTGCATTTTGGAGAAATGTCCTCTGGTCTGACAAAAAAAAATAGAACTGTTTGGCCATAATGACCATCATTATGTTTGGAGGAAAAAGGGGGAGGCTTGCAAGCCGAAGAACACCATCCCAACCATGAAGCACGGGCATACTTCCAAAGTTGTGGCAAAATGGCTTAAGGACAACAAAGTCAAGGTATTGGAGTGGCCAGCATAAAGCCCTGACCTCAATCACATAGAAAATGTGTGGGCAGAACTGAAAAAGCGTGTGCAAGCAAGGAAGCCTACAAACCTGACTCAGTTACACCAGCTCTGTCAGGAGGAATGGGCCAAAATTCACCCAACTTATTGTGGGAAGCTTGTGGAAGGCTACCTGAAACATTTGACCCAAGTTAAACCATTTAAAGGCAATGTTACCAAATACTAATTGAGTGTATGTAAACTTCTGACCCACTGGGAATGTGATGAAAGAAATGAAAGCTGAAATAAATAATTCTCTCTACTATTAATATGCCATTTCACATTCTTAAAATAAAGTGGTGGTCCTAACTGACCTAAGACAGGGAATTTTTACTGGGATTAAATGTCAGAAATTGTGAAAAACTGAGTTTAAATGTATTTGGCTAAGGTGTATGTAAACTTCCGACTTCAACTGTAAGTATTCAGATCCTTTGCTTTGAGACTCAAAATTGAGCTCAGGTGCATCCTGTTTCCATTTATCATCCTTGAGATGTTTCTACAACTTGGTTGGAGTCCACCTGTGGTAAATTCAATTGATTGGACATGATTTGGAAAGGAACACACCTGTCTATATAAGGTTCCACAGTTGACAGAGCATATCAGCGCAAAAAAATAAGCCATGAGGTCAAAGGAATTGTCCGTAGAGCTCAGAGACAGGATTGTGTTGAGGCACAGATCTGGGGAAGGTCCCCAAGCACACAGTGGCCTCCATCATTCTTAAATGGAAGAAGTTTGGAACCACCAAGACTGTTCCTAGAGCTGGCCACCCCAGGCCAAACTGAGCAATCGGGGGAGAAGTACCTTGGTCAGGGAGGTGACCAAGAACCCGATGGTCACTCTGACAGAGCTCTAGAGTTCCTCAGTGGAGATGGGAGAACCTTCCAGAAGGACAACCATCTCTGCAGCACTTCACCAATCAGGTCTTTATGGTAGAGTGGCAAGACGGAAGCCACTCTTCAGTAAAAAGCACATGACAGCCTGCTTGGAGTTTGCCAAAAGGCACCTAAAGGACTCTCATACCATGAGAAATAAGATTCTCTGGTCTGATGAAACCAAGATTGAAATATTTGGCCTGAATGACAAGTGTCACGTCTGGAGGAAACCTGGCACCATCCCTACAGTGAAGCATGGTGGTGGCAGCACCATGCTGTGGGGAAGTTTTTCAGCGGCAGGGACTGGCAGACTAGTCAGGATCGAGGGAAAGATGAACGGAGCAAAGTACAGAGAGATCCTCAATGAAAACCTGCTCCAGAGTGCTCAGGATCTCAAACTGGGCCGAAGGTTCACCTTCCAATAGGACAACATCCCTAAGCACACAGCCAAGACAATGCAGGAGTGGCTTCAGGACAAGTCTCTGAATGTTCGTGGGAGAAACTCCCCAAATACATGTGTGCCAAGCTTGTAGCATCATACCCAAGAAGAATCAAGGCTGTAATCACTGCCAAAGGTGCTTCAACAAAGTCCTGAGTAAAGGGTCTGAATACTTATGTAAATGTGATATTTTTATTTTTATTTATTTTTTATTAGCAAAAATGTTTAAAAAAAAGTTTTTGCTTGTTATTATGGTGTATTGTGTGTAGATTGATGAGGGGAAAAAACTATTTAATCAATTTTAGAATGAGGCTGTAACGTAACAAAATGTGGAAAAAGTCATGGGGTCTGAATATTTTCCGAAGGCACTGTACAGTGTCAACGTTTATAATCACTATGTTTGATGTACAGTTAGTTACAAGATGACATGGCGTCGTACCCTGGGTTGTTCTGAACAGAATGAGCCTGTTTGTCTACTGTGAAGAAAATGAGCCGCGGCATGCACCTGAATGTAGTCATGACTCCTTTCTATGCCCATCAAAATTACGATCTGTTTACCTGAATTGCATTGTGAAAGCCTAACACTGTAATATCGTATTTTATAAATGAGCTCGTAATGTTGGCAATAGAACAAGCCTTCAAATGATGCCCACTTGACCCAGATTGAGATTTATAATGGACCATTTTTGGATTGCGTGAACAACAACAGTACTTATGTGGGTAAAACAAAACGCAAATTAAAGGTACGAATCTCGGAGCCTCGTAGCACCAGTAGGTGCAAAAACTCGACTTACCCAGTTGCGGCCCACTTTTTGGAAGCAAACCACTCAATTCTGTCTCTACGTTATATTGGCATCGAACATGTCACCCTCCCTAGGAGAGGGGGTGACCTCGACAATTTATTGTTGACACGAGCGGCTGCCTGGTCTTTAATTTAAAGACCCTTCTCCCTTCGGTCTCAACGTAGACTTTGATCTGAAGCCATTCTTGTGATTATTGTGATTTTGCTATTGTAAACATTTGTGGGCTTATGTAGCCAAATTGTATCTATGATCGTACGCTATCCATTTATGTTTTTTGTATGCTATTTTAATATATGAGAATTAACCAATGATATCAGGCCACACCCGGCCATGATTACAGACACCTGTGTGTGTCTTTTGACACTATATCAACGAGTCACCCCGCAGTGTTTGTCATTATACCCTGATGAAGACAGTTTGTCTGTCGAAACGTTGGACATAAATATTTTGCATCTGAGCTCCTAGAGTGTGCGGCTCTTCTATAATTTTTATGGATTCAGTCTTGTGTCACGGTGAACTCTTGTGTCCTCACCTTTGGCCTAATAATTTTCCCATCATTTCCTTTCATTTCCTACCATGGTTATGCATATACTTTTCATATTTTGTCTGTAAGAAACATTTCAATTTAGCCCTATCCCTATAGGCCAATTACCACGAGTGTAAAGCGTTAATTCAGTTCAACTTCTATTGGGGGATGGGAATTGAAAAGTGGTACACCTGCTAAAGATCTTTCATAGCATCGTTAATAAAGTGAAGTCTATGTTTATTAGTTATACAAAAATGTGGCTGCAGTTTAGTGCTATTTCAATTTGAGCACTATGCTTTCGGATAGGTGATTATGTTATTGTAAGTTCGATTCAATGACAAAGAAAACATGAACAGTTCTTTGAATAGTGTAAAGATAATTGTTTTCCTTCTGTTAGGTCATCATCTAAATCTTCTATTGCTGTATTAGCTCAAAAGTTTGGCTTCAAAATGGACTGGCAGGATACAGAGACATTACAGACAGCCCAGCTACACCAACCATGCCACAGCAAGCACACTAGTTACCACCTGTCATTCAAATTCAAAAACACCTGCTTCCTCAAGGGTGCCCATCGTCAGCTGGCTGAGCTGAAGAAGAAAAAATATATTTAGCTGACTCAAACCAAAACTAACATTACACATTCCCACTGAACTGATGCGAAACACCTACTAGTATAAATGTTTATAGTATCTTACATACCTCCTAATATTTCCCCAATTTGAGAGTTGCTTTCCCTTGCCAAGC
This sequence comes from Salvelinus alpinus, assembly GCF_045679555.1. Lineage (NCBI taxonomy): Eukaryota > Metazoa > Chordata > Actinopteri > Salmoniformes > Salmonidae > Salvelinus > Salvelinus alpinus. The sequence goes on along the minus strand of NC_092115.1, from coordinate 33,017,682 downwards.
TGTGCTCCATTTTTCATGTTCAATGCAGCTGTTCTGTTCAAGGCTGTGTTGAGCTGTGGGCCAACTGAATATTAATCCCACAAGGATTTCCTCAACTCATATCCAATAATCATAGTAAGAATGTATCCAATTCCACCTTCTTCCAGGGTCAATTTAGATTTACTTAGCTCCTCCTCTAGCCGTTTCTCTGTGACATGCATTTCAATGACAGATTAGATTTTTGACATGTAATATTCACAGAGAGAGAGAGCACCATTAAGACAGATGACTGACATATGATTGGTCAGTCCGTGTCTTCCAGTTCCAGGGAATAATGGTTCACAATACTGACCAATTCTCTCTGTGTGTGGAAATGTTTTCCGGCCTGGACATTCCAAACATCCATGGAGGTTTTTTGCCCTAACACTACACAGCTGATTCAAATTACCAAAGCTTGATGATTATTTTAAGGGGGGAAACCAAACGTGCACCCCTTGGGGAAAGGACCGAGTTTGGGAAATCCTGACCTAGAGGTTTATACTATATATGACAGACTATATATTGTTGAGTAGAATATTTTATTGGTTCTTATTTTATCAGAGAGTCATACTGAGACCAATGTTTATTTTACAGATCAGCCCTAAATTACAGAAAATACACACTTCAAAATATAAATACAAAATGCAAGCACATAGAAAAATATGGTCATAAAAAACAAAGACATTAATCAGTAATAAGGTCCTCAATCCACTTTCTGAATTGCCCTAGAGGCACCAGAACATCACATTTAAGAACATGCTGAAGATTGTTCCACAAATAAGGTGCAAGAAAACTAACAGCTGATTTACCTAACTCAGTAGACACCAAAGGAATTTCCAGAGTTAACCATCCCTGAAACCGGGTGTGGTAACTCATATGTCTGAAGTTTTCTAATGATGTTAGGTACAGTGGGAGTTTTTGCAAAAGGGCTTTATAAATCAGAATATAGCAATGTATTTATCAACCTACGTGACATCAAAGACGGCCAAGCAACTTTCTGGTAGAGAATGTAATGACGAGTACTAAAACTGTAGCCCGTATCTCAGCTCACTGGTCACAGCTCACTGGTCACCATAGCAACACCCACCCGTAGCACACGCTCCAGCAGGTATATTTCACTGGTCATCCCCAAAGCCAACATCTCCTTTGGCCGCCTTTCCTTCCAGTTCTCTGCTACCAATGACTGGAACGTATTGCAAAAATCCCTGAAGCTGGAGACTCATATCTCCCTCACTAACTTTAAGCATCAGCTGTCAGAGCAGCTTACCGATCACTGCACCTGTACACAGCCCATCTGTAAATAGCCCACCCAACTACCTCATCCCCATATTGTTATTTTTTGCACCCCTAGTATCTCTACTTGCACATCATCATCTGCACATCTATCACTCCAGCGTTAATGCTAAATTGTAATTATTTCTCCACTATGGCCTATTTATTGCCTTACCTCCGTGATCTTACTACATTTGCACACGCTGTACATAGATTTTATATTGTGTTATTGACTGTACGTTTTGTTTATCCCATGTGTAACTCTGTGTTGTTGTTTTTGTCGCACTGCTTTGCTTTATCTTGGCTAGGTCGCAGTTGTAAATGAGAACTTGTTCTCAACTGGCCTACCTGGTTAAATAAAGGTGAAATAAAATAAATAAAATTAAACATTTAAGCCTACTAGAAAGTCTGTGCCCTAAGGCCTGGAGGGAAGCTAAAGTAATTCCGCTACCCAATAATAGTAAAGCCCCCTTAACTTCTTATGGTTGGGGGCGCTATTTTCACATTCGGATGAAAAGCGCGCCCAGAGTAAACAGCCTGCTACTCAGGCCCAGAAGCTAAGATATCCATATTATTAGTAGATTTGATAAAAAACACTCTGAAGTTTCTAAAACTGTTTGAATGATGTCTGTGAGTATAACAGAACTCATATGGCAGGCAAAAACCTGAGAAAAATCCAACCAGGAAGTGGGAAATCTGAGGTTTGTAGTTTTTCAAGTGATTGCCTATCCAATATACAGTGTAAAATTTGGTCCGATTGCACTTCCTAAGGCTTCCACTAGATGTCAACAGTCTTTAGAACTTTGTTTCAGGCTTCTACTGTGAAGGGGGAGCGATTAAGAGCTGTTTGAACCAGGGCTCTGGCAGAAAGCCATTAGTTGAGTCACACGCGCAGCCGTGAGCACGAGCTCTGTTCCTTTTCATTTCTAAAGACAAAGGAATTGTCCGGTTGAAACATTATTGAAGATTTATGATAAAAACATCCTAAAGATTGATTCTATACATCGTTTGACATGTTTCTACGAACTGTAATATAACTTTCTTGACTTTTCGTCTGGACCTAGTCCCTGCGCCTTGTGCATTTGGATTACTGGACTAAACGCGCGAACAAAAAGGAGGTATTTGGACACAAATGATGGACTTTATCGAACAAAACAAACATTTATTGTGGAACTGGGATTCCTGGGAGTGCATTCCGATGAAGATCATCAAAGGTAAGTGAATATTTATAATGCTATTTCTGACTCTTGTTGACTCCACAACATGGCGGGTATCTGTTTTGTGGCTGAGCGCTGTACTCAGATTATCACATGGTGTGCTTTTGCCGTAAAGCTTTTTTGAAATCTAACACAGCGGTTGCATTAAGGAGAAGTATATCTTTAATTCTATGCATAACACTTGTATCTTTCATCAACATTTATGATGAGTATTCCTGTAAATTGATGTGGCTCTCTGCAAAATTTCCGGATGTTTTGGAGGCAAAACATTACTGAACATAACGCGCCAATGTAAACTCCGATTTTTGGATATAAATATGAACTTTATCGAACAAAACATACTTGTATTGTGTAACATGAAGTCCTATGAGTGCCATCTGATGAAGATCATCAAAGGTTAGTGATTAATTTTATCTCTATTTCTGCTTTTTGTGACTCCTCTTTTTGTCTGGAAAATGGCTGTGTTTTTTGTGACTAGGCGCTGACCTAACATAATCGCATGGTATGCTTTCGTCGTAAAGCCTTTTTGAAATTGGACACTGTGGTGGGATTAACAACAAGTTTATCTTTAAAATGGTGTATAATACTTGTATGTTTGAGGAATTTTAATTATGAGATTTCTGTTGTTTGAATTTGGCGCCCTGCACTTTCACTGGCTGTTGTCAAATCGTTCCCGTTAACGAGATTTCAGCCGTAAGAAGATAATATCCTCTTAAGGATCCGCCCCTTTTCCCCCCCTGAAATGACATACTCAAATCTAACTGCCTGTAGCTCAGGCCCTGAAACAAGGACATGTATATTCTTGGTACCATTTGAAAGGAAAGACTTTGAAGTTTGTGGAACTGTGAAGGGAATGTAGGAGAATATAACACTTCTGGTAGAAGATAATACAAAGTAAAAACCAACCGTTCTTTTGTATTTTGTTGTATCATCATCTTTGTATGCAAGAGAAAGGCCATAATGTATTATTCTAGCCCAGGTGCAATATACATGTTGTCCACTAGATGGCAGCAGTGTATGTACAAAGTTTTAGACTGATCCAATGAACCATTGCATTTCTGTTCAAAATGTTGTATCAAGATTGCCCAAATATGCCTAATTTGTTTATTAATAACTTTATGTTCAACATTGTGCACTCTCCTCAAACAATAACATGGTATTATTTCCCTGTAATAGCTACTGTAAATTGGACAGTGCAGTTAGATTAACAAGAATTTAAGCTTTCTGCCAATATCAGATATGTCTATGCCCTGTGATATTCTCTTGTTACTTACGACCTCATGCTAATCGCATTAGCCTATGTTAGCTCAACCGTCCCGTGGAAGGGACACCAATCCAGATTAATAAAGGTATCACTTGTCACTTTAAATAACGCCACTTTAATAATGTCTACATATCCTACATTACTCATCTCATATGTACAGTGGGGAGAACAAGTATTTGATACACTGCCGATTTTGCAGGTTTTCCTACTTACAAAGCATGTAGAGGTCTGTAATTTTTATCATAGGTACACTTCAACTGTGAGAGACGGAATCTAAAACAAAAATCCAGAAAATCACATTGTATGATTTTTAAGTAATTAATTTGCATTTTATTTGCCGGATGAGAGGGGAATGTCAGGACCCGGTGCTAGAAACAGTCACTAAATCGGCAGAACCCAGAAGATGAGGCAGACACAGCAGTACTAGAGATGGTGGTTTAATAAAAAATAGATAACTTCCAAAATACAAAGAAAATCCACAAAGTGGTAAAAACAGCAAGGGAAAAAACAAACCTAAAAGACTAATCCAAAATACAAAAGAACAAAACCAGAGAACCTCTGGAAAATCCAACAAGAGAAAAATATATGTTCACAACAAGGCTTGGGCTGGGGCTGGGTGCTAACATACAAACACTGAGCAAGGAACTAAGGAACACACAGGGATTAAATACTAACAAGGGAACGACATACAGGTGCAAACAATAATAGAGCAAGGGAAAAACAAAAGGTACAAAAAAGGTGCAATGGGGACATCTAGTGACAAAAAAACAGAACAGTCCTGGCCAAAACCTGACAGAATCCCCCTCCTAGGAACGGCTCCTGACGTTCCTACCAGCCTTCTCAGGGTGGAGGGCCCTGAACTGACGAATGAGGTCAGGGTCCAGTATGTCCTTGGCAGGAACCCAGGAGCGCTCCTCGGGACCGTAGCCTTCCCAGTCCACCAGATACTGCCAGGACCGCTGCACCCGGCGGGAGTCCAGTATCCGGTGGACGGTATAAGCCGACGGGCCTCCGATGACACGGGGCGGAGGGGGAGGTCTGCCTGCCGGAATAAGGGGAGAAAAAACAACAGGTTTTAATAAAGAAATGTGAAATGTGGGATTGATTTTAAGGGATCTGGGTAAGTGCAGGCGAAAAGTAACGGGATTGACTCTCCTGGCAATCTTAAAGGGTCCGATGAATCTCTGGGACAGCTTGCGAGACTCCACCCGTAGCGGTAAGTTTTTTGTTGAGAGCCATACTCTCTGGCCGGGGTACAGGGTAGGACCGGGACGGCGACGTCTGTTGGCTTGTCGTTGGTACTGCTGAGAGGAACGCAGAAGATTAAGACGGGCCTTCTTCCACGTAAGCCGACAGCGTCTGATGAACCTCGAGGCTGAAGGCACTCTGACTTCTGCCTCCTGGTCCGGGAACAATAGAGGAGCATAGCCAAACTGACACTCGTGCGGGGATATACCAGTGGAGGAGGAGCACAAGGTGTTGTGCGCGTACTCAGCCCAAACAATGAAGGATGACCATGTGGATGGGTTGTTGGAAACCATACATCTGAGGGTGGTTTCCAGCTCCTGATTCATCCTCTCAGTTTGGCCGTTGGACTCCGGATGGTACCCTGAAGATAAACTGGCCGTGGCCCCTATGAGTTGGCAGAAGGCCTTCCAAAACCTTGAGGCGAACTGGGGACCTCTGTCGGAAACCATATCTTGCGGGATGCCAAAGACTCGGAACACATGGTTAATCACCAACTCAGCTGTTTCCTTGGCAGAAGGTAATTTGGTCAAGGGAACAAACCTGGCCACCTTAGAAAACCTGTCGATGATGACTAGGATCGTAGTATTACCATGGGACGGAGGAAGGCCAGTAATAAAGTCCAGCGAGATATGGGACCAGGGTCGGTGGGGAATAGATAAAGGGTGAAGGAGTCCTTGAGGGCGGAGGTGAGAAGATTTGCCCTGGCAGCACACGGAACAGGCCTTGACGAAAGTGGCAACGTCTTCTTTTATGGTGGGCCACCAGAACTTACGCTGGATGAACTCCAAGGTGCGACCTACGCCCGGGTGACAGGTGAGGCAAGAGGAGTGCCCCCACAGAAGGACTTGGGACCTTGCTGCTTTGGGAACAAACAACCGATTAGCAGGACCTCCTCCAGGGCCCGGTTCGATGGCTTGAGCTTGTTTCACGGTATCCTCCACTTGCCACGAGATCGGAGCCACGATCTTAGCGGCAGGAAGAACAGTCATGTCAGTATCTTCTCGAATGGCAGGAGAGTAGACTCGTGACAAGGCATCCGGTTTGAGATTCTTCGACCCGGGTCTATAGGTGAGAATAAACTGGAATCGGCTGAAGAAAAGAGACCATCGAGCTTGTCTGGAGTTCAACCGCTTCGCCTGCTGGATATACTCCAGATTTTTGTGGTCCGTAAGCACTTGAAACGGTTGAGAAGCCCCCTCGAGCCAGTGTCTCCATTCCTTCAATGCCATCTTAACCGCTAGGAGTTCACGATCCCCCACATCGTAATTCCTCTCGGCCGGGGTAAGCCGGTGAGAGAAGAAGGCGCAAGGATGAAGCCTCTTGTCTTCACCCCTCTGAGACAGGACAGCTCCAACACCAACCTCTGATGCGTCTACCTCCACCACAAAAGGTTCATCCGCCGTCGGTAGTGTCAGGATGGGAGCAGAGAGGATGCGCTGCTTGAGTCCTTGGAAGGCCGTCTCAGCTTCTCTTCCCCACAGAAACCTTGTGTTGCCACCCTTGGTTAAAGCTGAGAGAGGGGCTGCCACCGAGCTGAAGTTCTTGATGAACTTGCGGTAGAAGTTAGTGAAGCCCAGGAGACGCTGAACTTCCTTAACGGACTTGGGGGTGGGCCAATCTGCTACCGCCCCTACCTTCTTGGGGTCCATCTGGACTCGACCGGGTTCCACTACAAATCCCAGGAACTGTACTCGAGAGGAATGGAATTCACACTTCTCCGGCTTAACGTACAAATGGCTGTCTAGGAGGCGTTTGAGCACTTGTCTGACATGCTTAGTGTGTTCTTGAAGGGAGCTCGAAAAGATGAGGATGTCATCCAAGTAAACAAACACGAAAATGTTAAGCATATCCCTAAGCACATCGTTTATGAGCGCTTGGAACACAGCCGGGGCGTTGGTCAGGCCGAAGGGCATCACCAAGTATTCGTAGTGACCAGTAGGCGTGTTGAAAGCGGTCTTCCACTCGTCACCGGGTTTGATCCGCACAAGATGGTATGCGTTCCGCAGGTCAAGCTTAGTGAAGACCACTGCTTCCTGGAGCAGCTCAAAGGCTGTGGCCATAAGGGGTAGCGGGTAGCGGTTACGGACGGTTATGGCATTAAGTCCCCGGTAGTCGATGCAAGGACGTAATCCCCCGTCTTTTTTGGCCACAAAGAAAAACCCTGCTCCCGCCGGCGAGGTGGATGGACGCATGAGGCCTGCTGCCAGAGCGTCCTTGATGTAGGTATCCATAGCAGCTCGTTCGGGAGGAGATAGGGAAAAGATCCGACCCCTGGGGGGGCAGGTGCCCGGAAACAGGTCGATGGGGCAATCGTAAGGTCTATGGGGTGGTAGTTTGGTGGCCCTCTGTTTGCTAAATACCGGTTTGAGGTCATGGTAACACTCGGGAACTCGGGACAGGTCGATGGATTCTAGAGACTCGGGAGGGGAACTCGGGGAACTTGGGAAGATACAAGTGGCTTGGCACGTAGGACCCCACTGCTTGATAGTGCCCACAGACCAGTCGATGTGAGGGTTATGGCTGTGAAGCCAGGGGTATCCAAGGACGAGAGGGAACTCGGAACACGAGGTCAGATGAAAGTTCATCACTTCCTGGTGTTGGGAAACTGAAAGACGCAAGGGGGTAGTGACACGAGTGACAAGTCCAGATCCCAAAGGGCTTCCATCCAACGTAGTAACCCTTATGGGGTCACTTAGAGGTTCAGAGGGAACGCCATTCTCCTTCGCCCAGACACCATCCATGAAGTTACCTGCGGCTCCAGAGTCTACCAAGGCTTGAAGGGGAAGCTCGTGGTTGTCCCAGGAAAGGGTAACTGGAATGAGCAGGCGGGAGTTGGATGGATGGGAGGAGGTTATGTTTCCCGTTACAGTCCTCCCAGGCCTGCACGGGAGAGTGCGTTTTCCCTGGAGCCCGGGACACGTGGAGAGGAAATGGCCCGGTTTGCCGCAATATAGACAGCATCGCTCCCTCATCCGGCGGTCTCTCTCAGCCTGGGAGATGCGTCCAACCTGCATGGGTTCCGGTGGAGTCAGCGGGGATAAAGGTGGAGACTCGGAGCTGGGACCGATAGGAGCTAGGGTGAGAGATCTACGGTTGAGCTCTCTCTCTCTCAGACGCTGGTCTATGCGTGAAGCCAACTTGATCAGGGACTCGAGGTTGTCCGGTGGTTCCCGAGTGGCCAGTTCATCTTGGATGGTGTCGGAAAGACCCTTCAAAAAGCACACTGTGAGCGCCTCGTCATTCCAGCCACTCGCTGCTGCCACCGTGCGGAACTGGATGGCATAGTCCGTCACGCTGCGCCGACCTTGGCGGAGAGTCAGGAGCTGTTTGGCTGAGTCAGGACCGCTGGTAGGACCTTGAAACACTCGCTTGAATTCTTCAGCAAAGGTAGAGTAGCTGGCACAGCAGGGACTTTGGGCATCCCACACAGCAGTAGCCCAGGCTAGGGCTTTTTCCGACAGCAGGGTGATGATATATGCTATCTTGGACCGGTCGGTGGGAAATGACGAGGGTTGCAGCTCGAAGGAGAGAGAACATTGGGTGAAAAACCCCTTACAACCACTCGGATCACCTGAGAACCGTTGGGGAGGCGGCAGACGAGGTTCAGCCAGGGGGTTAACTGCCACGGGCACTTGAATCTGATGAACTGGAGCAGAAGCGGTTGCAGGAGAAAGTTGATCAGAAATCTGCTTTATGGAAGTCATCATCTCCGACAGAAGTTGAGAATGTCCAGCCATTAAGGCCTCTTGCTGAACCAGAGCAGCTTCGTGACGTTGGACAGTCCCCTCGTGGTGGGACAGCATGGGAAAAAAGTCCTGGGTACTGGCTGCCTCTGGGTTCATTTTAATGGCTCAGTGTTTCTGTCAGGACCCGGTGCTAGAAACAGTCACTAAATCGGCAGAACCCAGAAGATGAGGCAGACACAGCAGTACTAGAGATGGTGGTTTAATAAAAAATAGATAACTTCCAAAATACAAAGAAAATCCACAAAGTGGTAAAAACAGCAAGGGAAAAAACAAACCTAAAAGACTAATCCAAAATACAAAAGAACAAAACCAGAGAACCTCTGGAAAATCCAACAAGAGAAAAATATATGTTCACAACAAGGCTTGGGCTGGGGCTGGGTGCTAACATACAAACACTGAGCAAGGAACTAAGGAACACACAGGGATTAAATACTAACAAGGGAACGACATACAGGTGCAAACAATAACAGAGCAAGGGAAAAACAAAAGGTACAAAAAAGGTGCAATGGGGACATCTAGTGACAAACAGAACAGTCCTGGCCAAAACCTGACAGGGAATGAGTCAGTGGTCTGGCAGATTGCCAGTTCCTGGTCATGCGCTTTCCTCATGATATCGCCTTGCGTTCCATAACTTATACAGACACGAAGGAATGCTCCGGTTGGAACCTTATTGGATATATATGATAACAACATCCTGAAGATTGATTCTCTACTTAGTTTGACCAGTTTATTCGACCTGTTATATAACTTTTTGAAGTTTTCGTCCGAGTTTGCCTGCATCTGCGCGAGCGTTTGGACATGTGCACTAAACATGCTAGCAAAAGTAGCTACTTAGACATAAGTAATGGACATTATCGAACAAAACAACAATTTATTGTGGAACTAGGATTCCTGGGAGTGCATTCTGACGAAGATGATCAAAGGTAAGGGAATATTTATGATGTCATTTCGTATTTCTGTTGACTCCAACTTGGCGGAGAAATGTTGTTATTTTTTAGCGCCGTCTCAGATTATTGCATGGTGTGCTTTTTACGTAAAGTTTTTTTGAAATCTAACACAGCGGTTGCATTAAGAACAAGTGTATCTTTAATTCTATGTAAAACATGTATCTTTCATCAAAGTTTATGATGAGTATTTCTGTTATTTGACGTTGCTCTCTGCAATTTCTCCGGATATTTTGGAGGCATTTCTGAACATGGCGCCAATGTAAACCGAGATTTGTGGATATAAATATGCACATTATCGAACAAAACATACATGTATTGTGTAACATGATGTCCTATGAGTTTCATCTGATGAAGATCATCAAAGGTTAGTGATTAATTTTATCTCTATTTCTGCTTTTTGTGACTACTATCTTTTGCTGGGAAAATGGCTGTGTTTTTCTGTGGCTATGTACTGAGCTAACATAATCGTTTGGTGTGCTTTCGCCGTAAATCATTTTTTAAATCAGACATGTTGGCTGGATTCACAACATGTGTAGCTTTAATTTGGTGTCTTTCATGTGAGATTTCATGAAAGATAGATTTTTATAGTAATATATTTGAATTTGGCTCGCTAAATTTTTTCTGGCTTTTGGCCAAGTGGGACGCTACCGTCCCACATATCCCAGAGAAGTTAACAACTCTATCAACAAGGCAGGTCCTACAGGCTCTAGTTTTGTCGCACCTTGACTACTGTTCAGTTGTATGGTCAGGTGCAACAAAAAAGGACTTAGGAAAATTGCAGTTGGCTCAGAAGAGGACAGCACGGCTGGCCCTTGGATGTACACAGAGAGCTAATTTTAATAATATGCATGTCAATCTCTCCTGGCTCAAAGTGGAGGAGAGATTGCCTTCATCACTACTTGTATTTATGAGAGGTATTGACATGCTGAATGCACCGAGCTGTCTGTCTAAACTACTGGCACACAGCTCGGACACCCATGCATACCCCATAAGACATGCCACAAGAGGTCTCTTCACGGTCCCCAAGTCCAGAACAGACTACGGGAGGAGCACAGTACTACATAGAGCAATGACTACATGGAACTCTATTCCACATCAAGTAACTAATGCAAGCAGTAAAATTAGACTTAAAAAACATATTAAAAAAACACTATATGGAACAGCGGGGACTGTGAAGCAACACAAACATAGGCACAGACACATGCATACACACACACACGATAACATACGCACTATACACACACATACACATGCATTTAGTATTGTAGATATGTGGTAGTGGTGGAGTAGGGGCCTGAGGGCACACAGTGTGTTATGAAATCTGTGAATGTATTGTAAGTTTTTTTAAATTATATAAACTGCTTTAATTTTGCTGGACCCCAGGAAGATGTGCAAGATTCATAATAAATACAAATACACAACGCCACAGATGTCTTAAGTTTTGAGGTAGCATGCAATTGGAATGTTCACCAGAGCTGTTGCCAGAGAATTGAATGTTCATTTCTCTACCATAAGCTGCCTCCAATGTCATTTTAGAGAATTTGGCAGCACGTCCAACCAGCCTCACAACCGCAGACCTGGTGTAACACCAGCCCAGGAACAATACATCTGGCTTTTTCATATGCAGGATCATCTGAAACCAGCCACCCGGACAGCTGATGAAACTGAGGACTGAGATACGTAAACAATGGCACCGGAGGGGATGGCTGCCATTTTACGGGCTCCGAACCAATTGTGCTATTTTGTGTGTTTTTTTCGCGTAATTTTTTACTTATTTTGTACATAATGTTTCTGCCACCGTCTCATATGACCGAATAGAGCTTCCAGATATCAGAACAGCAATTACTCACCTCGAACTGGACAAAGATTTTTTCTTTAATGAGTCGGACGCAAAGGATTTACTGCTGCTACTGGACCAGGCCCAAATCCCCTACATCGCATGAAGAGACCACGCCGATACGAGGGACACAGATCCGGGTGCCTTGTGAGAATTTGAAGGCAAGTGGGTAACCCGTCCTACTGGCCAATGTGCAATCATTGGAGAATAAACTGGATGAACTCTGTTCGATACTATCCTACCAACGGGACATTAAAAACTGTAATATCTTTCACCAAGTTGTGGCTGAATGACAACATGGATAATATACATGCAACGACAAGACAGAGGTTTTGTCACCAAAGCCCCATATACTACCCACCACTGTGACCTGTACGCCCTCGTTGGCTGGCCCTTGCCAAACCCACTGGCTCCAGGTCATCTACAAGTCTTTGCTAGGTAAAGCCCCACCTTATCTCAGCTCACTGGTCACCATAGTAGCACCAACCCGTAGCACACGTTCAAGCAGATATATTTCACTGGTCACCCCCAAAGCCAATTCGTCCTTTGGCCGCCTTTCCTTCCAGTTCTCTGCTGCCAATGACTGGAACGAACTGCAGAAATCACTGAAGCTGGAGACTCATATCTTTAAGCACCACTGTCAGAGCTGTCAGAGCAGCTCACAGATCACTGCACCTGTACATAGCCCATCTGTAAATAGATCATCCAACTACCTCATCCCCATACTGTATTTATTTATTTATTTTGCTCCTTTGCACCCCTAGTACCTCTACTTGCACATTCATCTTCTGCACATCTATCACTCCAGTGTTTAGTAGCTATATTGTAATTATGTTGCCACCACTGCCTATTTATTGCCTTACTTCCCTTATCTTACCTCATTTGCACACACTGTATATATACTTTTTCTACTGTATTATTGATTGTATGTTTGTTTATTCCATGTGTAACTCTGTGTTGTTGTATGTGTCAAACTGCTTTACTTTATCTTGGCCAGGTCGCAGCTGTAAATGAGAACTTGTTCTCAACTAGCCTACCTGGTTAAATAAAGGTGAAATTAAAAATTAAAACAGTACAGCTACCTTCGGTAAGACGAGGGGTGGTGGTCTGTGTCTATTTGTTAATAACAGCTGGTGCGCAAAATCTAATATTAAAGAAAACTCAAGATTTTGCTTGCCTGAGGTAGAGTACCTCATGATAAGCTGTAGACGACACTATTTACCATGAGATTTTATCTAAATGTTTCTTGGTCATCTATTTACCACCACAAACCGATGCTGGCACTAAGACCGCACTCAACAAACTGCATAAGGCCATACGCAAACGAGAAAATGCTCATCCAGAGGTGGCGGTCCGGGGACTTTAATGCAGGCAAATTTAGATAGATTTTACCTAATTTCTACCAGCATGTAACATGAGCAACCAGAGGTCAAAAAACTCTAGACCACCTTTACTCCACACACAGAGATGCATACAAAGCTCTCCATCGCCCTCCATTTCGCAAATATGACTATTATTCTATCCTCCTGGTTCCTGCTTACAAGCAAAAACTAAAGCAGGAAGTACCAGTGACTCACTCAATATGTAAGTGGTCAGATGAAGCGGATACTAAGCTACATGACTGTTTCGCTAGCACAGACTGGAATATGTTTAGGTATTCATCCGATGATATTGAGAAATATACCACATCAGTCACCGGCTTCAACAATAAGTGCATCAATAATGTTGTCCCCACAGTGACAGTACGTACATATCCCAACCAGAAGTCATGGATTACAGGCAACATCCGCACTGTGCTAAAGGGTAAAGCTGCCACTATCAAGGAGAGCTTATAAGAAGTCCCGCAATGCCATTCGACGAACCACCAAACAGGCAAAGCGTCAAAACAGGACTAAGATTGAATCCTGCTAAACTTGTTCTGACGCTCGTCGGATGTGGCAGGGCTTGCAAACTATTACGGACTACAAAGGGAAGCCCAGCCGCGAGCTGCCATGTGACACGAGTCAACCAGATGAGCTAAATTATTTAAATGCAAGCTTCAAGGCAAGCAACACTGAAGCATGCAAGAAAGCACCAGCTGTTGCGGACGAATGTGTGATCACACTCTCCATAGCCGATGTGAGAAAGACCTTTAAACAGGTCAACATTCAAAAGGCCGCAGGGCCAGACAGATTACCAAGACATGTACTCAGAGCATGCGCTGACAAACTGGCAAGTGTCTTCACTGACATTTTCAACCTGTCCCTGACCGAGTCTATAATACCTACATGTTTCAAGCAGACCACCATAGTCCCTGTGCCCAAGAACGCCAAGATAACCTGCCTAAATGACCACCGACCCATAGCACTCACGTCTGTAGCCATGAAGTGCTTTGAAAGGCGGGTCATGGTTCACATCAACACCATCATCCCAGAAACCAATTCACCTGTCTCTAACTCTGAATGATCAGCTATGAAAAGCCAACAGACATTTACTCCTGAGGTGCTGACCTATTGCACCCTCTATAACCACTGTGATTATTATTATCTGACCCTGCTGGTCATCTATGAACATTTGAACATCTTGGCCATGTTCTGTTATAATCTCCACCCGGCACAGCCAGAAGAGGACTGGCCACCCCTCAGAGCCTGGTTCCTCTCTAGGTTTCTTCCTAGGTTCCGGCCTTTCTATGGAGTTTTTCCTAGCCACCGTGCTTCTACATCTGCATTGCTTGCTGTTTGGGGTTTTAGGCTGGGAGTCTGTACAGCACTTTGTGACATCGGCAGATGTAAAAAGAGCTTCAGAAATACATTTGATTGATTGCCCTTCTGGAAGATTCTCCCATCTCCACAGAGGAACTCTGGAGCTCTGTCTGAGTGACCATCGGGTTCTTGGTCACCTCCCTGACCAAGGCCCTTCTCCCCCAATTGCTCAGTTTGGCCGGACAGCCAGCTCTAGGAAGAGTCTTGATGGTTCCAAACTTCTTCCATTTAAGAATGATGGAGGCCACTTTGTTCTTGGGGACCTACAATGCTGCAGACATTTTTTTCATACTCTTCCCCAGATCTGTGCCTTGACACAATCCTGTCTCGGAGCTCTACTGACAATTCCTTCGACTTCATGGCTTGGTTTTTGCTCTGACATGCACTGCCAACTGTGGGACCTGATATAGACAGGTGAGTGCCTTTCCAAATTATGTCCAATCAATTGAACTTACCACAAGTGGATCATCTCAAGGATGATCAATGGAAACAAGATGCACCTGAGCTCAATTTCAAGTCTCCTAGCAAAGGGTCTGAATACTTATGTAAATGTGATATTTCAGTTTTTTATTTTTAATGCATTTACAAACATTTCTAAAAACCTGTTTTCTCTTTGTCATTATTAGGTATTGTGTTTATATTGATGAGGAAAAACATGAATTTAATCCCTTTGAGAAAAAGGCTGTAACGTAACAAAATGTGTAAAAAGTCAAGGGGTCTGAATATTTTCTGAATGCACAGGTCATGACAAATGTTCATGAACATCAAATTGATACTTGCAATGCAGATTCCTTATTAACCCCCAGTGTCCATTTTCAGACTCACAAGTTGACAGTTACCCTGTGGATAATGTATCCAAGGTATATGGTGGAGCGATGGAACTCACATTTTTCGGCTTTGACAAAACATCTCCTGGAGGACTTGTCGGACGTGGAGAACGTGTTCTTGAGCCGAGTGGGAAAAGACGAGAATGTCGTTGAGGTAGACAAACGCGAACCGGTTCAACATATCCCGGAGAACGTCATTCACCAGGGCCTGGAACACAGCAGAAGCATTGGTCAAACCGAAGGGCATCACCAGGTATTCAAATCAAATCAAAGTTTCTTTGTCACGTGCGCCGAATACAACAGGTGTAAACCTTACAGTGAAATCCTTACTTCAGGCTCTAACCAATAGTGCAAAAAAGGTATTAGGTGAGCAATAGGTAGGTAAAGAAATAAAACAACAGTAAAAAGACAGGCTATATACAGTAACAAGGCTATAAAAGTAGCGAGGCTACATACATACACCGGTTAGTCAGGCTGATTGAGGTAGTATGTACATGTAGATATGGTTAAAGTGACTATGCATATATGATGAACAGAGAGTAGCAGTAGTGTAAATGAGGGGTTGGCGGGTGGTGGGTGGGACACAATGCAGATAGCCTGGTTAGCCAATGGGCGGGAGCACTGGTTGGTCGGTCCAATTGAGGTAGTATGTACATGAATGTATAGTTAAAGTGACTATGCATATATGATAAACAGAGAGTAGCCGCAGCGTAAAAAGAGGGGTTGGAGGGGGGCACACAATGCAAATAGTCCGAGTAGCCATTTGATTACCTGTTCAGGAGTCTTATGGCTTGGGGGTAAAAACTGTTGAGAAGCCTTTTTGTCCTAGACTTGGCACTCCGGTACCGCTTGCCATGTGGTAGTAGAGAGAACAGTCTATGACTGGGGTGGCTGGGGTCTTTGACAATTCTTAGGGCCTTCCTCTGGTGATCTAGAATTGTTTTCCCTCTGGTTGCACATTTAACATGTTGATGGAAATTTGGTAGAACTGATTTAAGTTTCCCTGCATTAAAGTCTCCGGCCACTAGGAGCGCCGCCTCTGGGTGAGTGGTTTCCTGTTTGCTTATTTCCTTTTACAGCTGACTGAGTGCGGTCTTAGTGCCAGCATCTGTCTGTGGTGGTAAATAAACAGCCATAAAAAGTATAGCTGAAAACTCTCTAGGCAAGTAGTGTGGCCTGCAATTTATCACAATATACTCTACTTCAGGCGAGCAAAACCTAGAGACTTCCTTAGATTTCGTGCACCAGCTGTTGTTTACAAATATGCACAGACAGCCCCCCCTCGTCTTACCGGAGTGTGCTGTTGTCTATCTTGCCGGTGCAGCGTATATCCCGCTAGCTGAATATCCATGTCGTCATTCAGCCACGATTCCGTGAAACATAGGATATTACAGTTTTTGATGTCCCGTTGGTAGGATATTCGTGATCGTACCTCGTCTAGTTTATTGTCCAATGATTGCACGTTGGCGAGTAGTATTGACGGTAAACGGCAGCTTTCCCACTCGCCTTTTCCGGGTCCTGACCAGGCATCCGGCTCTTTGTCCTCTGTACCTGCATCGTTTCCTCTTGCAAATAACGGGGATGTTGGCCCTGTCGGATGTTTGGGTAATGTCCTGTGCGTCTTGCTTGTTGAAGAAAAAATCTTTGTCTAATCCGAGGTGAGTGATCACTGTCCTGATATCCAGAAGCTCTTTTTTGCCGTAAGATACGATTGCAGAAACATTATGTACAAAATAAGTTACAAATAATGCAAAAAAACACATAATAGCACAATTGGTTGGGCGCCCGTAAAACTGCTGCCATTTCATCCGGCGCCATTTTATACCTTCATAGTATCCGATAGCAGTGTTGTAGGTAATCGATGCACGGGTGCAGGGTTTTGTCCTTTTTCTCCACAAAGGAAGAACCCTGCGCCGGCTGGGGAGGCAGAAGGACGGATACCCCTTGCATCCAGGGAGTCCGCAATGTACGTTTCCACAAAGCGAAGTGACCCGGGCCTTGCTGAAAACTTCCCAGAGATCCTGGTACTCCGCAAAAACGGCTTCTTCTGAGCCCACAGGAAGACGTCCCGGGGCAGGCTGTGCCGACTTCAGGCAATGGGTGTGGCAGAATGGGTTCCAGCCCACGATAGTACCAGTAGTCCAGTTGATAAGGGGATTGTGGCGCTGGAGCCAAGAAAACCCCAATACCACGGGAACCGGAGGAGACTTGATGAGCATTAACTGTATAGACTGTGGTTCCCAGACACACGTAGGTGGATAGGAGTAGTATTGTGGGTGACCCTGCTTGTAGAGCTCCCATCCAGCGCTCTAACGTCCAGGGGACTGGAGAGGGGCTGAGTGGAGATGCCCAGCTCAGACACCAGGGTGGCGGTGGATAGGAGTAGTATTGCCACTCTCGTCGGCCCCAGAGTCAATGAGAACCCGGAGAGATTTAGACTGGTCACCCCAGAGCAGGATGTCATGGTACAAGTAAGGGGAGAAATGATCTGTATGGCCCACCAGAGTACTAGACACATAATGACAGTTCCACAATACAGACAACTCAGGCTGTTAAGTCTGCGTAAGCATTCGGCTGGAGACAGCCTAGCTCCCGGACATTAGCGTTATGAGATACGCTATCTCAAGCGGTCAGAGGCGAAGGACGAGGGCTGCAGCTCGGAGATAAGGGAACACTGGGAGAGAAACACCAGACAGGTTCCTGGCCCTCCAGCATAGTGTTCCAGAGGAGGTAAGCGTTGTTCTCGGGGAAGCCGGGGTGGCCTGGAGAGATGCACTGCTGACAGCGGTGTTACTGGGGGGCTGGGATGTGACTGTCGTGGGCAGCTGCCTCACAGATAATCCGTGGAATTGCTCCAGCAATGTATTCAAGGCACAGTCATAGCGTTCTGGCAAGGTCTGGAATCCATCCAGAAGACCTTGAAGTAACTCCTCATGTCTCCCAATGGTGGCTACTTGGGAGGAGATGTTGTTGCAGAGCTTGTCCAAGTCTGCTGGGTCAGTCATGGCCAGTTTGTACTATCAGACCTCAGAATAAGACCCAGATAAAGACAGTTCGAAGTAACAAAAGTTTATTACAAAAACAAGGGGCAGGCAAACGACAGTTCAAGGGCAGGCAGAGGTCAGTAATCCAGAGCAGAGTCTGAAAGGTACAGAACGGCAGGCATGCTCAGGGTCAGGGCAGGCAGAGATCAGTAATCCAGGGCAGTGGCACAAGGTACAGAACGGCAGGCAGGCTCAGGGTCAGGGCATGCAGAATGCTCAAAACCTGGAAAACTAGAAAACAGGGAACTAGAGCGAAAACAAGAGTACGGGAAAACCGCTGGTTGCCAGTTTGTCTTGTCAAGCCTACCAGCGGTTTTCCCGTACTCTTGTTTTCGCTCTAGTTCCCTGTTTTCTAGTTTGAAAACAGGGAACCCTCTGTTCCCCATGTTGTATTTGTGAGTGATTGTTTATTATATTTTCAGTCCGGCATTGTGGGCTTGTGATGTTACTTTGTACATTTGTCATTTTGAGTAAAAGCACCTTGATTACTCATATTTGCCGTCCTGCGCCTGACTCTCTACACCAGCTATACACAGGACCCTTACACCCGCATACATGTACATACACTGAGTGAACAAAACATTTGGAACACTTTCCTAATATTGAGTTGCGCCCACCTTTTTCCCTCAGAACAGCCTCAATTCGTCGGGGCATGGACTCTACAAGGTGTCGAAAGCGTTCCACAGGGATGCTGGCCCATGTTGACTCCAATGCTTCCCACAATTGTGTGAAGTTGGCTGGATGTCCTTTGGGTCGTGGACCATTCTTGATACATACGGGAAGCTGTTGAGCTTGAAAAACCCAGCAGCGTTGCAGTTCTTGACACAAAGGTTTGTCTTGCCCATTCACCGTCTGAATGGTACACATACACAATCCATGTCTCAATTGTCTCAAGGCTTAAAAATACTTCCTTAACCTGTCCCCTCCCCTTCATCTACGTTGATTAAAGTCAATTTAACAGGTGATATCAATAAGCAATCATAGCTTTCACCTGGATTCACCTGGTCATTCTACAGAATGTCATGGAAAGACCAGTTGTTCCTAATATTATAATACTTGCGTTTTCCGTATGGGGAAGTTAAGAAAATATATTTAGCATGTTATTAACTCCACCAAACAGTGCTCAAACCCGGTCAAAACAACAACTAGTCAGTAAACTAAGACGACCAACAAGAGAGCTCCCCAGGGATTAGGTGGGGGGTGTGGGATGTACCTGGATAGATAAGGTCTTATTGCCACCACCTGGAGCTGTGCTGTAGTACACTTTTCACCTGAGGAGAATATGTGTTGAAGGACTTTCTGAATGAGAAAAGAGAACTCCATCATGGTTCTTATTTTAGGGACCTTTGTTGTTTACACTCTATTAGATGGTTGTGTGGGATATCTCTCAGAGGTCACCCTATATGTATTACTTATTACTAACAGTACACTGGAAAACGCTGTCTCACAAAGTACACACTAAAAGTTCAAAATAGCGGACTCTAACATATGTGCCTGTGTCAAAATCCTTCAGAGAACATTGACTTATTGTCTGGGTTTTCCTTTTACTCAGGCCTACAGGATATTGGTCATGGCAGCCTAGCCTACTCATGCTATGTGTAATGGATTGACTGAGGAGTGTTTCCTATGTTACTGGGAGTCAAGCAGGTGTAACTCTGAGGGGGGTGTTACACAGAGGGGGTGCGGAGTGGGGAGGCTGGGGGGCATGCTACAGTAGATGCCAGTGATTCACTTGGTTGTTAGTAACACATCTCTAGGGAGGACTAAGCCCCTAAGTTAGTCAACAGGGTTGGGTTGTCAAGTCAGACGAAGATAAAGATCAATGAGCAGTTGAAACAATGGCATAGAAGGCATTGAATACATGAGGCAGGAGCATGAATCGTAACAAGTGCCTTTGTTTGAATAAAATTCCACATCAGGGACTCACACGACCCAACAGGAAGCAAGCCAGGAACCAGGAAAGACACTGCCCTATGCTCTTCCTCTGCTGCCACTTCAAAAATACATCAGCCTTGCCTTGCACACCAGGCAGCAGCTTTTTAAAAAGTACTCTGTTCTGAACAAGATCCTGTTTTCACTCTCTGTCACTGGCTGTTCCATGTAGGTTGGTTTGCGCAACTCTGAAAGACTGGTGTGGAACATTATGGAATGGATTGAAGTATTTCATTACAAATATGACTACTACACGATAATGTCTATAACCAATGACATGGTTTCAGTTGTTTGTGTAACATGTTTCTTGTTATGTTTTCATAGTTAGCAACAACATGAGATTTTATTGTTATTTTCTGAGTGTAAAGTAATAATCATGTTGTTCACAGTTTATCAACCCAGGTTTCATCTCCTACCAGTAACATTAAACTTCAATAGCTGCAGTATGTACGCATGCTGCATCAAAGTCACGTGTCATCAAGTCACTTGACTCAACGATCAGTACCTTTCGCGACGTCTTTCCAGTGTAATTGGAATCAGTGATAGCTATCTCGTCATAACTCAGGCAAGGGCATCTTGTGAGACCACTGCAAGGCCTTTAGGGATAACTCAAGGTAATATAGTACCTGTAATAACTGTGTGGTATAGAAATACAGTTTTGGAGCGAGTACCCATTGATTAGACAAATAGAATAGTCCGAAAAGTGCCAGCCCCGTTCATCTTGGACTTCAGGCAGGCTCAAACACTGAAAGTAATGAGAGACAACAAATACTATTTGAACACAGGTCTACCAAGATGGCGCCGGAGCAGAAGGCAGAAGATTTACGTGCCCCCAACCGATAGTGTTATTTTGTTTGTTTATCTGCGTTGTTTGTAACTTATTTTTTTACTCATTTTGTACATAATGTTGCCGCTACCGTCTCTTATGACCAAAAATAACTTCTAGACATCAGGACTGCAATTACTCACTAGCAGAATCCTTTTTCTTCTTTCACGACTCTGAAGAGCCCGAGGCGGAGGATATACAGCTCCCTTGGGAACAGTACCCGACCCCTGTGATCTGAGTGAAGAGGAGGCGGAGAAAGAGAGGCCGGAGAGCGGGCTGCCTTCTGAGAATTCGAAGGCGAACGAATAAACCCCCACTTCCCTCAATTCTGCTAGCAAACGTGCAATCTTTGGACAATAAAATCGACGAGTTACGGGGAAGATTAAACTACCAACGGGACACTAAAACTGTAACATCTTATGCTTCACGGAGTCGTGGCTGAACGACGACAATATCAACATACAGCTGGCTGGATATACGATGTACCGGCAGGATAGAACAGCGGCGTCTGGTATGACAAGGGGCGGCAGTCTACGTATTTTTGTAAATAAAAGCTGGTGCATTATGTCTAAGGAAGTCTCGAGCTATTGCTCACCTGAGGTTGAGTATACCATGATAAGCTGTAGACCACACTACCTACCGAGAGAGTTCTCATCTGTATTCTTCAAAGCTGTTTACATACAGTTGAAGTCGGAAGTTTACATACACCTTAGCCAAATACGTTAAACTCAGTTTTACACAATTCCTGACATTTAATCCTAGTAAAAATTCCCTGTCTTAGGTCAGTTAGGATCACCACTTTACTTTAAGAATGTGAAATGTCAGATTAATAGTAGAGAGAATTATTATTTCAGCTTTCATTTCTTTCATCACATTCCCAGTGGGTCAGAAGTTTACATACACTCAATTAGTATTTGGTAGCATTGCCTTTAAATTGTTTGACTTGGGTCAATCGTTTCGGGTAACCTTCCACAAGCGTCCCACACAAAGTTGGGTGAATTTTGGCCCATTCCTTCTGAACGAGCTGTGTAACTGAGTCAGGTTTGTAGGCCGACTTGCTCGCACACACTTTTTCAGTTCTGCCCACAAATTTCCTATGGGATTGAGGTCAGGGCTTTGTGATGGCCACTCCAATACCTTGACTTTGTTGTCCTTAAGCCATTTTGCCACAACTTTGGAAGTATGCTTGGGTTCATTGTACATTTGGAAGACCCATTTGCGACCAAGCTTTAACTTCCTGACTGATGTCTTGAGATGTTGCTTCAATAAATCCACATAATTTTCCTTCTGATGATGCCATCTATTTTGTGAAGTGCACCAGTCCCTCCTGCAGCAAAGCACCCCCACAGCATGATGCTGCCACCCCCGTGCTTCACGGTTGGGATGGTATTCTTCGGCTTGCAAGCCTCCCCTTTTTCCTCCAAACATAATGATGGTCATTATGGCCAAACAGTTATATTTTTGTTTCATCAGACCAGAGGACATTTCTCCAAAAAGTATGATCTAGGAAATAGGACTCGTTTTACTCTGGATATAGATACTTTTGTACCTGTTTCCTCCAGCATCTTCACACGGTCCTTTGCTGTTGTTCTGGGGTTGATTTGCACTTTTCGCACCAAAGTACGTTCATCTCTAGGAGACAGAACGCGTCTCCTTCCTGAGCGGTATGACGGCTGCGTGGTCCCATGGTGTTTATACTTGCGTACTATTGTTTGTACAGATGAAAGTGGTACCTTCAGGCGTTTGGAAATTGCTCCCAAGGATGAACCAGACTTGTGGAGGTCTACAATTATTTTTCTGAGGTCTTGGCTGATTTCTTTTGATTTTCCCATGATGTCAAGCAAAGAGGCACTGAGTTTGAAGGTAGGCCTTGAAACACATCCACAGGTACACCTCCAATTGACTCAAATGATGTCAATTAGCCTATCAGAAGCTTCTAAAGCCATGACATCATTTTATTAAATTATCCAAGCTGTTTAACGGCACAGTCAATTTAGCGTATGCAAACTTCTGACCCACTGGAATTGTGATACAGTGAATTGTAAGTGAAATAATCTGTCTGTAAACAATTGTTGGAAAAATTACTGTGTCATGCACAAAGTAAATGTCCTAACCGACTTGCCAAAACTATAGTTTGTTAACAAGAAATTTGTGGAGTGTTTGAAAAACAAGTTTTGATGACTCCAACCTAAGTGTATGTAAACTTCCGACTTCAACTGTACCACCTCAGTCAGAGGTTGGCACTAAGATAGCATTGAGTGAGTTGTATTCCTCCATAAGCAAACAAGAAAACGCTCACCCAGAGGCGGCGCTCCTAGTAGCCGGGGACTTTAGTGAAGGGAAACTTAAATCAGTTTGACAAAATTTCTCCCAGCATGTTAAATGTGCAACCAGAGGGAAAAGAACTCTGGACCACCTGTACTCCACACACAGAGACACATACAAAGCTCTCCCTCGCCCTCCATTTGGAAAATCTGACCATAATTCAATCCTCCTGATTCCTGCTACAAAGCAAAAATTAAAGCAGGAAGCACCAGTGAGTAGATCAATAAAAAAAGTGATCAGATGAAGCAGATGCTAAGCTGCAGGACTGTTTTGCTAGCACAGACAGGAATATGTTCCGGGATTCCACCAATGGCATTGAGTAGTACACCACATCTGTCATTGGCTTCATCAATGAATGCATCGATGACATGGTCTCCACAGTGACCGTATGTACATACCCCAACCAGAAGCCATGGATTACAGGCAGAATCCGCACTAAGCTAAAGACTAGAGCTCCCGCATTCAAGGAGCGGGACTCTAACCCGGAAGCTTATAAGAAATCCCGCTATGCCCTCCGACGAACCATCAAACAGGCAAAGCATCAATACAGGACAAAGATCGAGTCGTACTACACCGGCTCTGACGCTCGTCGGATGTGGCAGGGCTTGCAAACCATTACAGACTACAAAGGGAAGCACAGCCGAGAGTTGCCCAGTGACACAAACCTACCAGAGAGTTAAACTACTTGTATGCTCGCCTCGAGGCAAATAACACTGAAACATCCTTGAGAGCACCAGCTGCACCGGAAGAATGTGTGATCATGCTCTCCGCAGCCAATGTGAGAAAGACCTTTAGACAGGTCAACGTTCACAAGGCCGCAGGGCCAGACGGATTACCAGGACGTGTACTGCAAGCATGCGCTGACCGACTAGCAAGTGTCTTCACTGATATTTTCAACCTTTCCCTGTCCGAGTCTGTAATACCAACATGTTTCAAGCAGACCACCATAGTGACTGTGCCCAAGAACATTAAGGTAACCAGCCTAAATGACTACCGACCCGTAGCACTCACGCCTGTAGCCATGAAGTGCTTTCAAAGGCTGGTCATGGCTCACATCAACGCCATCATCCCAGAAACCCTAGACCCACTCCAATTTGCATACCGCCCAAACAGATCCACAGATGATAAAATCTCTATTGCACTCCACACTGCCCTTTCACACCTGGACAAAAGGAACACCTATGTGAGAATGCTATTCATTGACTACAGCTCAGCGTTCAACACCATAGATCCCTCAAAGCTCATCAATAAGCTAAGAACCCTGGGACTAAACACCTCCCTCTGCAACTGGATCCTGTACTTCCTGATGGCCGCCCCCAGGTGGTAAGGGGAGGTAACAACACATCCGCCACGCTGATCCTGAACACAGGGGCCCCTCAGGGATGCGTGCTCAGCCCCCTCCTGTACTCCTTGTTCACTCATAACTGCACGGCCAGGCACGACTCCAACACCATCATTAAATTTGCCGATGACACAACAGTGGTAGGCCTGATCACCGACAACAAGGAGACAGCCTATAGGGAGGTGCCAGGACAACAACCTCTCCCTCAACGTGATCAAGACAAAGGAGATGATTTTGGACTACAGGAAAAAGAGGACCGAGCACGCCCCCGTTCTCATCGATGGGGCTGCAGTGGAGAGAGCTTCAAGTTCCTTGGTGTCCACATCACCAACAAACTAACATGGTCCAAGCACACCAAGACAGTCGTGAAGTGGGCACGACAAAACCTATTCCCCCTCAGGAGACTGAAAAGATTTGGCATAGGTCCTCAGATCCGCAAAAGGTTCTACAGCTGCACCATCGAGAGCATCCTGCCTACTTGCATCACTGCCTGGTATGGCAACTGCTCGGCCTCCAACCGCAAGGCACTACAGAGGGTAGTGTGAATGGCCCAGTACATCATGGGGGCCAAGCTTTTTGCCATCCAGGACCTCTATACCAGGCATTGTCAGAGGAAGGCCCTAAAACTTGTCAAAGACTCCAGCCACCCTAGTCATAGACTGTTCTCTCTGCTACCGCATGGCAAGTGGTGCCGGCACGCCAAGTCTAGGTCCATGAGGCTTCTAAACAGCTTCTACCCCCAAGCCATAAGACTCTTGAACATGTAGTCAAATGGCTACCCAGACTATTTGCATTGCCACCCCTCCCCTCTCCACACCACTGCCACTCTGTTGTCATCTATGCGTAGTCTCTTTAATAACTCTACCTACATGTACATATTACCTCAACTAACCGGTGCCCCACACATTGACTCTGTACCGGCACCCCCCTGTATATATTGTTATTTTTTACTGTTGCTCTTTAATTACTTGTTACTTTTATCTCTTATTCTTATTTTTCAAACTGAATTGTTGGTTAGGGGCTCATAAGTACGCATATTTCACTGTAAGGTCTACACCTGTTGTATTCGACACATGTGACTAATAACATTTGGTTTGATTTGATACACCATTTTATGAAAAAGCAGAATAATCTGTGCACTCTCAGATAGCAATAAGAATTTATATGTTATGCACCACTTTATGTTTCTGTAGAAATGCACAACCTGAACTTAGGAAGGGTTAGCTAACATGGTAAGTAGTTAAAAAGTAGTTAAAAAGTAGTAGGTAGTTGCAAAGTTGTAAAAATTGTCAGTGATGTGATTCAAACACGCAACCTTTGGGTTGCTATATGGTAGTGTTATACACCCACGTATCCTCCTCGTGTTATACGCCACCCATTCTCCCCATGTTATACGCCCACCGATCCTCCGCGACCAACCTCCCTACTTTCGTTTTTGGCTTAAGTAACCTACTGTCCTATGTAACCATACAAAATGTAACATATCATACTAATTTGAGGGGCATAAATGTATGTTTAATATGTTACGTCTGGTCTATATGGCCAGGCTGCAATGTAGCATTGGGGGAAAGTCCCCAGTATGATACAGTATATCTTGAGTGAATGCAGTAACACTCTCTCTTGGGCTGAGCCCTATGAGCTGGTTTTCTGCTCTACTTTGAGCTGGGCGGACGGACTTCCAGCTGGAAATGTTCTATTGGGCTTTGGTTCCATTTCCTACAATCTTTGCTTATTAAAAACAGCCCATCCTCAGTCATTCACATGCATTGCACAACGCACCACAAGGCCTTATATAAGGGAGACTATAATAGTTGGTACAAACAAAAGAAATCATCCTTATTATGGTCCTGATGCAATCTTAACATTTTCTAATGATAGTAGTTTAGCATTAGAAGCATTGGGATAAGTACATTGCCTTCAGAAAGTATTCAGACCCCTTTACTTTTTCCACATTTTCTTACGTTACGGCCTTATTCTAAAATGGATTAAATAAAACAAATCCTTCGCAATCTACACACAATAGCCGATAATGCGACAAAGCGAAAACACTTTTTTCTTTTTACATTTTTGCAAATTTTTTACAAAGAAAAAAACAGAAATACCTTATTTACATAAGTATTCAGACCCTTTGCTATGAAAGGCACAGATCTGGGGAAGGGTACCAAAACATTTCTGCATTATTGAAGGTCCCCAAGAACACAGTGAAGTTTGGAACCACCAAGACTTTTCCTACAGCTGACTGCCCAGCCAAACTGAGCAATCGGGGGAGAAGGGTCTTGGTCAGGGAGGTGACCAAGAACCCGATGGTCACTCTGACAGAGCTCTAGAGTGCCTCTGTGGAACCTTCCAGAAGGAAAACCATCTCTGCAGTACTCCACCAATCAGGCCTTTATTGTCACACCCTGATCTGTTTCACCTGTCTTTATGCTTGTCTCCACCCCCCTCCAGGTGTCGCCCATTATCCCCAGTGTATTTATACCTGCGTTCTCTGTCTGTTGCCAGTTCGTTTTGTTCGTCAAGCCTACCAACGTTTTTCCCCTTGCTCCTGTCTTTTTCTAGTTCCTGTTTTCTAATTTTCAAGTTTTGACCATTTCTGCCTGCCCTGACCCTGAGCCTGCCTGCCGTTCTGTACCTTGTTATCCCACCATGGATTATTGACCTCTGCCTGCCCTGACCCCCAGACTGCCTGCCGCTCTGTACCTTATGGACTCTGATCTGGATTACTGACCTCTGTCTGCCCTTGACCTGTTGTTTTGCCTGCCCCTGTTCTAGTAATAAACTTTTGTTACTTCGACACTGTCTGCATCTGGGTTTTCTCCTGAAACGTGATATTTTACGGTAGAGTGACCAGACGGAAGCCACTCCTCAGTAAAAGGCACATGACAGCCCACTTGGAGTTTGCCAAAAGGCACTTAAAGACTCTCTTGGGTGATGAAACCAAGATTGAACACTTTGGCCTGAATGCCAAGTGTCACGTCTGGAGGAAACCTGGCACCATCCCTACGGTGAAGCATGGTGGTGGCAGAATCATGCTGTGAGGATGTTTTTCAGTGGCAGGGACTGGGAGACTAGTCAGAATCGAGGCAAATATGAACGAAACAAAGTAAAGAGAGATCCTTGATGAAAACCTGCTCCAGAGCACACCTTCCAATAGGACAACGACCCTAAGCACACAGCCAAGACAACGCAGGAGTGGCTTCGAGAAAAGTGTCTGAATGGCCTTGAGTGGCCCAGCCAGAGCCCGGACTTGAACCCGATCGAACATCTCTGGAGAGACCTGAAAATAGCTGTGCAGCAACACTCCCCATCCAACCTGACAGAGCTTGAGAGGATTTGCAGAGAAGAATGGGAGAAACTCCCCAAATACAGGTGTGCCAAGCTTGTAGCGTCATAGACTCGGGGCTGTAATCACTGCCAAAGGTGGTTCAACAAAGTACTGAGTAAAGGGTCTGAATACTTATGTACATGTGATATTTCATTTATTTTCTGAAAACCTGTTTTTGCTTTGTCATTATGGGGTATTGTGTGTAGATTGATGAGGGGAAAAAACGATTTAATAATTTTTAGAATAAGGCTGTAACTTAACAAAATGTGTAAAAAGTCAAGGGGTCTGAATACTTTCTGAAGGCACTGTATGTGTTGTAAAAAGTAGCAGTAAGGTAGCAGTGGTTGTTCAGCAGTAGCCAAGTTGTAATGATGTATGTAATAATCATAATATAAATATTTAATGTAGTAGTTGTAGGCTTACAGGATACACAGCCAAGGAATTGGATATTCACAAACCATCATGTTGTTTACCATGTTACTGTACTGTACTTTCCATTTACAGGTTGGGTGTATAATATTGCAATCGACAAGATACAGTGCCTTCAGAAATTATACACACCCATTGACTTATTCCACATGTTGTTGTGTTACAGCCTGCATTCAAAATGTATTAAATATATGTTTTCTCTCACCCATCTACACACAATACTCCATAATGACAGTGAGAACATGTTTTTAGAAATGTTTGCAAATTTATTGAAAATGAAATACAAAAATATTTCATTGATAGTGCCTTCAAAAAGTATTCACACCCCTTGACTTTTTACACATGTTATTGTTGTATCTTCATTAGATACTGTAAGTATTCAAGCCCCTGAGCCAATACATGTTAGAATCACCTTTGGCAGCGATTACAGCTGTGAGTCTTTCTTGGTAAGTCTCTAAAGCCTTGTTCGCATTGACAGTTTGAAATTACTCAAATCCAATTTTTTTCGTTATCTGATTAGAATCTGGTATTTTTCCTGCAGTCTGAACAGCACATGGAATCGGATATTTCAAGCCACATTTCACAACCTTTATAGGTGCTTTGAAGTCAGATACAAATCTGATTCCTGGCCATGTGACGTGTGTCTGAACAGTCAAATCTGATTTACCTGCCCTGAAGTGGTTTTTGACTGTTATTTGGCATATATTGTTGCTTGCTAGCTACTCTGTTGACAGTTTGACAAGAACATGTGGTAGCTAACTGGCTTGTCAATTGTTTACAAACACATTAGTGAATGTACTAGAAAGATAAACAGCTACCTAGCTAGCTAGTTGACTGCTGTGGCTAGCCAAAAAGGACTCATTTTGAAAGTGGGATCATCTTATCCTTTGAGCCTTTAAAAGTGTTTTTCCACTATGATTTTGAACATTCAAAGCAACTGGAAAATGTCCAAGGCAGTCATTTTTGTCACCTTAGCTTGCTACATAACTTCTGAGTGATAGGAACCACGAGCACCACCACCAATCAGCCTACACCACCGTGCACAAGCCCAACATGGCTAACATAGCGTAGCCATGTTAGCGAATGACTGTTGTCTGAATACACACGTCACGACTTCCACCGAAGGTGGTTCCTCTCCCTGTTCGGGCGGTGCTCGGCAGTCGGCGTCGCCGGCCTACTAGCCATCACCGATCCATGTTTCCTTTTCTGTTTGTTTTGTCTTTGGTTCATTCACACCTGGTTTTCATTTGCTTTAATTTCTGTGTGTATATTTACCCGTTTCCCCGCTTAGGTTTGTGCGGGATTATTTTTCTTGTTGCTTGTGGAGGCTTTCCTCAGTGTATTTCGTGTGTGGTTATTGCACCCCTTCTGAAAAAACCTACACTCGATCCCTCCGATGTCAACAACTACAGACCAGTATCCCTTCTTTCTTTTCTCTCCAAAACTCTTGAACGTGCCGTCCTTGGCCAGCTCTCCTGCTATCTCTCTCAGAATGACCTTCTTGATCCAAATCAGTCAGGTTTCAAGACTAGTCATTCAACTGAGACTGCTCTTCTCTGTGTCACGGAGGCGCTCCGCACTGCTAAAGCTAACTCTCTCTCCTCTGCTCTCATCCTTCTAGACCTATCGGCTGCCTTTGATACTGTGAACCATCAGATCCTCCTCTCCACCCTCTCCGAGCTGGGCATCTCCGGCGCGGCCCACGCTTGGATTGCGTCCTACCTGACAGGTCGCTCCTACCAGGTGGCGTGGCGAGAATCTGTCTCCGCACCACGTGCTCTCACCACTGGTGTCCCCCAGGGCTCTGTTCTAGGCCCTCTCCTATTCTCGCTATACACCAAGTCACTTGGCTCTGTCATATCCTCACATGGTCTCTCCTATCATTGCTATGCAGACGACACACAATTAATCTTCTCCTTTCCCCCCTCTGATAACCAGGTGGTGAATCGCATCTCTGCATGTCTGGCAGACATATCAGTGTGGATGACGGATCACCACCTCAAGCTGAACCTCGGCAAGACGGAGCTGCTCTTCCTCCCGGGGAAGGACTGCCCGTTCCATGATCTCGCCATCACGGTTGACAACTCCATTGTGTCCTCCTCCCAGAGTGCTAAGAACCTTGGCGTGATCCTGGACAACACCCTGTCGTTCTCAACTAACATCAAGGCGGTGACCCGTTCCTGTAGGTTCATGCTCTACAACATTCGCAGAGTACGACCCTGCCTCACGCAGGAAGCGGCGCAGGTCCTAATCCAGGCACTTGTCATCTCCCGTCTGGATTACTGCAACTCGCTGTTGGCTGGGCTCCCTGCCTGTGCCATTAAACCCCTACAACTCATCCAGAACGCCGCAGCCCGTCTGGTGTTCAACTTTCCCAAGTTCTCTCACGTCACCCCGCTCCTCCGCTCTCTCCACTGGCTTCCAGTTGAAGCTCGCATCCGCTACAAGACCATGGTGCTTGCCTACGGAGCTGTGAGGGGAACGGCACCTCCGTACCTTCAGGCTCTGATCAGGCCCTACACCCAAACAAGGGCACTGCGTTCATCCACCTCTGGCCTGCTCGCCTCCCTACCTCTGAGGAAGTACAGTTCCCGCTCAGCCCAGTCAAAACTGTTCGCTGCTCTGGCACCCCAATGGTGGAACAAACTCCCTCACGACGCCAGGTCAGCGGAGTCAATCACCACCTTCCGGAGACACCTGAAACCCCACCTCTTTAAGGAATACCTAGGATAGGATAAAGTAATCCTTCTAACCCCCCCCCCCCCCTTAAAAGAGTTAGATGCACTATTGTAAAGTGGTTGTTCCACTGGATATCATAAGGTGAATGCACCAATTTGTAAGTCGCTCTGGATAAGAGCGTCTGCTAAATGACTTAAATGTAAATGTAAATGTTATTATAGTAAGGTGCGTTGTGTTTTTGCGCCTTACGGGAGTACTGTTAGTTCCCATTGTCTTGGGCGTTGTTTTGGGGTATTGTACTGTACCGTGTTTTTGGACTTGCACTTATTAAAATATACGCTACACTGACATCTCTGCTCTCCTGCGTTTGACTCCTCACCTACCTTCAGTGCGTAAACGCAACAACACAATTTTGATTTTGTCATTTGTAACTTGCTGTTTAGACAGTCAGTATTTCAAAACAGATTTGAAAAACAAAAATTATTTGAACATTAAGGTCTGCAGTAGGAACAAGGCTTAAGAGCTTCCCACACCTGGAATGTGCAATGTTTGCTCATTATTCTATTCAAAATTCTTCAAGCTCTGTCAAATTGGTTGTTGATCATTTTCATGTCTTGCCATAGATTTTCTAGCAGATTTAAATCAACTGTAACTCGGCCACTCAGGAACATTCACTGTCTTCTTGGTAAGAAACTCCAATGTAGATTTGGCCTTTGTTTTAGGTTATTGTCCTGCTGACAGGTGAATTCATTTCCTAGTGTCTAGTGGAAAGTAGACTGAACCAGGTTTCCCACCAGGAATTTGCCTGTGCTTAGCTCCATTCGGTTTCTTTTTTATCCTAAAAAAACTCCCCAGTCCTTAACAAGCATACCCATAACATGATACAGCCACCACTATGCTTGCAAATATGGAGAGTGGTACTCAGTCATGTGTTGTATTGGATTTGCACCAAACATAACACTTTGTATTCAGGACAAAAAGTTAATTGCTTTGCCATATTTTTTGCAGTATTACTTTAGTGGCTTGTTGCAAACAGGATGAATGTTTTGGAATATTTTTATTCTGTTCAGATCTCCTTTTCCCTCTGTCAATTAGGTTAGTACTGTAGAGTAACTACAATATTGTTGATCCATCATCAGTTTTCTCCTATCATGGCCATTAAACTCTGTAACTGTTTTAAAGTCACCATTGGCCTCATGGTGAAATGACTGAGCGGTTTCCTTCCTCTCCGGCAACTGAGTTAGGAAGGACACCTGTATCTTTGTAGTGATTTATCCAAAGTGTAATTAATAACTTCACCATGCTCAAAGGGATATTCAATGTCTGCTTTTTTTTTTTTACCCATCTACCTCTGCAAAAAACCTCCTTGGTCTTTGTGGTAGAATCTGTGTTTGTATGTGTAGGGTACAGAGATTAAGTAGTCGTTCAAAAAATCATGTTAAACACCATTGCACACAGAGTGAGTCAATGCAATTTGTGACTTGTTAAGCAAATCTTTATTCTTGAAGTTTTTTAGGCTTGCCATAACAAAGGGTTTGAACACTTAGTCTCACGACATTTCAGCTTTTAATTTTGTATTATTTGTAAACATTTCTGTAAACACTTTGACATTATGGGGTATTGTGTGTAGGCTAGTGACAGAAAATGTCAATTTAATCCATTTCAAATGCAGGCTGAAAAACAACAAAATGTGGAAAAAGTCGAGGGGTGTGGCACAGAAGACACTGCATATGTCCATATTCGGCAGTATTATATGGGTATATTATTAATCATAACAATCATATTGTTACTCAATCCAGGTTGATGAAATGGGTTTTCTGATGGGTTAGGATCAGTCTCATTGCTCCATGAGAAACAAGCGCCACCAGAGATGCCTAGTGTATTCATTCCTCGGGATATGGGCATTGATTTAGTAAATGGATCAGAGCACAGTCAGACCCATTCATTATAGCAGTGTTTGGGAATAATTTGGCTTTGAGAAAAATGTTTTCAATAGTTTGTGTTATTTCTGTTAGCCATAAACGTTGAATTATTTTATAATTAAGACCCACAAATTACACTGAAAATTAAACACATTAAATGAAACCCGTGTAAATCACAAATTAATCAAATGGTTGATTGAACTCCTGATGACTTTTGGCCAAGTATTAATCACATAATCTCAGTAGGAACTTCTCAAAATCCAGAGAGCAGGCAGCCAGGCAGGCCAGTTAGATAACGGGATTACTGTAATTACTGATTGGGAAGCTAAATTCCCTTCATACACCTCTCTGGCTGCTCAGTCATGAGGGGAAAACCCTTCTCAAAGATCCCTTTAACTCTGCTCCATGGAAGTGTTCACCTACAGTGGGGAGAACAAGTATTTGATACACTGCCGATTTTGCAGGTTTTCCTACTTACAAAGCATGTAGAGGTCTGTAATTTTTATCATAGGTACACTTCAACTATGAGAGACGGAATCTAAAACAAAAATCCAGAAAATCACATTGTATGATTTTTAAGTAATTAATTTGCATTTTATTGCATGACATAAGTATTTGATACATCAGAAAAGCAGAACTTAATATTTGGTACAGAAACCTTTGTTTGCAATTACAGAGATCATACGTTTCCTGTAGTTCTTGACTAGGTTTGCACACACTGCAGCAGGGATTTTGGCCCACTCCTCCCTACAGATCTTCTCCAGATCCTTCAGGTTTCGGGGCTGTCGCTGGGCAATACGGAGTTTCAGCTCCCTCCAAAGATTTTCTATTGGGTTCAGGTCTGGAGACTGGCTAGGCCACTCCAGGACCTTGAGATGCTTCTTACGGAGCCACTCCTTAGTTGCCATGGCTGTGTGCTTCGTGTCGTTGTCATGCTGGAAGACCCAGCCACGACCCATCTTCAATGCTCTTACTGAGGGAAGGAGGTTGTTGGCCAAGATCTCGCGATACATGGCCCCATCCATCCTCCCCTCAATACGGTGCAGTCGTCCTGTCCCCTTTGCAGAAAAGCATCCCCAAAGAATGATGTTTCCACCTCCATGCTTCACGGTTGGGATGGTGTTCTTGGGGTTGTACTCATACTTCTTCTTCCTCCAAACACGGCGAGTGGAGTTAGACCAAAAAGCTCTATTTTTGTCTCATCAGACCACATGACCTTCTCCCATTCCTCCTCTGGATCATCCAGATGGTCATTGGCAAACTTCAGACAGGCCTGGACATGCACTGGCTTAAGCAGGGGGACCTTGCGTGCGCTGCAGGATTTTAATCCATGACGGCGTAGTGTGTTACTAATGGTTTTCTTTGAGACTGTGGTCCCAGCTCTCTTCAGGTCATTGACCAGGTCCTGCCGTGTAGTTCTGGGCTGATCCCTCACCTTCCTCATGATCATTGATGCCCCACGAGGTGAAATCTTGCATGGAGCCCCAGACCGAGGGTGATTGACCGTCATCTTGAACTTCTTCCATTTTCTAATAATTGCGCCAACAGTTGTTTCCTTCTCACCAAGCTGCTTGCCTATTGTCCTGTAGCCCATCCCAGCCTTGTGCAGGTCTACAATTTTATCCCTGATGTCCTTACACAGCTCTCTGGTCTTGGCCATTGTGGAGAGGTTGGAATCTGTTTGATTGAGTGTGTGGACAGGTGTATTTTATACAGGTAACGAGTTCAAACAGGTGCAGTTAATACAGGTAATGAGTGGAGAACAGGAGGGCTTCTTAAACAAAAACTAACAGGTCTGTGAGAGCTGGAATTCTTACTGGTTGGTAGGTGATCAAATACTTATGTCATGCAATAAAATGCAAATTAATTATTTAAAAATCATACAATGTGATTTTCTGGATTTTTGTTTTAGATTCCGTCTCTCACAGTTGAAGTGTACCTATGATAAAAATTACAGACCTCTACATGCTTTGTAAGTAGGAAAACCTGCAAAATCGGCAGTGTATCAAATACTTGTTCTCCCCACTGTATGTGTTCTCTTCTGAAACTCTCCCAAGTACTGGATCCAAAATATTGCTATTAAACAGATGGTGACAAGGCCACGGAGGTGTGATGTGTGACGTAACTGAAATATGTTCAAAAGCTCTGTTCAGAGTAAGTCATATTACTGTGTATGTATTGTATACCGATTCAATACATGGAAAGGATTATTCCAACTAATTTATGGAAAAAATTCAAGAATTTTCCTAAGTTCCTAAATGTAGACTGTAGGATGTGTGGCATGTAGGCACTAGGCAATGAGTCTAGTGTGATTCATCGTGTGGATAGAGGTTATAAGGGTCTGCTTCTTTAAATAGTCAACATGAGCATTTTTGACATTATAAAAATAAAATAAAAATCTCCCATGAATAATGATTGGTTGGTTAGAGACTAATAAAATGTATATTAAATGGAAATAGAAAACTGCAGCAGAGAGAGGGTCAGTTCATGGCTTGAACGGATGGAGCTGGTCAGAGGGTGGTAGATGATGGTGAACTGTTGTTTTACAGGGTCAGCCATAGTAATACGGTGCCCCTAGAGCAAAGGGCACAACGGCAGATGTATTCGAACCAGTGACCTTTCGGTTACTGACCCAACGCTCTAACTTCTAGTGTGTGTGTGTGTGTGTGTGTGAATAATATGTGTATGTGTGTAATCTGTGTATGTAACAAAAACTGAGTTAGCGTTTTCTCTAACAAGATCCTGTGGTCCCCATAGCCGTCAGTGAGATCCACACTGGGCCCGTTTGCAGTAATCAGCCAGACTGTCTTGCTCTAATTGTTTCCAGATTTGTGTGGGAGGTCAGGGTCCCGGAGTGCTGATCCTTGCCAAGTTTATAAACAGAGCAGTGTTTCCAGATGGCCACTGGCTCCAGACTGGCTAGCAGGTTGATTGGGACCAGAATAATAACAGGTGGAGGACAGTCAATGAATTCCTTGACACTGTTTACCTCCTCATGCACACACATACACACACTAAGCAAGCGTACTTATTCACACTCTCTCTCTCCAACCAACACACACATTTGACACACTTAATGAACACTGACGCCTTCTCTCCCTCTTTTTTTCCTTCTTCTCATCGACAACCAGAACTAACACTAACACTGGTAGGATTTACAGTGAACTTTAAATTGAGGAATGAAGAGCAGCTCAGAGGAGATTTTGTCCAGACGGCTTTTAAAACATGAAAGCATAGATCAGACATTTAATGCATATCCTTCTAAAACCAATTTAGCTAATTCTGATTGAAGACCTTTCACTCTAAATGCAGTATATATTAGAGTGTGTCAATGTGTATTTCCATGATGAAGTTGCAACCAACTGACTATCAACCAATGGATTATACCTTTAACTCGTGATTTTAAAATACTTCAATAATTGAATCATGCATAAGGACCAAATGAGAAGCCCAACTGAGTTAAACTAATCACATTTTAATTAACTTTATCATTTAAGTTATCAACTAAATATAATTGTATCTTTCATATCAGAAAGCCAGATATTAAGTTATCAACTAAATATAATTGTATCTTTCATATCAGAAAGCCAGATACAGAAACACCTAGAGTTTTTGGGAACCTAATCTACGTTTCAACACTACTTTGCTATTCTTCTGATAAAATTATTGGACATCTTCTTGGACATCAGCTTTCTCAATCAAATCTCTAAACATATTTACTTATCCATGTTTTAGAGTTATTATACGATTTTAATGCAGAGGATATGTAGTCAGATTTTTTAAATACATGATTAGAATATATTCAGTGGACTACATTCGACCTCTATTAATATTTCAAGTTGTCAAGTTAAAATATTTGCTGCTGAGAAGTTTTTTTTCATAGATGTGAGTCTGCTGTTGCAATCCTGGATAGCATTTACCATGACACACACACATACACAAGTTTACAGTTAAGACTGTAGCAGCAGCAAGCCCTCTGAAGACATTCCCAGCAGCACAATCACATCATTAGCTTGCAGCCTGCTTTCTAAAATGTTTAGCTCTCAAATTTTTGCTTACAGAACTAAGTCCTCCCAGTGTCTTTGTAATGGCTTGAGACTAGAGTGAGGAGAGAGAGCTTGGTGAGTTAGGAGCCGGTAGGAGGGGGGGGGGGGCTTTCATCGGTTGTGCTCTGCTACACTTGCTCGAGCCAAGGCTGGCCCCTGTTTTTCGGTAAGCGTACTCCACTCCAGATGTGCGGCGGCTCCAGAGTGGCTGCCATGTACAGTAAATCGGCATCTGAGGCCTCGTCAATCTGTGGGATAGAGCGCTGCGGTGTCGTCAGCCCCAGCCACTGGCATAAATGGAAATTTGTACTGCCGAGGTCCCATGAGGCTTGGGGGAGGTGTGTCGGGGGAGGTGTGTCGGGGGAGGGGAGGGAGGGAGGGATGTGAGAAGAAATCCAATCTGAGAAGAACCTGATGATCACCGAGGGACATGGGATTGTGAACATTCTACAATAGTTGCTGCTACAAAATGTCAGGAAATTATTTTACAAGGGGGGTGAGATGATATCCATTGGCTCGCTCTCACAGTGTTAAAATAGTAGAAAAATTAGGCCGACGAAGGAGAAGCCAATACAGTGACGGATTTCACAGGCAAATTGATTCATTATTGAACTGTAAAGTGAAGCTGCGGAAGTGGAGCTTTGTTGGACCATTTGTAACATGCTTTAAATCAATTCAGCTTTCAAACACAATAAAACACATAACATGATACTCAATCTCATTGGCCTCCCTCCCAAGAAAGCCAAATAACATTATATGAGTATGTTGGCTCACTGCCACAATGATCTGACAAGCAGTAAATACAATTGAAACAAAAACAATATTTTTTGCAGTTGAAATAGCCCAATTTACTATCTTGAATTTCCTGTATATGTAATTCTATCATGACACAAGGCGAGACCAAGATGCAGACACAGGAGGCAGATGGTTGGAGTCCTACAATATTTATGAATCCAATAGGGGAAGGCAAGAGAATGGTCGTGGACAGGCAAAAAGGTCAAAACCAGTTCAGAGTCCAAAAGGTACCGAAGGGCAGGCAGAATCAAGGTCAGGCCAGGCAGGATGATCAGACAGGCGGGAAAGAAGTTCAGAGTCAGGCAGGGGTCAAAACCGGGAGGACTGGCAAAAAGAGAATAGCAAAAGGAGTACGGAAAAACACGCTGGTCGGCTTGACTAACATACAAGATGAAATGGCACAGAGAAACAGGAAACACAGGGATAAATACACTGGGGAAAACAAGCAACACCTGGAGGGGGTGGAGACAATGATGAGAACAGGTGAAACTGATCAGGGTGTGACAAATTCAGCTTTTAGCTGCCATGTATACTGAAGTAAAACTCAACTCATATGAAATAAAACTCAACTTATCAAATGCATAGTTGACCTTATTATCCACTGCAATTAATACCGACTGATAATTGGTGCTAATATCAACTAATCTAAAGAGCGGTGATGATGATGCGACATCCCTTGAAACATTATTGTGAAAGCCCTTAAAAACTAAAAGTCATACAAAAAGAGAGATGAGCTCTGATTTATAAAAGGATTCTGAGCAGACTCTGGAGTGTCTTCAGTTCAGACAGACTTTCCCCCACACATTCCAAGCCTACGGATTTTCCCATGCTTACTGCAAAGGGCCTGACTCAGCACGGTTAGGCTATAACTGAGACCATGTCATAGGAAACAAGCCACTGATGACTTACAGTGTGAAGCCAAAACTGACGTTAGAGCCAGCTTTACTCAGTACTAGTCTACAAGCTTTGATCTTTTCG
This sequence comes from Salvelinus alpinus, assembly GCF_045679555.1. NCBI lineage: Eukaryota > Metazoa > Chordata > Actinopteri > Salmoniformes > Salmonidae > Salvelinus > Salvelinus alpinus. The sequence continues at coordinate 32,978,922 of NC_092115.1, read as the reverse complement.
TTGGATTTTTCAATCAAGGATTTTTTTTTTATATCAGAGATCAGCCATGAAAAAATGGCTGATAAAATCTTCTTAGATGTATTATAAAGTAAACTATCACATAAGTCACCTCTAGATGTGGGTAAGCTGTAAATGTACATTTTAGCTACATCCTTACTGTAATGATAGTTTAGGGTTAGGGAGGATTCCTGCTCTGGAGTTCTTCTGATGTGTGCTTGTTTTTCCTAGCGTGGATGGCCAGTCGGCCCAGCCACATCTTAACCTTCTCGTCCCCTGGCTGACAGGCTACCACTGGGAGAGCCCTGTCCTGCGTTTCCTGTGGGATCCCCTATGCTCTGCAGCCCGCTGGGTATCCCCCTCCACCCTCTCCCTGCCAGTAACGAGCCAAGGCGTCAGAGACCTGATTTTTTGCACTGACCCAGGTCTGTCTCCTCAGGGCCAGGCGGCTAGCCTCGGCCGGCACAGTTGCATTGGATCACATTGACACAGAGTGAGGGAAAGGGAAGGAGGGAGCGAGAGAGGGGAGGAAGGGGGAAGAGAGAGCGGGAGCGAGAGGGAGGAAAGGAGAGGAAGGGGGGAAGAAAACAGGCCCTGGCTCCAGTCAGGCGGCCCTCATTGATGAATGTCCAGGACTTCACGATCTTTGCCACACAAGCCAGCGGAGTCAGGCTACAATGAGTTACAGTCTCTGGGCTATAGCCCTCTCCCCTCCCTCCCCTCCCTCCCCTAACTCCCTCCCTTACCGAGCCCCGTAGAGCCCCCAGCCTCACCTCCCCAAAGCAGAGCTGGCTGGCCGGCGTCCCTCCACAAACACTGAGGGTCTATCCTCCATACCTTTGCTCCGTCCACAGAGCAGCAGTAAAGCACCCCACCACCACCTCTACCGCCACCTCCCTTTCAACCCTTTCACGGTCCAACTGGCCTGATTCTAGCAAAGCGACAAACACTGGCTTGGCTAAGGGCTCTGCCCATCACAAACTGGCATACTGGACAGACACACAGAGCCTAGGCTAAGGGCTAGGCCCACCATCAACTGGCATACTGGACAGGAAGACAGGATATCCAGATTGTAACCTAGATTGTATTGGCAGGTTGCTATGATGCGAATGTTCTCAATGTCAAAGCTAAATGTTTGCAAGATAAATCCATCCTACCTACACCTGACATGTCATATTGGCAGATTCTGAGATAGAAATGAAATGTTCTATCAATTACGAAGAGCAAAGAAATCTCCAGAATATTTATAGTAAATAACAACATCCTCCAAAAGTAAACAGTGTATCAGTGGGCTATATGGCAGAGATTACACTTTGCACCTGACTACAAAAAAGGGAAATTGATGACAAAGTGCTAAGGAAGTAATGCACACACAGGAAAAAATGGGGAAGCTAAGATATAGATGACAGTCAGGGTTGGGTAGGTTACTTTCTAAATGTAATCTGTTACAGTTACGAGTTACCTGTCCAAAACTGTAATCAGTAACGTAACTTTTGGATTACCCAAACTCAGTAACGTAATCTAATTTCATTCAGTTACTTTTCGATTATTTTCCCTTTAAGAGGCATTAGAAGAAGACAAAAATGTATGTTACCAAGTGAACTGTCACGTTCCTGACCTATTTCTGTTAGTTTGTTGTATGTGTTAGTTGGTCAGGACGTGAGTTTGGGTGGGCATTCTATGTTGTCTGTTTCTATGTTGGTTTAAGGGTTGCCTGGTATGGCTCTCAATTAGAGGCAGGTGTTTGGCGTTCCTCTAATTGAGAGTCATATTTAGGTAGGTTGTTTCACAGTGTTCGTTGTGGGTGGTTGTCTTCCGTGTCAGTGTTTTGTCGCACCATACGGGACTGTTCGGTTTGTTTGTTCATCGTCATTTATGTGTAGGCTATTTTCCCTGTTCGTGCGTTCTTCGTGTTTATGTGAGTTCGTCGTCCAGGTCTGTCTACACCGTTTGTTGTTTTGTTAGTTTTAGTCAAGTTCGTGTTTTCGTGTTTTCTTTAATAAATTATGTGTTCACAACCCGCTGCGCCTTGGTTCCATCACTACTCCTCCTTTTCGATTGAAGAGGAGGAGGACCACCTTTACAGAACCACCCACCAATCCAGAATCAAGCAGCGGTGTAAACGGAGTAAGGGACATCGCAAGAAGGAGGAATGGACTTGGGACGATGTATTGGACAGTAAAGGTTGCTACACATGGGAGGAGATCCTGGCTGGAAGGGATCGCCTCCCATGGGAACAGCTGGAGGCACTGAGGAGAGCAGAGGCTACCGGAGTGAAGAACCGGAGTTATGAGGGGACGCGTCTAGCACGGAAGCCCGAAAAGCCCGTGAGTAACACCCAAAAATTTCTTGGGGGGAGGCTAAGAGGTAGTGGGCCAAGGGCAGGTAGGAGACCTGCGCCCACTTCCCAGGCTAACCGTGGAGAGCGGGAGTACGGGCAGACACCGTGTTACGCAGTAGAGCGCACGGTGTCTCCTGTACGTGTGCATAGCCCGGTGCGGGTTATTCCACCTCCCCGCACTGGTAGGGCTAGATTGGGCATTGAGCCAGGTGTCATGAGGCCGGCTCAACGCGTCTGGTCTCCAGTGCGTCTCCTCGGGCCGGCATACATGGCACCTGCCTTACGCATGGTTTCCCCGGTTCGCCTACATAGCCCGGTGCGGGTTATTCCACCTCCCCGCACTGGTCGGGCGACCGGGAGCATTCAACCAGGTAAGGTTGGGCAGGCTCAATGCTCAAGAGAGCCAGTACGCCTGCACGGTCCGGTATTTCCGGCGCTACCTCCCCGCCCCAGCCCAGTACCACCAGTGCCTACACCACGCACCAGGCTTCCAGTGCGTTTCCAGAGCCCTGTTCCTCCTCCACGCACTTTTCCTATGGTGCGTGTATCCAGTTCGGTGCCTCCAGTTCCGACAACACGCACTAAGCCTTCTGTGCGTCTCCAGAGCCCTGTACACACTGTTCCTTCTCCCCGTACTCGTCCTGATGTGCGTGCACTCAGCCCGGTGCCACCAGTGCCGGTACCACGCACCAGGAATATAGCATGCTTTGAGAGTCCAGTGTGCCCTGTCCCTGCTCCCCGCACTAGCCTGAAGGTGCGTGTCCTTAGCCCGGTACCTCCTGTTCCGGTACCACGCACCAGGCCTATAGTGCGTCTCAGCCGGCCAGAGTCTGCCGTCTGCCCAGCGGCGCCTGAACTGCCCGTCTGCCCAGCGGCGCCTGAACTGCCCGTCTGCCCAGCGGCGCCTGAACTGCCCGTCTACCCAGCGGCGCCTGAACTGCCCGTCTGCCCAGCGGCGCCTGAACTGCCCGTCTGCCCAGCAGCGCCTGAACTGCCCGTCTGCCATACGCCGTCTGAACTGTCCGTCTGCCATGAGCCTGCAAAGCCGCCCGTCTGCCATGAGCCTGCAAAGCCGCCCGTCTGCCATGAGCCTACAGAGCCGCCCGTCTGCCATGAGCCGCTAGAGCCGTCCGCCAGACAGGAGCCGCTAGAGCCTTCCGCCAGACCGGATCAGCCAGAACCTTCCGCCAGACCGGATCAGCCAGAGCCTTCCGCCAGACCGGATCAGCCAGAGCCTTCCGCCAGACCGGATCAGCCAGAGCCTTCCGCCAGACCGGATCAGCCAGAGCCTTCCGCCAGACCGGATCAGCCAGAGCCTTCCGCCAGACCGGATCAGCCAGAGCCTTCCGCCAGACCGGATCAGCCAGAGCCTTCCGCCAGACCGGATCAGCCAGAGCCTTCCGCCAGACCGGATCAGCCAGAGCCTTCCGCCAGACATGAGCGTCCAGAGCCGTCAGCCAGCCATGAGCGTCCAGAGCCGTCAGCCAGCCATGAGTGTCCAGAGCCGTCAGCCAGCCATGAGCGTCCAGAGCCGTCAGCCAGCCATGAGCGTCCAGAGCCGTCAGTGAGCCATGAGCGTCCAGAGCCGTTAGTGAGCCATGAGCGTCCAGAGCCGTCAGCCAGCCATGAGCGTCCAGAGCCGTCAGCCAGCCATGAGCGTCCAGAGCCGTCAGCCAGCCATGAGCGTCCAGAGCCGTCAGCCAGCCATGAGCGTCCAGAGTCGTCAGCCAGTCATGAGCTGTCCCTTAGCCCAGAGCGGCTATTTACCCAGAACTGCCCCTCAGTCCAGAGCTGTCTCTCTGTCCGGAGCTGCCTTTCAGTCCGGAGTTGCCCCTCTATTTTCCTGACACCACACTCCGAGGGCCCTCACCTCCTCCCTGTAGGCCGTCTCGTTGTTGTTGGTAATCAAACCTACCACTGTAGTGTTGTCTGCAAACTTGATGATTGAGTTGGAGGCGTGCAGGGCCACGCAGTCATGGGTGAACAGAGAGTACAGAACGCACCCTTGTGGGGCCCCAGTGTTGAGGATCAGCGGGGTGGAGATGTTGTTTCCTACCCTCACCACCTGGGGGCGGCCCATCAGAAAGTCCAGGACCCAGTTGCACAGGGCTGGGTCGAGACCCAGGGTCTCGAGCTTAATGACGAGTTTGGAGGGTACTATGGTGTTAAATGCTGAGCTGTAATCGATGAACAGCATTCTTACATAGGTATTCCTCTTGTCCAGATGGGTTAGGGCAGTGTGATTGCGATTGCGTCGTCTGTGGACCTATTGGGGCGGTAAGCAAATTGTAGTGGGTCTTGAGTATCAGGTAGGGTGGAGGTGATATGATCCTTGACTAGTCTCTCAAAGCACTTCATGATGACAGAAGTGAGTGCTACGGGGCGATAGTCGTTTAGCTCAGTTACCTTAGCTTTCTTGGGAACAGGAACAATGGTGGCCCTCTTTAAGCATGTGGGAACAGCAGACTGGGATAGGGATTGATTGAATATGTCCGTAAACACACCAGCCAGCTGGTCTGCGCATGCTCTGAGGAAGCGGCTAGGGATGCCTTGTGAGGGTTAACACGTTTAAATGTTTTTCTCACATTGGCTGCTGTGAAGGAGAGGCAGAGCCCGCAGTTTTTGGTAGCGGGCCGTGTCAGTGGCACTGTATTGTCCTCAAAGCGAGCAAAGAAGTTGCTTAGTTTATCTGGGAGCAAGACGTCTGTGTCCGCAACGGGGCTGGTTTTCTTTTTGTAATCCGTGACTGACTGTAGACTCTGTCACATACGTCTCTTGTCCAAGCCGTTGAATTGCAACTCTACCTTGTCTCTATACTGACGCTTAGCTTGATTGATTGCCTTGCGGAGGGAATAGCTACACTGTTTGTATTCGGTCATGTTTCTGGTCACCTTGCCATGATTAAAAGCAGTGGTTCGCGCTTTCAGTTTTGTGCGAATGCTGCCATCAATCCACGGTTTCTAGTTGGGGAATGTTTTAATAGTCACCGTGGGTACAACATCACCAAAGCACTTGCTAATAAACTCGCTCACCAAATCAACGTATACATCAATGTTGTTGTTTGAGGCTATCCGGAACATATCCCAGTCCACGTGATCAAAGCAATCTTGAAGCGTGGAATCAGATTGGTCAGACCAGCGTTAAACAGACCTGAGCATTGGGCATTTACTATTTTAGTTTCTGTCTACAGGCTGGGAGCAACAAAATGGAGTCGTGGTCAGATTTGCCAAAAGAAGGGCGAGGGAGTACTTTGTATGCGTTGCGGAAGTTAGAGTAGCAATGATCCAGAATGCTGCCAGCCCGGGTCGCGGATTCGATATGCTGATAAAATTTAGGGAGCCTTGTTTTCAGATTAGCTTTGTTAAACTCCCCAGCTACAATAAATGCACCCTCAGTATATGTTGTTTCCAGTTTACATAGAGTCCAATGAAGTTCTTTCATGGCCGTCGAGGTGTCTGCTTGTGGGGGGGATATACACGGCTGTGATTCTAATCGAAGAGAATTCTCTTGGTAGATAATGTTGTTGGCATTAGATTGTAAGTAATTCTAGGTCAGGTGAACTGTAACGGCTGTTTGAAGAAGAGGACCAAGGTGCAGCATGGTACGTGTTCACGATTTTTAATACAGCTGAACACTAGAACAAAAAATAACAAAGAGGAACAAACGAAACAGTTCTGTCTGGTGCAGACACACAAAACAGAAAATAACTACCCACAAAAACCATGTGGGGAAAAGCTACCTAAGTATGGTTCCCAATCAGAGACAACGATAGACAGCTGTCCCTGATTGAGAACCATACCAGTCCAAAACAAAGAAATACAAAAACATAGAAAAAAGAACATAGAATGCCCACCCAAATCACACCCTGACCAAACCAAAATAGAGACATAAAAAGCTCTCTACGGTCAGGGCGTGACATGAACAGAAGGACTTGAGTTCCTGTATGTTGTTATGATCACACCACGACTTGTTAATAATAAGGCATACACCCCCGCCCTTTTTCTTACCAGAGAGATGTTTGTTTCTGTCGGCGCGATGCATAAAGAAACCGGGTGGCTGTATCGACTCTGATAACGTATCCCGAGTGAGCCATGTTTCCGTGAAACAGAGAATGTTACAATCTCTGATGTCTCTCTGGAAGGCAACCCTTGCTCGAATTTCGTCTACCTTGTTGTCAAGAGACTGGACATTGGCGCATAGTATACTCGGGAGCGGTGAGCGATGTGCCCGTCTACGGAGCCTGACCAGAAGACCGCTCCGTCTGCCCCTTCTGCGGCGCCGTTGTTTTGGGTCGCCAACTGGGATCCGATCCATTGTCCTGGGTGGATGTCCAAACAGAGGATCCGCTTCGGGAAAGTCGTATTTCTGGTCGTAATGTTGGTAAATTGACGTTGCTCTTATATCCAATAGTTCTTCCCAGTTGTATGTAATAAGACTTAAGATTTCCTGGGGTAACAATGTAAGAAATAATACATAAAAAAACAAAATACTGCATAGTTTCCTAAGAACGCGAAGCGAGGCGACCATCTCTGTCGGCGCCATTTTTTTAAAAATAAATGTATCCCCTTTTCTCCCCAATTTTCGTGGTATCCAATCGCTAGTAATTACTATCTTGTCTCATCGCTACAACTCCCGTACGGACTCGGGAGAGACGAAGGTCGAAAGCCATGCGTCCTCCGAAGCACAACCCAACCAAGCCGCACTGCTTCTTAACACAGCGCGCCTCCAACCCGGAAGTCAGCCGCACCAATGTGTCGGAGGAAACACCGTGCACCTGGCCCCCTTGGTTAGCGCGCACTGCGCCCGGCCCGCCACAGGAGTCGCTGGAGCGCGATGAGACAAGGATATCCCTACCGGCCAAACCCTCCCTAACCCGGACGACGCTAGCCCAATTGTGCGTTGCCCCACGGACCTTCCGGTCGCGGCCGGTTGCGACAGAGCCTGGGCGCGAACCCAGAGACTCTGGTGGCGCAGCTAGCACTGCGATGCAGTGCCCTAGACCACTGCGCCACCCGGGAGGCCCCCCCATTCCCGATACCATTTTATATATTTTTTTAGATATTATCTCACCATTTTTAGATACTATCTAAAATATTTGAGATTGTAGATCATACACATAGCATGTGTTTCTTCATTTGTAGCATTGTGTGGCGATTTCCATCTATCCAGAGATCAGCACAGCACGGTTCCCCCGGCAGACGTGTGGCAAGCTGGCATTTGCCACACGTCTATTTAATTAAAAAAATTGACACAAAGCTTTGAAAAGAGGGACAAAGTACTGTTGTTTAGACTAATTTAACTCATGATTTGTCAACTCACAATTAATCTGTACTTCTGTCTACTGATAACAACCACAGCTAACAACCACGAGACAATTTTGGTTTAGCTAGGCGACCCAGAACTTTTCAATCCAAAATTATTGACTGGAATTAATCAATCAACACAATAGTGATGACATACTTTGTGAAAAGGACTCTAAAGTGCTACCATTTTGGTCACATATGCTCCTAAATATTTTGTTGTGCCAACTGGATTTTGAATGGCACCAGCTAATGGGGATCTTTAATAAATACAAATACAAATACAAATATGGGAGCACCAGGGCACCTAGAAAAGAAATCACCCAGATAATAATTGTTGTCATGATAAGATTTCGCTGTACCGTTGTTTGCAGAGTGCAGATTCATTAGCTATTGCGCCTTCTTCACCACACTGTCTGTGTGGGTGTACCATTTCAGATTGTCGGTGATGTGTACTTGAAGCTTTTCACCTTCTCCACTGCGGTTCTGTCAATGTGGATAGGGGTGTACTCCCTCTGCTGTTTCCTGAAGTCCACGACCAGCGCCTTCATTTTGTTGATGTTGACGGAGAGGTTATTTTCCTGGCACCACTCTGCCAGGGCCCTCACCTCCTCCCTGTAGGCTGTCTCGTCATTGTTGGTAATCAGGCTTACTACTTTTGTGTCATCTGCAAACTTGATGATTGAGTTGGAGGCCTATGTTGCCACGCAGTCATGGAGTACATGAGGGGGCTGAGCACACATTTTTGTGGGGCCCCTGTTTTGCGGATCAGCGAAGTGGAGGTATTGTTTCCAACCTTCACCACCTGGGGGCAGCCCATAAAGAAGTCCAGGACCCAGTTGCACAGGGCGGGGTTCAGACCCAGGACCCCAAGCTTAATGATGAGCTTGGAGGGTACTATGGTGTTGAAGGAATTCTCACATAGATATTCCTCTTGTCCAGATAGGATAGGGCAGTGTGAAGTGCAACTGCGATTACATCATCTGTGGATCTATTGGGGCGATATGCAAAGTGACGTGGTTCTAGGGTATCAGGTAAGGTAGAGGTGATATGATCCTTAACTAGCCTCTCAAAGTACTTTATGATGACAGAAGTGAATGCTACAGTCATTGAGTTCAGTTAACTTTGCTTTCTTGGGTACAGGAACAATGGTGGACTTCTTGAAGTAAGTGGGAACAGCAGACTGGGATAGAGAGAGATTGAATATGTCCGTAATAAATATCTGACCCATATTACCGGCGCAACATTTTTGTCATCCTATTGCGGATTGGGAAGGCACATTTTACATTCATAAGAGAGATCAGTGATCATAGCAATGAATGAATGACAGATTTCTTGCATGTCATCATCACAAACTTGATGCTTTTAAATAGACAGTGTACGGGCCTCCCGAGTGGCGCACTAGTCTAAGGCACTGCATCACAGTGATAGCTGCGCCACTAGAGATCCTGGTTAGAGTCCAGGCTCTGTCGCAGCCAATTGGTCCAGCGTCATCCGGGTTAGGGGAGGGCTTGGCCGGAAGGGATGTTCTTGTCCCATTGCGCACTAGCGACTCCTGTGGCGGGCCAGGCACAGTGCACGCTGACACAGTCGCCAGGTGTATGGTGTTTCCTCTGACACATTGGTGCGGCTGGCTTCCAGGTTAAGCGGGCATTGTGTCAAGAAGCAGTGCGGCTTGGCTGGGTTGTGTTTCGGAGGATGCACGGCTCTTGACTTTTGCCTCTCCTGAGTCTGTACGGGAGTTGCAGCAATGGGACAAGACTGTAACTACCAATTGGATACTGAGAAAAAGAGGTTAAAAAAAATAAAGAAAAGAGACTGTACAGTGGTGCCGGAGGGGATGGCTGCCATTTTACGGGCTCCTAACCAATTGTGCTATTTCACGTGTTTTTTCACATTGTTTGTAACTTATTTTGTATATATTGTTGATGCTACCGTCTCTTATGACCAAAAGAGCTTCTGGATATCAGAACAGCGATTACTCACCTCGAACTGGACAAAGATTTTATTTAATGAGTGACGTGAAGGATATAATGTTGCTCCCAGACAAGGGCCAAATCCCCATCATTCGCAGCAAGAAAATATGAAAATACAGGGGGCGCAGATCAGGGTGCCTTGTGAGAAGTTGTCGGTGAGTGGGTAACCTGCCTGTATCATCCGTTCTATTGGCCAAAGTGCAATCACTGGAGAATAAACTGGATGAGCTCCGTTCGAGACAATCCTGCCAACAATGTCCCATGTTTAACCGAGTCGTGGCTGAACGACGACACGAATAATATACAGTTGGCTGAGTTTTCCGTCAACTGGCAGGACAGAACAGCTACGTCCGGTAGGATGAGGGGTGGTGGTGTGTGTCTATTTGTCAATAATAGCTGGTGCGTAGTAGTCTCGAGGTATTGTGCACCTGATGTAGAGTACCTCATGATAAGCTGTAGACCTCACTATATACTGAGAGAGATTTCATCCACATTTTTCGTAGCCATGTATTTACCACCACAAACCGACGCTGGCACTAAGACCGTACTCAAGGAGCTGTATAAGGCCTTAGGCAAACAAGAAAATGCTCAGCCAGAAGCAACTCTACAAGTGGTCGGGGACTTTAATGCAGCCAAACTTAAATCCGTTTAACCTAATTTCTACCAGCATGTCACATGTGCAACCTGAGGAAAAAAAACTCTGGACCACCTTTACTCCACACACAGAGACGTGTACAAAGCTCTCCCTTATCCTCCATTTGGCAAATCTGACCATAAGTCTATCCTCCTGATTCCTGCTGACTCGCTCAATATGGAAGTGGTAAGATGACACGGATGCTAAGCTAGAGGACTGTTTTGCTAGCACAGACTGGAATATGTTCCGGGGTTCATCCAATGGAATTGAGGAGTATATCAGTCACCGGCTTCATCAATAAGTGCATCGACAACATTGTCCTCACAGTGACCGTATGTACATATCCCAACCAGAACCCATGCTTTACAGGCCTCATCCGCACCGAGCTAAAGGCTAGAGCTTCCGCTTTCTAGGAATGGGACACTAATCTGGACGCTTAAAATAAATCCCCCTACACCCTCAGACGAACCATCAAACAGGCAAAGCATCAATACAGGACTAAGATTGAATCCTGCTACACCGGCTCTGACGCTCGTCGGATGTGGCAGGGCTTGCAAACGATTACGGACTACAAAGAAATCCAGCCGCGAGTTGCCCAGTGGCGCGAGCCTACCAGACGAGCTAAATGCCTTTTATGCTGGCTTTGAGGCGAGCAACACTAAAACACCATGAGAGTATCAGCTGTTCCGGATGACTGTGTGATCAGACTCTCCGCAGCCGATGTGAGCAAGACCTTTAAACAGGTCAACATTCACAAGGCCGCTGGGCCAGACGGATTGCCAGGGTGTGTACTCTGAGCATGCGCGGACCAACTGGCAAGTGTCTTCACTGACATTTTTAAACTCTCTCTGACTGAGTCTGTAATACCTACAGTTGAAGTTGGAAGTTTACATACACTTAGGTTGGAGTCCTTAAAACTCGTTTTTCAACCACTCCACAAATTTCTAGTTAACAAACTATAGTTTTGGCAAGTCGATTAGGACATCTACTTTGTGCATGACACAAGTAATTTTTCCAACAATTGTTTACAGACAGATTATTTCACTTACAATTCACTGTATCACAATTCCAGTTGGTCAGAAGTTTACATACACTAAGTTGACTGTGCCTTTAAACAGCTTGGAAAATTCCAGAAAATTATGTCATGGCTTTAGAAGCTTCTGATAGGCTAATTGACATAATTTGAGTCAATTGGAGGTGTACCTGTGGATGTGTTTCAAGGCCTACCTTCAAACTCTGTGCCTCTTTGCTTGACATCATGGGAAAATCAAAAGAAATCAGTCAAGACCTCAGAAAACAAATGTGTAGACCTCCACAAGTCTGGTTCATCCTTGGGAGCAATTTCCAAATGCCTGAAGGTACCACTTTCATCTATACAAACAATAGTACGCAAGTATAAACACCATGGAACCACGCAGCCGTCATACCGCTCAAAAAGGAGACGCGTTCTGTCTCCTAGAGATGAACGTACTTTGGTGCGAAAAGTGCAAATCAATCCCAGAACAACAGCAAAGGACCTTGTGAAGATGCTGGAGGAAACAGGTACAAAAGTATCTATATCCACAGTAAAACGAGTCCTATATCGACATAACCTGAAAGGCCGCTCAGCAAGGAAGAAGCCACTGCTCCAAAACCGCCATAAAAAGCCAGACTACTGCACATGGGGACAAAGATTGTACTTTTTGGAGAAATGTCCTCTGGTCTGATGAAACAAAAATACAATTGTTTGGCCATAATGACCATTGTTATGTTTGGAGAAAAAAGGGGGAGGCTTGCAAGCCGAAGAACACCATCCCAACCATGAGACACGGGGGTGGCAGCATCATGTTGTGGGGGTGTTTTGCTTCAGGAGGGACTGGTGCACTTCACAAAATAGAAGGCATCATGAGGTAGGAAAATTATGTAGATAGATTGAAGCAACATCAAGACATCAGCCAGGAAGTTAAAGCTTGGTCGCAAATGGGTCTTCCAAATGGACAATGACCCCAATACTTCCAAAATGGCTTAAGGACAACAAAGTCAAGGTATTGGAGTGCCCGTCACAAAGGCCTGACTCAATCCTATAGAAAATGTGTGGGCAGAACTGAAAAAGCGTGTGCGAGCAAGGAGGCCTACAACCCTGACTCAGTTAAACCAGCTCTGTCAGGAGGAATGGGCCAAAATTCACCCAACTTATTGTGGAAAGCTTGTGGAAGGCTACCCGAAACGTTTGACCCAAGTTAAACAATTAAAGGCATTGCTACCAAATACTAATTGAGTGTATGTCAACTTCTGACCCACTGGGAATATGATCAAAGGAAATAAAAGCTGAAATAAATCATTCTCTCTACTATTATTCTGACATTTCACCTTCTTAAAATAAAGTGGTGATCCTAACTGACCTAAAACAGGGCATTTTTACTGGGATTAAATGTCAGGAATTGTGAAAAACTGAGTTTAAACGTATTTGGCTAAGGTGTATGTAAACTTCAGACTTCAACTGTACATGTTTCAAGCAGACCACCATAGTCCCTGTGGCCAAGAAAGCGAATGTAACCTACCTAAATGACTACCGCCTTGTAGCACTCCTCACGTCGGTAGCCGTGAAGTGCTTTGAAAGGCTGGTCATGGCTCACATCAACGCCATCATCCCGGAAACCCTAGACCCACTCCAATTAGCATACCGCCCCAACAGATCTATAGATGACGCAATCTCAATCGCACTCCACACTGCCCTTTCCCACCAGGACAAAAGGAACACCTATGTGAGAATGCTGTTCATTGACTACAGCTCAGCATTCAACACCATATTGCCCACAAAGCTCATCACTAAACTAAGGACCCTGTGACAAATACCTCTCTCTGCAACTGGATCCTAGACTTCTTGACGGGCTGATGGTAAGGGTAGGCAACAACACTGTTATTAGATCATTGATACAGTATATAGACTTTGTAATTGTAATACTTTTAATTGTATGTTTTTTGCTGGATTATTGAACATTTTAAATAGCATTCATGTTATAAAAATTCTATAGAGGCCACCTGAAGGTAACCATTTCACTCAGCATCAATGTTGCATGGCAATACATTCCTCATAAATCTGCACGGTTTATGAAGGCTCCACCCCAATAAGAAAAACAAGCTAGACAGTATTTTCAAGTGTTGTGTGTCAGTGGTGAAACCAAAGATAAATTAACGAGATGCTGTACAGTTCAGAAAAACATGCCACACCATTAGAAATGTAATCATTCCCTATTACAGTGAAAGCACAGTCATTATGTTACCCAGCAATTGCGATTGGCAACACTTTTTTGGTAATTTAATGACGCACAAATCTTGGTGCTGTTGGCAGGAGTTGGGCTGTGTGTGTCTCACCCCTTTTCCATGGATATGATCAGCCAAGAGTCTACTCTGGAGTGACCCGCAGCTTCTAACTCTCAGAGACATTCCCTCAGCACAAATTTCATATGCCTTATTGAGAACCATGAGCATTTATGGGACATTTCTAGTAGCAGTATAGAGTAGGTGTAGTCTTTATTATTCCTTGGGGGCAATTCATCCCACAAACATCTAGTCAACATGATTTTGTGTATTAGCTAACTACATATGCATGTACAGGTAACTGCCCAAATAAAGGAAACACCAACATATAGTGTCCTAAAAGGGTGTTGGGCCACCATGAGCCACCAGAACAGCTTCAATGTGCCTTGGCATAGATTCTATAAGTGTCTGGAACTCTATTGGAGGGATGTGCTCCCTAATTCCATAATTTGGTTGGTTGCTAATGGTGGAGGAAAACGCTGTTTCAGGCACCGCTCCAGAATCTCCCATAAGTGTACAATTGGGTTTGGATCTGGTGAATCAGAGACACACACCCTTTAAACCCACTATGGTCCTTTGAGACCTCTCTTTCAAAGTTACTGGGATCTCTTGTTCTAGCCATGATAGACAAAGTAATATGCAACTGGGCATTTTTTATACATCACCCTAAGCATGATGGGATGTTAATTGCTTAATTAACTCCGGAATCACACCTGTGTGGAAGCACCTGCTTTCAATATACTTTGTATCCCTCATTTACTCAAGTGTTTACTTTATTTTGGCAGTTACATGTATATTGTTGGTGCTATTTTTTGCACTAGCTTTGATTGTGCACGATTTCAATAGCAAGAAATCAAAGCAGAAATGTAACAGTTGCCTATTTACAGTCCCAGTCAAAAGTATGGACACAACTACTCATTCAAGGGTTTTTCTCTATTTTTTACTATTTTCTACACTGTAGAATAATAATGAAGACATCAAAACTATGAAACAACACATATGGAATCATGTAGTAACCAAAAAAGTGGTAAACAAATCAAAATATATTCTATATTTGAGATTCTTCAAAGTAGCCACCCTTTGCCTTGATGACAGCTTTGCACACTCTTGGCATTCTCTCAACTAGCTTCATGAGGTAGTCACCTGGAATGCAATTCAATTAACAGGTGTGTCTTGAATTTCTTTCCTTCTTAATGCGTTTGAGCCAATCAGTTGTGTTGTGACAAGGTTGGAGTGATATACAGAAGATAGCTCTATTTGGTAAAAGACCAAGTCCATATTATGGCAAGAACAGCTCAAATAAGCAAAGAGAAACGACAGTCCATCATTACTTTAAGACATGAAGGTCAGTCATTTTGGAAAATTTCAAGAACTTTTAAAGTTTCTTCAAGTCCAGTCACAAAAACCATAAAGCGCTATGATGAAACTGGCTGTCATGAGGACCGCCACAGGAAAGGAAGAGCCAGAATTATCTCTGCTGCAGAGGATAAGTTCATTAGAGTAACTGCACCTCAGATTGCATCCCAAATAAATGCTTCACATAGTTCAAGTAACAGACACATCTCAACATCAACTGTTCAGAAGAGACGGCATGAATCAGGCCTTCATGGTAGAATTGCTGCAAAGAAACCATTACTAAAGGACACCAATAAGAAGAAGAGACTTGCTTGAGCCAAGAAACACGAGCAATGGACATTAGACCGTTGTAAATCTGTCCTTTGGTCTGATGAGTTCAAATTTGAGATTTTTGATTCCAACCGCCGTGATTTTGTGAGACGCAGAGTAGGTGAACGGATGATCCCCGCTTGTGTGGTTCCTACCATGAAGCATGGAGGAGGAGGTGTGATGGTGTCTGTGATTTGTGTCTGTGATTTATTTAGAATTCAAGGCACACTTAACCAGCATGGCTACCACAGCATTCTGCAGCGATACGCCATCCCATCTGGTTTGCGCTTAGTGGGACTATCGTTTGTTTTTCAACAGGACAATGACCCAAAACACATCTCCAGGCTGTGTAAGGGCTATTTGACCAAGAAGGAGAGTGAGGGTGCTGTATCAGATGACCTGGTCTCCATAATCACCCGGACCCCATCCAAATGAGATGGTTTGGGATGAGTTGGACCGCAGAGTGAAGGAAAAGCAGCCAACAAGTGCTCAGCATATGTAGGAACTCCTTCAACTGTTGGAAAATAATTCCTCATGAAGCTGGTTGAGAGAATGCCAAGAGTGTGCAAAGCTGTCATCAAGGCAAAGGGAGGCTCCTTTGAAGAATCTCAAATATAAAATATATTTTAATTTGTTTAACACTTTTTAGGTTACTACATGATTCCATATGTGCTATTTCATAGTTTTGATGTAGAATGTAGAAAATAGTAAAAAATAAAGAAAAACCCTTGAATGAGCAGCTGTGTCCAAACTTTTGACTGATACTGTGTGTATTCAGCATTTGTCTCCTTTTGCAGATAATCCACAACAGAATGAGGTTGACTAAATTAACAACACAGATGATCTTGCATGGTGGGCGCTTGGGACTTTTCCAGATAAACGTATTTCAGCTAACCATCAGATGAAAGTGTTACTTAAAAGACTTCAGCAATCAGCTGACCAACACAGGGAGGGATCCTGTCAATGGATGCTTTGAGTGCTCTTTCAAAGCAACCACTGTCTGCACACAAAGCTCATCCCATCCTTCTCTCTCTTCTCTTTAAACCAGATCTGACTTCCGTCCGACCCTCCCTTACTCTCCCCCGACACCCCCACTGGTGCGGGAGATATTCCTACAGCAGGGCGGTTGAATGGCAGCCCTGTTGCATGTCAGCCTAGGCGGCAGCAACAGGCATTTTACAAGGTCCCTGCTGTGTGGAACTGTGACCTGGCCCTCCGAGCAGTGGTCCCAGGTGACAAATAAAACACTATCCCCCACAGGAGCTGGCTGGCCCTAAAGACTTCACAATGCTAACCTAATCGTAGCTATAACTCCAAGTGGCCAGCTCGTTCTTTCTCTCTCTGCCAGCCATTCAGAGGAGTAGGTGCTGCTAATTGGGAAATAAATGTGTGTGATAAATAGTCGGGGAGTAGGTGGTTTTAATGTGGGGCCCTTAAATGGCCACTTACTGTTCATTGTGTTTTTCACAGAGTCATTGTTCGGTAGAAAAAGGTATTTTGTTTTTTCAGGATAGCCATAGACAATGTTTTTGCCCTTTTTTTGAAATGTTACTAATTAAACACTACACAACGCAAAGGTTGTTCAACACCATTATTGTGCATTATTGTGACCTGTCACTATAGTAAAGCAGGTAATTGTGTAGACGTGTGTTCTGTTTTACTGCTAAAAGGTGCATTTACCAAAACAATACAGCCTAAATGCATCTAAAAACATCAGTCAAGTCATTAATGTTAAGAAAATAATTGCACGAGATCAACAATTTCGTCGACAAAATGGTCCCCGTGTCCAATGATATTCATTGTAAATAGGGGCTCTGTCCCTCGGATCAAATGGGCAGGTTCTCAGCAGGCTATCAAGGTTGTTAACGCCGGCTGTAAACCAAACCTCCCTGGGGGTCGAAGGTTGAAATGTTTGGGCTTCAGAGAGACGCCAATGGGTGAAGCATGGCAAGGATTTACAATGAAGTCTGTCACACAGTTACAGCCCTTGAATCAATGACCTCTCCCCAGCCCCAACTTTGGCCATCAGGGAGCTCCATTCTCAGGGAGCGCACACACACACACACACACACACACACACACACACACACACACACACACACACACACACACACACACACACACACACACACACACACACACACACACACACACACACACACACACACACACACACACACACACACACACACACACACAGATGTGGATTGTTGTTGGCAGACTAAATCAAACTTATGTAATGATAATAACAAGCTCATTTAGTCATGAAATGTAAAACCATGACCACTGAAAGGGCTGCAAAAGAATACTAGTTGCTAGCTAGGTTAGTTAGCTATGTGATTAAATGTTATGTAACAGCACAGTAGTGATGTTTGAATGTATGTAATCTGTGATGTTTGTGTTGACATTCTTTATTTATAAAAACCTGGGGTATCAATTTAATTCCAATCAATACCCTTTTGCCACACCTCATCGCATTGTGTTTCACATACTGTATGTGAACTCAACTTAGTTAATGGTTGTCCATTTCGTCATGTGCTTGCTTGGTTGGGACCACGTATATTAAGTCCAGAACTTGTGAAATTGCTGTGAGAAAAAGGTAATACATCCGATTTGATCTATAAGTATTCCCCAAAGCAGATGGTAGATTAGTGAGTCTGGTGATGTGAGATAGGTGGAGGATAACTCAGGTAGAACCCTGTAGAGCCAGTTAAGGGAGGCTGCAGGCCCATCCACGGTAGGTGTTGAACGTAGCTAATGGTAAAACGAGATGCTGTATTCTAGAGCCTGTAGGCTTACTGTATTGTAGCAATCACAGTCTCGATTTGTTCTAAAATTAGGCCAATAACAATTTCCAGAAATGTCCAGCCCCCCCCAAAAAAAAATCTAAGACTTCAACAGGAACTACAGCAGACAGAGAGAGGTTGAAAGGCCAATTTCAAATAATGAAAAGCACAATAGCCACTCTGTGTGTCTGAGATTCATACTTGATAAGAGAAAGCGCTTTTGAAAATGTGTTTGAAAAAGTCAGTAGACCATTATCACAATGGTTTTTCAAACACATTTTCTGATCAATGCCCAAATGAAATCAATACATTCATCTGACGTTCCCTATATTCATTTAAAAAATACATTCCAGACAAAGGCATCGATAAGGAACTTAACAACCTTTTCCTCTGAACTTTCTTTTGAATCATTTGGCGAGCAACGTACTCTGGCAAGCACCTCAGTGTACCTCTCTCTCCAGTGTTGTCCGGAGGATAAGAAAGGGAATATAATGATCTAGCAACAGAGTAAATGAACATCAAGCCCAGACTTTGGCTGCCAGAGTGACGTGGGGAGAGATGACGAGATGGAGAGGGAGAGAGAGACAGAGAGAGGGCGAGAGAGACAGAAAGAGGGAGCAAGGAAGAGAGAGGAGAGAGAGAGGGAAAGAGAGAGAGGAGAGAGGGGGGGGGGGGGGGGGGCCGGGAGCAAAAGATAGAGAAGGGGAGGATGAACACAGCTCATATCAGTGGCTGGGAGCAGAGATTACCTGAAACACAAGTGCAACCCAACAAGGCATCTTGAATGACAATAACACTAGGAGTGAAAAGAGTGATTACAAAGCACTCACCATGTAAATACATCATAAATACACAGAGAAGTTGGATTTAGGTCACATCATACCAGGGATTTGATACCTCCTTTTCATTAATATTAAATGGCGATCATTCGGGTACTTAAATGCTCATGTTATAGGACTTTTCAAAGATATTGACTCAAATGCTGTCACTGCGGTTCAATGGTATTTGAACATGTTGAACATTTTACTGTTTGTGTATCTATTCATTGGTTTATTTCCCCTATGTGACAGCTTCATCACAAAATTGCCATGATCTATCTTCTGTCCACCTTATCTAAGTATTTCAACACATACTGTAGCAAATTGCAAATATCTATATAGATGTCAAATTAGTCCACTTTACAAAGTTCTCAAAATTCATACCTTGATAAGCTGCAACAGTTAACAAGTAAAACAAAAACACAGACTCAGCATGAAAAGGGAATAGTCAATCATTTCTGCTTTAAGATTTACTATCAAAAAATGTTTCTTGAGGGACTGATTGCCCTCTTGTCCCAGTGAGCAACGCCGGAGGAGGGAGCCCCTAGATGAGAGCTATTGTAAGAGCTGCTAATATGAACCAGATGTTAAACTTGTGTCCTCAAAATGAATGGGCCTATTGGGAAACCAAAGGCGGGTCTCACGGGACATTCCAGTGAAAGCTAAGCTGATTGGTTCATATTGAAACAACATGGCCAAGATAAACGAAAGATTTTCAAGAAAGTGGGTCTCTGGACTCTGAATCTAAAATAAATCGTTAGGGCTAAAGGAGGAGCTTAGCTCATCCTCTAAGGAAAACAGAGCATTTTGCAAGTGACTGACACACATGATGACTGTGGCGCCAGGGAACCTAGGTCTAGGGCCCAGTTGTGCAGCCTGGTCTCATAGACTAGACGTAACATAATAAAAGTAAATCCGAGATACTCAAATGAGTGTGATATGTTACATTTGATATGGTTACATAAGACAGAAGGTTACTTAAGGCAAAAGGGTGGATGGGTGGGCAGTTAATGCGAACATCTAGCAGCACAAAGGTTGCATGTTCGAATCTCATCGCGGAAAACTGTATAATTTTAGCAACTTTGCAACTACTTAACATGTTAGCTAACCCTTCCCCTAACCCTAAACCCTTTAGCCTAACTTCTAACCCAGCTAACGTTAGCATTAGCCATCTAGCTAATGTTAGCCACAACAAATTGGAATTCGGAGTATTCATACGTTTTGCAAATTCGTAACATATTGTAAGAATTGCAATTCATAACATATCATACGAATTGAAATGTGTAACATATCATACGAAATGAATGATGGACATCCACAAATTAATCCATACCCATACGATACGTAACATATCATACTAATTGAGGTGTTCCGGATTCACTTTTACTATGTTACGTCTACCCTTGAGTCCAGGTTGCAGCCAGAAGTTGTGGGCTGCTGCCTGGGCTGCATGGGAAGTGGGGATCATCGACCAGGGCCGTGCTTCCTTTATGCTGATGTCACATAGCATCGAGGCTACAAGACTGCAGGGTATTACTTTTTCCAAATTGTTATATTTATTTTCCCCTCGCGACTTGGATTGTTTTTGGAAGAGTACAGAGCTCAGCACAACTGAAATGGTCTTGTAGCAGCAGCATAATACTTTTGTTTATTCAATCTGATAGAAAAGCTTTCTAAAGCTGTAATACATAGCATAAGTATCACAGCTTATCTGATGACACATCTTCCCTTTATCTGTTTATTTTCCAACCCAAATCCAGACAGTATGTGAAAAAACGGCAATGGTGTCATAGGGTCGAAATTCTAATAAAACCATTAACTAAGATTACTTTTGTTTTACAGTTTAAACTCCATTTTTGCCAACATACCATCACCTATTTCAATACTAATTTTGTGTATATTCTTTAAAAAAATGTGCATAATAATATTAAGTAATATAATTATACTAGCAGCTATATATTTTCTAGGATCATGGGCAACAAACTTTGAGATATTAACAGACCCTGAAGGCTTCAGTAGGATTTTTTTTTATTTTTTTATCTGTGTTTATGGAGCCTCTCTCCAGCCCATTGGCAACAGGAGTCTGGAGAAGCATTTCGACACAGGAAGCAGCTCTGTGGCCACAGTTTGCCCCCCTACTATCTCCATCAGACAACAGTCCTCCCCCTTTCACCTACATTGAGGTTGTCGACATAAGCGTTTATGAAATGCTTATATACAGCTTATGGATGTGTTATGTATAGGTTAGGTCTTCATGTAGGTACCCTTCAAATAAAGTGTTACCTAATTCTCACTGTGATATTACAGAAAAGTGTTCTGCTCCAGTGAGCTAGGGCAGTAATTGTCCTGTACCACGTTAAAAATAATAAAGTCAAGGTCTAATAGTGACATGGTAATTAACTTAAGGCAGGCATGTAGCTACAGTAGGTGAGGTAGTTATCAGTGCCATGTCTCTTCCGGCTCTCAGAGCTGTGTCGGTGCTTAACTGTACAAAGGTGAGGTTCTAAAAAGAGAAGCACACTTCTACACAATAGCTGGAAAGCAGGAGTGCTGCGGTGCTTTCCTCTGTCAGTGGGCCGCCAGCCTGTTTTGTAAGCACTTCCATCCTGTGAAAGCCCCTGGTAGACCTCCACCTGCTAGTTAGCCCAGGGAGGGAGGGAGAAAGAGGGAAGGAGGGATGGAGGCGCCTCCAAAGCCAGCCTCTCCCCCTCATTTCACTGGCGCCAGCTCTCAATGGGCCCTGCACTTTGATTATTTGTGTTAACAGTTAATTTAGCACCACAGACACATGTGTAAAAGCTGGCTTCACTTCCTCATGCATCACCAACAAATGGGACTTTTATGAGTTCTTTTTCACAGGGCCACCCCCCTCTCTTCCCCTCACTCTCTCTCTCTCTAACCCTCCACAGAGTAGTAGAGTGACACTCCGCCACTCTCCACCTCCACCCCTAACTCCCTCCACCGTTCTTTTCAACCCCCGCCTCCACTTGCTGCTTGGTTCAGTCCTAATCTCTTCCACATCTTGCATGAGAGAGTTATTTCTGGCTCCTCTGTTCCCAATGGTTGCATTATCAGGAATACATTTCATGTCAATTTATGGTTGGTTAATACCACAGAGAGACTCTTTGTTATTGAGATTTGCTCTCGATCCAGTTGAAAAGCAAAAGCTCAACCCCCAACCCCCTGAAAACAAGGTTTCTGCCACATTTTCTAAACGTTTTCCCCCATTTGGATCATGCAGGGCTCACAAAAATAACTGCAGGAAGAATTCAAAGAATAAGTGTTTCATAAGCCCTAATTATAGTCACAATTACAGGCAGTAAAAGTAGAGACAGTTTATTGAAACAGTTGACTCCTGAGTTTTATAAGTAATCATAAGGACTCCCAAGCCCTTGAGTACCACTGTCATCTGAGGACCAATGTTAAAAACCTAATTTTGAATAAATATCTTGATAAAGCTTATACTCTGGCTGCACATGTTCAGTTTCAGCGTATGGAATAACTATGTAGGCTATGATGTCCTCTCACAAAACAATCCCCACCCTGGGCTCTCAGTGGAACAACACTCCCAAGGGTGTTTCAGGGGGAGTGAGTGAGAGTGAGTGAGTGAGTGACTAGGGAAGAAAAGCATCTTGGATGATAATGTAGATGGCTAGTTGAGCTAAGACACTGATAGTTATAGGAAGGGAACAGTGCTGAGAGAGCACAAACTAGCCACAGCACACATGGGCTCATGCCCGAAGTATGCTAGCAGAAGGCCACAGGAGCCATGGAAATATTTGGAAATCTTTTTTTGCTCCCTCTGCTCGTCTGCGATGTAACCAACTGCATCATTTTTTTGTGGTTGAGAGGCACGTTTTCATGTGGTTTGAGGGAGGCAGAGCGTTCAGAAATTTTTGGGGCCTCTCTTGTTTTTCTTGCATTTGAACCGCTCAACATGAGAAAAATGTGACCAAGCATCCCAGTTTGTCCCATAAGGCTGACGCATATGTCATCCAAATCATGATGCCATGTCCTTTCTTAACTGTGAATATGAACATTGATTCATCATATACCACAATGTTCCACAATGAAATAACAGTAAAGAGCTATAAATTGTAAACATGATTTCCGTTTGGCAGCTAGCTGTATAAGGTCACTGTTTGATCTTGTTTGATGTGCTCTAGAGGTTAGAGACTCCAGCTATAATTGGTTATCAACGCATGAGAATTATTTTGACGTAATCCACTTTGCCCCCTTCTGTGGCAGATGGGGTCTGGTCTGACCGGGCACGCCACTCCTCTGAGCACATGAGAGTACCATGAAAATCAGGCCTCCGTGTAGGTTTCATCTCCTTAGTACTGTGACAAGCCGGGTAATGCTGCAGATTTGACAGATATGGGCCTGTTGAATGACAGGTGAATTCCATTGAAGAGAACAACAACAATGCGATGATGTCAGCTCTGTGTCAATGCTTTGGAAAATACTGTTTTGAAAAGAATAAAGCAAACCAAACGCTGAAATATTAATCAAAGACGTTGGCACGAACCAGAGACAGAAGACTTCATTATCATTCACAGAGCATACAACAAGAGACTGATGAATGCTGACCAAGCTCACTCAAGCCAAGCCCCGGGGACAGTGAGGAGTCATTCATATAATAAAAAGCTCTTCTCTTCTTTCCCTTCTCCTCCTATCCTCTGTTCACTCTTCTATTTTCTTATTCTCTTCAAGAGGACCCGGGGGACAGTGAGTGAGGAGCAGAGGAGGCTGGTAGGTGGAGCTATAGGAGGATGGGCTTATTGTAATGGCTGTAATATAATAAATGGAACTAAGTCAAACATCTGGTTTACATATGTTTGATGTGTTTGATACCGTTCCATTCATTCCATACCAGCCATTACAATGAGCCTGTTCTCCCATAGCTCCTCCCACCAGCCACCACTGGTGAGGAGTCATTATGGGGGGGAGGCTCCTCTCTTCAAGACAACCAGGGCTGATGATGACCACCAGGCTCCATCTAACACAAAGCCTAGGATTCCCTCCTCTTCCTTCCCAGCATTGTTTGACATCCTGCAAGGCCAGGGTCCCAGCTCTCTGTGGTCCTGTAGCCGCTGCCTGCCACAATAGCACCAACCAACTAACCAGCCAATGCCCTAGGCCCTGGGCATGGAAGTGTGACAACGGGGACAGACAGCAGCAGTCAGCTCAGCTTTATGGGATGTGACCAATGACTGCTGGGGATGTGACACACTTATTTTCCTCAACAATTAACTACATTACAAAGCAAAACGCCTGACACGACATGAAAGTCTAACGTGACATTAAAGTCATGATGGACTCTGTCTGACAGATAGTTTGTCGTGATAGGCCTATTTTACTATCTATCACGCAGTATGTAAAAGTGAACTTATACGGTTAGATGCACTACATGACCAAAAGTATGTGGACACCTGCTCGTCAAACATCTCATTGCAAAATCATGGGCATTAATATGGAGTTATGGAGGTCCCCCTCTGCTGCTATAACAGCCTCCACTCTTCTGAGAAGGCTTTCCACTAGATGTTGGATCAGTGCTGCTGGGACTTGCTTCCATTCAGCCACAAGAGCAATAGTGAGGTCGGGCACTGATGTTCCAATGTTCCAATTCATCCCAAAGCTTTTCGATGGAGTTGAGGTCAGGGCGCTATGCAGGCCAGTCAAGTTCTTCCACACCGATCTCGATAAACCATTTCTGTATGGACCTCGCTTTGTGCACGGGGGCATTGTTATGCTGAAACAGGAAAGGGCTTCCCCAAACTGTTGCCACAAAGTTGGAAGCACAGAATCGTCTAGAATGTCATTGTATGAGGTAGTGTTAAGATTTCCCTTCACTGGAACTAAGGGGCCTATCCCAAACCATGAAAAACAGCCCCAGACTATTATTCCTCCTCCACCAAACTTTACAGTTGGCACTATGCATTCGGGCAGGTAGCGTTCTCCTGACATCCCCCGAAAACCCAGATTCGTCTGTCGGAATGCCAGATCTTGAAGCGTGATTCATCACTCCAGAGAACGTATTTCCACTGCTCTCAATGGCGGGAAGCTTGACACCACTCCAGCCGACACTTGGGATTGTGCATGGTGATCTTAGGCTTGTGTGCGGCTGCTCTGCCATGGAAACCCATTTCATGAAGCTCCCAACGAACAGTTATTGTGCTGACGTTGCTTCCAGAGGCAGTTTGGTGAATGTTGCAACCGAGGACAGGCGATTTTTACGCGCTACGCACTTCAGCACTTGGAGGGTCTCGTTCTGTGAGCTTGTGTGGCCTAACACTTTGTGGCTGAGCTGTTGTTGCTCCTAGACGTTTCCACTTCACAATAACAGCACCTACAGTTGACCGGGGCTACTCTAGCAGGGCAGAAATTTGATTAACTTACTTGTTGGAAAGGTGGCATCCTATGACGGTGCCACGTTGAAAGTCACTGAGCTCTTCAGTAAGGCCATTCTACTGCCAATGTCTGTCTATGGAGATTGCATGGCTGTGTGCTCGTATTTATACAGCTGTCAGCAACGGGTGTGGCTGAAATAGCCGAATCCACTAATTTGAAGGGGTGTCCACATGCTTTTGTATATAGAGTGTATTTAGGTTCTGAATATGAACAGAATGCGCTCCTCACAGGTCAATACGGACACAGAATATCATCCAAATGTTATATTATACATAGACTGCCTTATATAACACTGGGGGAAATGACGTGATGGACTGAAACACCTCAACATGTTGCACATTCCATATGGCCGTAGGGCTAAGAGCAAAGCAGGCTGGACATTCTGACTCCTCCAGAGTTTGGTTGCTGTTGCACACAGTCCTCTGCTCAATATTAATAATAATGTTACTGATGGCATCGTACTGAGAGCAGGATTAGTGATTAAACTGCTGGATGAGAGTCGCCGGCCGGCCACAGCGGTCCCTGCTTTGGCTGCCATACACATGGGATTTGACTTGACTTTCTTAAACATCAGAAAAATGGGAAGGCAACAATCTTTTTCATTTAAGAGCAATTAAGTGGATCCCAGTCAGAATCACTGGCTCCAGCGTGCTGCGGCGCGAGGGAGGTTTTTTTGGGGGGGAGGGGGGGTTTATTACCCATTTCCTTTCCCCTTGCGCCAGCAGCAGGAATGCTCACTTTTCTTTCACTAAAAGCCACATTCCAAATGCCAGAAACACATATACAAGGACCACCATGGGCCAGTGCTTCCCTAAACACGCGAAGAGGCATTATAAGGGCCCTCTAACACTGGAGAAGTGTTGTGTTCCAACATTTATAGTGAGGTAATTAGAAACATCCAGACGTAATTTAATAGTTCCCGCAGAGTAGAGACATGAAGTCTACTAACGTTTCTCTCCTCTGTATAAATAACTTGGAATGCAATAAGTACACAGCTTATTTGTTCATATTTTTTTCTTTACCTCCTTTCTTAACATTCAGTCAGTTGATGTGAGGCCCTCTTTAATATCACACTGGCCACATATTAAGTGGCAATAAATAGGCTATTTGAATTGATGTTTCAGATAGTATGTTTATTATCATCATACAACATCAGCCATAAGATATCAGCGAACTTCCCCTTGACTAACTGATATATCATTCTATGGATCTTGTATTCCAATAGCCGTGAGCACAACGGGCCATAAGTATAAACAGGCTGACTGAAGCCTAGCTATCTGCATGAATATTGCACTTTGTCTGTGAAGTGCCTGTCAATATCCCTGGGAAACAAGAGTGCAAGCAGACATGTGGTTTCAATATGTCCCTTTTCTCACAATGAGAAGAGGCCATTCATGTACTAGCTCACCACTGTAAATACAGCACTTGAATGTGTGAGCAAATCCCCCCTTCAGGAGAAAGCAATGCCTTTTTCTGTTATCATCAACATCAACAAATTCTCATCTATAGATAAGTAACAAGCCTAATAGTGAGAAATATCTTGTTCTCTGTAGTTCCAGGTTACCATTGTTGTAATACAGTGTGTGCATCCTTTCTTTGAAAATGGGCCTCAAATTGCTTCAATCTCAGAACAAGTAAATTATCTTTATCTTTTTGTTTTGTTTATCGACTTCAACTAGGCCTATTACAGTGCCTACAGAAAGTTCATTTTCTTTTGCGTTACAAATTGGGATTGAAATAGGGATTGAAATATATTTAATTTAAAAAATTTGTCATTGATCTACACAAAATACGTCATAATGTCAAAGTGAAAAGAAAATTCTACCCATTTCTACAAATTAATACAATGTAAATAACTAAAATATAGTCATTGCATAAGTATTCAACCCCTTTGTTTAGGCATGCCTAAATTAGTTCAGAAGTAAAATTTGGCTTAACAAATCGTAATAAGTTATATGGATTTTTGAATGACTACCCCTTCTTCTGTCCCCCATACATACAACATCTTGTCACGCCCTGATCTGTTTCACCTGTCCTTGCGATTGTCTCCACCCCCTCCAGGTGTCACTGATTTTCCCCACTGTATTTATCCCTGTCTCTCTGTGCCAGTTTGTCTTGTATGTTTTTCCAAGTCAACCAGTGGTTTTCCGTTCTCCTGCTTTTTGCTATTCTCCTTTTTCTAGTCCTCCTGGTTTTGACCCTTGCCTGTTTCTGGACTTTGTACCTGCCTGCCTGACCATTCTGCCTGCCTTGACCACGAGCCTGTCTGCCACTCTGTACCTCATGGACTCTGATCTGGTTTTGAACTTTTGCCTGTCCACGACCATTCTCTTGCCTACTCCTTTTGGATTAATAAACATTATAAGACTCCAACCATCTGCATCTTGTGTGTGCATCTGGGTCTCACCTTGTGTCATGATAACATCAGTAAGGTCCCTCAGTCAAGTATTGAATTTCAAGCACAGATTCAACTACAAAGACCAGGGAGCTTTTCGAAAGCCTCATAAAGAAGGGCAGTGATTGGTAGATGGGTAACAATAACAAACATTATTGAATAATAACAATAACAAACATCAGACATTGAATTTACGGTATCCTTAAGCATGGTCAAGTTAATAATTATGCTGTGGATGATGTATTAAACCACCCAGACACATCAAAGATGCAGTCGTCCTTCTGAACTGAGCTGGAGGACAGGAAGGAAACTGCTTAGGGATGTCACCACGAGGCCATTGGTGATTTTAAAGCAACTACAAGAGTTCTATGGCTGTGATAGAAAACTGAAGATGGATCAACAATATTGTAGTGACTCCACAATAATATATATTTTATTTAACCTTTATTTAACTAGGCAAGAACAAATTCTTATTTACAATGATGGTCTACACCGGCCAAACCCGAATGATGCTGGGCCAATTGTGCGCCGCCCTATGGGACTCCCAATCACAGCCGGATGTGATCCAGCCTGGATTCAAACCAGGGACTGCAGTGACACCTCTTGCACTGAGATGCAGTGCCTTAGGGCAGCTCACAATTGGCCCAGCATCATTCCGGTTTGGCCGGTGTAGACCGTCATTGTAAATAAGAATTTGTTATTAACTGACTTGCCTAGTTAAATAAAGGTTAAATAAAAAAATAAAAAAATATGTTTGTGGCAAATCCTATACAACATATCACTGAGTAACTGCCTCCTTATTTTCAAGCATGGTGGTGGCTGCATCATGCTATGAGTATGCTTGACATCTGCAAAGACTGTGGAGTTTTACAGGATGACAAGAAACAGGATGAAGCTAAGCACAGGTAAAATCCTAGAGGAAAACCTGCTTCAGTCTGCTTTACACCAGACACTGGGAGAAAAATTCATCTTTCAGCAGGACAATGACCTACAATACAAAGACTAATCTACACTGGAGTTGCTAACCAAGATAGTGAATGTTCCTGAGTGACCAAGCTACAGTTTTGAGTTAAATCTGTTTGAAAATCTATGGCCAGACTTGAAAATGTCTGTCTAGCCATGATCTCCAACACCTTGACAGAGCTTGAAGACAGAGCCTGAAAATAAGAATGGGTAAAATATTGCATAGTATAGGTGTGCAAAAGCTCTTATGAGACTTCCCTAAGAAGACTCACAGCTGAAATTGCTGCCAAAAGAGTTTCTAACATTATTTAACATTAATCTAAAAAAATAAATATATATATACAGTTGAAGTCAGAAGTTTACATACACCTTAGCCAAATACGTTTAAACTCAGTTTTTCACAATTCCTGACATTAAATCCTAGTAACAATTCCCTGTCTTAAGGTCAGTTAGGATCACCACTTTATTTTAAGAATGTGAAATGTCAGAATAATAGTAGAGAGAATGATTATTTCAGCTTTTATTTCTTTCATCACATTCCCAGTGGGTCAGAAGTTGACAAACACTCAATTAGTATTTGGTAGCATTGCCTTTAAATTGTTTAACTTGGCTAAAACGTTTCGGGTAGCCTTCCACAAGCTTCCCACAATAAGTTGGGTGAATTTTGGCCCATTCCTCCTGACAGAGCTGGTGTAACTCAGTCAGGTTTGAAAGTCTCCTTGCTCGCACACGCTTTTTCAGTTCTGCCCACACATTTTCTATAGGATTGATGTCTTGAGATGTTGCTTCAATAGTTCCACATAATTTTCCTGCTTCATGATGCCTTCTATTTTGTGAAGTGCATCAGTCCCTCCTGTCGCAAAGCACCCCCACAACATGATGCTTCACGGT
Source organism: Salvelinus alpinus (assembly GCF_045679555.1). Lineage (NCBI taxonomy): Eukaryota > Metazoa > Chordata > Actinopteri > Salmoniformes > Salmonidae > Salvelinus > Salvelinus alpinus. The sequence goes on along the minus strand of NC_092115.1, from coordinate 32,949,445 downwards.
TGGGATGGTGCATCCCCCATGCTTCACGGTTGGGATGGTGTTCTTCGGCTTGCAAGCCTCCCCCTTTTTCCTCCAAACATAACGATGGTCATTATGGCCAAACAGTTCTATTTTTGTTTCATCAGACCAGAGGACATTTCTCCAAAAAGTATGATCTAGGATATAGGACTCGTTTTATTGTGGATGTAGTTACTTTTGTACCTGTTTCCTCCAGCATCTTCACAAGTACTTTGCTGTTGTTCTGGGATTGATTTGCACTTTTCGACACCAAAGTACGTTCATCTCTAGGAGACAGAACACGTCTCCTTCCTGAGCGGTATGACGGCTGTGTGGTCCCATGGTGTCACGTCCTGTGTGGTCCCACGCCCATAGCTTTTCTATGGTAGAGTAGGTCAGGGCGTGACTAGGGGTTTAGTCTAGTTTATATTTGCTATGTGGGGTTCTAGTTTAGTTTTTCTATGTTGGTGTTTTAGTATGATTCCCAATTAAAGGCAGCTAGCTATCGTTGTCTCTAATTGGGGATCATACTTAAGTAGCATTTTTTCCACCTGTGTTTTATGGGATATTGTTTGGAGTTAGTGCACGTAGCACCTCGTTAGTCACGGTTCGTTGTTTATTTCTTTATTTGTTTTGTTCTGTATTGTTTTGGTGAGTTTCATTTGTTAAACATGTGGAACTCTACGCACGCTGTGCCTTGGTCCGATCATTATTACAACGAACGTGACACATGGTGTTTATACTTGCGTACTATTGTTTGTACAGATGAAAGTGGTACCTTCAGACATTTGGAAATTGCTCCCAAGGATGAACCAGACTTGTGGAGGTCTACAATTATTTTTCTGAGGTCTTGAGGTCTGATTTCTTTTGATTTTCCCATGATGTCAAGCATAGAGGCACTGAGTTTGAAGGTAGGCCTTGAAATACATCCACAGGTACAACTCCAATTGACTCAAATGATGTCAATTAGCCTATCAGAAGCTTCTAAAGCCATGACATCATTTTCTGGATTTTTCCAAGCTGTTTAAAGGCACAGTCAACTTAGCGTATGTAAACTTCTGACCCACCGGAATTGTGATACAGTGAAATAATCTGTCTGTAAACAATTGTTGGGAAAATTACTTGTGTCATGTACAAAGTAGACGTCCTAACCGACTTGCCAAAACTATAGTTTGTTAACAAGAAATTTGTGGAGTGGTTGAAAAACGAGTTTTAATGACTCCAACCTAAGTGTGTGTAAACTTCCGACTTCAACTGTACATTGATTCCACCTTGACAGAAGAGTATTTTTTTTTGTAGATCGTTGACAAAAAAAAGACAATTAAATCAATTTTAATCCCACTTTTTAACACAATAAAATATGAAGAAATCCAAGGGGGATGTAGACTTTCTAGGCACTGTATATGTTCACTCTCAATTTGCACAAGCTCAGACAATCACTGGGGTAAATCCTGTGAAATGTATGCGAAAATGTTTTTGCGATAGACACATTCTCCATCTCCACTCATTCCTCCTGTCCTGTGGGCTGTAAAAAGAGACAAAGCTTTTTACAGTACGGACAGACAGAAGACGTGACCTTTTGGCCCCGGGGGGCAGAAGGTGAGAACTCTGGGAATCCACTAAGGAGGGCTGGCTCCAGCAGCCAGTCTGTAGACTAGCATCATGTCCTCCTCACCACATTCCTTCCCAACTTAGATCACTGAAACGCTCGCAGGCTACATTCAGCTCAGTCACTCAAACCCAAAGCAACATTTACTAATTTCACATGTTTTCGAAAGGTGGGAGACTGGTTGCCTGACTGCATGGGTAGAGAGCTGAGCGTGAGAGGACAGAGGATGTAAAAAGTGAAACAATGTCAGTATAAGCCTCCATTTGAGCTTCCTGCAGAGGGAGAGAGCCTTGAGAAAATAAGAAAAAGGATTAAATTGAAGTCTTTATTGAGGTGTTCAGAGTTGAAATTCAGATTAGCGTGACGGTGCTGGAGGTTAAACAGTCAGGTGTGGATTTGCTGCTCCTATTGTTAAGATGAATCTCTCTCAGGTTAAATACTTTATTATGTGGAGAGAAGTCTATATAAGACAGCCTTTTTAGTAAACACATTCTGTTAGAATGCAATAATATACACTGAGTGTACAAAACATTACAAACACCTTCCTAATATTGATTTGCACCCCCTTTTTCCCTCGGAACAGCCTCAATTTGTCGGGACATGGACTACAGGGTGTTGAAAGCGTTCCACAGGGATGCTGGTCCATGTTGACTCCAATTCTTTCCACAGTTGTGTCAAGTTGGCTGGATGCCCTTTGGGTGGCGGACCATTCTTGACACTTCTGAAATTGTGAAACGGATGATAATGCCCTTTTAGTGTAAGAGCTGTTTGAAAAGGCCGCCTGAAATTTCGGCCTATTTAAGAGAGTTCCAAACCTCTCTGCCAATAACAGCAAATTTTCCGTTTTCCCCTCCACACTCAAACCACCCCAACAGTCCATTCTTGCTTGAGAAATTACTCTTTGCTAAGAAGCGATTTTAGTTTATTTTTAACCATTTTAAATGAAAACCGCTACATTGGACCTTTTACAACAGCCCCTACATTATCTCCAGACATACACTGAGTTCTTGTCACACTTAAACCGGTGCACCTACTACCATACCCCGTTCAAGGGCACTTACATTTTTTGGCTTGCCAATTCACCCTCTGAATGGCTTAAAAATCCTTCTTTAACCACCTGTCTCCTCCCGTTCATCTACACTGATTGAAGTGGATTTAACAGGTGACATGAATAAGGAATCATAGTATTCATCTGGATTTACCTGTTCAGTCTGTCATAGAGAGAGCGGGTGTTCCTAATGTTTTGCACACTCAGTGTATTTCCTCTGTGTGTAACTGGGAATTGGGAAGGTTCATCAAATTTGGGTAAAGTAAATCAGAGCTCTACTAAAGACTTCAAATGGATTACTTGCAGTAAATGCATGGTTTTTGTGGTCAAAAGAAAACGTATGTTGGATGTCTCTCACTCCTATTTAGAAAAAACAGAATCCTCGTCATCCAACCTCTGCAGCAGGTACTTTATTGCATGTTCTGAGAACAGACTCAAGAACTTATCGAGAAGATTGTGTTGTATTGACTAGTAAAAATGCACAATGACCTTACTCCACGTTCTTGTGATAATTAACCCATACACCACCCAATAGCATATAATAGCCAACCCATAGGGCTACTGGCTTGGGGCTTTGCACGTAGGGAACTCCATATCACATCAAGTCAGAAGTTATACTAGCAATACTTCCAGTATGTTATAATACTTCTAATATATTGTAACATACTGTACTTCTCTCGTTTTCAGGTGAAACCATCTATTTATACAAAACCCTGGTCAAATATATCAGCACTCAGACAATAACTACATTCAAAGACTCCTGACAAATGATGGAATAATTGTGTTCTCTATCTGGTTGCTTTTAAGTCTCCAAGAGAGGACATCTTGTGAGAGAAATAATCACTTGCGGGTGTCCAGAATGACGCCTTAATTACATAAATTAATCATTCATAGTTGGTGCTTTGCTTTGGACACCAATTCAAAAGCACAATGAAGACACATGGTGAACGCCGGCTAACAGGCAGCACTGCACAGCACGAGTAGCTAGTGCAAATATCTTTATTTTTACCATTATTTAACCAGGAAGGCCAGTTGAGAACAAGTTCTCATTTACAACTGCGACCTGGCCAAGATAAAGCAAAGCAGTGCGACACAAACAACAACACAGAGTTACACATGGAATAAACAAACGTACAGCCAATAACACAATAGAAAATACTATATACAGTGTGTGCAAATGAAGTAAGATTAGGGAGGTAAGGCAATAAATAAGCCATAGTGGCGAAATAATGACAATTTAGCAATTATCCGTACGACATTGGGTGAGGCGGGTTGCAGGATAGTATATTTCATTCGTAGATAGAAAGTGAGATTAAGATATATCCGAAAAAGACTGGCTATTTACAAGGGATAGGACACGGGATAAGACAAAGACAGATATACACGTCCTACTGCTCTGCCATCTTGGAACAAGATCATACATATCATTCTTCCCTTTGGTGAGCAGCTCTGTCTAAAGCATCTCTCTCTAAAGAGTAATGTAAACATGCGGCAATGGAGGCACTGGAGACAAACCTAAGCAGCATCATACTGCTGCCCCTGCCTTTCAGAACAGTTATGACCCCTAGAGTAGAAACCCTAGCTAGAATAGAAAGCGCTGAGAACACCCAGTAGTGTGAACTCACAGGCATATAGCTCCCTCTAGGGGATGATTTCAGAGCTGATTAATTATAGAATGGCTGAAGCTCGATAACAAGACAGGGTGAATCTCAATCCTATTTCCTTGATTCCTCATGGAGAATATCAATTGTATTTAGTTGATTCCTCATTGAGCTCCTTCTCAAATCACATTGGAGGTCCAGGATGGAGAGGACACAAGGAATCAAGGAAATACTATTTAGATTCAGTGGTGTAAAGTTAAGTAAACATACCCCAAAAAACTACTTAAGTAGTAATTTAAAGTATCTGTACTCTACTATTTATATTTTGGACAACTTTTACTTCATTACATTCCAAAATAAAATAAATCACTTTTTACTCCATACATTTTCCCTGGCACCCAAAAGTACTCCCTAAATCATGTCTGGGTGTTGGAGTGTGCCCCTGGCTATCTGTAAATTAAAACAAAAAACACAAGAACTGTGCCATCTGGTTTGCTTAATATAAGGAATTTGAAATAATATACTTTTACTTTTGATACATAAGTATATTTTAGCATTTATATTTACTTTTTATACTTAAGTATATTTAAAACAAAATACTTTTAGACTTTTACTCAAGTAGTATTTTACTGGGTGACTCTCTTTAACTTTAGACATTTTCTATTAAGGTGTCTTTACTTTTCCTCAAGTATGAAAACTGGGTACTTTTCCACCACTGTTTTGATTTAGTCCACCAGGGAAGATATCCTCCACCAACTCTTCCCACAACCACTCTCTTCAAAGATGGTTTCCTCCCAGCATCTGTACATATGAATAAGCACATTTTTACTGTGTGCTTTTCGAGTAGATGCTTCCTTTGTATATTTAGGTTGTTTTAATGAGTTATTCTGCTGTTACTAAGATGGCCATGCTGGTGCATAGGTCAACGCCAGTGTTATTTACAATACAGAAAATATTTGGATATGGGATATGGCTTTGTTGTCCTTTTCGTCTTTTGGGATACCATTTATCCTGTGTTTTTCTGTTGAGAATATACCCTTTGTTTATGTAAACCTATCAGCTTGAGATGAGATCTATACACAAATACAGCAGAGAGAATGAATGAACACATCTAACAAAGGAAATGTTTCTGTGGCTATGCTGACAATGAGCTCTCCCATACTGAGGTTATATAGTGTGTGTGAGATGTGGTGTCCAGTCCACAGCGACGTGTGTGGTCTACTAGTCTGCAGTGAATGTGATGCTCAGCCCCAAGACAGTCAAGCTGCTCTGTGTCAGGCCACTGCAGTGGGAGAGATATATGGTGGTCAGGCCATGCCGAGGACTGGCATGGTGGCCTTACAGTCACTTACCATTAGTCTATCACCCTGAGTGTCACATCACACAATCCTCTGTAACATGAAAGCAGTACTGTACTGTTCTAGGATATTGACTCCTGCAATCCAGAGTTCTGACAGACAGTATATGGAAAAAAAGTGTATAATTACTGTCCAAAATCATGATTTATCAGTATTATTAATCAAAGTTAATGGCCTTTTGCACATAACTCAACTGTATGAAGAAAAAGGGACTGAAAACAAGCGAACGGATCATTTTCTAATTATCTGCTATGGCTTGGCAAATGGCTATTAAACACTGTCCAAATGGCCTGATATCACCACTGTAATTGTTTTGGTGCCAATTGCTAGTGGTTAATCCCTGAACCCCATTTAAAGCATGAAAGCAATTGTATATCAAGGCTAACAATATCTATGAAATATTATATATAAACTACCGTTCAAAAGTTTGGGGTCACTTAGAAATTCTTGTTTTTGACAGAAAAGCCACATTTTTTGGTCCAATAAAATAACATCAAATTGATCAGAAATACAGTGTAGACATTGTTAATGTTGTAAATGACTATTGTTGCTGGAAACGGCAGATTTATGGAATATCTACATAGGCGTACAGAGACCCATTATCAGCAACCATCACTCCTGTGTTCCAATGGCACGTTGTGTTAGCTAATCCAAGTTTATCATTTTGAAAGGCTAATAATTGATCATTAGAAAACCCTTTTGCAATTATGTTAGCACAGCTGAAAACTGTTCTGATGAAAGAAGCAATACAACTGGCCTTCTTTAGACTAGTTGAGTATCTGGAGCATCAGCATTTGTGGGATCGATTACATCTATGTAGATATATATTCCATTAAAAGATCTGCCGTTTCCAACTACAATAGCCAATTACAACATTAACAATGTCTACACTATTTCTGATCAATTTGATGTTATGTTAAATGGACAAAAAATGTGTTTTTCTTTCAAAAACATTTCTAAGTGACCCCAAACTTTTGAACAGTAGTGTATATATTGCATCATAGATGGACATAAGCTAGAAAATATTTTATTTATGAGAATCGTTGATAGTGTTGATAATCTGGCTGTTAGACAGGTCAGTACAAGACATTCAGAATTTATTTCATTTTATAAACTGGGTGGTTCGAGCCCTGAATGCTGATACCACGGGTATGACCCAAAAAAGTATTTGGAATGCTCTAATTACGTTGGAAACCAGTTTATAATAGTAATAAGGGTGTTTGTGGTATATCAAATCAATTTTTATTTGTCACATGCACCGAATACAACAGGTATTACAGGGAAATGCTTAACCAACAATGCAGTTAAGAAAAATAAGTTAAGTAAAAAATACAAATAATAGTTAGAGCAGCAGTAAAATAACAGTAGCGAGGCTATATTCAGGGGGTACCGGGACAGAGTCAATGTGCGGGGGCACAGGTTAGTCGAGGAAATATGTACATGTAGGTATAGTTAAAGTGACTACGCATAGATAACCAGAGAGTAGCATCAGCATAAAAAAAGAGGGTGGGGGGGGACAATGCAAATAGTCTGGGTAGCCATTTGATTAGCTGTTCAGGAGTGTTATGGCTTGAGGGTAGAAGCTGCTATGAAGCCTTTTGGACCTAGACTTGGCGCTCCGGTACCGCTTGCCGTATATGGCTAATATACCACGAATAAGGGCTGTATACAGGCACTCCGCGCTTCGTTGTGTTAAGAACTGCCCTTAGCCGTGGTATATTGGCCATTTATCACACCACCTCAGTCCTTATTGCTTAAATAACTGTTACAGTATAATATTCAACAGATATTTCATAATAGATTGAGTAAAAATGTATCCAGTTTGCAACATTTTTCATATAGCGATTTTAATGTCAGAAAAATCAATGTCATACACTTGTCATTTTCACTAAAAGTTAAATGCAAGGGGTATTTTTTCAGAACCAAACAGGCTTTAAGGTCCTGTTACAAGTCAAAAAGCTGCAGAACAGAAACATTGGCATTGTGTAAAATAAAAAATATAAAACAAATCCTTCACACCCGGTGACACTACTTCTGGCCTACAGCCACATGTTAATCTTCATAATATTTCAATGTACCTACAAATTACAACTTGTGTCTTTCTTAGTTGGAGCATGCCATCATACACACATCTCAATTCTTCATTTCAGTGACCTGCCATTCGAAAGATAAATTGTTTGACTTGGGTATCCACTTGGTGCCATGCTTCTCTTGGGAAGCCAACTTGATACATCTCTTGATCAGAAAGTGAATGGTAACACTAACTTCAATAGAAGAGAAATAACTGTTCACCTGTGTTCTTAAAAACATAATTTCACTGTGGGAACATTCTAGAATGAGCTAACTAGAAGGAATGTCCAATTTTAGGAATATCCAACCTTGCTCTCAAGTCTAAATTCTTGGAATGGTGGAGGGAATATTTTATAAGAGAATAAGGTTTAAGACAATAGGTGTCAAAAGTAAATAATCAGTGAACAATTAATTGCTGTAGGTTTGTCCTTCTGGTGGTTGTGGAAGCTTCATATTCTCCTTGGACATCATTAGACGCCTTAACTCTTGAAGAACAACTTTAATGCTATAAGAATTTTGCCATTTAGATAGAATTGGTATGCTTCGTGTATCCACCTGATAGAGAGAGAGTGGCAAATCAGTGAACATCCTTTGAAGAGCACTACATTTACCAGAACATATATACACTAATAATTTAACAGATTTAGGTCAATATCATTTGTACGAGCAAAAATTTGAATGTAATGTAACTTACCATCCCATTGGAATTATTTATCCCATTCATGCAAATTTTTGTTACAAATCTAACGATCGGTGGTGATTCAGGATATTTTGGACCACATTCCACTTTCAGACTGTATATCCTGTTTTCATAATTAGTCTGGAAAACAAAACAAAGAAACAAACATTGCTTGGTCAGGGTAAAGGTGATCAGTTATGTACATTACAATGCCTGTTTTGACTTACTGGTTATTTTTCAAGAATGTAACACAATTCAGCCACAGTGTGGTCTTACACACACATATTACACTTCCCTGGTGGAAACACTTTTAGAGGTGCTTATGTTACAGAGGTGATTCGGTAATCAAACCAGAGACAAAAGAGGAAGCAAGACATCCCACTCGCTATTTCTGTTTCATATACAGTCAAACTAAGCAGACCAGACCCAGCTGCTAATGCAATGGTGCCTATGGGAGTGCCACCCCCTTAAAAAGCAACTGCCCCTAAAAAACAACTTCTCATTTAGAAAATCAATATGAGTCAAACATTTATTCTACTGTAAAAATTGACTACAAAGTGTAAATAGGATACTTTTGGTCATGAAGTCAGTCTTGTCCAAAACAGAGTTTTGTGAGATTTGTGGTCGTGACATCACTAAATAAATGTTGGGTTTGTTTCAATCCTGCCCACAACTGGCAGCACACAAGTAATCATCAATTTGGAGTGCAGTTGCACGCAACCCAATAGTAATGCCCGTGGTAAATTTGAATTGACTTTGGATATCCCTATGGGGCTAGTTAGGGATCTTTGGTAAATTACACAATGTACATGGGACAATATTTAAATTCCAAAAGCTCCAATTTTAATTATTTAAAAACCTCCAACCAACTATAAAATTGTAGAAATATATATATACATATATTCAAAGTATTATGAGAAAACCTAAAGATGTTCTACATTAAAATATTGTCCCATTTACATTGTGTAATTTATTGACGGTCCTTTAAATAGCCAAACTAGTCAAACCAACTGCCACGGTCAGACACCAGCCGGCTGAAGCTAATTCGCGAAATAATTTGGATAACTCTTCTACCTGCAAACATACACAAGAGACACCCACATCAAACCACACCACGAAACCAACTCATGTTTGAATTCAGTCTTGGCCCCTAGCATTTCTTAATTAACCAAATCTAAAATTAGGGCAAAACAGGAAGTACAGAGCCTCCTGAGTGGAGAAGCATACTAAAGCACTGCATCGCAGTGTTGCGGCATCACTACAGCCTGGGGTTCGATCTCAGGCTGTGTCACTACCGGCCGTGATCAGCCTGCAGGCACCCAGCGTCGTCCGGGTTAGGGGAGGGTTTGCCCGGGGGGGCTTTACTTGGCTCATCGCACTCTAGCGACTCCTTGTGGCAGGCCAGGTGCCTGCAGGCTGACTTTGATCTTCAGTTGAACAGTGTTTCCTCAGACACATTGATGCAGCTGGCTTCCGGGTTTAGTGTGTGGGTGAAGCGCGGTTTGGCGGGTCATGTTTCGGAGGACGCATGACTCGACCTTCGCCTCTCCCGAGCCCTTTGGGGAGTTGCAGCGATGAGACAAGTTTGTAATCACGAAATTGGGGAGAAAAGGGGGTAAAAAGAAATGAGGAAAAAAAAGGAAGTGCAGTCACCCATTAACCTCTCTAGGGTAGGTGAGACGGTAGCGTCCCACCTCTTCAACAGCCAGTGAAACTGCAGGGCACCAAATTCAAAACAGAAAACTCATAATTCAAATTCCTCAAACATACATGTATTTTACACCATTTTAAAGATACACTTGTTGTAAATCCAGCCACAGTGTCCGACACAGTGTAAATCCAGCTGTAAATGTTTTACGACGAAAGCAAACCAAACGATTATGTTAGGTGAGTGCCTATTCACAGAATAGCACAGCCATTTTTCCAGCCAAAGAGAGGATTCACAAAAAGCAGAAATATAGATAAAATGAATCACTAACCTTTGATGATCTTCATCAGATGACACTCATAGGACTTCATGTTACACAATACATGTATGTTTTGTTCGGTAAAGTTCATATTTATATCCAAAAATCTGAGTTTACATTGGCGCCTTACGTTCAGAAGTCACAAAACATCCTTTGATTTTGCAGAGAGCCACATCAATTTACAGGAACATAATAATAAACATTGCTAAAAGATACAACTGTTATGCATGGAATTTTAGATGCACTTCTCCTTAATGCAACCGCTGTGTCAGATTTCCAAAAAGCTTTACGAAAAAAGCAAACCATGCAATAATCTGAGTCGGCACTCAGAGCCCAATCAAAACACAAATATAGCCGCCATATTATGCAGTCAACAGAAGTCAGAAGTAACATTATAAACATTCACTTACCTTTGATGATCTTCATCAGAATGGAATCCCAGTTCCACAATAAATGTTTGTTTTGTTCGATAATCTCCGTCATTTATGTCCAAATTCCTCCTTGTTGTTCTAGTGTTCAGTACACTTTCCAAACACACGACGCGCGGGCAGGTCCAGCGGAAAGTACGGACGAAAAGTTAAAAAAGTTATTACAGTCCGTAAAAACATGACAAACGAAGTATTGAATCAATCTTTACGACGTTTTTAACATAATTCATCAATAATGTTCCAACCGGAGTATTCCTGTGTCTTCAGAATTGCGATGGAACAGAGCTCGCTGTCACGTGAACGCGCATGGTCAGAGCATGGTCACCTCATGGCAGACCTGACTAATTCCTCTCTCCTTCGGCCCCACTAAACAGTAGAGGCATCAGACAAGGTTCTAACGACTATTGACATCTAGTGGAAGCCTTAGGAAGTGCAACATTACCAATATCCCACTGTATCTTCAATAGGAGCTGAGTTGAAAATCAACCAACCTCAGATTTCCCACTTCCTGGTTGGATTTCTTTCTCAGGTCTTTGCCTGCCTGATGAGTTATGTTATACTCACAGACATCATTCAAACAGTTTTAGAAACCTCAGAGTGTTTTCTATCCAAATCTACTAATAATATGCATATTATAGCTTTTATGGCTTTGTAGCAGGCCGTTTACTCTGGGCATGCTTTTCATCCGGACGTGAAAATACTGCCCCCTACCCCAAAGAAGTTAAAGGTCAACTGCACTTCCTGATTTGGCCTCGTTTTTCATCAATGCTCATTAACAAACACCATGACAGAAGGCAAATGAGAGTTGTCTTGGGGGTGTGATTTGATGTAGGCGTTTCTTGGTTGTGTCTTATCCATTCAATCACAACAAACAAAGACAGTAGCTAGCCAGTTCGAGTTTAAACATTAATGAAAGAAAGCTGCATCAAACATGTCGTCGGGTTAGCTTGATTATGAGAACTAGCTTGCTAACATTAGTTAGCAGGGATCAAACCTGTCTTCAGGTGCAACATTAGCTATGCAAATCTTCCTCTCACATTACATGTAAGGGAGAGGCTATGTATTTAGGCTATGCCGCTATGATAATAGGCTATCAAATAATGACATAATGCTATTAGCTAACAAAATGTAGCTACATACTAACCAACAACACACCTGTCTGAGGTTTGACGGTTGACAGCCCAAGCAGAAGCTCATCGGACTTAATCCATATCCTTGGCATTCGGCCAAGATTGTTGAACAACTTTATGGAAGCCCGTTTTCCCTAGAGTAGGTATTTCCTGACCATGGGCAAGTACTAACCACTGTCTGGGGAAGACGTTCCAGTGGGCGAGTTTGTTTTGCGTGACTCGGTGCCCCGGGTGGGCGGGGTTTGCTCATGGTCCTGCTAAGGAAAGGTCTCCGCCCACCCGGGGCACCGGACCATGCAAAGCATACTTGCCCGTTCTTTTCCCAAAGAACACTTTGGGAAAAGGGGGCATGAATTGTTGACATAATGTTAATCCAAACCTAACATTCATTTACTCGTAAAATCAGGTTCCAAAATCTGTTTTAGACGAAACTGACTTCATGCCCAAAATTATATTTACATTTTGTAGTCAATTTTAAAACTACAATAAATATTTCTGACTCAATGCCACAGGCTGTTTTCAAAGGGTTTAGTTGTATTTTTAGGGGCAGTCATTCTTTAAGCAGATGGGATTTTTTTCCCCAAAAGGTAAACAGTCTGAGTGGACATCTTCATTTATCCACCATCTGATCAAACATTAAATGCTGTGTAACCTTGCCTGAGACTTTTGTTACTTTAGCTCAGCTGACTTACACAGTAATGTGGCGCGTAGGCAACTTTTACTTACTCCTGCTGCAGTCACACTTACTCGTGCCGGTCCGATGATCATGCCCGTCCACCGCGTTAGCATTATATCTTCATCGTCTTCAAGGCCCCAGCTGACTGTCCCATCTCCAACACCTTTCTGACCCTCTTCAAGCTCTTCCAACAAGCGAAAATTACGTGGAACTTTAACTCCTGAAATAAAAACAATACAAGATAAACTAGAAGACAGGTTATCCTGGGGCGGGTTTGTCCATGCTACCAACTGCTCAGGCCGCAACACTGCACAACAAAACCATATAAAACTGCTGACTCAACAAGTTATCTGCAACTACTTCTTGAACTTAGTATTTGCTAATGGCTGAAAACAGGCAACCAACTATCACTGTCATCATCCCTTGTGCTGTAAGTCACTGGAATGAACACTTCCTTCTAATGGGTAAATGCGATGTCAGTGTAGGTTACCATTTTAACTGTACACTGATGGCAAAGTATCAAATTCTGACCTGCTTATGGTGAAAACAGGCGCAAACCAAACAGCCAACGGTGAAAGCAGTGTTTCCCCTATATTCAATCGTTGCTGCCACTCCCAAAAAATCTGATTCAAATTCTGCCAATTTTAAAGCTGCAATATGTAACTTTTTGAGCGACCCGACCAAAATCTGTCACTCATTGAAAGCAAGTCTAAGAAGCGGTAGATCTGTTCTTTGTGCACTATTTCTATGCTTCCCGTGCATAAGTTTCACTTTTGTGTCTTTTACTTTCAGTTTTGTAACTAGCTTCAAACAGCAAAAAATACATTATTTCTGGTTACTGAAAATATATTTCAGTGGTTTACATGGTACAATGATTCTCTACACTGCTTGTTTTGTCACAAACTGTTATTGAAATTAGACAAACTATTAGAATTTTAGCAACCAAGAAATGGCGGAGCGATTTCTGCATATTGCACCTTAACTTTTAAATCCCCCACTCACCGGACAGTTTATTAGGTACACTATCACGGAAATGGATCGCTCCTACAGACAGTGAGTCACGTGGCCGTGGCTTGCTATGTAAAGCAGTTAGACAGGCATTGAGGCATTCAGTTACTGATCGATTGAACTTTAGAAGAATGGGCAAAATGAGTAACCTAAGCGACTTTGGGTATGGTATGATCGTTCGGTACCAGGAGTACCAGATCTAGTATCTCAGAAACAAACACCCCCCTGGGCTTCACGCACGACAGTGTCTACGGTTTACCGAGAATGGTGCAACAAACAAAAAACATCCTGTCAGCGGCAATCCTGTGGCGAAAACAGCTTGTTGATGAGAGCGGTCGTCTTGGCAGAAATCATGCAAGCGAACAGGCGGGCTACAAACAGACAAATAACGGCGCAGTACAACAGTGGTGTGCATAACGGCATCTCGAAACTCACAACTCGTCGATCCTTGTCACGGATGGGCTATTGCAGCAGACAACCACACATGGTTTCACTCCTATCAGCTAAAAACAAGAAGTGTCTCCAGTTGGCGCACAGTCACAAGCACTGGACAATTGAAGGGTGGAAAAACATGGCCTGATGAATCCCGGTACCTGTTGCGTCAGGCTGATGGCAGAGTCAAGATTTGGTGTAAGCAGCATGAGTCCACAGCCACATCCTGCCTGGTGTCAACGGTATAGGCTGGTGATGTAATGGTGTGGGGAATGTTTTCCTGGCACACGTTATGTCCCTTCATTCAAATTGGAAAGGGGGATACTTAGTCAGTTGTACAACTGAAACGTGTCTTCCGCATTTAACCCAACCCCTCTGAATCAGAGAGGTGCGGGGGGCTGCATTAATCAACATCCACGTCATCGCTGCCTAACTGCCTTGCTCAGGGGCAGAATGACAGAGAATGTCATCTCGGGTTGAATAACGTTTCCATGCGCTGAAGAATTCAGGCTGTTCTGGAAGGGGGGGGGTCCAATCTTTGTAATTGCACCATCAAATTACACCTGTGAACGGCTGATCTCACCAGCTAATAAAAACGGAAATCTACTCCTATGAAAGAGTCTCGCAATGAAATGCATGCAAAATGCTCATAAGATGTCTGAGTAAATTTTCGAAGTATAGTCACTTGAAATGGTAATGTGACATAAGAGACATTAGGCAAAGCACATATTTTATAATGTACTGTCTAAAAAGCAAGATAAATTGGTCTCCTTGGGCAGTCCTAATCACTGCTTATACTGAACAAAAATATAAACGCAACATACAACAGTATCAAAAATGTTACTGAGTTGCAATTCATATAAGGAAATCAGTCAATTGAAATAATTTAATTAGGCCCTAATCAATGGATTTCACAAGACTGGGCAGGGGCACAGCCATGGGTTGGCATAGGCCCACTCACTTCGGAGCCAGTCCCACGCACTGGGGAGCCAGGCCCAGCCATTCAGAATGAGTTTTCCCCAACTAAAGGGCTATATTACAGTCAGACATACTCTTCAGTTTCATCTCGGATGCCTCGTCTCAGACTATCCCGCAGGGGAAGAAGCCGGATGTGGAGGTCCTGGGTTGGCGTAGTTACATGTGGTCTGCGGTTGTGAGGCCGGTTGGACGTACTGCCAAATTCTTTAAAACAAATGGGGGATACGAGTGTTTTGGATAAAATATGGAAAGCAGACTGAACCAGGTTTTCCTCTAGGATTTTGCCTGCGCTTAGCTCATACCGTTTCTTTTTCATCCTGAAAAACTCCCCAGTCCTTAACGATTACAAGCATACCCAGAACATGATGCAGTCACTATGCTTGAAAATATGGAGTGTGGTACTCAGTAATGTGTTGTATTGGATTTGCCCAAACCTAACACTTTGTATTCTGGACAAAAAGTGAATTGCTTTGTCAGATTTTTTTGCAGTTGTATGTTAGTGGAATATGTTTTAATTCTGTACAGGCTTCGTTTTCATTATGTCAATTAGGTTAGTATTGTGGAGTAACTACAATGCTGTTGATCCATCCTCAGTTCTCTTATCACAGCCATTAAACCTCTTAAATGTAATTGCATAATCCCCAAAATGTATTATTTATCATGAAAGGGCCATAAACAATAACTAGTAATGCTGCATAATCCAAGAAAGGTTCAAATCTAACCTTTCTGGTAAAAATAGTTATAAATTGCTGAGGTGTGGTAATTTTTGAAGACAAAAGCTCATGTACACATTACAATTGTTAAAATATGAAATTTTATGATGTATTTCTTATTCAACAAAACTGTATAAGGGTTGAAATTACTTATATTTGTTCTAAATATAGTATAATCAATTTATAAAATGACTAACTATAAGATTTCAACTTCCTTACAACTGTAAAATACATGTGTATTTAGTGTTAGAGAAAATGTGCATCTTTTCATTGCTGTGAACATCTCACTGAGCTCTAGCTTGGCTTCCTGAACTCGTTAGGAACTCACCTTTCATCTCATTAATATTCTGTCCATTTTATTATTAAGAAAATACTGAACCTTTGTTTAACTAGGCAAGTCAGTTAAGAACAAATTCTTATTTACAATGACGGCCTACCCCGGCTAAACCTGGACGATGCTGGGCCAATTGTGCACCGTCCTATGGGACTCCCAATCACGGCCGGATGTGATACATTCTGGATGTAATAATGAGTACGGTTTGTCTACGACAAACAGAAAATTGTGTTTGTTTAAAATCTATTAATTATTTTAGATTACTGGCTATAAATCAATCTAATGTGCTACAGCGACAACCACCTCCTGCTGCGTTACGATGTGTTATTGTTTGTGACGTAGGGTTCAGACAGGAGTTGATGGACAGTCGGAAGAGAAAAAAAAAAATGTTAAACACTATTGTTAAACACTGTTATTGCACACAGAGTCCTTGCAACGTATTATGTGACTCGTTAAGCACATTTTTACTTCTGAACTTATATTTTGACTTGTCATAACAAAAGTATTCTTTTTTAATATTTTTATAATTTCCAAAAACATTCCACTTTGACATTATGGGATATTGTGTGTAGACCAGTGACAAAATTAAATGAATACATTTTTAATTCAGGATGTAACAACAAAATGTGGAAAAAGTCAAGAGGTGTGAATACTTTCTGAAGGCACTGATTGTTACACCAGATAATGTGATTTGAACCAAACAGTTTTGGTATCCATTACTGGGAGTTTCAGGTTAGGTACAGTTTGGTGTAGCACAGAGAATTTTCGACCAATCTTAACTTGGCGATACTATCTTTGTACTCTTTTCGGCAAAACATACTGTATCTTCTAAATGTTCTGCGTCCAGTTGCTGGTGGTGCGTTTGAATTCAGAAAATGCTCAGTTTTTAAAATAAATACTTTTTTGTGGTCCATGAAGTAATCAAACAATGAGTACGATTACATGCACACAATAATGTGATTATTGTGGACAGTTACAGTTGAAGTCGGAAGTTTATATACACTTAGGATGGAGTCATTAAAACTCGTTTTTCAACCACTCCACAAATTTCTTGTTAACAAACTATAGTTTTGGCAAGTTGGTTAGGACATCTACTTTGTGCATGACAAGTCATTTTTCCAACAATTGTTTACAGACAGATTATTTCACTTACAGACTTGATACAAAATGTTGAACAGATATGCACTGGTTCATTGGATCAGTCTAAAACTTTGAGCTAAATGCTTTCTATGCTCGCAACACTAAACTATGCATGAGAGCACCAGCTGTTCCGGATGACTGCATGATCACGCTACTCGTAGCCAATGTGAATAAGACCTTTAAACAGGTTAACATTCACAATCCTGCAGGGCCAGACATATTACCAGAAGGATTACTCAGAGCATGCGGAGAGCAAGTGTCTTCACTGAAATGTTCAACCTCTCCCTGACCCAGTCTGTAATACCTACATGTTTCAAGCAGACCACTGTAGTCCCTTTGCCCAAGAACACCAAGGTAACCTGCCTAAATGATTACCACCCTGTAGCACTCACATATGTAGCCATTAAATGCTTTGAAAGCCTGGTCATGGCTCACATCAACACCATCATCCCAGAACCCACTCCAATTCACATACCGCCCCAACAGATGACACAATCTCTATTGTACCCCACACTGCCCTTTCCCACCTGGACAAAAGGAAGACCTACGTGAGAATGCTGTTCATTCACTACAGTTCAGCATTCATCACCCTAGTGCCTTCCAATCTCATCACTAAGTTAAGGACCCTGGAACTGAACAATTCCCTCTGCAACACATTCGCCACGCTGACCCTCAACACAGGGCCCCCCTCAGCGGTGCGTGCTTAGTCCCCTCCTTTACTCCCTGTTAACTTCTTATGGCTGCAGGGGCAGTATTGAGTAGCTTGGATGAAAGGTGCCCAGAGGTGCCCATAGTAAACTGCCTGCTCCTCAGTCCCAGTTGCTAATATATGCATATTATTAGTATTGGATAGAAAACACTCTGAAGTTTCTAAAACTGTTTGAATGATGTCTGTGAGTATAACAGAACTCATATGGCAGGCAAAAACCTGAGAAAAAATTCAAACAGGAAGTGGGAAATCTGAGGTTGGTCGATTTTCAACCAAGCCCCTATTGAATACACAGTGGGATATGGATGAGTTTGCACTTCCTACGGCTTTCACTAGATGTCAACAGTCTGTAGAACCTTGTCTGATGCCTCTACTGTGAAGTGGGGCCGAAGGAGACAGGAATTAGTCAGGTCTATCATGACCTGACCATGCTCTGACCATGCGGGTTCACATGAGGGAGCTCTGTTCCATCGCACATCTGAAGTCAATGTAATTCTCCGGTTGAAACGTTACTGAAGATTTATGTTAAAAACATTCTAAAGATTGATTCAATACATCGTTTGACATGTTTCTACTGACTGTTACGGAACTTTTTGACATTTCGTCTGATTTTAGTGAACGCGCTCCCTGACTTTGGATTTGTTTACCAAACACGCTAACAAAAATAGTTATTTGGACATAAATGATGGTCATTACCAAACAAACATTTCTTGTGGGAGTCCTGGGAGTGCATTCAGACGAAGATCAGCAAAGGTAAGTGAAGATTTATAATGCTTTTTATGAGTTTTGTTGACTGCATAATTTGGCGGGTAACTGTATTGCTTCCTTTTGTGGCTGAATGCTGTTCTCAGATTATTGAATATTGTGCTTTTGCCGTAAAGCTTTTTGAAATATGACACAGCGGTTGCATTAAGAACAAGTGTATCTTTAATTCTATGTAAAACATGTATCTTTCATCAAAGTTTATGATGAGTATTTATGTTATTTGACGTGGCTCTCTGCAATTTCTTCGGATATTGGAGGCATTTATGAACATGGCACCAATGTAAACTGAGGTTTTTGGATATAAATATGCACATTATATAACAAAACATATCTATTGTGTAACATGAAGTCCTATGAGTGTCATCTGATGAAGATCATCAAAGGTTAGTGATTTTATCTCTTTCTGCTTTTTGTGACTCCTGTCTTTGGCTGGAAAAATGACATTTTCTGTGATTTTGCGGTGACCTAATAATCGTTTGTGGTGCTTTCGCTGTAAAGCCTTTTTGAAATCGGACACTTTGGTGGGATTAACAACAAGATTACCTTTAAAATGGTATAAGACACATGTGTGTTTGAGGAATTTTAATTATGAGATCTGTTGTTAGAATTTGGCGCCCTGCACTTTCACTGGCTGTTGTCATATCATCCCGTTAACTTCTTATGGCTGCAATCCCTTTAACGCACGACTCCAACACCATCATTTAGTTTGCAGGCGACACGGCAGTGGTAGGCCAGATCGCCGATGAGACAGCATTGAGGGGGGGCTCACAGACCTGGCAGTGTGGTGCCAGGACAACAACCTCACCCTCAACGTGAGCAATACATAAGGAGCTGATCGTGGACTGCAGGAAAAGGAGGGCAGAGCATGCCCCCATTCACACCAAAGGGGCTTTAGTGGAGCGGGTCGAGAGCTTCAAGTTCCTTGGTGTCCAGATCACTAAGGACCTATCATGGTCCAAACACACCAACACAGTCGTGAAGAGGACACAACACCCATTCCCCCTCAGGAGGCTGAAAAGATTTGGCATGGGACCGCAGATCCTCAAAAGGATTTATACAACTGCACCATCGAGAGCATCCTGACTGGTTGCATCCCCGCTTGGTATGGCAACTGCTCAACATCTGACCGCAAGGCGCTAGAGGGTAGTGCGTACGGCCCAGTACATCACTGGGGCTGTGCGTCCTGCCATCCAGGACCTCTATACCAGGTGTGTGAGAGGAAGGCCGTAAAAGTTGTCAAAGACTCCTTCCACCCAAGTCATAGACTGTTCTCTCTGCTACCATACGTCAAGGGGTATCGGAGCGGCAAGTCTGGGACCAAAAGGCTTCTTAAAACCTCTTGAAGCTAGGGGGCAGAATTTTTATGTTTGGAAAAAATAACGTTCCCAATGTAAGCTGCCTATGTCTCAGGCCCAGATGCTAGAATATAATTGACAGATGAGGATAGAAAACACTCTAAAGTTTCCAAAACTGTCAAAATATTGTCTTTGAGTAGAACAGAACTGATTTTGCAGGCGAAAACCTGAGGAAATCCAACCCGGAAGTGCCTCTTATTTTGAAAAATCCCTGTTCCATTGCCTGCACTTCCTCCATCTTAAAAGGGATATCAACCAGATTCCTTTTCCAATGGCTTCCACAGGGTGTGAACAGTCTGTAGACATAGTTTCAAGCTTTATTCTGAAAAATGAGCGAGATTTATCAAAACGCGTCAGTGGATAGCTGAATGTCCTTCGATTAGTTCATGCACGCGAAACTTGTAGCTCGACATTTTCTTTCTCTTTTATTGAATAGTTTACTGTCCGGTTGAAATATTATCGATTATTTATGTTACAAACAACCTGAGGATTGATTATAAAAAGCGTTTGACATGTTTCTACGAACTTTACGGATACTATTTGGAATTTGTCTGCCCTTCATGACCGCTCGAGCCTGTTGATTTCTGAACATAATGCGCCAAACAAATTGAGTTTTTTTTATATAAAAATAATCTTTATCGAACAAAAGGAACATTTATTGTGTAACTGGGAGTCTCGTGAGTGCAAACATCCGAAGATCAAAGGTAAGCGATTCATTTGATTGCTTTTCTGACTTTAGTGACCAATCTACATTGCTGCGATCTGTTCGTAATATTTTGTCTAGTGATCGATAAACTCACAAACGCTTGGATTGCTTTCGCTGTAAAGCATATTTTCAAAATCTGACACGATAGGTGGATTAACAACAAGCTAAGCTGTGTTTTGGTATATTGCACTTATGATTTCATGAAAATAAATATTTTTTGTATTTTTTATTTTAAATTTGGCGCTCTAAAACGAGCCTGTTAAAGGGATCTGTGCGCCAAGAGGTTAACAGCTTTTACCCCCAAGCCATAAGACTGCAGAACAGTTAACGAAATGGCTACGCTGACTATTTCCATTGCCCCCTTATTGTATTCTTATTTTTTGCACCGACTCTTGCACAGGCTCAATGGACTCTCACTGGACTCTAACCGCACATACTACACTGACGCCCCACACACAAACTCAGCAAAAAAAGAAACTGCCCTTTTTCAGGACCCTGTCTTTCAAAGATAATTAGAAAAAATAAAAAAAATAAAAAAATAACTTCACAGATCTTCATTGTAAAAGGTTTAACGTGGAACGGTTGTTAAGACACTAACAGCTTACAGACGGTAGGCAATTAAGGTCACAGTTATGAAAACGTAGGACACTAAAGAGGCCTTTCTACAGACTCTGAAAAACACCAAAAGAAAGATGCCCAGGGTCCCTGCTTATCTGCGTGAACGTGCCTAAGGCATGCTGCAAGGAGGCATGAGAATTGCCGATGTGGCCAGGGCAATAAATTGCAATGTTCGTACTGTGAGAAGCCTAAGAGCGCTAAAGGGAGACAGGACAGACAGCTGATCGTCCTTGCAGTGGCAGACCACTTAACACCTGCACAGGATCGGTACATCCGAACATCACACTTGCGGGACAGGTACAGGATGACAACAACTGCCCGAGTTACACCAGGAACGCAAAATCCATCAGTGCTCAGACTGTCCGCAATAGGCTGAGAGAGGCTGGACTGAGGGCTTGTAGGCCTGATGTAAGGCAGGTCCTCACCAGACATCCCCGGCAACAACGTCGCCTATGGGCACAAACCCACTGTCGCTGGACCAGACAGGACTGGCAAGAAGTGCTCTTCACTGACGAGTCGCGGTTTTGTCTCACCAGGGGTGATGGTCGGAATCCCGCTTATCGTCAAAAGGAATGAGCGATACACCGAGGCCTGTACTCTGGAGCGGGATCGATTTGGAGGTGGAGGGTCCATCATGGTCTGGGGCGGTGTGTCACAGCATCATCGGACTGAGCTTGTTGTCATTGCAGGCAATCTCAACGCTGTGCGTTACAGGAAGACATCCTCCTCCCTCATGTGGTACCCTTCCTGCACGCTCATCCATACATGACCCTCCAGCATGACAATGCCACCAGCCATACTGCTCGTTCTGTGCGTGATTTCCTGCAAGACAGGAATGTCAGTGTTCTGCCATGGCTAGCGAAGAGCCCAGATCTCAATCTCATTGAGCATGTCTGGGACCTGTTGGATCGGAGGGTGAAGTCTAGGGCCATTCCCCTCAAATGTTCGGGAACTTGCAGGTGCCTTGGTGGAATCAAATGTATTTATATAGCCCTTCTTACATCAGCTGATATCTAAAGACTAGGGTAACATCTCACAGCAAGAACTGGCAAATTTGGTGCAGTCCATGAGAGGTGCACTGCAGTACTTAATGCAGCTGATGGCCACACCAGATACTGACTTACTTTTGTTCAAGGACATATGATTCCATTTCTGTTAGTCACGTGTCTGTGGAACTTGTTCAGTTTATGTCTCAGTTGCTGCATCTTATGTTCATACAAATATTTACACGTTAAGTTTCCTGAAAATAAAGTTGACACAGTTGACAGTGAGAGGATGTTTATTTTTTATATATATTACCACAATTAGCTTGACTAACCCGTACCGATACCCCTTGCATATAGCCTCAATTTTATTGTTACTATTTTTCCATTTGTTTATTTAACACATTTTTCGTGCTTTAAAAAAAAACTGCATTGTTGGTTAAGGGCTTGTACATAAGTCACGGGAATGTGTATGTTGTATTTGGTGTATGTGAATTTGAATCAATTTTGTATTAGATCCACCTGTCTCAATCAATGAGAGAAGATTTGAAATTGACAAGATGGAGTACACACTGCTGGATTACTTCCTGAAGAAAAATATATTTATTTTAATAACGGAACATTTTCTAAATACAAACCTACCACATGCAACTGCACACGGCCATTTTAGAAGACACATGTTTGGCAGCTCGAGAATGAAGATAATGTTGCCAAGTTAAGGTTGGTCTAGAATTGTCGGTGCTACACCAAACCGTTAGTGGAATGCTCAATTCCGTTCTCTTATATTGAGGCGGAGTTGAGTTTTTATAGCCGGTCGTGCGATTTGAGTCACCATCAACAACATTGAGTCACCATCAGTCAATAACGTTACTTGTAAAAATGTCAATTCTGAAAACTGTACCTACAATATGATTATAGCCGCGGGAAGTAGAGGTGCTGCAGCAACCTCTGAAAAATCTGAATAAAAATTGCATATATCTAAACAAAAGTAATGCAGTGGGGCCTTTAGTCCTGTATTAACGGACCAATATACCATGGCTACGCCTGTTTGTCCTGTACAACCGCGGTCCGTCTGAGGAGTGCTTTAATCCATACTAAATTAAAACTGATTGAATACAACCACTGACTTTTTCCTCATTTGTGTTGCTCAACTTACATACTGAAGGCCGCTATGTCTACAGTTGAGCAACACAAATTATTAAAAAGTCAATGGTTATATTCGATAAATGTTATTAAAAGGTATGAATTTCAGCAAAAGGACCACGGTTGTACAGGACAAACATAGGTAGAGGTACGCGGTTTCAGAATTTATGTTTACAAGTATCGATTGAACGTTCCTCAGCTAACCAGTAATAATGGATACCAACAATATTTTGTTCAATCACATCTATCATTATGTAGCTAGTAGATGCACGCGCGTGTGGAGAAACGTTAGCTAGCAAATTATGAAAACCAGTGGTCTATTCTGAAATAGGGCAAATTTTGTTTGCTTTTAACTAGCAAGCTAATTGTAACATCCATGATCCAAGTTAGTAACGTTAGTTATATAGCTAACTATGCTAACTGTATCAAAGAGACGCTATGTTACTTGGTAGTAGGCTAGGTTGACCTATCAAATCATTATGCTAGTTTGTGACCAACTTAATAATGAAAATACACATCTTATCAGATAAATCTGGTGGCTGTTAGCAACAGTTTGTTACTAGCTAACCTTCGCCAATAATTGCCGATAGCTAGCTTGCTGCAAGCATTTCAGACCCCCGGCATCGCTTTCAGATTGTGTTCAAGTAAATACATACTATGACTCACAGGTACAACTAATATTTAGAATCTTTACATATTTCCCAGTGTAGCAGACAAACCTGAGGCCGCCGCCATCTTCTTCAGCCAAATCCAGAAGCACAGTGACATCACGATTATTTGACCGCAGTCTATGAAATAGGGGTGTGTTGGGCCTCAGGCATGTTTGCAGAAACCGCTCCCACCTGCTGGTTCTTTGCATGTATTCGAGTATACTACTAATTAGGGGGTTAAGGGTGGGGGTTGGACAAGAGTCAATTAAAGCCAACAGTCATACCAATAATGTGGCTGACAAGGTGGTCTTGCATTGGGACAATCAGGAGGGGCACATTACACCAACTGCATAGCTACTAAATAAGCTTGAGAATGCTATGAACATACAGTACCTCAAACTGGTACAGCCAGATCTCCTCCCCTGTTCCTCTTTAGGTTTCTACCTTCTAGGGAGTTTTTCCTGGCTACTATGCTTTTGCTATGCGTGCTCTTTTTGGTCTAGGCTGGGTAACACACAGTCTTAAGTGCACACTGCCTATAATCATGGCACACCTTGTTATAGTGTTGCATTGTAGCCCTGGCATCAGCATTCTTCCAAACCTGAAACATCCCAAATGACATACTAAAGCATTTCTTTATTGCTCACCAAAACATCAAAGCCACCAAGCACTATCAGTAATGATGAAGCATACAATGTTAGTCCTGACTGAGTCATTAACATTAATGTGGTCAAACATTCTTCACAGATCAGTATTCTGTAGAGAGAAAGCTGCTGGTTCAGGGAAATAAGTGCAAATTCAATGACTGTACAAGGTAAGGGGAGACGCAAGTTTCTTTACAGCAGGCGAACAGTCTTTCCAGTGACAGTCAGATAGTCTTCATCTGCCAGGGCTCGCAGAGCCTCTTCAAACATGTCCTTTGTTATTGCCTGAAAGTTAACAAATTGTAAGAAACACATTAGGGGACAGAAACACTATTCAGAAGATTGATATGCTTACCATCCAATTAAAATGTTTTAAGGTAATTGTGATGACTGTTTTCCTTGATAGTTCTCATCACCAGGAAAAGAAAAGCAGAGCTGGGAGGTACTACTTACAGCTTCAGACTGTCCTCGGAGGTCATCAAACAGCTGCTGGTACTTCATGGCAGGGGACTTTCCCTTGGACTGGATCACTTTCTTCAAGGCCTGGGTCAATTCCTCCTTACGCTTACGGGCCGTGGCACTCATTCCTGGGTTGAGTAAAAAACTAAAAGATAATACTTGCACCATATTGCACATTATCAAAGATACTGACATATACAAATTCATAACATGGTTGGGTTCGCACATCCAACCAATCAAAAAACATATTTGAAATATTTAACATGGCAGACATCGGAAGAGCTGTCATAGTAAGTAACTACAAATAGACTAAATCCTCCATACCGGTTGTGAGGATGGAGATGTCGACAAAGCCAGTCCTGGGGTCTGTAGCGGACTGCTTGAGGGCTTCGCGATGCAGTCTCTTGGCCTCCTCCACGTCGATGGTCTCCACCTTGTCAGAGAAGCGCACCTTGGCATGGGCCTCAGCCAGGCGGATCAGAGACTCCAGCTGCCTGGGGTAGGCAGACACCATCCCCCGCCCGCTGCCAATCTTCCTCATGTCCACGTAGGCCTGGAAGAAAGATACCCATACAATCAATCCAATTTATTTATAAAATCTTTACACTGTTGAATGCTACTGCAGGATATTTTTGTGCATTGTGTCGACCAGGACTTCGGCTGGCTTAATATAGCCTAAACCTGGAACCAGCACAGAACTTGTTACATTCAGGGCCTGAAACAAACCTAGCCAGCCACTTAATACTTTTTTTTACCAGCATTTGGTGCTGTCAGGTCCTGAAGTTACATCTACATCACAACCCCTTTCAACTTAGAGCATTTGTTATTATTATATGTCTATATCGTACCTCAATGAGTGCCTGGCTGGCTTCTTCGTTCAGTCTGGGGTTGATGTAAGTGCGAGCGTATGCAATGTAGTCCTTCAGCACAGCCATGTCCAGGAACTCTTCTTCAATCTGCTCCTCGCTCTGGTAGTAGAGCGCTACCAGGTGGTGAGCCAGGCGACGGTCATAAGCCTCGTCTTGAGGATCCAGCATCAGGAAGATCAGATCAAATCTGTAGGGGAAAAATAGCATTTAATTTCCTTTTTTATATATATTATGTTTAATGCCTCACATACTCTTTTTATTTATAGCAGGTCATATGCATGTAGTGAGTTATTTTATATATTTTTTGGCAACAAGGTGCATTTAGTTACAGTGGAGAAGTCATTGTTTGGGGTTCAGTGATCCTAAGGATATTATTGACAATCAATAAGAGTGTCCAGGGCAGTTGACCTATTGGGTAATATTTACCTTGAGAGCAGTGTGTGAGGGAGCTGGATGTTCTCAATGGTCGTCTTCTTGGGGTTCCACTGAGACTCCACAGGATTGGCTGCTGCCAGGACGGAGGTGCGTGCATTGAGCTGGCAAATGATTCCTGCCTGGACAAAAATAAATAGAGAGAGCGAGCTTTGTAAGAAACTACCCTGTAGTTCACCGTTACTAACAGACTACTTAAAAACAGAAAACAAAATTATAATGCTTCTACAGTAGTGAAACTATTTAATCATTCGATGTTACCAACACCACATTTAACATTAAAATTCAAGATAAGCCTATACGTTTCTGTGAAGTGCATCGTTTCTGTGAATAGTCTTGAACCTAGTGCTGAAACTTAAACATCAGTAAACTTTATTTATTTAACCTTTTTTTAATTATTTTTAAATTTTATCCCCCTTTCTCCCCAATTTTTCGTGGTATCCAATAGCTAGTAATTACTATCTTGTCTCATCGCTACAACTCCCGTACGGGCTCGGGAGAGACGAAGGTCGAAACGCGTCCTCCAAAGCACAACCCAACCAAGCCGCACTGCTTCTTAACACAGCGCGCCTCCAACCCGGAAGCCAGCCGCACCAATGTGTCGGAGGAAACACCGTGCACCTGGCCCCCTTGGTTAGCGCGCACTGCGCCCGGCCCGCCACAGGAGTCGCTGGAGCGCGATGAGACAAGGATATCCCTACCGGCCAAACACTCCCTAACCCGGACGACGCTAGGCCAATTGTGCATCGCCCCACGGACCTCCCGGTTGCGGCCGGCTGCGACAGAGCCTGGGCGCGAACCCAGAGACTCTGGTGGCGCAGCTAGCACTGCGATGCAGTGCCCTAGACCACTGCGCCACCCGGGAGGCCCTATTTATTTAACCTTTAACTAGGAAAGTTTATCCCCTGATCTTGTTTTGTTCTTTTTTTTTTTAAACCCACCTTGGCAATGGAGAGAGTCTGCTGCTCCATGACCTCATGCAGCACAGAGCGCGTGCTGTCGCTCATCTTGTCAAACTCATCAATACAACATATCCCGTTATCACTGAGCACCAGGGCCCCCGTCTGCAGCACTAGCTGCTTGGTCTCTGGGTCCTTCATCACATAGGCTGTGAGGCCCACGGCGCTGGAGCCCTTCCCAGACGTGTACTGACCGCGGGGCACCAGATTGAACACGTACTGCAGCAGCTGGGACTTGGAGGTGCCGGGGTCTCCACAGAGCAGGATGTTTACCTCGGCACGGAAGTTACCGCGGCCTGTCTGGCTGAAGTCTTTACGGGTGCCCCCGAATAGCTGGAGAAGAATACCCTTGGGAAAAGAAGAAAGTTTAGAGTACTGTGCAT
Source organism: Salvelinus alpinus (assembly GCF_045679555.1). NCBI lineage: Eukaryota > Metazoa > Chordata > Actinopteri > Salmoniformes > Salmonidae > Salvelinus > Salvelinus alpinus. The sequence goes on along the minus strand of NC_092115.1, from coordinate 32,921,602 downwards.
TTTGAATGGAAGTGAAATCTAAACTCAGTCAAAAATCAAACAACTGCTGCAGCAAAATGCCCTGGGAAAAGAATGACAAACTTTATAGTACTGTTCATGGATGTTGAATGAAAGCAAAATCCACTGTAATCTGACAGACAGCAGTTCCACATCCCTGGCAGCAGAGGACCCCACATTAATTTGATGAGAAAACGATCCCGTGGTGAGTTTCCCAAAAGCGTTGTAGCACAAACATCTTAATTACACAGCAGGCAATATAGAAAATATCTTTGTGCTACAACAACTTTGCTTTCACTGACCTTCTTGATGTCCTCGTGTTCATAGATGCTGGGGGCCAGGGCGGAGGAGAGACGATCGTATACATCTGGTTTGGAGGCCAGCTCCTTCAGTGTCTGGACGCGCTCTTCAGTGAAAAGCTTCTGGTCTGAATCCTCATCCAGTCCGTGAAGGCGCTTCTCATCAGTCTTGCGGAAATGGATGACATCGATGTGGGTCTTGTACACAGACTTCACGTTGCTCTGGCGAGGGTTTTCACGCATAGGAACCGCTCTATAGATACCTGTGGGAGAGTTGAGGAGTTTCGTCACGACAATAGGACAATTTTCTGTTTACCATCAAACGTCAACATTCCAGTGATGCACTTGCATCCCAACATCAAAAAGCTCTGTAGCAGGATAGCTAACACTGATGTCGGGAGTCTCGGGACCGTGAGAAATTTAACAGTGAGTGAGTGATGACCATGAACACACAAGACTGATGGCTATTGCTATGCAGGGATGGAACCAACATTTTCCTCCAATTGTTTAGTTCTGAACAGAACCATAATTTTTTTAGTTCCGTTACACTGTTCCAACCAGCAAAATAAAGTTCTGAACCGTTTTGAACCAAAACAATATAACGTTTATATTGTTAATTTCTGTTCCATTTTAAACCTTTTTACATTCAACTCAACATTAAATTACTTCACCAATGGATACGGGAGCTTGCTATGGAGCAGGCAAGCTACAGACAAATGTAGGGTGCGACATGTGAGTGAAATTCTGTGTGTGAGGAGAGCACTGGGCATGAAGCGCTGGGCAACTTGTTGATATGACATACATAATTATACCTACGGAGGAGTGACTTCTATGAAGGAACTGAACTTCAGAGAGTTGACTTAACATTGGACCAGAGCTAGCCCTGGATCATGACTCATTTTATTTAACCTGTTATCTTTACTGCTCCAGATCACTTTTATTCTCGGTTCTGTTTCTTAAAAAATGTTCGGTCTTACCCGGTTTTCGGTTCCCTGAACAGGTTCCAACTTGTTTCTAATGTTCAACAAGTATATTATTCTTATGGCTTTAATCTAGCTTTATTTGTGATATTTTCCCTTGCCTTGTTGGCTTGCTAGGTTATCAATCCTCTGACATCTGCGTTGTTGACGATAACCATCTGATTACGTGTTTGTTTTTTTTACTTGCACGAGCTGCATTTGAAGTTGCACACTCAACTTCTCATGACGCAGCTGGGAAATGAGTCCATAGAACCATGTCGTCTTATTCAAACTCTAGTAAGGCACAGCAGCAGTATGCATGACTACGGCTAATTGTTTTTCCTTACCACGTGACCTGACCAGAAAAACTAAGCCCATGGTTATAGGCAAAAAAAAGAAAAAAAAGAGGGTCAAACAGCAGTTGAAACAAACAAAGCATTATTGACCACCAAAATATCACAATTATAATTAAGCATATTTTAAGTCTATACAGTGTTTGTTACTAACATGGGATACCGTAGTTGAACTAAGTACATGAGGCACTTACAAGTTATAATGTGGCGAAATCCTGCACGGAGCCTTCACCGTGCGCTGCCACTTTAAGAGCGCATCAGCAGTAAGGAAGGAGGAAATAAAGACAGCTCCTTCAGCTCTTTGGGGAGGAGCTCTTGGGTGGCGCGACAGTTTGATTGTGTGTGCTATGCTGCAGAAGTTTTATTTTCAGCGTGTGTAGTTTATAAAGTATTTAACTCAATCATCGGTGTGACCGGTCGTGGTTGTTTTCGTTTGGGACCGCACCGGTTATGGATCGCATGGATTAGTAGCAACATTGGTGCGAAGCTTTGGCATACAAACCATCGGACGGTCAAACAGTACACCGGCACGCCTGAAGACCACAGCTAAGATCTCTTGTTTGCTTTCTCTCTTTCTCTTCCCTCTATCATTCCAGTGCTTTACCATGCAACAGACTTTCTATTTTTCAAATGCACTTCCCATTGAAGTTCATTAGAGCTGGACTATTATTGCCCTGCCAGAAGTATTTGGGTGGACATTTTAGTTAAAAGGGAGGTTGCTTGCAAGTTGTGTGTTATTTGAACTGTATTGAGGTGGGGTGTACTAATGACATGTGGCCGAGAAGATTGTGGACATTTTTAAGGCCTTTGTTGTGTCTATGACCACCCCCCCACATTCATACCCTCTGCACTCCTCCACTGGAAGATAATACATATTACTGCAAATCCTCTGTTGATGACTGGGTTCTTTCTTGTATGAAGTTGCTGTTCAATTGCTCTGCCATTATTGTATGAGGTATTCTTGGTGGGGTTACCCCTGTGCTGTGATATGGGTTTTATAGGGTGTGTATTCTCTTTTCTCTCCACTGGCTATCTGGTAAACAGGCTACACTCTAGGCAGTCTCTTCTGCTGATGTGTGTGGGTCTGGTAGTGGTACTCTCTCTATTCTACTCTTTTCCTTTCGGCATGGTTAATACCTGCCTGGCGCCCGAACAAAATCGTTATCTTTACCCCTCTCTAATAAATACCGCTACAATATTCTACAAGAAATCACTGAATATCATTTCTTTATTAGTCCAAAAACAGATGTGGCAACTTCGGATTGCCCCTTAACTAGAGCACACTTTTTTGAAAGCACTTTATAGCCTGTTACAGAATCCCCTTGCCGAGGGCGCTACATCATTGTGTGCGCATTTGTTTATTTGCTTTCTGGAGCCGTGCTGTCTGGCTCTCACTCATCCTCACCTTTTCTCCCCCTCGCATGAGAGATTGAACATCTCCAGCTCGTGGCTTCAGCCAACTAGACAATAGCCGTGCACGCTCTAGCCATGCAGTCTCTCCGAGCCCTGATTGGCTGACCAGCCTGACCCATACTCCCCAAGGGAGTAAATATGGCCCGTACCCGAACGGTGTTTTCCCCAGTTTCCCAGTCTGAGCATGGGTGGACTGGTGTATATGGGGATGCGTGTTATGCCTGTTGGATGCGTTTACCACATGTGCTCCAAGCAGAGATGAACTCTTCTTGACATTTATGTTGCCTATTTGTATAGCTTCAGTGTTCATTGAATGTTATTAGGTAACATGTTTATTGTTAGCATGAGTGCTAGTTGTGACTCGGGTTACTACAGTTAAGGTCAGAAGTTTACATACACTTAGGTTGGAGTCCTTAACTTGTTTTTCAACCACTCCACAAATTTCTTGATAACAAACTATAGTTTTGGCAAGTCGGTTAGAACATCTAACCGACTTGACACAAATTTTTTCAACAATTGTTTACAGACAGATTATTTCACTGTATCACAATTCCAGTGGGTCAGACGTTTACATACACTAAATTGACTGTGCTTTTAAACAGCTTGGAAATTTCCAGAAAACTGTCATGGAATTAGAAGCTTCTGATAAGCTAATTGACATCATTTGAGTCAATTGGAGGTGTACCTGTGGATATATTTCAAGGCCTACCTTCAAACTCTGTGCCTCTTTGCTTGACATCATGGGAAAATCAAAAGAAATCAGCCAAGACCTCAGAATGTATTTTTGAGACCTCCACAAGTCTGGTTCACCCTTGGGAGCAATTTCCAAACGCTTGAAGGTACCACGTTCATCTGTACAAACAATAGTAGGCAAGTACAAACGCCATGGAACCACACAGCCGTCATATTGCTCAGGAAGGAGACGCGTTCTGTCTCCTAGAGATGAACGTACTTTGGTGCGAAAAGTGCAAATCAATCCCAGAACATCAGAAAAGGACCTTGTGAAGATGCTGGAGGAAACAGGTACAAAAGTATCTATATCCACCGTAAAACGAGTCCTATTTCGACATAACCTGAAAGGCCGCTCAGCAAGGATGAAGCCACTGCTCCAAAACAGCCATAAAAAAGCCAGACTACGGTTTGCAACTGCACATGGGGACAAAGATCGTACTTTTTGGAGAAATGTCCTCTGGTCTGATGAAACAAAAATAGAACTGTTTAGCCATAATGACCATCGTTATGTTTGGAGGAAAAAGGGGGAGGCTTGCAAGCCGAAGAACACCATCCCAACCGTGAAGCACGGGGGTGGCAGTACCATGTTGTGGGGGTGCTTTGCTGCAGGAGGGACTGGTGCACTTCACAAAATAGACGGCATCATGAGGCAGGAAAAATATGTGGATATATTGAAGCAACATCTCAAGACATCAGTCAGGAAGTTAAAGCTTGGTCGCAAATGGGTCTTCCAAATGGACAATGACCCCAAGCATACTTCCAAAGTTGTGGCAAAATGGCTTAAGAACAACAAAGTCAAGGTATTGAAGTGGCCATCACAAAGCCCTGACCTCAATCCCATTAAAAATTTGTGGGCAGAAATGAAAAAGCGTGTGTGAGCAAGGAGGCCTACAAACCTGACTCAGTTACACCAGCTCTGTCAGCAGGAATGGGCCAAAATTCACCCAACTTATTGTGGGAAGCTTGTGGAAGGCTACCTGAAACATTTGACCCAAGTTAAACAATTTAAAAGGCAATGCTACCAAATACTAATTGAGTGTTTGTAAACTTCTGACCCACTGCGAATGTGATGAAAGATACTATACTATATGCATTTCACATTCTTAAAATAAAGTGGTGATCTAACTGACCTGAAACAGGTAATTTTTACTAAGATTAAATGTCAGGAATTGTGAAACTGCATTTAAATGTATTTGGCTAAGGTGTATGTAAACTTCCGACTTCAACTCAACTCTGTAATATATATGGTTATTAGATAGTCCTTTGCTCCAGTTGTATTCATCATCATTCCTTCATACATAGCTTCTCCCATTCTATTGCACTCTACACATATCTATGCAGTGTATTTATATCCTGTATAGCATATACATTTTCTCTCTGTGCCTTTACAGGTCCATCCCCATGTTCATCTTCCTCTGGGTGTTTAAATAAAGTTCCTGTGTGTTAACTCTTGGGCTGCTTTAATTCCCTCTAACCGGGGGCGGCGTCAGTGGGTCACAAACCAGTAAAATACGTAGAGCCGGGTTGCTCTCTTCCACATACCATATCCAACAGCAAAGCTATACATTATCGCTTCACAACCAGTTCTTCTACGGGGAAAACAGCTCACCAGTGATGTTGATGCGGTCTCCTGGCTGTACTTTGTCGACCAGGTCGTTGTGAGCATACACTATGGTGGTGTGAGGGGTCTGCCCAGCAGGCATGTCATCAGGAGACTCCTGCACTTTGATCTGAAAAGGAGAAAAAAAAGGAATCAGAGTGAGAACTGGAGTTCTGCTTCTTCAGAGCTGTGTCTGGAAATACACTACTATTGGATTTGTGTTCTAACCCAGGAAGACAAGCTTTTATGGACTAACGGGTATCTGAACTAAACCACTACCCTCAGTTTTCTGTTCAGCAACATCCAAACAAATGGTATCTTCCATTTAAAGTAAGCAGACTGTCTTAAAGTATAACAGCCCCTGCATGATCTTGACCTACTTAAAAAAACGCTTTCACCCCATATCTCACCATCTGTTTGTCGGAGAAGGCTGAGCGGTTGTGGATGAGGGCCAGACTGTGGGTGGTGTTGCAGTTGCGGCACACGGCGGGCTCTGCGATGCGGCCGCGGTCCACCTCCACACGGGTAGAAAAGGCACAAACCTGGCACTGGAAGAAGGCCTCCTGCATCTCTGGGATCAGCTGGGAGGTCCTGATCACCATGCCGCTGATGGTGATCATTTGGTCAATGTCTGGAAGGAGAGGGACAGAGGAAGATTGTATTAAGTACTGAGCACTATAGCACCAGATATGGCTTCATACATTTTAGATATGCTTGACTGAGCTTGCCCGGGGCAAATGGAATCAATGTAAGCCCCAAAAGTACAAATCATCTGGCACTCTAGGCCGCAGGCTCATTCCAACGCTCAATTTTGAAAGAAAATCAATGTTTAATTGAGTATAATTCACTCTTCATATGGTTTATAGTGCAATAGATGTTCATCCATTGTTCAGGGAAGCTAGACATCCATCAGATGATATGGTCTATTACTAGAACAGAAAGGAAAACGCCGCACAATGCTGCTCATGCTCCCAGGTGATATTTATTTTTAACAACGTTTTGACCCGTAGGTCTTCATTAGACTGATGTAGCTGGATGTGCGTATGTTCTTCAGCTTTTGTACTATTACTAGGACAGTCACGTTTACCGTATTGCCACCACACCGGAAGTCACGAGTCATGACTGCAGTCAAATGACATGACCGATGAGTCACGGTTACTAGACTTCCCCCAAACGGCGCTCTGATGCCGCAAACTTACTAATGGCCAGTCGCTAATACCCTGGTACTAAGCGCTCTATTGTCCCTCTAATCACTTGTCCCTGTCAAACACTTCATGAGAGCCCTGGCATTCAGAGTTTGAGTGGAATAGGATCACCTGTTGCACAGTGAGAGCCAGCTCCTCATAGCTACAAGACCATGGTGCTTACCTATGGCTATGCTCAAACCCTACACCCCAATCCGAGCACTCCGTTCTGCCACCGCAGGCCTCTTGGCCCTCCCACCCCTACGGGAGGACAGCTCGTCTCTGTCCTGGCACCCCATTGGTGGAACCAGCTTCCCCCTGAAGCTAGAACAGCAGAGTCTCTGCCGATCTTCCAAAAACATCTAAAACCCTACTTCTTCAAACAGTATTTGAATTAATCCTACTCACCTCGACCCCCCCCCTCCCATTAATTTTAAATTTTTTAAATAAACACTTAACCAGCACTTGCACTTGACCCCCTCTTCTAGCTCTGACTCTACTGACAGCTACTTTAAAGAAAATTTTTACTTTCTATGCCTGTGATATGTGGTTGTCCCACCTAGCTATCTTAAGATGAATGCACTAACTGTAAGTCACTCTGGATAAGAGTGTCTGCTAAATGACTAAAATGTAAATAGCTGGTTGATGCATGGAATGAAGTAAGTTTTCCTATTAGCCAATGTTGCGCAACATTTCTATAGGCTATGCAATTGCGTGAGAACTGAGTTGATGGCCTCTATTAAAAAGAGGGATACTATACTTTTTCTATAGGCTAGGTCTACTATATTTACCTTAAAATTCCTCATATTAAGCACAGTCTACCTGGCTGGCATGAAAAAAGAACCGTGTGAAAATGTCCTCCATTCGCTATTTAAATGCATAAGGATGACCTTTTTTCCCCGACCCTGTTCCGACAGGTGCATGATAAAAACTAATTTCACACATACAGTACCAGTCAAAAGTTTGGACACACCTCATTTCAGGGGTTTTCTTAGTTTTTTTACTATTTTGTACATTGTAGAATAATAGTGAAGACATCTAAACTATGGAATCACGTAGTAACCAAAAAAGTTTTAGATTTGAGATTCTTCAAAGTAGGCACCCTTTGCCTTAATGACAGCTTTGCACACGCTTGGCATTCTCTCAACCAGCTTCATGAGGTAGTCACCTGGAATGCATTTCAATTAACAGGTGTGCCTTGTTAAAAGTTAATTTGTGGAATTAATGTCCTTAATGCATTTGAGCCAATCAGTTGTGTTGTGACAAGGTAGGGGTGGTACACAGAAGATAGCCCAATTTGGTAAAAGACCAAGTCCATATTATGGCAAAAACAGCTCAAATATGCAAAGAAACGACAGTCCATTATTTCAAGACATGAAGGTCAGTCACTCCGTACAATTTCAAGAACTTGAACGTTTTTTCAAGTGCAGTAGCAAAAACCATCAAGCACTATGATGAAACTGGCTCTCATGAGGACCGCCACAGGAAAGGAAGACCGAGAGTTACCTCTGCTGCAGAGGATAAGTTCATTAAGAGTTACCAGCCTCAGAAATTGCAGCCAAAATAAATGTAAAAGACACATCAACCTCAACTGTTCAGAGGAGACTGCGCGAATCAGGCCTTCAACTTAAGGACACCAATAAGAAGAAGAGACTTGCTTGGGGAAAGAAACACAAACAAAGGACATTAGACCGGTGCAAATCTGTCCTTTGGTCTGATGAGTACAAATGTGAGGTTTTTGGTTCCAACCGTTGTGTCTTTGAGACGCAGAGTAGATGAACGGATGATCTCTGCATGTGTGGTTCCCACCTTGAAGCATGGAGGTGGGGTGATGGTGCTTTGGTGGGGATACTGTCTTTCTATTTTATTCAGCTATGTTCAATTGTATTCTTCTTACTATAACATAAAATGCCACAGGAATTATAAGCAAATCTTGTCTGCTAAATGAACTAGTGTATCGAACAGCCACATGACATAGCCAGATCAGGGCCTAACATGACTCAGAATATGCTATTCGGTTATTTTCTCCATATGATGTTTCTTTAGAAATTACTAAAATAAATAATGGATTTATTGTGTTGGTGTAGGCTATATTAAATTGATTTATTAGCCTATTTTAAAAAGTGTATGTTCCAGAGGTCCACATCAGTGCCTTGTAGGCTATGTGTGGAAGTCCGGAGATGTTAAACGCATTTATGTTAATTAACGGTGAATAACAGTGAGACCGGCAGTTATTTGCATGACAGTTACCGGCTGACAAAATGTAATTACCGCCACAGTCCTATTACCTTCAGGGTTCAGGCTCCTCATGTTCCTAGTCTTCAGGGCGTTGTACGGCCGCACCTGGATCTGGTGCTCCAAGATGGAGTCTGGGAAACGCTCAAAGAACAGCTCATTGACAGCCATGTCAAATGTGGGGATGACTTCCTGTGAAAGAGATATAGGAAAAACAACATTATGAATCACCATTCTTATTGGTATGCTACACATAATTAAATATTGTATCTCTATGCCCATGGTAATAAATGGTCAAAAAATATTTAGCAGACAAATATTACACCAACCCACCTTTGCTAGCTGTCATACGGGAAACATTTTAAGTTAGCATTCATAGCCCATTATCTCCCATTAATATTAGAGAGGTCCTAAAGCTAGAAATCAAATATCTAAATGACCCTTGGTATGTCCATCTTAAAACAATTCCATATGTTAGCTTAGTAGAACTTACACTTAGACTCGAGAGGGTTCATATGTGAGACCGTCTGGTGCGTGCGTGTTTACCTGGGGGTAGGAGATGAGCTGCCTGTACAGGTCTGCGTCAAAGGACTGCACATGGCCGCAGTTGACGTTCAGCACAGGCTCACCAACCACACTGATCTAGAGGGACAACACAAATAGAAAATTATCACTGCAAAAGAATAAGTGCAATACTAGTCTCAAGACAAGATGTAAATGGTTGATGTTATTGGTGTCACATGGTGCTAGGGGGAGGGGGACCCTACCTCCTCCAGCTTCTGCATGTAGAGAGGCTCGTTCAGGTCCAAACCAGCATTCTCATCCTCGTTGGAAGTCGGGTCAATGAACCTCTGCAGGAATCTCTATGGTGAAAACGAACAATAATAGCATTCAGATAAAATGATCTAACAGATTGAACTCACATTTTTTCTTATCAATTAGATTTGTATTATTTATTTTTCTACACCAATGAAAGCAAAGCCCTAAGGTTAATTTCCATACCTGGAACTTCTCCTTGCACGTGCCCACGTTGACATCAGTGCCCCAGATAACAAGCTTCTGACCCACTGCCTGCTCACTGGCTACTGCACCATCTGCACTTGGCTGGTAGAGGACAAAAATGGCATTAGCTGTTATAGATTTCCTAACAATGTCATTCTATATAGCATAAGCCGTTAGCAAATCTCTAACGCCATCTTTCTATAATAAATAGCATTAGCTGTTACAGATTTGCTAACAATATCATTCTATATCTATATAGCATTAGCGGTTATACATTTCCTGATTATCATTCTCTATCTTTCTCCATATAGGAGTTCCTCTACTCACCGGCTCAGAGTGAAGGTCCACCTGGGGGGCCTTCCTGATGGAGCCCAGGTCAGGGCGCTGTCTGGCTGGGGTGCCACGCACACCACTACGGGGGGTGCCCTCCACCCTGGAGCTAGGAGTCCCGTACATCAGAGGGGAGCTCATGTCCACCTCACTGGGGAGAACTGAGGAGAAGACATTGACTTAACATTCCGAGTGACATCACAGGGTCAAAATCTCAGTTCTTTTAGGTCCAGTTTATTTTTTGCAGTTGTGCTGCACAAATGATCTGGGCCCATCGCCACAAAGCATCTCAGAGTAGGAGTGCTGATCTTGGATCTGTCCATATAAATCATATCAAACTTTATTTGTCACATGCGCCGAATACAACAAGTGTTGACCTTACCGTGAAATGCTTACTTACAAGCCCTTAACCAACAGTGCAGTTCAAGAAGAGTTAAGAAAATATTTACCAAATAAACTAAAAAGTAAAAAAAGAAATAAAAAGTAACACAATAACGAAGTTATATACAGGGGGTACCGGTACCAAGTCAGTGTGCGGGGGTACAGGTTAGTTGAGGTAATTGTACATGTAGGTAAGGGTGAAGTGACTATGCATGTGGGTCAATGTAAATAGTTCGGTGGCCATTTGATTAATTGTTCAGCAGTCTATTGGCTTGGGGGTAGAAGCTGTTACGGAGCCTTTTGGACCTAGACTTGGCGCTCCGGTACCACTTGCTGTGCGGTAGCAGAGAAAACAGTCTATGACTTGGGTGACTGGAGTCGCTGACAATTTTATGGGATTTCCTCTGACACCCCCTATTATATAAGTCCTGGATGGCACGAAGCTTGGCCCCAGTGATGTACTGGGCCGTACGCACTACCCTCTGTAGCGCCTTATGGTCAGATGCCGAGCTCCTTTCCCCATCTCCTGAGGGGGAAAAGGTTTTGTCGTGCCCTCTTCACGACTGTCTTGGTGTTTGGACCATGATAGTTTGTTGGTGATGTGGACACCAAGGAACTTGAAACTCTTGACCCGCTCCACTACAGCCCCGTTGATGTTAATGGGGGCCTGTTCAGCCTGCCTTTTCCTGTAGTCCACGACCTGCTCCTTTGTCTTGATCACATTGAGGGAGGGGTTGTTGTCCTCCCTATAGGCTGTCTCATCATTGTCGGTGATCAGGCCTACCACTGTTGTGTCGTCAGCAAACTTAATGATGGTGTTGAAGTCGTGCCTGGCCGTGCAGTCATGAGTGAACAGGGAGTACAGGAGGGGACTGAGTACACACCCTTGAGGGGCCACAGTGTTGAGGATCAGCATGGCAGACATGTTATTGCCTACCCTTACCACCTGGAGCAGCCTGTCAGAAAATTCAGGATCCAGTTGCAGAGGGAGGTGTTTAGTCCCAGGGTCTTTAGCTTAGTGATGAGATTGGAAGGCACTATGATGTTGACAGCTGAGCTGTAGTCAATGAATATCATTCTCACATAGGTTTTCCTTTTGTCCAGGTGGGAAAGGGCAGTGTAGAGTGCAAAAGAGATTGCATCATCTGTGGATCTGTTGGGGAGGTATGTGAATTGGAGTGGGTCTAGGGTATCCGGGAGGATGCTGTTGATGTGAGCCATGACCAGCCTTTCAAAGCACTTCATGGCTACCGACGTGAATGCTACAGGGCGGTAATCATTTAGGCAGGTTACCTTCGCTGCCTTGGGCACAGGGACAATAATAATTAGTGATGCACCGATATTACATTTTTGGCTGATACCAATATCAGATATTTTCCTTGACAAATTAATTAATTACTGCGGCCTATTAAGCATTCTAGTACAGTTAAATAGACTGCTGCGTCCGCGTGTGTGTGAACTAAGGCACTGCATCTCAGTGCAAGCAGTGTCACTACAGTCCTTGGTTTTAATCCAGGCTGTATCACATCAAGAACTTTCAAAGTTCCTTCAAGTGCAGTCACAAAAAACATCAAACTGGCTCTTATGAGGACCGCCACAGGAAAAGAAGACGCAGTTGCCTCTGCTGCAGAGGATGAGTTCATTAAGAGTTACCAGCCTCAGCATTGGGCAATTAACTGCACCTAAGATTTCAGCCCAAATAAATGCTTCACAGAGTTCAAGTAACAGACACATCTGAACATCAACTGTTCAGAGGAGACTGTGGGAAATCAGGCCTTCATGGTCGAATTGCTGCATAGAAACCACTACTAAAGGACACCAATAAGAAGAGACTTGCTTGGGCCAAGAAACACAAGCAAAGGACATTAGACCGGTGGAAATCTGTCCTTTGGTCTGATGAGTCCAAATTGGAGATTCTTGGTTCCAACCGCCGTGTCTTTGTGATATGCAGAGTAAGTGAACGGATGATCTATGCATGTGTGGTTCCCACTGTGAAGCATGGAGGTGGGGTGATGGTGCTTTGCTGGGGACACTGTCTGTGATTTATTTAGAATTCAAGGCACACTTAACCAGCATGGCTACCACAGCATTCTGCAGCGATACGCCACCCCATCTGGTTTGCGCTTAGTGGGACTATCATTGGTTTTTCAACAGGACAATGACCCAAAACAAACCTCCAGGCTGTGTAAGGGCTATTTGACCTAGGAGAGTGATGGAGTGCTGCATCAGATGATCTGGCCTCCACAATCACCCAACCTCAACCCAATTGAGATGGTTTGGGATGAGTTGGACAGCAGAGTGAAGAAAAGGACCCAACAAGTGCTCAGCATATGTGTGGACTCCTTCAAGACTGTTGGAAAAGCATTCCTCATGAAGCTGGTTGAGAGAATGCCAAGTGTGCAAAGCTGTCAAAGCAAAGTGTGGCTACTTTGAAGAATATAACATCTATTTTGATTTGTTTAACTTTTTGGTTACTACATGATTCCATGTGTGTTATTTAATAGTGTTGATGTCTTCACTACTATTCTACAGTGTGTAAAATAAAGAAAAACCCTTGAATGAGTATGTGTCCAAACTTTTGACTGGTACTGTATATATATGCGACTGCAAAAAAAAGACTAACTTAAACAGCATCATTCTGTGTGTCAATGCTGGAGAGGCAGTTACCTGAGCGGCGTGGGCTGGAGAACAGAGAGGTGTCATGGACAGCAGGGCTGGCAATGTCTGTGGCTGGAGATGTGGGCATGGCCGGCAGATCCCCGTTGGAGGAGTCCTGACGTCTCCGCCGCTGGGAAGGAGGGGAGACCAGGCCATCACTGCCAGCTACAGAGACAGAAAAATACATAGTTGGTTAGACTGCTTCCTTTCATGTGATTTTATATGTCCTTAAGTGTTATATTAAATTAAAAACAGAATATCACTGTACAAAATCAAACTGTAAATATAGTTTATGGTACTCAGAACCTTTTGCTGTCAACTTACGAGTGGCTGGAATGTCATCCCTGTTGCGCTTGCGTCTTCCGGGAGTTGATGTTGGTGAAGACATTCTGAATGATCACAGGTCCTAGAAAAGAAATCTGGTTAAATAACGTTAAATGTATTCGCCTTTGACTCGTAAAATAACAATGCAACCAGTAAGTAACACATAGCTGAGTTGAGCTTGAATTAGCTAATAACAAAGCCTGTAGTTAGTTATGTCAATAGCTAACTAGTAAATTGTTGGTAGCTACTTGCATTCTTTTCGACGTGTAATGAAACAATGCATCCTAGCCAGTTAGCTAGCTGGGAAGTCAACTAAACTTCCCGAAAGAGCTTGTCAACTAAAAATAAAATATTTATTGTAAATCCTTAACTAGGTACATTCTCTAATTATATATTTCTAATCATTTTTTATCAAATACTTTGATGGCTGGCATGTTCAAGACAATTGTTAAACAGTAGCTAGCTAGTGCAAGTTAACAATTTAAAAAATCCGGTGAACACTCCCAAACACATAAATTAGGTAATCTGAATTTGATCTAACATAAAACATTTAATAAACAACGACCTAGTTAATTTAGCCTTTAATAACCTTAGAAATAGCTAGCTACAGTATCTTAAAATTACTTTTCTTACCTACTACGTAGTGCTACTGCAATGAATTTGGCGCGAAATTGTGGGTGTGACGTTTTAGTCCCGGGAAACTTTGCACCAATAGCGAAGCTAAACTACGTGTGCGCTCTACATTAGCATTTGCACATCAAGGGGATTCCGGAGTGTCTTACAATCAGTACGGTTAACATTTTAAATGGAATACATTAATATTCTTATTTTTGTAAGTATTTCATTATTATTTCCATTGTAATAATTGTGTTCTACTGAAGGTCTGGGTAATCCGCCCATCATCTGATATCGTTTCTCCCGACATTTTTTTTATTTTTTATTTTTTATTATTTTTTTACTTGCTATATTGTATTTACTTCGCCACCATGGCCTTTTTATATTTTTATTTATTTTTATATATATTTTGTTTGCCTTCACCTCCCTTATCTCACCTCACTTGCTCACATTGTATATAGACTTATTTTTCACTGTATTATTGACTGTATGTTTGTTTTACTCCATGTGTAACTATGTGTTGTTGTATGTATCGAACTGCTTTGCTTTATCTTGGCCAGGGGCCTGTTGCACAAAACTAGGATAAGGGATTAAGCCAGGATATCTTGGTGATCCTGGCTCAATTGATCCGTAATCCGGTTGCACTAAAGATGGATAGGGGGCAGGAGGATATGTTATGGTATAAATTACCATGGAGATTTATTCTGTGGAGCTAGCCTGCTCCAGACCAGGCTAAATTCCAGGATCTATTTAATCTCATCCCTAATGTCAGTCAGCAGTCACCACAAATGGAAACCAATAGTTATTTCACTGCTCACTATACATTGTTATCACATATAACTAGACCCACTGTTATTATTTAAACGTTTGTGATCATTAATTTCAATGATTTTGGATAAAAAATGATTTTTAGATGTTGCTATCATTAGATAATTTACAGTTTCCCATAGACTATAAGGCTATATATAAAATGATAGAATATTAGGGCCACAGAGGGGAAAAAAACACAAGTCATAATATTGTAACCAGTTGTTTTAAAGGAGGACAGTTGTTAAAATGACAGATGTGGGGCATTTCGTGAAATTGTACTTCAGTATGGTTTCATAAACAAAGACATGCTGATGTGCCAGAATATTAAGTATCACATTGTCATAAGTATCAAAACTGTAAAAACAATATGTAGCTTTTCTGCAGAAAGAACCAGCCTCATAAATTTATGACTTTATCCTTTTTCTTCAGTGTGGCCCTAGTACTCTGTCATATAAACAAATACACATTCCATATGAATATAAAAACACAATGTGTAACATTATGTTCCTTTATTGAATAAGGACAAAACAAAGCAGGTAAACCATCAGCTCCTTTCGAAACTGAAGTCACAGTGACTCTACAAGATGGAAAGCACAGAATCCAAGCATATTATACAAAATGATACATACACATTCAAAGGTCTGTATATAACACACCCTGCATGTCTGCACACTAAAATAAATGCAGGACAAATCCATACACATCAACTGAACAGACAAATGAATGGATGCAGTAGCCTCCCTGCAGCCTTGTATTACACACAGTATACCGCACAAACATCATAAGAGGCCAAATTCGTCAAAAAACGAACCCAAAAAAACCCAAATTCCTCTGCCACCGCAGGACATATTTAACCAAAATTGAAAGCACACATACTAACTAAAATAATTCAACACATATTGGTCCCTCAGCAGCCGGCCACTGTCGTCATCAGGGAAGATTGCCGGATTGTCCCAGTCCATGGCTGGTGGCACTCTGGGGGCCCTCTCCTTCCTCAGGCAGGCCACATTGTGGAGGACAGCACAAGCCACAGTAATATCACATGCCCTAACAGGGCTGACCCTTAATTTGTGAAGGCAGTGAAAGCGTGCCTTCAGGAGGCCAAAGGTCATTTCAACTCTGGCCCTGGTCCTGGCATGGGCATGGTTGTAGGCCTGCTGTGCTTCCTGGGGGTCTGTGAAAGGTGTCAGGAGAAAAGGCTGGCAGCCATACCCCCTGTCTCCCAGCAACACACCAGAGAATTCACCTGTCAACACAAAATCTCATCATTACTACCTCATAAACACAGTGATATTCTTGACACAGCCATGATGGTTATAAATAGGGGTTGTGTGGCTTACCTTGTGATAGGCACTGATAGATTTCAGAGGCCCGAAAGATTCTGGAGTCATGGACTGAGCCAGGCCATTTTGCCACAACATTGCTGATCACACAGTCAGCATTGCAGACCATCTGAAATCATAAGATGAGGAATATTACACCAATCAATGCACATCACTGGCAATGCAGAGTGTTCGTCAATGGACAATATCAAAAAGTTATGTTCACCTGAACATTAATGCTGTGAAAGGATTTCCTATTCACAAAATCGGCCTCATGGGCACCTGAGGGGGCTTTTATCCTTGTGTGTGCAGTCCACTGCACCAATGACATTGGGGAAACCTGTCACACAAAGTAATGAGTATCCTACTATGTGTTAACAGTTGTCCTGTAATTTGTAGATCCTCTTACCTGCAATCCTATAGAACTCCTCTTTGATGTCACAGAGTCTTCTGTGGCCAGGGAAGGAGATGAAGACATCTGCTAATGCTTTGATAGCCAGACACACACTCCTTATTGTGCGGCAAATTGTGGCCTTGTTCAGCTGTTCTGCATCCCCCACTGAGTACAGGAAGGCTCCACTAGCAAAAAAGCGCAAGGCCACACAAACCATTTGCTCCACACTCAGTGCATGGCTCCGTGCAGTGCGGTGCTTAATCCTGGGACCCAGTAGTCTGCATAGATACCTGATGCCATCTGCAGAAAACCTGTATCTTTCATATAGATGGTCATCAGGGAAGGCCAGTGGGTCCAACCGGTCCCTGAAGACCCTTTCTCGCCTGAAGGCTCTCCTCAGCACAAGTGCTTCTTCATCCACCACATCTCGCACGAATGGGCATGCCATTGTCAGAGCAGAAAGGAACACACAATTTTGGGCCTTCATATAGGCTAGTGGCCACACCTGGTGCTGGGGGGGTGGGCAAAAGAGGGCGATGCCTTATAACGATGACTTGGTTGTACTGATTGCTGGGAAAATAAAAAAAACCTTAGAAAGATGCCACCGTCCTGTGTGCTCACAATAAGAGCTCATATGTCATGGCTCACTTGACTTTACGAGAATATACCTAATTTTTATTTTGAGCTGTGTCATCTTCTTGGAGCTGGGGGAGGAAAGAAAAATAATGATTAATACATTTGTGTTACAGTTAGCATACAGTGTACATTGAAGGCATATCTCACCTCCCTCTCAAGTTTTTTTATTTCAAGGTCCAGTTTCCTAATTGTCCTCTTTTTTATTTCGGACTCCAGTGCAAGATTTTCCATCTTTTTCTTCTTGTACTGAATGTCTATGTCTGCCAGTTCTATTTGGCGCCGGAGGTGGTTGCCATACAACTTTCTGATAGCTTGTGAGCTCTGTGAACACAATACAATTAGCGCAGCTGGAATTTGGCAGGATGTGGTGTCCTTTTATTAATACGCACTATGTTGCCAGGCTGGTTTTCCCACTGTATAGCATCTGGGTCCTGTAAAAGAAATTAGATTTTTTGATTTTGATGAGGACTCCTCACCATTGTAGAGTAAATAGTACTTTCACAGTCTTAACATGATACCTCATGCCTTCTGGAATCCAGAGAGATGGTCTCCTCCTCATCATCGTCTCCATCATGTGCTGTTGCTGCTGCACTGGGGCCTTCACCCTATCACATTTAATCGGATTCTACTTTTGTGCAACAGGCCCCAGGTAGGCAAATTGAGAACACGTTCTCATTTACAATTGCGACCTGGGGCCTGTTGCACAAAAGTAGAATTAAGACATCCGGGATAAATGACTCAGCTGAGCTCAATGAAGCCAAAACATGTGCGTCCAGGCTTAATTGGTTGCACAAAGACCAAGCCAGGATGAGCAGACACGGATTCATTAAGCCAGGTGAAACCAATCCTGGATAGGTGCGCGCTCACGGCTCACTCAAATAGACCCCGCCACAGATCACAGATTAACTGATTTACCATGGCAACTAGAGCCGCGTACTTTTCCCCGTCGGAAGCACAAATCCTCATGGAGGCATACGAGGAGGTAAAAGATATAATTAAGAAGAAAGGCAACACCGCCACAGTGATAAAGCAAAGAGAAAAAGCGTGGCAAAGTATTGCAGACCGCTTGAATGCGTAAGTAGTGCACAATTACACACTCACCGCTCCGCTGAAACATCACAATTACAATTCAAATATTTAATTCACATCTCCAAAAATGCAGTTGTACTGTAATTATGAAACGGTTAAATTTTTAATTGAAATGCACTGCAGATATGAGTGAAATTGTGTAAAGTAACTCCATCACACTGTATAAAGCTATGATAAATTTTTTGATATTTTTACTGAAAACAAGACAAAAATACCAAGTAATTTTTTGCAGTGTGACTCCATTAAATGTGTGTGTGTGTGTGTGTGTGTGTGTGTGTGTGTGTAGATTAAACATGAACGGGCCAAAACGGACATGGCAGCAGGTCAAAATCAAATACAAGAACATTCTGCAGAATGGTATGGTCCCTGACTAATATTTAACAAAGCACAAGCATATATTGTACCCAGAAGGTGCCTGCTCACACATTGTCTGTACTGTTTTAGCAGTGAAAAAGAATACCCACAGACAAGGCACGGGTGGTGGGTCACCAAAGGCTGACCTTACCCCAGCAGAGGACATGGCCTTGGAGCTAAATAAAGGCAGGCCCGTCTTAGAGGGGATCCCTGGGGGGAAAGAGACGAGCATAGGTTCCTCCCAAGATGCCACCCGCTTCATTCAAGGTATGTCCTTCCATCTCTACATGGGATACAACCACATTCATATTGAATCAATTTGGACTGTCTGACTTTGGTTTACCTATTGCCTTGCAGTGTCTGGCAGCACTGTGTTCCTGTTAGAGCCACCAGCACAAGCACCAGACGATGCTGATCCAGTGAGTACTCCATCAAAGGCATACTGTAGGCCTGGCATGTCTTGTCTACTAGCTTCAATATGAATCCGATTAAATGTGATAGGGTGAAGGCCCCAGTGCAGCAGCAACAGCACATGATGGAGACGATGATGAGGAGGAGACCATCTCTCTGGATTCCAGAAGGCATGAGGTATCATGTTAAGACTGTGAAAGTACTATTTACTCTACAATGGTGAGGAGTCCTCATCAAAATCAAAAAATCTAATTTCTTTTACAGGACCCAGATGCTATACAGTGGGAAAACCAGCCTGGCAACATAGTGCGTATTAATAAAAGGACACCACATCCTGCCAAATTCCAGCTGCGCTAATTGTATTGTGTTCACAGAGCTCACAAGCTATCAGAAAGTTGTATGGCAACCACCTCCGGCGCCAAATAGAACTGGCAGACATAGACATTCAGTACAAGAAGAAAAAGATGGAAAATCTTGCACTGGAGTCCGAAATAAAAAAGAGGACAATTAGGAAACTGGACCTTGAAATAAAAAAACTTGAGAGGGAGGTGAGATATGCCTTCAATGTACACTGTATGCTAACTGTAACACAAATGTATTAATCATTATTTTTCTTTCCTCCCCCAGCTCCAAGAAGATGACACAGCTCAAAATAAAAATTAGGTATATTCTCGTAAAGTCAAGTGAGCCATGACATATGAGCTCTTATTGTGAGCACACAGGACGGTGGCATCTTTCTAAGGTTTTTTTTATTTTCCCAGCAATCAGTACAACCAAGTCATCGTTATAAGGCATCGCCCTCTTTTGCCCACCCCCCCAGCACCAGGTGTGGCCACTAGCCTATATGAAGGCCCAAAATTGTGTGTTCCTTTCTGCTCTGACAATGGCATGCCCATTCGTGCGAGATGTGGTGGATGAAGAAGCACTTGTGCTGAGGAGAGCCTTCAGGCGAGAAAGGGTCTTCAGGGACCGGTTGGACCCACTGGCCTTCCCTGATGACCATCTATATGAAAGATACAGGTTTTCTGCAGATGGCATCAGGTATCTATGCAGACTACTGGGTCCCAGGATTAAGCACCGCACTGCACGGAGCCATGCACTGAGTGTGGAGCAAATGGTTTGTGTGGCCTTGCGCTTTTTTGCTAGTGGAGCCTTCCTGTACTCAGTGGGGGATGCAGAACAGCTGAACAAGGCCACAATTTGCCGCACAATAAGGAGTGTGTGTCTGGCTATCAAAGCATTAGCAGATGTCTTCATCTCCTTCCCTGGCCACAGAAGACTCTGTGACATCAAAGAGGAGTTCTATAGGATTGCAGGTAAGAGGATCTACAAATTACAGGACAACTGTTAACACATAGTAGGATACTCATTACTTTGTGTGACAGGTTTCCCCAATGTCATTGGTGCAGTGGACTGCACACACAAGGATAAAAGCCCCCTCAGGTGCCCATGAGGCCGATTTTGTGAATAGGAAATCCTTTCACAGCATTAATGTTCAGGTGAACATAACTTTTTGATATTGTCCATTGACGAACACTCTGCATTGCCAGTGATGTGCATTGATTGGTGTAATATTCCTCATCTTATGATTTCAGATGGTCTGCAATGCTGACTGTGTGATCAGCAATGTTGTGGCAAAATGGCCTGGCTCAGTCCATGACTCCAGAATCTTTCGGGCCTCTGAAATCTATCAGTGCCTATCACAAGGTAAGCCACACAACCCCTATTTATAACCATCATGGCTGTGTCAAGAATATCACTGTGTTTATGAGGTAGTAATGATGAGATTTTGTGTTGACAGGTGAATTCTCTGGTGTGTTGCTGGGAGACAGGGGGTATGGCTGCCAGCCTTTTCTCCTGACACCTTTCACAGACCCCCAGGAAGCACAGCAGGCCTACAACCATGCCCATGCCAGGACCAGGGCCAGAGTTGAAATGACCTTTGGCCTCCTGAAGGCACGCTTTCACTGCCTTCACAAATTAAGGGTCAGCCCTGTTAGGGCATGTGATATTACTGTGGCTTGTGCTGTCCTCCACAATGTGGCCTGCCTGAGGAAGGAGAGGGCCCCCAGAGTGCCACCAGCCATGGACTGGGACAATCCGGCAATCTTCCCTGATGACGACAGTGGTCGGCTGCTGAGGGACCAATATGTGTTGAATTATTTTAGTTAGTATGTGTGCTTTCAATTTTGGTTAAATATGTCCTGCGGTGGCAGAGGAATTTGGTTTTTTTTGGGTTCGTTTGACGAATTTGGCCTCTTATGATGTTTGTGCGGTATACTGTGTGTAATACAAGGCTGCAGGGAGGCTACTGCATCCATTCATTTGTCTGTTCAGTTGATGTGTATGGATTTGTCCTGCATTTATTTTAGTGTGCAGACATGCAGGGTGTGTTATATACAGACCTTTGAATGTGTATGTATCATTTTGTATAATATGCTTGGATTCTGTGCTTTCCATCTTGTAGAGTCACTGTGACTTCAGTTTCGAAAGGAGCTGATGGTTTACCTGCTTTGTTTTGTCCTTATTCAATAAAGGAACATAATGTTACACATTGTGTTTTTATATTCATATGGAATGTGTATTTGTTTATATGACAGAGTACTAGGGCCACACTGAAGAAAAAGGATAAAGTCATAAATTTATGAGGCTGGTTCTTTCTGCAGAAAAGCTACATATTGTTTTTACAGTTTTGATACTTATGACAATGTGATACTTAATATTCTGGCACATCAGCATGTCTTTGTTTATGAAACCATACTGAAGTACAATTTCACGAAATGCCCCACATCTGTCATTTTAACAACTGTCCTCCTTTAAAACAACTGGTTACAATATTATGACTTGTGTTTTTTTCCCCTCTGTGGCCCTAATATTCTATCATTTTATATATAGCCTTATAGTCTATGGGAAACTGTAAATTATCTAATGATAGCAACATCATCTAAAAATCATTTTTTATCCAAAATCATTGAAATGAATGATCACAAACGTTTAAATAATAACAGTGGGTCTAGTTATATGTGATAACAATGTATAGTGAGCAGTGAAATAACTATTGGTTTCCATTTGTGGTGACTGCTGACTGACATTAGGGATGAGATTAAATAGATCCTGGAATTTAGCCTGGTCTGGAGCAGGCTAGCTCCACAGAATAAATCTCCATGGTAATTTATACCATAACATATCCTCCTGCCCCCTATCCATCTTTAGTGCAACCGGATTACGGATCAATTGAGCCAGGATCACCAAGATATCCTGGCTTAATCCCTTATCCTAGTTTTGTGCAACAGGCCCCTGGTTAAATAAAGGTGAAATAAAAATAAATAAAAATTCCACTCAGGGGCGCTAGTGTAAACCTTTACCACAAGGTGGCGTCATGAGAAATGTGTCAACATTTTTCGACTATCACTCAAAATACAGAATGCATATCTTTAGGTTTTCATAGAATTTATGGGAATGGGATGAAACAAATTCCGGGAACACATCAGAATTGCTCTTATCATAAGTAATTACTCTGCATTCTTCTATATAGTAACAATGCCTTTATATCAAATTAATAACCATGATAACCTACTTTCCAGGGCCATCATGGACATTTCATTTATTTTATAGACAACGGCACATACTGTACACAAATCTGTGAATATAAAATATTGCTCATTATGTAACATTTCCACTGCCCACAATGTCATATGACCAGAGACGTGCACTTGACAGTTTACATCAATGGTTCCCAACCAAGGGTACTTGGCCTACCCACAGTGGGTACTTGAGAAGACTCATGAGACCATAGGCCTACTGGTAAAAACTACATGAGGGGGTACTTTAGGGGTACCAACGGTTGGGAACCACTGGTTTACACGATGATGCCTACTCTGGCTCCACATACGCAGCATGAACTTGTGCGCTTGTCAGTTAGGGAATTCGATTCACCTGGCCCGGGCGCCTTGGCGTGTTTTGCCCTGGGTGAAAGTTGATTGCATTCGTTTTGGAACCGGGCTTCCTCCCGGGCGTGAGCCAGGTTCGCCGTTTAAAGCCCACGGCGTAGTCGCCTCAAAACTAAAGTTAAGTAATTAAGCATGTGGCATAATGAGTAGGATTCTATGTTTTCACATGCAAGTGACCGCTTTGAGAAAAACACTAACTACCTTTCCAATGAAAACTAGATTGAAAATTCAAACATATTTATGGAAAAGTGGTGTTTCTGGACAATGCACCATGCTGCATCGTTGACATGGCAGAGCGGCGCAGATTACTGTTCGATTTGAGAGGACGCTGCTACCTCATCGCTTTTGCCCGTTGACCTCACAGGTCATACACCGGTGCCCCGCGGTTCAGCATAATCGAATCCCCCCAATACACTCGTAGTATAGAAAGAGGGTGTCATGTGCGCACACCCTTCTCTCCTCAAATGGGAGCTAGGGAGACCACGTGATTCAAACTAGACTCTACTGGCTTGTCAAAGGGGGAGGTAAACCTTTGACGTAAGCAGAGGAAAGATACAAAATACACTCCGCGAAATACAGAGACTTCAGAGAAGTTACAGACCTTAATATACCGCCACTATTTTAGAATAAACCTAAACACCACTTAAAAGAAGCAACGTTGGGGAAAGGGAAGAAGAAGCTCCAGTAATACAGTGAGCGTGATACATTGTATCAAGCTTGTTCCAACTACCTGGCTACTAAGTAACGAAATCTATTGACGTCCGATCCCACGAGGGCAGAAAGCAGAGTTCATGTGTGATATATACAGCCTGGATTCTCAGTGCGTGTCTCCACAATGCAACATGAGTTGGGCGATGGAGCCTACAAACTTCTACGACAATAAGCTGAGCAGGGGTCTTCAGGGGGTCTGCAAACCCGGGAGAAGTGATCATGGCACGGGCGAGGACACAACCATGGCCGAGCTGAACACAGCCCCTGCAATGTACGACGACGAGAGTGCCATCGACTTCAGCTCCTACATAGAGTCGATGACAGCAGTACCACACCTGGAACTCTGCAACGATGAACTTTTCCTTGACTTATTCAACACTGTGAAGCAAGAGAAGACAGACTTCTACATGCCAAGCTCGACTACGTCGTCCAGCAATATGCAGCAGCTGTCAAACTGTTCAACCAACGCATACGCAGTTGGAAGCCAAAAAGAGTTCGAGAGGAAGCTCAAGGGTGGATTTGACAAGGGGGTCTTCAGTGCACCGATCAAACAGGAATCGGACTGGAGCGACAATGACATGTCCTCGTCGTTACCTTCCCAGATCAAAAACTGCGCGCAGACCTCCGTGAGCCTTCCCATGGGACAACCAACGCCACCATCAACCCCAGAGCCTCTCTCAAGCCAATCAGCCCACTCCTCTCCTCGGAAGGTCGGCAAGGAGAAAGGGAAAAAGAATTTTGACAGGTACAGCCAAGAGTACCGCCAGAGACGTGAGAGGAATAACGTTGCAGTG
Organism: Salvelinus alpinus; assembly: GCF_045679555.1. Lineage (NCBI taxonomy): Eukaryota > Metazoa > Chordata > Actinopteri > Salmoniformes > Salmonidae > Salvelinus > Salvelinus alpinus. The sequence goes on along the minus strand of NC_092115.1, from coordinate 32,897,049 downwards.
AGGAAAAGTAGGGACAAAGCAAAGCAACGCAACGTGGAAATGCAGCAAAAAATGCTTGAACTGGGTTCAGAGAATGACAGATTACACAAAACAATCGATCAACTAACCAGTGAGCTCACTGGCCTGAGAGATTTCTTCAAGCAGCTTCCCAATCACAACTCCTCGTTTTTGGGGACCACGGGTGGGGCTAGACGGTGACCAATTAATCTTACTTTCTAATTAACTGAACTTTTGAAATACATACCTCAACACAGACTTACCATCTGTAACAGATGCATTATAAACAAGCTTACATTTATGGCACTGGAAATGTACTGGAAACGTAGGCTTCCTCCCATATTGTTGCCATAATCTTTTTGGGGGATTTGTTTTTCTATATTAAATTATTTTACTACTTCATTTAGTTGTTGTTATACCAGATATGGTACATGTTTTATAATTCCAAACTTTGTAAGAACAAGAGCATGTTTGAATTTTATATAGTTTATATTAAAAAAACGTTAAATATTTGTCTTATGGAATCTCTAATAAAAGTGCTGAAAAGTCATACAAATCAACATTGTCTATGAGTGTGTTTGGGATGAACATATTAGTACATATGTGATTATAAATTACTTGGCATGGTTAAAGTATGTTTTATATGGATTTGCTGGGGCCAAGAATCTACCTCAGTTGGAGTTGGGCCACTTCTCGAGAATAACATTTTCACAGCTAGTGGAAGAAAGTACAGAAAAAGGTAAACAAATACACTAACATATAATACAAGGTTTATTGACACAGTATAAGCACCATTCATCTTCAGAGAGAGATTAGGAGGTAGATATTCAAGGGAACACTTTGAAAGAAACGTGCGGCTATATACAGCATACAGGCATATTTTACAGTCACCATTTGGACCCACGTGACATAGTCTGACATATGTTACTCCTCTCTGGTCCTTCAGTTCTAACCTTGGGCTGTCAGCTCCAGGGTCCTAACATATCAGTAACGCACAAACAGATCTATTTTTTCCACCCTAACTATTCATGCTCTGTACAGAGCCTGGGCCTGGCTGGGCTGAGGAGGCCTCCTAGTCCTACAGATTGATTTCACGGGATCTCAGAGGCAGATCTCTTCCAGGCCGATCGACGGTGCAGGTTTCCTGGTGACCACGCGGACATAAGCGCTGAGGGGGCCCACCTCCTTCCCCAACACATTTTCCACCTCGTAACCTGGGAACTGCAGCACATGAACAATCAACTTAACCATGGATCTATAGGCATAGGTTAGTCTACGAGTAAGACTTACAGTTTAAGTAGGAAGTTTAAATGTATTTGGCTAAGGTGTATGTAAACTCAGTTTTTCACAATTCCTGACATTTAATCCTAGAAAAATTCCCTGTCGTAGGTCAGTTAGGATCACCACTTTATTTTAAGAATGTGAAATGTCAGAATAATAGAGAGAATGATTTATTTCAGCTTTTATTTCTTTCATCACATTCCTAGTGGGTCAGAGGTTTACATACACTCAATTAGTATTTGGTAGCATTACCTTTAAATTGTTTAACTTGGGTCAAACGTTTCAGGTAGCCTTCCACAAGCTTCCCACAATAAGTTTGGTGAATTTTGGCCCATTCCTCCTGACAGAGATGGTGTAACTGAGCCAGGTTTGTAGGCCTCCATGCTCGCACACGCCTTTTCAGTTCTGCCCACACATTTTCTATGGGATTGAGGTCAGGGCTTTGTGATGGCCACTCCAATACCTTGACTTTGTTGTCCTTAAGCCATTTTGCCACAACTTTGGAAGTATGCTTGGGGTCATTGTCCATTTGGAAGACCCATTTGCGACCAAGCTTTAACCTCCTGACTGATGTCTTGAGATGTTGCTTCAATATATCTACATCATTTTCCTGCCTCATGATGCCATCTATTTTGTGAAGAGCACCAGTCTCTCCTGCAGCAAAGCACCCCCACAACATGATGCTGCCACCCCCATGCTTCACGGTTGGGATGGTGTTCTTTGGCTCCAAACATAAAGATGGTCATTATGGCCAAACAATTAAATTTTTGTTTCGTCAGACCAGAGGACATTTCTCCAAAAAGTACGATCTTCGTCCCCATGTGCAGTTGAAAACTGTAGTCTGGCTTTTTTAATGTCGGTTTTGGAGCAGTGGCTTCTTCCTTGCTGAGCAGCCTTTCAGGTTTTGTTGATGTAGGACTCGTTTAACTGTGGATATAGATACTTTTGTACCCGTTTCCTCCAGAATCTTCACAAGGTCCCTTGCTGTTGTTCTGGGATTGATTTTCACTTTTCGCACCAAAGTACATTCATCTTTAGGAGACAGAACGCCTTCCTGAGCGGTATGACGGCTGCGTGGTCCCATGGTGTTTATACTTGCGTACTATTGTTTGTACAGATGAAAGTGGTACCTTCAGGCGTTTGGAAATTGCTCCCAAGGATGAACCAGACTTGTGAAGGTTTACAATTTTTGACTTGACTGATTTCTTTTGATTTTCCCATGATGTCAAGCAAAGAGGCACTGAGTTTGAAGGTAGGCCTTGAAATACATCTACAACTCCAATTAACTCAAATTATGTCAATTAGCCTATCATAAGCTTCTAAAGCCATGACATAATTTTCTTGATTTTTCCAAGCTGTATAAAGGCACAGTCAACTTCGTGTATGTACTTCTGACCCACTGGAATTGTGATACAGTGAATTGTAAGTGAAATAATCTGTAAATAGTCTGTTAACAATTGTTGGGAAAATTACTTGTGTCATGCACAAAGTAAATGTCCTAACTGACTGGCCAAAACTATAGTTTGTTAACAAGACATTTGTGGAGTGTTTGAAAAACAACTAGTTTTAATGACTCCAACCTAAGTGTATGTAAACTTCCGACTTCAACTGCAGTAACCCGAGTCACAACTAGCACTCATGCTAACAATAAACATGTTACCAAATAACATCCAATAAACACTGTGAAGCTATACAAATAGGCAACATAAATGTCAAGAAGAGCGTAACCTATGTGTATGTAAACTTCCGACTTCAACTGTATATACAAGTTAGACATGCTCAATGAGAACAAAAGTTGGTTACACTCTATAATATAATTTATAATGACAAAGTATTGTTATTAGATTGGGGGGGAACACATCCAGTGCAAAAACTCAATAGAAAATATTTGAATTGGGTATGTGGTGCTGATCCACCTCAATTAACCTGGATTGTTGGTTTGCCCTGATTCTCAACAATGGATGTAAGCCAGGTTGTCAACAATATCCATTCTAGAATGCTGGATGATACAGTGCATTCAGAAAGTATTCAGGTCCCTAGACTTTTTCCATATTTTGTTACGTTACAGCCTTTTTCTAAAATAGATTAAATCGTTTCCCCCCCTCAATCTACACACAATACCCCATCCCATAATGACAAACAATTAAAAGGTTGACATTTTTGCTAATTTATAAAAAATAAAAATAAACTAATATCACATAAGTGTTCAGACTCTTTACTGAGTACTTTCTTAAGGCACCTTTGGCAGAGATCACAGCCTTGAGTCTTCTTGGGTATGACGCTACAAGCTTGACACACCAGTATTTGGGGAGTTTCTCCCATTCTTCTCTGCAGATTCTCTCAAGCTCTGTCAGGCTGGATGGGGAGCGCCGTTACACAGCTATTTTGAGGTCACTTCAGAGATGTTCGATCGGGTTCATGTCCGGGCTCTGGCTGGGCCACTCAAGGACATCCAGAAACTTGTCCCGAAGCCAGTCCTGTGTTGTCTTGACTGTGTGCCAAGGGTCGTTGTCTTGTTGGAAGGCAAACCTTCACCCCAGTCTGAGGTCCTGAGCGCTCCGGAGCAGGTTTTCATCAAGGATCGCTCTGTACTTTGCTCCATTTATCTTTCCCTCAATCCAGACTAGTCTTCCAGTCCCTGCCACTGAAAAACATCCCCACAGCATGATGCTGCCACCACCATGCTTCACCGTAGGGATGGCGCCAGGTTTCCTCCAGACGTGACGCTTGGCATTCAGGCCAAAGAGCTAAATCTTGGTTTCATCAGACCAGAGAATCTTGTTTTGCATGGTCAGAGTCCTTTAGATGCCTTTTGGCAAACTCCAAGCGGGCTGTCATGTGCCTTTTACTGAGGAGTGGCTTCCGTCTGGCCACTCTACCATAAAGGCCTGATTGGTGGAGTGCTGCAGAGATGGTTTTCCTTCTGGAAGGTACAACCATCTCCACAGAGGAACTCTGGAGCTCTGTCAGAGTGAACATCGGGTTATTGGTCAACTCCCTGACCAAGGCCCTTCTCTCCCGATTGCTCAGTTTGGCCAGGCAGCCAGCTCTAGGAAGAGACTTGGTGGTTCCGAACTTCTTCCGTTTAAGAATGATGGAGGCCACTGTGTTCTTGGGACCTTCAATGCTGCAGAAATGTTTTGGTACCCTTCCCCAGATCTGTGCCTTGACACAATCCTGTCTCAGAGTTCTATGGACAATTCCTTCAACCTCATGGCTTGGTTTTTGCTCTGACATGCACTGTCAACTATGGGACCTTATGTAGACAAGTGTGTGCCTTTCCAAATCATGACCAATCAATTTAATTTAACACAGGTGGACTCCAATCAAGTTGTAGAAACATCAAGGATGATCAATGGAAACAAGATACACTAAGCTCAATTTCAAGTCATATAGCGAAGGGTCTGAATTCTACAGTACCAGTCAAAGGTTTAGACACACCTACTCATTTAGTTGATTTATTTTTACTATTTTCTACATAGTAGAATAGTAGTGAAGACATCACAATTATAAAGTAACACATATGGAATCATGAAGACATCAAAACTATGAAACAACACATATGGAATCATGTAGTAACCAAAAAAGTGTTAAACAAATCAAAATATATTTTATATTTGAGATTCTTCAAAGTTGCCACCCTTTGCCTTGATGACAGCTTTGCACACTCTTGGCATTCTCTCAATCAGCTTAACAAAAAGTTAATTAACTTCTTTGGGGTAGGGGGCAGTATTTTCACGTCCGGATGAAAAGCATGCCCAGAGTAAACGGCCTGCTACAAAGCCATAAAAGCTAGAAAATGCATATTATTCGTATATTTGGATATAAAACACTCTGAAGTTTCTAAAACTGTTTGAATGATGTATGTGAGTATAACAGAACTCATATGGCAGGCAAAAACCTGAGAAAAAATCCAACCAGGAAGTGGGAAATCTGAGGTTGGTTGATTTTCAACTCAGCTCCTATTGAAGATACAGTGAGATATTGGTACGGTTGCACTTTCTAAGGCTTCCACTAGATGTCAACAGCCGTTAGAACCTGGTCTGATGCTTCTACTGTGAAGTGGGGCCGAAGGAGAGAGAAATGAGTCAGGTCTATCATGACCTAAACATGCCCTGACCATGCGCGTTCACGTGAGAGTGAGCTCTGTTCCATCGCACTTCTGAAGACAATGGAATACTCCGGTTGGAACATTATTGAAGAATTATGTTAAAAACATCCTAAAGATTGATTCAATACTTCGTTTGTCATGTTTTTACGGACTGTAATATAATTTTTAAAACTTTTCGTCCGTACTTTCCGCTGGACCTGCCCGCGCGTCGTGAGTTTGGAAAGTGTACTGAACGCTAGAACAACAAGGAGGAATTTGGACATAAATGATGGACATTATCGAACAAACAAACATTTATTGTGGAACTGGGATTTCTGGGAGTGCATTCTGATGAAGATCATCAAAGGTAAGTGAATGTTTATAATGTTACTTCTGGCTTCTGTTTACTGCATAATATGGGGGATATATTTGTGTCTTGATTGGGCTCTGAGCGCCGACTCAGATTATTGCATGGTTTGCTTTTTTCATAAAGCTTTTTTGAAATCTGACACAGCGGTTGCATTAAGGAGAAGTGCATCTAAAATTCCATGCATAACAGTTGTATCTTTTAGCAATGTTTATTATGAGTATTCCTGTAAATTGATGTGGCTCTCTGCAAAATCAAAGGATGTTTTGGAACTTCTGAACGTAAGGCGCCAATGTAAACTCAGATTTTTGGATATAAATATGAACTTTACCGAACAAAACATACATGTATTGTGTAACATGAAGTCCTATGAGTGTCATCTGATGAAGATCATCAAAGGTTAGTGATTGATTTTATCTATATTTCTGCTTTTTGTGAATCCTCTCTTTGGCTGGAAAAATGGCTGTGTTATTCTGTGAATAGGCACTCACCTAACATAATCGTTTGGTTTGCTTTCGACGTAAAGCCTTTTTGAAATCGGACACTGTGGCTGGATTTACAACAAGTGTATCTTTAAAATGGTGTAAAATACATGTATGTTTGAGGAATTTTAATTATGGGATTTCTGTTGTTTTGAATTTGGCGCCCTGCAGTTTCACTGGCTGTTGAAGAGGTGGGACGCTACCGTCTCACGTACCCTAGAGAGGTTAAGTTAATTTGTGGAATTTCTTTCCTTCTTAATGCGTGAGCCAAGCAGTTGTGTTGTGACAAGGTAGGGGTGATATTTGGACTCATCAGACCAAAATACAGATTTCCACCGGTTTAATGACCATTGCTCGGGTTTCTTGGCCCAAGCAAGTCTCTTCTTCTTATTGGTGTCCTTAGTAGTGGTTTCTTTGAAGCAATTCGGCCATGAAGGCCTAATTCACACAGTCTCCTCTGAACAGTTGATGTTGAGACGTGTCTGTTACTTGAACTCTGAAGTATTTATTTGGGATGAAGTCTGAGGTGCAGTTAACTCTAATGAACTTATCCTCTGCAGCAGAGGTAACTCTAGGTCTTCCTTTCCTGTGGCGGTCGTCATGAGAGCCAGTTTCATCATAGCTCGATGGTTTTTGCGACTGTACTTGAAGAAACTTTCAAAGTTCTTGAAAGGTTCCGGATTTACTGACCTTCATGTCTTAAAGTAATGGGCTGTCGTTTCTCTTTGCTTATTTGAGCTGTTATTGCCATAATATGGACTTGGTCCTTTACCATATAGGGCTATCTTCTGTATACCAACCCTACCTTGTCACAACACAACTGATTGGCTCACGCATTAAGAAGGAAATAAATTGCACAAATTAACTTTTAACCAGGCACACCTGTTAATTGAAATGCATTCCAGATGACTACCTCATGAAGCTGGTTGAGAGAATGCCGAGAGTGTGCAAAGCTGTCATCAAGGCAAAGGGTGGCTATTTTGAAGAATCTCAAATATTACATATATTTTGATTTGTTTAACACTTATTTGGTTACTACATGATTCCATATGTCTTAGTTGATGTCTCACTATTATTCTACAACGTAGAAAATGTTAAAAATAAAGAAAAACCCTTGAGTGGGTGTGTCTAAACTTTGGACTGGTACTGTATGCAAATAAGGTATTTCTGTTTATAGTTTTTAATACATTTGCAAACATTTCTAAAAACCCATTTTCACTTTGTCATTATGGGGTATTTTGTGTAGATTGATGAGGATTTTTATTTATCGAATCAGTTTTAGAATAAGGCTGTAACGTTACAAAATGTGGAAAAAGGGAAGGGGTCTGAATACTTTCCTAATGCACTGTATATGGTGGTCAGAGCCATATATTTAAATATTTGGCTCTGATGGTGGTATGTGGGTGATACCAGTGTTTGTAGATTAGAAGGAAATATAGATCCAACTCTAGCGATACTAGTATCATCTGGCTTCTCTTACAGTATTGATCTGTGTGAGTAAGTCCAGCCATTGTTCTAAACAGATCTCTTAACACAGTCTAACTATGGGCTATTAGACAGATGACAATGATGTCACTTTCAGCAAACATACTGACAGTCTGACACACAGGAGGATCAAAATGCTATATCAGTGCACTAAACTGAGAGGTAAGTGCTGTCTGCATAAAAAGGCAGGTACAGCGTATTACATAACATGTGAGAGAGAGAGAGAGCTCACCTCATGGCCAGAGGCTGCACAGTTCAACACAGACATGATGGTACTCTGCTGGAGCTAGAAAACAGTAGAGAGAATAGTCACCATACTAGTTGAATAAATGGTCTGGACTGGACTGTCAAACTAGACTTCTTCATATTAGCGGTTTTATTAAATTATACCATATTACATTACAGCACATACCTTATAATAACATAATAAGCTGTCATAGCGTTTTCAACAGTTTCATGTTACCATTAATGATACAATCTAAGACTATATTTGACAGTGACACGAAAAGTTGAGACCACATCTTGATTAACATTAGATCAACCTTCCTTTAATATTACTTTATGCTTATGCACTGCTATGTTACACATTGAAAATACAGACATTTGCCAACACACAACCTAAACTCAAAATCTTGTCTCACCTTTACTTTCACAGTGAAGTCTCTTAGTGTAGAACAATTCATGAACACTTCAAGCTGCATGTTCATGGTTGGTTGGTCAACCAGTGAATCACAAGCAACACAAAGGAATGCTTGACTGGGGACAACAGACATAATGCAGATATTGACATCACATTTCAACCATAATAAAGAAGTTCCCTTTGCGAAATGTTTTAGTTATTCTATTGGTAAACCAATAAGATTCAATCAGTTAATTCGGCGTATCCCCTATAGGTCATCAGCAGGTGAATTGAAGACTTACGGCTTTTGGGGTGTCATCTCCAAGAGGTCGCTCCCACACAGGCTGCAGACTGGCCAGGAGTAGGCCGTGTCCTCATCCACACCAACTATCACACCTGCCATCACCAACACAACCATCAGCACTAGCCAGAGAAACAAACCTTATAGGGCACCACATTGACTAAACTGGTAAGCAACATGGGTGGAAACTGGGACTGAGCAGTGTAACAATTGTATCAATATTCTTGAGGCCACTGTAGTAAGGATTAAAAAAGGAAAGATAAAACAAGCTCAGTAAGAAGATAAGAATTACATTTTAGGGTCAAAAGAAGGGAGAAAAAAAGTTTGCAGCCCCATATATTCTTATCTGTGAGTTAAAATGGATAGCAATTGTTTACTCCCTTAAAGAACTGACGCAATCATAGTTAACAACCAGAGATATGTCCAACTCACAGCTCATGTAAAATATATACATAATTACCAACCAATAAAAAGAAAATTCTGCCTTCACACAGAGCCAGGCAAACTGCCATAAGTTAGAACTTGCTTACGAGTGCAGATAAAGACACATTATATGGCAGGTAGCCTAGTGGTTAGAGCGTTGGACGAGTAACCGAAAGGTTGCAAGATCAAATCCCCGAGCCGACAAGGTACAACTCTGTTGTTCTGCCCCTGAACAAGGCAGTCATTGAAAATAAGAATAGAAATTGAGAAGAAATACCCTATTCTACACTACAGAGCCAAGCACAACTGTACCATGCTGGCCTGGTTATGCATCTACCATAGCGTCTGGAGCCATGCTGGAAATGACCATTTGAAAATAAACTATCTGAGCCAGCAAAGCACGGGTTCAGCACAGCATTCGGGTTGGCGTGAATAGTGTGAATCAGGCATTGGTGTTTGTTGTTTTATTCAGCCAGCTGATCCAACATGGAAGACGAGTGGGAGAGACCTGAACTAATCCAAAGGGTTCACAGTTTCACCTTTGATCTCTCCTGTGACACAGGGTGCTAACAGATGCAACTTATCGTGACTTACTCAACTTTCCCTGCGATGCATATAAAATAGACTGTAGACAGACAGTGAATGCATTTTGTGCCAGTATCTTAAGGATACTCTGTAGTTTGATTGGATCCCTTAATCAGATTCATACCATTGTCACTGAGGTTAGGATAACAGTATCATCTCTTAATTACAGATAGATAGTCCACAGCTAGTTACATTGGTGGGCCTTGAAAGGTTGTCACAACCAGTGGCTCAACCGCTTGAGGGAAACTGTGAATGCGAGTGGAAGAACACAATGCCTTTGACTAAACACAAAAAGGCCTCTCTGTCTCGCACAAAGTAACAAATACAAACAGGCAACAGCCACAAAACACTCAAAACCGTTTGTCCGTCTGTCTAATAAAACAATTATCCGGGCTAACCCTGAAAAACAATTGATCAAGGAGGAGAGCGTGACTGACCCGAGAACGTGCAGAGGGAGTTGGGTGGTGTTTCCGGACCCAGGGGATCCAGCGTCACAGGTTGTGGTAAGGCCTGAGGAAGGACATGGGGCTGGGCTTGAGGTAGGGGCTGAGGTAAGGACTTTGCCTGGGACAATGACAGTGACCCTGGGCCCAGCGTGCTCTCGGTATGTGGGCAGCACACTGATACCAGAGGCAGCAGCAGCACAACTGACTGCTCCACACACAGGATCCCACCTGGAGAGAAATCATGGCATAGCGTCATAAAACAGTAGTTTGACCTGACATTGGAGGTGCTTCCATTATTAATAGTTTTGGGGAAGCAGTAGCCACGTGACTTCAGATGTCCTACAGTATACAATACATAGTGGCTAATGCAATATACACTATATAGTGACAGACTAGATGAAAAACACCAGGTCTGCATCCCAAATGGAACCCTATTCCATATGAAGTGCACTACATAGGGAATAGGGTGCCATTTGGGGAGCAGACCATGATATTGCAATAAAACAGTACCATGCTCTCTGACTGCGTCCCTGAATGACAAGCGGCAGGCGCTGGGGGTGGTTATTGCCTTGGCGACAGAGGAAGTGAGCACACAGGAAGTGGTCACACACACTGCCAGCGTTCGTCTGCATGGTGTCCCACCGGACTGCTGCTCCTCCTGCAAACTGGGATCAGTCACCACCAGCCAAACCTCCCCTGGGCTCCGATCACTACTCTGAGACTGGAGGGGAGAGAGATGGGGGGACAGACAAAGATGGTGGGTGCTATCATTCATATCAACCAAGATGATAATAAAAAGAGGAAGAGAAAGAGGGGATCAGTCGTTAGTGTAGATTATTAGAGAGACAAGGCGAGAGAGACAATGCGAGAGAGACAACGCGAGAGAGAGTGACAGAACGAGAGAGAGAAATGGCGTCAGAGACTATGAGCTTACTTGGAAAGTACAATTCTAAGTGTCTTAGTGAATAAACACCTTTCTGTCTGTATCTGTATGTGCATCAAATAAAAAGCATGAGTCTCTGCTGGCTCAGTCTGGTTGCTCAGAATCATCCATTTGATGACTGACATGACAAACAGAGTGGTATAGACAGAAAGCGTTGGACTTCACCACTCGCTTTGTTCCGGGCCTGTTATCTCCCTCCCGGTGGTCAAAGTGTAAAGGTTTCACTGTTCAACAGTAAAAATCAACAGTAAATCAACACCTGGTAGATAATGTAGGTTAGTATGCATACAGATGGTGAAGGCAGTTTGCCTCGTCTTGTCAACACAGCAAGTTCAACTTGATTCCACACTGTCCACCACAGCAGGATGTGATCATGTTCCTGTCAACTCTTTAACTATGTTGTGTTACATCTACCCGTCTCTAATAAGATAGATATCACAGATAACAGTTTCTCAGTCACACTATACATTCTCATTGAAATCCAAGGAAGCATTTGAAAGTACCTGCGTTCTCTTGTAGATGACAGTGGCGGCAAAGCTACAACGATGGCTGTTGAGGTCACACTGAAATAGATATGACAGGCCGTTACAACAATTCATATTTGATCAATTGCCACTGGCTGAGTGAAGGAAAAATGTGTCATCTGGTCTCAACAACTCGAATTATGGGGAGGAATAGTTGGGGAGGTAAACAGAGAGTTAGAATTCAGTTCTCGCTCTCTCTCTCTGTGTGTCACTAGTTACCTGCAGTATGTCTCTGAGGGTTTGTTCTGTAGGAGGCAGGTATAGAGAGGATAAAGGCTGTCCCTCTACAGGCTCCACAGAGCCCTCTTGGCATGACAGCAGGTAACAGAAGCTTGGGGCTGGGCCTTTGTGTATGCTGTCCTACAAACAAAACACACAGAATCAAGATTATAATCCACTACGTGCAGACAGTAATCATAGCCAGTTTCTTATTCTAACATAAATTAACCATAATAACATGGGTTCTCAATATCAAATGGAAATATTGTATATACATTGTTCACGTAATTGAGTTTCAAATGCGGGAAAAGGCAGGGTATGATTCACAACGGAATATTGAATAACCTACACCTTGACAGCTCTGGTTTTCTCCAAGTACTTTGAAGGGCATCACTGGTGGCCAGAGGCTGTCTATCAGGCTGAAGAGTCTGGTCCACCTGTGAGAGCGAGAGCAGAAGAAAGTGAGAGAGGGGTTGGAAAGGGAAAAGACAGTGAACGACAGGGTATACAGAGAGGGAGGTGCAACAATATCAGTTGGTTTCCCTTTTACGGAATGACAGATCTGTTAAGACAGGGCACTTTTTAGCTTTCACAGAATCAACAGAAAGCATGCCGAGACTGGTGCGACAGACACACTCTCGCGCTCTCGCTCACACCTCTTTATCACTAGCAATCTGACTGCTGAAAAGACAAGCCGTCTCCCTGCATAGACCTGCAGCGTAGACACTTTTTGCAGACAGCCTATATGCACCTTAGAGATGATTTGCACCGACTACTCACACATCCAACCCTTACACACAAACACCCATAAACAAAACACACCCCCACTCAGAACTCACACTGCTGCTGTTATTTTATATACTATTGATTCCACTACCCACTTTATATTTGTAAATACAGCCCATTATTACTATGCATACCAATTTGTCTATTACTTCTACTACTTGTTATTTTGACTCTTTTCATCGCTATTATTGATTAATGTACTGCATTGTTGAGGGAGCTATCACATAAGCATTTCACTGCACCTTTTTCACCCGCTGTAAACTGTGTATGTGAAGAAAACATTTGATTCTTACACACACCAAAACATTTAACCGAGCAAACACCTTATGTAGGGTGTCCAATCAAAAACACATATTTAGACCAATGAGTAAAATCATGTTAATTGTGTAGATACTCCTCTAAGAAAATGAATGGTCCCAACCTTGTCTCGATCATAATCCATTCAAAAATTATTGTAGTTACTACCCTGGCCAAAATTAGGGTGACTAAATCAATGGAGGCCAGAGAAAAAAAAGTGGTAATAAATCTGGAAAATAGCATTGCATCAGCTAGCACAGATGCTGTGCGAGAATTTAGACTAACTGACAGGCTCACCGTTGAACTTGTCTTTCTTCTCAAATCCGGAGGACATAAAACTACATAGAGGTGAGATAGATATCGATTGTGAGACGTGACACTAAACATTTTCATAAGCTTTTCATATTAATGCAACAGTTTTAAAAGATTTCTCACAAAAACAAGCGTCTCTCTGAAATGTCAACGGAGCACTTTTTATTGTCAAAGCCTTTAACAATTCATTCAGTTCGGGGCAACAGAGCCCAGTACTTATTATCGGATGTATTATGTTACGAAATCTGACTTCTTGGATATAATGTTAATGACATGTTAGAGAAAGACCCCACTGAACGATTCAGAACATGAAGAATCATATTTGTCTTGGTAAAATGTATTTTATAACATAATGAAGTGAAATTCCATCACCAAAGCACATTTTCACCCGCTCTACGTAAATCACACACAAAAACAAGTCTGGCTTCTATTGGTTTCAATTGCTGGTTTCAACTGACAATTTTGACACCTGAGGGCCTGGGTGTTGCTTTGAGGTGCCCCGTCTAGAAAATCAAACTTGGGGACCAACAGAGGAAGACCGAAAATAGCGATGCTTCAACCCCAACCTAAATGCCCAGAAACAAAATAAATTAAACCTGTCCTTGAGTTCAGGGCCACCAGTTAGTCAGTGTGTGTGTGTGTGTGAGAGAGAGAGTGAGAGGTTGGGTTGATGTTATTACTATTCCTCCTCTTTGGTGCTGTTACTCAGTCTGTCTCATTGGTTGTTAAAAACCGGTTCCACAGGGTGTCTGTGTACAGAACTGGCTCTGCACCCCGGGCTGGTCCAACAGGTCAGGATGAAGAATGAGCTCACCTCACACAACACTGACTTTGTTACCGAGACCTTTCTGTAGCTTTATTGTAACATTGTACAAGTGGGCTGATTTGCCTACTGAAGAATACTATTTAAGTACAGTAGTATGCAGTGGTGGGCCGTCAGGACCAGCAAGGCCTTCTCTGCTGGCCTAAACATCATCAGAATATATATATTTTTAAAATATATTTCCCCACAAATATGTATTAAATTATTCCCCAGAGTAAGAGTTATACTCTTAATTTCACAGCTTTCCTCTTGGTTGCACTGCTTCCAGCCCCAGGTTGAGATTTGGAGGGCTGGTCTTTATGTTAGATCTTTTATCCAATCATATTCAGCCATCATGTGTTGCCAGGGGTCTAAAATCTGCCCTCAGGCCTTCAGAATCAACAGTGCGGGCGCTTGTAGCTTAAAGTGAATGGAAATGAAAATTTAGTGTCAACCAATCAGCTTTAGAGTTGGCTATTGTACGCCTGCTGGCTGGCTCCAGTGTTACACAGGAGCCAGCTAGCAGGCGTAGTGCGTGCACGTCTTTTGATTGGATTACCAATATTGAGAGGCAGGTCCTATGGGCAGGTCTATGCAGAACCTCAGAACTAGGAAACTGAATTTGATAAACAAATTAATTTGCGTACTACTAAGCTGTTTTTTCAACCCACAATGGCGGAAGGAGGAGAAGATATCGATTTGGTCGAGGATATAATTATAACGCCATTCTCAAGACGAACTTTTCAAGAAAAGTTAGACATTGTAAGGAGAGGTCGCCCGACGCCGACGCTACAAAGTCTGTCACAGGCGGGAAAGGGGTTCGTTCGCCACTTTCAAAGTTCCAACTACGAGCGCTATCAATGGCTCACAGGCTCCGAGAAGCACTGCAAACTGTACTGCTGGGAATGCCTATTATTTGCAAGTGATCGATTTGGTGTTTGGAGCCACACTGGCTTTGCAAACTTGAGTTGTCTAACCAAGGCAGCAACGAGACACCAAAGTACGGCTGGGCACTTACAAGCAATGGTGCTTTTGAAAACTTTTGGGGACACCCGAGTGGATCTACAGCTCAACGAACAATCGTGCAGGGCAACGGAGCTGCACAATGAAAAGGTGAAGAAAAATAGGGAAATATTGAAGACTCATTGATTGAGTCATGTTTTTGGGTAAACACTGTTTACCCAAAAAATTTCAATTTTTGTCAATTTCAAGGTGACGCAACGCCTGGTTATACTGCGTTTCTGTCTAAATGTATAGTGTCTAGAGCTATGGCATCATAATGATGGTAATAAGAGGTGGATTAATTCGGGTGGGACTGTGTAGGACCTCACTGAAGGCCCAGGCCCCAGGCCCACGGCACGCCACTGGTAGTATGTGAGTACTGACAAGAGGGAGTCAAGGACTCAGTGACAACACTAACATTTATCAAAAACTGATTTGACATGATTACAGTAACATGATCTAATTGTCGATTTAATGATGATTAAAATTGAGGTTTTTAAGTGCCAACACATCAAAAACACTTGTTTAAGCTTTGATAAAGCCTTATTAAAAGATCAAGCCCCAGCTACTGTATATGCAGGGTTCTACAGTGCTAACCTGGAATTTTAATTTAGGAGCACCAGTCCTCCAAGAAAAATTAAGGATTCTAGCTTTAATACCTCAAATATTTTTCATTGTGCTCCTACATTTCTTTGTGTGCGCATACATTTTTCAACTTAGACGCATAAGTGTTCCTTGTAAAAAAATATTTTTTTTAAAGTCAGCGTAGAGCCCTAATATGGCAGGAATGTTTCGTTTTGCAGAGTATAAGATGGTGGCTACATGCATTTGGACCAATCCCAAATTGACACCTAAACTACGCACTTCAGGAAATCGGAGAGGATTTTACAGGTGTAAAAGGTTTGTTTTGTTTCCTCTCAAAATATCAACATTTCCTGTCTTTTTCTGCTCACTTTGAAAACATCTAGTCCTATTGATCTGATTGGTTACTAATCTGATTGGTTACTAATAATATCATTTAAAATACCTCAAATTGTGTCCCATATGTGTTTAGACACGGCGACCATTTACGGTGACGATATCAGTTATCGCACCACCTTGACCTCAAGTGCATAGGGCATAGAGGTTAGGTCTTTGTGCTTGCTCCTGAAGGGGATATATCCATCATGGCGGACTGTAGACAACAACCCCCCACCACCACCACATTATGGGATGCTTACTGGCACACAGAGACTATTCCTTAGAAATAAATGAAGCTGTAAACACACTAACCCCTCCTCTAAATGTCCCCACACCAGTTCTCCAAACTGTTTCTAATCTGAGCTCCTGACTGTGGAAAGTAAATCATAGGTCCAGTGCGAGCACCAATGATGTATCACTTTACATGTAAACATGGGACAGTGACATGGCAGGATGATCAGCGTGTGGCCATCTTGAACGCAGGTTGTGTTCTTGAACGAAAGTTAAGAGAGTTAGAGTGTATTCGGAAGGTATTCAGACCCCTCCACTTTTACCACATTTTGTTATGTTACAGACATTGTTTCCCCCCCCTCAAATCTACACACAACACCCCATAATGACAAACCAAAAAAATACAAAAACTGAAATATCACATTTACATAAGTATTCAGACGCTTTACTATGTACTTTGTGGAAGCAGCTTGAGCAGAAATGATAGCCTCGAGTCTTCTTGGGTATGATGCTAGAAGCTTGGCACACCTGTACTTGGGGAGATTCTCTCATTCTTCTCTGCAGATCCTCTCAAGCTCTGTCAGGTTGGATTGGGAGCGTCGCTGCACAGCTTTTTTAAGGTCTCTCCAGAGATTTTCGGGTTCAAGGCCGGGCTCTGGCTGAGTCGCTCAAGGACATTCAAAGACTTGTCCCGAAGCCACTCCTGCGTTGTATTGGCTGTGTGCTTAAGGTCGTTGTCCTGTCGGAAGGTGAACCTTCATCCCAGTCAGAGATCCTAAGCTCTCTGTAGCAGGTTTCCATCAAGGATCGCTCTGTACTTTGCTCCCTTCATCTTTCTCTTGATCCTTACTAGTCTCCCAGTCCTTGCAGCTGAAAAACATCCCCACAGCATGATGCTGCCACCACCATGCTTCACCTTAGGGATGGTGTTAGGTTTCCTCCAGACGTGACACTTGGCATTCAGGCCAAAGAGTTCATTCTTGGTTTCATCAGACCAGAGAATCTTGTTTCTCATGGTCTGAGTCTTTTAGGTTCCTTTTTGGCAAACTCTAAACGGGCTGTCATGTGCCTTTTACTGAGGAGTGGCTTCCGTCTGGCCACTCTACCATAAAGGCCTGATTGGTGGAGTGCTGCATAGATGGTTGTCCTTCTGGAAGGTTCTCCCATCTCCACAGAGGAACTCTGGAGCTCTGTCAGTGACCATCGGGTTTTTGGTAACCTTCCTGACCAAGGCCCTTCTCCCCCAATTTCTCAGCTTGGCCGGGCAGCCAGCTCTAGGAAGAGTCTTGGTGGTTCCAAACTTCTTCCATTTAAGAATGATGGAGGCCACTGTGTTCTTGGGGACCTTAAATTCTGCAGACATTTTTTGGGACCCTTCCCCAGATCTGTGCCTCAACACAATCCTGTCTCGGGGCTCTACGAATAATTCCTTCAACCTCATGGCTTGGTTTTTTCTCTGACATACACTGTCAATTGTGGGACCTTATATCAGGGATGCAAACTGGTGAGGGCCCAAAAAGGTGACATTTCTTTTGCACTGAAACACGCAAAAAAATCCCTGCCAGGGGGATACTTTTAAATTTTATTTTGAGCTTTAAAATGCACATTTCTAGTGACTTTCAGGCTGGATCCCTTCTTGAAATGCAGGTGAACTGTACTAATTAAACAACAAAGAATATGATCTACATAATTGGTCTCTGTGTGTTAAATAAAAAGTGGTTAATGTTAACCAAACTCATAGCTAAAAATTAAGGAAAAGCAATCCAATGTTACTTGTTGCCCAGACTTTACTGCAAATTACAAGTCCAGAGAAAAAAACAATACACTAATATTGCAGTTAGTCATGACAGCCTTAATAATTGAACGCTTGTTACCACACAGATCTAAATATTGCACTTGGGGGGGGGGAAATCTTAATGTAGAAATAGAATGAAACAAACAGGCATTCTATTTTTGCTCTATTCTAGTAGACAGTATAGTAGACATTGATTAAGTGCACAAGGCTACATGTGTGCAAAAATAAAGCTCACTGGGTAAAAAATAAAATAATTCCCCCTCACCCGCACAAAAGTGTTACAGTATGTCAAGTTCAACACAACAAAAGTAATATCTTTGGGCTACACTGCATGTTATTACATTGTACTCTTTGTGCCTGTGAACATCTGTTCTACAATGTGCCAGCAGCAGAGCATGAGACCCTTTGATGGCATAATTGATCTCTCAGGTAGAGTACACCTGGCATACCCCTTTTTACACCTTACTGAAAAAAAGGGAAAGTGTGTGGTGTTCCTTTCACCTCTATTGGCATCCAGCTTAAGCCAGGCCCAGCTCCAGCTACACTTGATCACTGAATGCACTTGTTTAACGAGCAATGGAGTCGCGTCCTGCATTCTGTTATGTGAACGACTGGCTGAGCCCAGGCTGGAGCCTTGGATACATACAGTATTGCTCCAAACGCGCATCACTGGTTCTGCTTACAGCCATTAGTGACCCGAACCCGCCCCCCAAAATATTGACATTTACTCATCGGATCTACAGAAATCACGTAGTTAACCTATTTTGGATTAAAAACGGCGAATTTCGCCAAAAGGTGTATAGTTTGCATCCCTGTTACATAGACAGGTGTGTGCCTTTCTAAATTGTGTCCAATCAATTGAATTCACCACAGGTGGACTCCAATCAAGTTGTAGAAACATCTCAAGGACTATCAATTGAAACAGGATGTACCTGAGCTCAATTTCGAGTCTCATAGCAAAGAGTCTGAATACTTATGTAAATAAGTTATTTCCGTTTAGATTTTTTTGATACATTTGCTAACATTTCTAAAAACCGGTTTTCGCTTTGTCATTATGGGGTATTGTGTGTAGATTGATGGGGGGGAAATAATAAATTTCATCCAATAAGGCTGTAACGTAACAAAATGTGGAAAAAGTGAAGGGGCCTGAAAACTTTACGAATGCACTGTAGGTCAAATGATGGCAGTGGAAACTGGCCATGGATTTCATATCAGGGACAAGAATGGTAGCTATCTAACGTTCACAGTTCACACCTTTTTTTGTAGCTTTAGCCTCAGGCCTAAGCCCAGGACTACGTTGGCCTTGTTCAGGACCTAGAACAGATAACCTCACGAATAATCATCA
The DNA here is from genome assembly GCF_045679555.1 of Salvelinus alpinus. Classification (NCBI taxonomy): domain Eukaryota; kingdom Metazoa; phylum Chordata; class Actinopteri; order Salmoniformes; family Salmonidae; genus Salvelinus; species Salvelinus alpinus. Next base: position 32,877,757 of record NC_092115.1, on the reverse strand, counting down.
AAATCTTAATACATATTTTAATTTTAATCTTAATACAGGAAAATACATACCTCTGGCTAACAATAGTCTGTAGCCCTGGGTTGAAGTTCAAACGAAAGGCCTCAGTGTGTGCGTGACTCTCTCACCTTTCCCGAGTGACCCGCTGCACCACTTTGATGGCTCGCAGGACGCAGGTCCGGCCCTCCCACTTCCTGGTGTAGAGGTGGAGAGGGTCCTCAGACGGCAGAGGGTGGAGCTGGACCATGCTGAACATCCCATAGCCGTCCTGGACCAGTGCACACAGCCTGGAACACACAAACACAGGGAGAACGTAACACACAGCCTGGGCCTCATAGAAACAGGTACAATTTTGTGAAATAAACTGAAGGTTGCAAGACAAGTTAGTCATTTGCCAGTCCATTGACTATTATTTAAAATCTGTATTGGTATATTAATGTGTGTTGGTGAGGGTGTAAGAATATAACATTAACTGAACAAACATTATGAACCAAACCCAAAGCTTTGTGATTTGGGCTTGTATTGACATTTTAAAGTTGAGGTGTTGGAGGTTGGTTTGACAGGCTGGCTGCTGAGATTGAGAGCCGTTGGCCTAGTAAACAAGATGTGCTGTTCTGCCACAGAACTCTGCTGCTCTCAGCAACCAAGGAAGAGAAGGAGATAGCAGAAGGAATTACTAGGAGATAGCAGAAGGAGTTCAAATGAAATTGTATTTGTCACATGCGCCGAATACAACAGGTGTAGACCTAACAGTGAAACGCTTACTTACAAGCCCCTAACCAACGATGCAGATTTAAGAAAATACCACAAAAAAAGAAAAAAGAGATAAGAATAACAAATAATTAAAGAGCAGCAGTAAATAACAATAGCGGGGCTATATACAGGGGGTACCGGAACAGAGTCAATGTGCGGGGGCACTGGTGTCGAGGTAATTGAGGTAATATGTACACGTAGGTAGAGTTATTACAGTGACTATACATAGATAATAACTGAGAGTAGCAGCAGCGTAGAAGAGGGTGGCTGTAGTGCCTTGCGGTCGGAGGCCGAGCAGTTGCCATACCAGGCAGTGATGCAACCCGTCAGGATGCTCTCGGTGGTGCAGCTGTAAAACCGGTATCATAAGGAGTTACTAGAAGGTGTCAGAAGGAGTTACTAGAAGTAGTCAGAAGGAGTTACTAGGACTAACAGAGGGATATCAGAGGGAGTCAACAGGAGGAGTTAATATGAGTTAGCAGGAGACTTTGGCAGAAGGAGATAGCAGAAAAAGACAGGAGTTCAAGTCAGCCCTTCAAGTCCAGACACAGCCTCTGTACTGTACCAGTCCTTAGAGGGTAAACAGTGCTGTTCATAAATCCAAGTTAAAAGATACCAGAGGGGGGAGTGGACTCTTAGTGCTCTATACCCTCCGTCAGGAGAGGGGGAGGAAAAACAGTGGGAGGAGTAGGAAGGAGAGGTGTGTAACAGATGAAAGTTCAAGGCTAACCATGCATTTGCATTTCCCAGACACTAGGAACGTTTTGAGTCTGTTAGTTTCCATTCCAGCCACCTGCTTGGCTATATAAACTGTGTTGGTAAACATTGGTCTGTGTTTATTTCTCATCTACATCATACCACGTTGCTAGGGAACAGTACAGTGTTTTATTGTTGACAATTACCAATCCATAACCTACTTACAGGTTATCAAAGAAGAAACATTCTTCTAGACTATAAGGCAAAGTTTTAATCACTCAATAAGGCAAAGTTTTGTTTTCAGTTAAATTATGGAACTGCATACATGGGAGGTCCATGGGGAATGTCTGAAAAAGTCTGAATATGTGGATCATGATGTATTTCATGGCAATATACAGAGAGCATACAAAACATTTAGAACTGATCATGTGAATTACGGTGAATGCTATGATCCCTTATTTATGTCACTTGTTAATTAAATCAACTCCAAAATCAGTGTAGATGAAGGGGAGGAGACAAGTTAAATAAGGATTTTTAAGTATTGAGACATGCATTGTGTGTGCTATTCAGAGGGTGAATTGGCAAGACAAAAGTGACTTTGAACGGGGTATGGTCGTAGGTGCCAGGCGCACCGGTTTGTGTCAAGAACTGCAATGCTGCTGGTTTCTCACGCTCAACCGTTTCCCGTGTGTATCAAGAATGGTCCACCACCCAAAGGACATCAGGCAAACTTGACAACTGTGGAAAGCATTGGAGTCAACATGAGCCAGCATCCCTGTGGAACGCTTTCGACACCTTGTAGAGTCCATGTCCCGACGAATTGAGGCTGTTCTCATGGCAAAGGGGAGGTGTGACTCATTATTAGGAAATTGTTCCAAAGGTTTGATATACTCAGTGTATCTCCATTAACAACATACAGATTTTAGGGAAAACAATTTGTCAGGTAATTCATCTAACGATGACCTAAGGGGAGTAATTGAACTTTTGCGTGGTAAATATTATCATCTGCTATCAATCAGATCAAGCCAAAACACTGCTCTTGGGTGAAGCAATCTAAAGTTATCCTAATCAGAATACTGATCGTGACTAAACACCGTTTAAGACACGGGCATCTATCAATCAGTGCATTTGGAAAGTATTCAGACCTAGACTTTTTCCACATTTTGTTAGGTTACAGCTTTATTCTAAAATGTATTAAATAGTTTTTCCCCCCCTCATCAATCTACACACAATAAAAAAAAATAGCAAATAAATTATAAAAAATGTATCTCTGCACAGCTTTATTCAGATCAAGCCTGAGATTTTCAATCCTGTTCAACTCCAGGCTCTGGCTGGGCCGCTCAAGGACATTCAGAGACACTCCTGCGTTGTCTTGGCTGTGTGCTTATGGTCGTTGTCCTGTTGGAAGGTGAACCTTCACCCCAGTCGGAGGTCTTGAGCACTCTGGAGCAGGTTTTCATCAAGGATCTCTGTACTTTGCTCCGTTCATCTTTCCCTCGATCCTGACCAGTCTTCCAGTCCCTGCCGCTGAAAAACATCCCCACAGCATGATGCTGCCACCACCATGCTTCACAGTAGGGATGGTGCCATATTTCCACCAGACGTGACACTTGGAATTCAGGCAAAATACTTCAATCTTAGGTTTCATCAGACCAGAGAATCTTGTTTCTCATGGTCCGAGAGTCCTTCAGGTGCCTTTTGGCAAACTTCAAGTAGGCCGTCGTGTGCGTTTTACTGAGGAGTGGCTTCCGTCTGATCACTCTACCATAAAGGCCTGATTGGTGGAGTGCTGCAGAGATGGTTTTCCTTCTAGAAGGTTCTCCCATCCCCACAGAGGATCTCTGGAGCTCTGTCAGTGACCATCGGGTTCTTGGTCACCTCCCTGACCAAAGCCCTTCTCCCCCGATTGCTCAGTTTGGCAGGGCGGCCAGCTCTAGGAGGAGTCTTGGCGGTTCCAAACTTCTTCCATTTCAGAATGATGGAGGCCACTATGTTCTTAGGATCCTTCCATGCTGCAGCCATTTTTTGGCACCCTTCCCCAGATCTGTGCCTCGACACAATCCTGTCTCATAGCTCTACGGACAATTCCTTCGACCTCATGGCTTGGTATTTGCTCTGACATGCACTGTCAAATGTGGGACCTTATATAGACAGTTGTGTGCCTTTCCAAATCATGTCTAATCAATTGAATTTACCACAGGTGGACTCCAATCAAGTTGTAGAAACATCTCAACGATGATCAATGGAAACAGGATGCACCTGAGCTCAATTTCGAGTCTCATAGCAAAGGGTCTGAATACTTAGTTACCTGCTTTTTTATTATTAATACATTTGCAAAAAAAGTCTAAAAAACTATTTTTGCTTTTTCAATTGTGTGTAGATGGATTAAAACAAAAATAATCTCATCAATTTTAGAATAAGGCTGTAAAGTAACAAAACGTGGAAAAAGTCAAGGGGTCTGAATACTTTCCGACTGCACTGTAATCAGAAAATCATCCTCCATGCGTAGTTATGCTGCATTCAGTTATAAGAGTGTAGTCCTATCTGTATTAAGTCTAATATGATTAATAAAACAACACAGGGAGGGACAGAGAAGCAGTTTAATATTAAATTGTTTACAGTGACACTAAATATAGTGTTGACATATGTCAGCTAGTATCTCTGTGCTCCGGTCAAGACATTTGTGCATTTGTTTATCTTAGTGCATATTTTCCACCAAATACACATTAATAGCTACATTAATTTGGGAGATCATTTATCATTTTTCTGACTAAACTTCTATCTTCCAAATGTTGAAAAACAACCACAGAGATCTAAAATAAGAGCATGCATAAAATAGTCTTAACTGGAATAGCTAATTTTGTCCAGCGTAAACAGTCGCTGTTTTAAAGTCAACTGCGGCACAAAACTTAGCCTACACAGGTTTCTCTTTTTTTTTTGACAGCAGAGCCTGTTCAAACCTGAAATCCTAAAGTGAAAGCTGATCGGTGAAGAGATAGAGATAGAGTTGGGAGAAAGGAGAGAGGGAGTCTTGTGGTATTACCATCTTGACATAACCACCCATCTATCCAGCCCCTAAACTAAAACTATACCCCATTCAGCCTCTCTTTTTAGCCTTTTCCAGTACCACTCAGTTTCAGTCACGGGCTGATTTCAGCATTTGTTATTGTGAGCAATCACAAGAACTCTCAGCAACTCGGTGGTTCTTCCAGGAATTACGATCCATTGAGCTTGTCCAAATACACACACACACACACACACACACACACACACACACACACACACACACACACACACACACACACACACACACACACACACACACACACACACACGGCCTCACAGTAAGTAAGAGACCCACACATTAACACAGCCGAGAGGCCTCATTGACAGGGGGCATTGAGGGATTCCTTCCTCTGCACCGTCCACCAATCACGTCGCAGAGTGATAAACATGCTTGTAACAGGATCCCTGCAGCACATTGTGTTCCAAGCTCTGTGAAAATAGCCAGCCTCCTCCTCCTCTCCTTCCCCATGCTCTCCTCCTCCTCACTCCCTCCCTCTCCTTTCCCCCTCATCTTGTCTTCTTTTCTGCCTCTTCTCCTACCCCACCTTCTCTTTTCCCCACTCCCTCCCTGCAAACAGTTAATCTTCTTGTTTATTAAATTCTGAATTTACTGGAACTAAACATCTTCTAGCATAAATATAATCCTGGTTTCCTCTCTCCCCTGTGTATGTGAAAGGAACAGGCTATAAAATCGAACAACAAAAAGGACTAGAGAAAAGTGGCTACCCAGAATACTGAAATATAAATTGGGGAGAGGGAAACAGAGGTCCATAGGTCACTCATCCTACTTCCTTTGATCACTTAATGGGGACGTTGGGCCAGTGGATTATGGACTAAGCCTACATTGCACTAACCTATATTTCTAAAAAATAAAAAAAACTCCGCTCCCAATCCCTCAATAATGACTGCCTAAAATGAACACTAAATTAAAATAACAGAACAAAGATTTCAAATGTTGGATTACTACACCCAAAGTACACATTACTACATTATCATTTAAATTGACTAAATGGGAAGAAAAATGTTACAATTGGGCAAATTCTAATTCCTCAACAAAGTGTGCAATACGGACATTGACTAACAGACTCAAGCAGAGGCAGGCATGCGTTCATTCTGAAATTCCAGACCTCATGGCCACATCCAGGACACCCCCCCACCTGAGCCAGCTCAATCTGGTTGTTGACTAGTGAGGCAGTCGGCTGAAGGCTGTGCACTGTGTTACAAAGTGTGCGTGCATGTGTTTCCTGTGAGAGGTGGTGTTTGCTTACCAGCTGTAGCAGCATGGCAGGAGCAAAGGGGACAGGAGCTGAGGTGTCAAATTACTCCTGCCGGTCAGTCAATTAGTGACAGCCTAGTCAGCTGACCGGGACTCCCCTTCTACCCTAATATACCACTCCAGTACCACCCTAAAATACCACTCCAGTCCCCACGTGCAGCTCACAGTGATCCCCCTCCACACCCTGCCTCGGATCCCATCCCTCAATAAAAGTAATTTTAAAAAGTCACCTACAGTTTGAGTGTAATAATTGTCAATGATATCTTGGGTTCAATTATATGACTAATGGCTGATTAAAAGTAATAAAGCATGGCAGCAATTCAACAATATGGCTCCTAAAGAAACATAATACTTCAAATGGCAGAAGCCATGCTTGCACATCCCAGCACTTTATTCCAGTCCATCCAGTGCAATTTGTATATATACACACCGAACAAATTCAGTTACAGTTCAAATAAGGAAATCATTCAATTGAAATAAATTAATTAGGCCCTAATTTACGGATTTTACATGACTGGGAAAACAGATATGCATCTGTTGGTCACAGACACCTTAAAAAAAAGGTAGGGGTGTAGATCAGAAAACCAGTCAGTATCTGGTGTGACCACCTTTTGCCTCATGCAGCGCAACACATCGCCTTCGACATGGAGTTGATCAGGCTGTAGATTGTGGCCTGCAATCCTCTTCAATAGCTGTGCGAAGTCGCTGGATATTAGCGGGAACTAGAATACGCTGTCGTACATGTTGATCCAGAGCATCCCAAACATGCTCAATGGGTGACATGTCCGGTGAGTATGCAAGCCATGGAAAAACTGGGACATTTTAAGCTTCCAGGAATTGTGTACTTTGCTTTGCAACATGGAGCCGTGCATTAGCATGCTGAAACATGAGGTGATGGCGGCGGATGACAGGGATCACGGTATCTCTGTGCATTCGAATTGCTATCGCTAAAATGCAATTGTGTATGCTGTATGCTATAACCCCACATCAGCAAACCGCTTGCCCACATGACGCCATACACAGTGACTGCAGTGACCATACTGCAGTAAGGTCACGACTCTGGTGAGGACGACGAGCATGCAGATAAGCTTCCCTGAGACAGTTTCTGACAATATGTGCAGAAATTCTTTGGTTGACAAACCCACAATTTCATCAGCTGTCCGGGTGGCTGGTCTCAGAAAATTCCGCTGGTGAACAAGCCGGATGTGGAGGTCCTGGGCTGGCATGGTTTACACGTGGTCTACGGTTGTGAGGCCGGTTGGACGTACTACCAAATTCTCTAAAATGACGTTGAAGGCGGCTTATGGTTGCGAAATGGATATTCAATGCTCTGGCAACAGCTCTGGTGGACATACCTGCAGTCAGCATGCCAATTGCACGCTCCCTCAAAATTTGAGACATCTGTGGCATTGTGTTGTGTGACAAAACTGCACATTTTAGAGTGGCCTGTTATTGTCCCCAGCACAAGGTGCAGCTGTGTAATGATGATGCTGTTTAAATCAGCTTCTGATATGCCACATCTGACAGTTGGATGAATTATCATGGCAAAAGAGAAATGCTCATTAACAGGGATGTAAACAAATTTGTGCACCATTTTTTGGGGAGAAAAGCTTTTTGTCCTTATGGCAAATTTCTGGGATATTTTATTTCACCTTATGAAACCAACACTTCACATGTTGCCTTTATATTTTTGTTCAGTATAGATGTATTTTAGTGATATATATTTGATGTTATGATTTTCATGTTTGTCTCTTAAACTGCCGCAAACCAATTTCCCATTGTGGGATAATAAAGGGAACTACTACTAGTACTCTCAACGACCATCCATTCTATCAAGAGCTCCAGTCCAGGGTCCATGTTCAGGCAACTGTCAAGTCTGCCTAACATAAAAACAAAATAAAAACAAAAAAAACAAGCTTTCCCCTCAAGCAAATAGCCATTCGCTCTCTGAACAAGGTAATTAAATAGAAATTGGTTTTATGTAGTCTGCTAGTCAATCAAAGGTTATTGCTGGCCCTCCTGGAAGCTATAGGTTAGGCAGCGTTGTGCCACCCTGTGGCCAGTGGGCATCCCCTCATTCCTCATCTATGGCCTACTGCTGCAGCCAGGACCCAGCAGGACCCTCCCTGGAGCTCAACAACATGTCGTCTTTTGTTCCAGAGAATTGGCCTGGTGGATCACGACAGCACAGCAGGTCTGGCTTCAATTATAAATGTTTGTTTCCTTTGTCAAGCAATGCCATATGGCTGGAGAGTAAAGAGACAGCCCTCTGTGGAGGGGGTCTGTTCAGCTAACTGTCCAGTGTTTCCAGATTTCTATGAAATATGACTTATAATTAATAACAATATGCGTAAAATAGTTTTCCTTCCAAGAAATTGTAATTAAGTACTTTAAAAAGTAGCTTATCGGTGTTGGAATGGTGTGGGCATACCACAACAAAAGAACACTGTGGGTGTATACAGTCAATAAAAATATTTGTGCGAATAGTCCGCCGATTGGCCAGCTCATCCTTTCTCGGGAGGATGACATCATCCTATGAGGAAATAGCAAGCATTTTTGAAATGGTCTGTTGATGTTAGTTTTTTTCTTCTTCTCATATTTATGAGTTGGCTACAAAGGCAAGTATAGGATGAGTCAACAACATTATTTGAGTATGAGTTAACAGAATATTACAGATTTATACTGGACAATTACTTTAACAATAGCTAAGAACTAAGCTGGGGCACATGATGCCACCAAGGAGAGGCAAATGTCCAAGGAGAGGAACTTGCTGCAGGAAAGAATAAACAATGGCATAAACATTGCATATGATCAAGAACCAAAATGGCATTAGAAAGTGACATAATCAAAAGAGGGAAGTATCAGCCTACAGTGGGGGAGAACAAGTATTTGATACACTGATGATTTTGCAGGTTTTCCTACTTACAAAGCATGTAGAGGTCTGTAATTTTTATCATAGGTACACTTCAACTGTGAGACGGAATCTAAAACAAAAATCTAGAAAATCACATTGTATGATTTTTAAGTAATTAATTTGCATTTTATTGCATGACATAAGTATTTGATCACCTACCAACCAGTAAGAATTCCGGCTCTCACAGACCTGTTAGTTTTTCTTTAAGAGGCCCTCCTGTTCTCCACTCATTACCTGTATTAACCTCTTGACGCTAGGGGTCAGATTATATATATTTTTTGTTGTTGTAATTTTTGTTAAATAACGCTTCCAAGGTAAAAGGACTATTTCTCAGGTCCAGATCGTAGAATATGCATATAATTTACAGATTAGGATAGAAAACACTCCAAAGTTTCCAAAACTGTCAAAATATTGTCTGTGAGTATAACAAAACTGATTCTGCAGGCGAAAACCTGAGATAATCTAACCCGGAAGTGATTTTTTTTATTTTTTATTATCTGGGTTTCCTGGCCTGTCTTTCTTCCATTTAAAGGGGTATCAACCAGATTCCTTTTCCAATGGCTTTAGACATAGTTTCAGGCTTTTATTTTGAAAAATTAGTGAGATTTTTCAAAAGTAGTCAGGTGTCCTCTGACTAGTTCCTGCGCGCGAGAGGGTAGCTCTCCATTTTCTTTTTCTCTCTTATTGAATAGGTTACGGTCCGGTTGAAATATTATCGATTATGTTTGTTAAAAACAACCTGAGGATTGATTATAAAAAACATTTGACATGTTTCTACGACCATTAAGGATACTTTTTGGAATTTTCGTCGAACGGAACGAGGCTTTGGTTTTCTGAACATAACGCGCAACCCAAATGGCGTTTTTTTGTTATAAAAGTAATATTTATTGAACAAAAAGAACATTTGTTGTGTAACTGGGAGTCTCATGAGTGCAAACATCCGAAGATTATCAAAGGTAAGCGACTAATTTTATTGCTTTCTGACTTTCGTGACCATGCTAATTTGGGGCTAGCTGTTCTAGCATGGATTGATACACTCACAAAAGCTTGGATTTCTTTCTCTGTAAAGCATATTTTCAAAATCTGACATGATAGGTGGATTAACAACAAGCTAAGCTGTGTTTTGGTATATTTCACTTGTGATTGCATGATTATAAATATTTTTAGTAATATTTTGCGCCCTGCAATTCAGCGGTTGTTTAGGAAAATGATCCCGTAGAAGGGATCCGTAGCGCAGAGAAGTTAACTGCACCTGTTTGAACTCGTTACCTGTATAAAAGACACCTGTCCACACACTCAATCAAACAGACTCCAACCTCTCCACAATGGCCAAGACCAGAGAGCTGTGTAAGGACATCAGGGATAAAATTGTAGACCTGCACAAGGCTGGGATGGGCTACAGGACAATAGGCAAGCAGCTTGGTGAGAAGGCAACAACTGTTGGCGCAATTATTAGAAAATGGAAGAAGTTCAAGATGACGGTCAATCACCCACGGTCTGGGGCTCCAGGCAAGATCTCACCTCGTGGGGCATCAATGATCATGAGGAAGGTGAGGGATCAGCCCAGAACTACACGGCAGAACCTGGTCAATGACCTGAAGAGAGCTGGGACCACAGTCTCAAAGAAAACCATTAGTAACACACTACGCCGTCATGGATTCAAATCCTGCAGCGCGCGCAAGGTCCCCCTGCTCAAGCCAGCGCATGTCCAGGCCCGTCTGAAGTTTGCCAATGACCATCTGGATGATCCAGAGGAGGAACGGGAGAAGGTCATGTGGTCTGATGAGACAAAAATACAGCTTTTTTGTCTAAACGCCACTCGCCGTGTTTGGAGGAAGAAGAAGGATGAGTACAACCCCAAGAACACCATTCCAACCGTGAAGCATGGAGGTGGAAACATCATTCTCTGGGGATGGTTTTCTGCAAAGGGGACAGGACGACTGCACCGTATTGAGGGGAGGATGGATGGGGCCATGTATCGCAAGATCTTGGCCAACAACCTCCTTCCGTAAGAGCATTGAACATGGGTCGTGGCTGGGTCTTCCAGCATGACAACGATCCGAAACACACAGCCAGGGCAACTAAGGAGTGGCTCCGTAAGAAGCATCTCAAGGTCCTGGAGTGGCCTAGCCAGTCTCCAGACCTGAACCCAATAGAATATCTTTGGAGGGAGCTGAAAGTCCGTATTGCCCAGCGACAGCCCCGAAACCTGAAGGATATGGAGAAGGTCTGTATGGAGGAGTGGGCCAAAATCCCTGCTGCAGTGTGTGCAAACCTGGTCAAGAACTACAGGAAACATATGATCTCTGTAATTGCAAACAAAGGTTTCTGTACCAAATATTAAGTTCTGCTTTTCTGATGTATCAAATACTTATGTCATGCAATAAAATGAAAATGAATTACTTAAAAATCATACAATGTGATTTTCTGGATTTTTGATAAAAATTACAGACCTCTACATGCTTTGTAAGTAGGAAAACCTGCAAAATCGGCAGTGTATCAAATACTTGTTCTCCCCACTCTATATAGCCAACACACAGTTTGGGCTTCAGTAAGCATAAGAAAATGGAAAGCGATTCACATCTTTCTCTGAAGTTCTCTACCATTACATTTTTACATTTACATTTTGTAATTTAGCAGACGCTCTTACAGTGTTTTCCATTAGCGCCGGTTGTCGGCTAAATCAGTCGGTTGACTCATTTTCAGCCGGCTACATTTTCCCATTCATAGTAAGTAGGCTACTTTTCATTTAAAGGTTTCAATTCGCTACTCCGTCGAAACCCACTAGAATGAACAATCTGCATTTTCTAGGGATCTATTGATAGGAGAGGCACCTGCCTGTCAGACACAAATTGCGCAATGACACGGAAACGCAGCAGAGAGAAAGAGGCGAAGCAAGAGTATTCATTCTTCCCAAAACTGAGCTTGTCGCCTTCCTTCCCGTCTTTGGGACAACGACTGCCATTGTTAGGGCAGAGACATGAGCATCTCGTCATTATATACAGATCTCTGCTTGCAGTCAAATTTCTTTAGGCCTACATGGAGGTGAGAGAGCATGATGTTCGTGACTTTGCAGGTGGTAACAATTAATCAAAATCCACGACTCAGCTTAATTGTTTTCACACATTCATATATTTTATTTTGCGCGTTTCACATAGCCAGCCACGACGCATATTTACTGTGCGTTGATTGACAAATGAACAGCAAGTGTTGACTATAGTTTATTAAAAAAATAAAACTGTCGAACTGACTAAATAAAGATGATCTCCTATTCCATTTGCCATTCATAAATCATGCAACGAGGTTATACGTCCATGTCATGGTATTTTTTATATTTTTTATTCTGGATCAACATTAGCTGCTGCCACTCTTCCTGGGGTCCAGCAAAAGTACATATAATAAAACAATACATTACACCACAATATTACGCACTACTCCACCATAACATATATACAATCCAAAATCAATAAAATCAATACAGCAAAATAACAATATTAAAATGCGTGTGTGAGTAGTGTGTCTGTTCGCATGTTTGCGAATGCTGTGTGTGTGGGTGTGTGTTTTTCTCGTCACAGTCCACACTTTTCCATAAGGTGTAGTTTTATCAAATCAGATTTCACTGATTGACTGAGCTACATGATGTGGAACACAGTTCCATGTAGTCATGGCTCTATGTAGTACTGTGCATTTCACGTAGTATGTTCTGGACTTGGGGACTGTTAACCTCTCTGGGGCAGGTGGGACGCAATCGTCCCACCGGCCAATAGCCAGGGAAATACAGCGCACCATATTCAAATAAAATGATATAAAAATCAAACTTTCATTAAATCACACATGTTAGATACCAAATTAAAGCTACACTCGTTGTGAATCCAGTCAACATGTCAGATTTCAAAAAGGCTTTTCGGCGAAAGCATAAGATGCTACTATCTAATGATAGCACAACAGTAAACAAAGAGAGTAGCATACTTCAACACTGCAGGCACGACACAAAACGCAGAAATAAAATATAAATCATGCCTTACCTTTGACGAAATTATTTTGTTGGCACTCCAATATGTCCCATAAACATCACAAATGGTCCTTTTGTTCGATTAATTCCGTCGATATATATCCAAAATGTCAATTTATTTGGACCGTTTCATCCAGAAAAACACAGCTTCCAACTTTCGCTACGTCACTACAAAATATATCAAAAGTTACATGTAAACTTTACCAAAACCTTTCAAACTACTTTTGTAATACAACGTTAGGTATTTTTAAACGTTAATAATCGATCAATTTGAAGACGGGATGATCTGTGTTCAATACAAAAAGAAAACAAACTGACGCAACTTTTTTCGTAACATGCCTCTCTCAAAAAATGTACTTCATGTGACCCTCATTTACAATAGCCCTACTTCTTCATTACACAAAGGAATAACCTCAACCGATTTCCAAGGACTGGTGACATCCAGTGGAAGCGGTAGGAACTGCAAGCAAGTCCCTTAGTGACATCAAAAAAATAAAAATTCTGAATGGTTTGTCCTCGGGGTTTTGCCTGCTACATAAGTTCTGTTATTCTCACAGACATGATTCAAACAGTTTTAGAAACTTCAGAGTGTTTTCTATCCAAATCTACTAATAATATGCATATCGTATATTCTGGGGATGAGTAGCAGGCAGTTGAATTTTGGCATGCTATTTATCCAAAAGTGAAAATGCTGCCCCCTGCCCTCAAGAAGTTAAGAGATCTCTGGTGGCATGTCTTGTGGGGTATGTGTGGGTGTCTGAGCTGTGCGCTAGTTGCTTAGACAGCTCGGAGATTTCAACATGTTAATACCTTTTGACCATGACAGTTTACAATCCAGGGTTACTCCAAGCAGTTTAGTCACCTCAACTTGCTCAATTTCCACATTATTCATTACAATATTTAGTTGAGGTTTAGGGTTTAGTGGATGATTTGTCCCAAATACAATGCTTTTAGTTTGTTTAATATTTAGGACCAGCTTATTTCTTGCCACCCATTCTGAAACTGACTGCAGCTCTTTGTTAACTGCTGCAGTGATTTCACTTGCTGTGTTTGCTGACGTGTATTGTCTTGAGTCCTCTGCATATATAGACACACAGTGTCAGTGGCAGTGGCAGGTCATTAGTAAAGACTGAAAAAATGAAGGGGCCTTAACAGCTGCCCTGGAGAATGCCTGATTCTACCTAGATTATGTTGGGGGCTTACATTAAAGAACACCCTCTGTGTCCTGTTAGACAAGTAACTCCTGTAACTCCTGTTAGACAGGTATCTCGATCCACAATATAGCAGGGGATATAAAGCCATAACACACATGTATTCCTAACAAGTCTAACAAAACAGCTCCCACAATCTTCTTATTATCAATTTCTCTCATCCAAAAATCAGTCATTTGTGTAAGGTACCATACACATGTTGAATGCCCTTCCCTATAAGCATGCTGAAAGTCTGTTGTTAATTTGTTTGTGAAATAGCATTGTATCCGGTCAAACACCATTTTTCCAAAAGTTTACTTAGGGTTAGTAACAGGTTGATTGGTTGGCTGTTTGAGCCAGTAAAGGGTGCGGAAAGACTTTTGCTTTCCTCCAGGCCTGAGGGCACACGATTTCCTGTAGGCTTAGATAAAAGAGAGGGGAAATAGGAGTGGCAATATAGTCCGCTATTATCCTTAGTAATTCTCCATCCAAGTCGTCAGACCCAGGCAGCATGTCATTGTTGATAATTATTTCACATTTTCCATACTCAATTTACAGAATTCAAAATTACAATGTTTGCCTTGCATAATTTGGTCAGTTATGTATGGATGTGTAGATTCAGAACTTGTTGTCATGCCTACATTTGCTAATCTTGCCAATAGAAAAATCATTAAAGTAGTAGGGAATATTCGATTCCAGCCTGTATCACAACCGGCCGTGATTGGGTGTCCCATAAGGCAATGCACAATTGGTCCAGCGTTGTCTGGGTTTGGCCGACGTAGGCCGTCATCGTAAATAAGAATTTCCTAGTAAAATAAAGGTTAAATATTATTATTATTATTTATTTTTAAAATCATCACTGCAGGAGCAATAGGTATATGGAGAGCCTCATTCTGGTCCAAATTTGGGAAATTTTGTGTCCTCACAGAATCCAGGCATAAAAACGGAAATCAACAATACTAAAAAATATATTGACCTTAGTAGGGAATCAACTATATGCATTGAAAATGAATTAAATAAGCCCAAGTTTATCATAAGACATTAACAGAATGCATCTGAGATTCATATTTCCTGCAACTTTCTGAAAAGGCAATGAGAATGCCCGTCTGTGTGTGTGCGTTGTGCAGATCTTCCAATTTGTGTAGCTGTTAGCGATGATGCTAATGAAAACAGTCTTCTTGGAGATGGAAAGGCTTTCCCAAAAACCTTTTCAACTAAATGTTAACTACAAAGTAAACTATGCTTACCTGGCTAAATGATAATTATTTTCAATCCAGTGGGTATTTGTTTTGCAAACTCTACCATTGCATGTGCTACAAAAACAGCCTCAACAGCCTCTTGCTAGTAGGTGTGCACTAGAATCATAATTTCTCAGATCTTTCCCATACCTCAAAAGTGGTCTCCTGTTGTGGTTTAAGCATTGTTGTGAACTTAGAACATCCAATTTAGTTGTTTTCTATAAAAAAGTGATTAAGATCGAAAACCTGAAAAAAACTGAAAACAAAACCTTTAATTTATTTCTCAAGACAATGTGAGCTATTTACTAAATGTTTCTGTTTTAATAAAATACATAATTTGAAGAACAAACATTGTGGCAACTCATATCTTGCCGTAGAGCAGTAAACTAAACCCTAACATCGCTGAGCCTCTCAAGCGTCTTTCCTGTAGTTTTTTGTCTTGACAACCTGGTGGTGCGCACACTAAAAAATATGGCACAGACAGGGCGTCACACGCTACAAGATTCTTCCCTTCGTGAGGATTCTACATACCCCGTTGTCTCGTGAAAACAATGTGATTAGATTGTTAACATAGCTAAAACGAGCCTGACTCAAAGCAGCCTCAAATGTTTCCAGTCAGAAATATCTAGCCAATACATTTTTAATTAAATAACATTACAGCTCTGAAGTTCACAAGCAACGAGACACTTTGGCTTTGGTTAAAGGCAAGTAGGCTACAAACACATACTAGTAGTAGTCATCGCCCCTGCTCAAGTATCTCCACATTCTGGGTGATGAGATACAACGTCGTCACCTCACTGGCTTCTTCTCTGAAAGCCCTCATTGGCTATTGCTGATCACCGTTCTCAAAACTTGTTGCACATCTCAAACTACGGCACGTCTGGGACAACTCAAAGACGGGATCAGTAGCCCTCAGATTGTGTCTCTGACCTGCTCACATTAAACGAGAGTAGATACGACCGCACGACCCGAGTAGGGGAATTTTGTCTCGGATCTCATAAACTTGTCTGGGACAACTAAATCGGGGCCAAAATCTTGTAGTGTACGCCAGGCTTTACAGTTAGTTTACCATGTAAACACTCACAACAGGCCATCATATTCAACCTCATGGGGACTTCATGGTAGATGAAACAAGATATCAGACAAAAGACAAGACATGTTGCTGAACTCTACCTGCTCTTGCCCTTCTGGAGAGGAGTCGGCACTCTAGGGGGTCTGCCAGGAGCTCTGGACTTGAGTGAAGTCCCAGTGGAGCGCTCCCTGATAGGGGTACAGTAGACCCTCTGGACCACCACCTCCACATCCTGCCCCACTGACCCAGCCTGGCCCAGGCCCTCAATGGCCTCTAGGAGGGAGTGACACCCTCCGCTGCTGGCTGCACCTGGGCCTCCCTGGCTGCATAAAGACTGGAGGGCAGAGATTTGGATGGAGGGAAAAAAACACACTTATTGGACATGGACATCATATTGTACCTGGACAAACATGGGAGAAAATTTGTGTTACTGAATTAAGATTTGAGACACTGACGACATAGCAGGTTAGCCCACACTGTACTTTACCCCACTGGTACTGATTGTGACTGTGTAGAGTGCAGACCCCAAAATAATAGGGCTAATCAAACCTGGGTTAACATCAATAGAATATAACTTTATTGTCCATTCTAGGTGGAATATCTGCCAGTAAATATAGTGAAACCCAACCCACCTGTTTGACCGTGCCATCTCCCTCTGGTGAAGTCTTGTTGATCTCAAGCTGGCCAAATGACCTGGTCAGAGAGTATGGGCTGCATCTCTCTACTGGGACCAGGGCTCTGGGGAGGGACATGCTGGTTTGTTTGGTGTCAGAGTAGACCTTCTGGCTGAAGTGTGTGTTGAGAATAATGCTATTATGTTGGCCCTCAATCATGAGACTTTGCCTGTAGAGAAAAAAAGGGTTAATTTTGAAATATAGAGTAGAAGTTGTGTTGTACCAAATCTCGTTTAGTAAATTGACAGAATACTATAGATGGTATTTGACTCGGTCATCTGTCACACACGCAACATTCAGGTTAAAAGGAGTGGAAAGATTGAGTAAACTAAAAGTATAGATTTAGGGGGGCTCTGTTCTTGCATAAGACTGCAGTAGCAGGAAGGCTGAAGAAGACGTATGATGAATGTCAAATGTAGATCGATTGATAAGCAGGCAGCCGCCTCCACCTCCATCGGTCTCCTCACTCTCTAAACACCCTACCCCCAGGCACGTAGCAGATTCAGGTGGGTTAGCCTGCCCCCATGCTCCATGGAAAAATACAATTGAACTGATAAGTTTGGAATCTTTCGCTGTATAGAAAGCTGCATTTTCCACAACAGTGAATTCAGACAGGCTGTTCAGGATACTGTGAAAAGCGACAAGCCTGACCAAACATGCTTCACAGTACGCTCCAAATCCCTCAGAGAAAGTGGAGCTCTGTTTTTTATATGGTTGTTAACACTTTCTTTCTTCCTGTTATTTTTTATAAACACCCTCAATTCAAATTCAGAATAGCAGCCTACGTTTCAACATTTCATTTCAGTTGGGGCTTAATAAAACTAGAAAGGAAATGTGTGCATTGCATGTCATTTGATGATCCTTTGCATGTAAAGAGGCTGATCAATGTCCATTTTTTGTTTCCCTTTTATATCAGGAGAAACCATACTCACATTAATCAAGTAGTTAGAGAAAAAATACTTAAAAAAAAAAAAAATTGTTTTATCAACAGTCAAGCATTTCAGCTTGTTAAGAATATTCACTTCATGCCCATCTGAACAATAATTTACCAAACAATGTCCATCCTTTGAAAACAATCCATCTAATTCAGATCGCATTATTTCTCTAAGTGTTTATTATGTGGATGATACAAAGGTCTGACTCAATATTTATTTTTGATGTGACATAGGTAATAACATGGCTTATAGTTGACTCAGGGTCAACCGCAGTCTCTGTGGCTTCAGCTTACATGTCCCAGCCTGCCTCTGACTGGTGATATGATGGAGGAGCCAGGGTAATAAAATCACACTTCATACAATGTAGACTACAGTTGCTTTCAATATAACAGATTTAATATTTGAGGTAATTGAGTCAACTTAAAAAAAATATGTTATCTAATATTCAGTAGGTGCACATTTCTGGTAGTGTCAATCATCAGGAAATTATAAATAATAGCTTGTTTTAAATGTTGTCCAGAAGTGAACAAGTGCACACACTCTAGTTCCACAGGTGCAATGTTTTAGTTATCATTTAGCCTAAGACTTATCAATGTTAATAAAGCCTCTGAATATAAATAGGGTGCTTCAGCACACTCAATTAGTGTCAGTATCAAGGTTTTGAAAAACCTGTTTTCTACATTTAATCTATCAGTGTCAAGGCTATCCTAAAGGAGCAACAGGAAGTGTGACCCTGCACAGTGCAGGTGACTGTTGGGAACTAGTACACGTTCACTACGTGTCATCAGACAGGTAGTTAGGTTAAGGAGCGGCTGCTGTCGTCAGAGGCCGAGTCAGTGAGGTGAATAATGTCTGCAGGTATTTCCGCTCTGCTGCTGGCTGTCTGTGCTCTCTGCCCACTCACAAGGAGTGGGAGGCGGAAGGAGGGAGGGGCCCGGCCCACTCAGTGAAGGAGTATGGGGAGGGAACAATTCACGTGTCACACAGGAAGCTGATAGACAAAAGATCAATTTTACCAGCATCGCTAATTTGATGAATTCCTGGGTTTTTCCACTTTTGGCTGTTCTTTTTGGCTACTGTTATAGCCTCGCTACTGTGATTTTTCACTGTCTTTTTTACTGTTGTTTTTATTTATTTACTTACCTATTGTTCACCTAATACATTTTTTGCACTGTTGATTAGAGCCTGTAAGTAAGCATTTCACTGTAAGGTCTACCTGTTGTATTCGGCGCACGTAACAAATAAACTTTGATTTGAAATGTAAGAGAATGAATGGCTACGAGGTTCAGCAATAGGCAAATAAGCTAGATTAATAGTTGGTCTACATCTCATTACCAAAATATGAAATTGGGTATAAAGAGCAGATTCTGTGGGTTATACACTGGAAAAAATATATAAACGCAACATTCAACAATTTAAATGAGTTACAGTTCATATAAGGTCGGTTGGAGATACTGCCAAATTCTCTACGACATTGGAGGCGGCTTATTGTAGAGAAATTAGCATTCAATTCTCTGGCAATAGCTCTGGTGGACATTCCTGCAATCAGCATGCCAATTGCACACTCCCTCAAAACTTGAGACATCTGTGACATCGCACATTTTAGAGTAGCCTTTTATTGTCCACAGCACAAGGTTCCCCTATGTAATGATTATGCTGTTTAATCAGCTTCTTGATATGCCACACCTGTCAGGTGGATGGATTATCTTGTGCCCAAAATTTGAGAGAAATACGCTTTTTGTGCATATGGAACATTTCTGAGAACTTGTATTTCAGCTAAAAAAAATACAGGACCAGCACTTTACATGTTGCGTTTATATTTTTGTTCAGTATAAATTATTTTGCTTTCAATAAGTCAGTGGGAGCCTACTCTTCTCCACTGCTGGTGAAAAACAATACAGAGAAAAGAGAACTGCTATGATATTGCTAAACCACTGATACACTACACTGTGTGTGTGCGCAATAAGAGCCGCATGTGTTTTCAATCCTGTCCTCTTGACTTCTTCCACTCTGTTCCCAAATGCTACAGAAAAAAAGCCCAGTGTTTTTTCCCGGGCCGGATTGCTGGAAATGACCTAACTACTCCACTGCCAGGAAGAGGTATCCGAAGCAGCATTCCCTTGAGCAGCTTTTGACGTCAGAGCACCGAGTAGGCCCTTGGACTTCCGCCAGGCCAGCTCAGAGCCTGGATATTCCAGAGCTGCATGCTGGACTCCCAAACTAAACCCCCAACAGCTGGAACCAGCCTCTGCCTTGCTCCAAAACAACTTCACACACCCCAACTACTCTGTGTATACACTACACCATTGCATAAGTTCCAGTAACGCATTATAACACATTTTGAAACAGAAAGTACAGGTAGGCCTATATTAGAAAATATAATTGAGATTTACATTTAACATTTAAGTCATTTTAGTCATAGCAAATGCTCTTATCCAGAGTGACTTACAATTAGTGTATTCATCTTAAAGGGATAGTTCACCCAAATTAACATTACAAAATGGCATTGGTTTCCTTACCCTGTAAGCAGTCAATGTACAAGGTATGACAGCAATGCATGGTTTGGTTTAGTTTCCCTGGCACGGTTTTCACATGCAAATGTTTTAGCATTCAAGTCATGTGACTGTTATTAGCATTTTTCAGGCATATTCAAATCATCTACAGTGCATTCAGAAAGTATTCAGACCCCTTGACTATTTCCACATTTTGTTACATTACAGCCTTATTCTAAAATTGAATAAATAGTTTTTTTCACGTCATCAATCTACACACAATACCCCATAATAACAAAGCAAAAACAGGTAGACATTTTTAAACATTAAAAATAAGACTGGGGCCTTCTGAGTGGCACAGTGGTCTAAGGCACTGCATCGCAATGTTAGCTGTGCCACTAGATATTCTGGTTTGAGTCCAGGCTCTGTTGCAGCTGGCCGCAACCGGGAGACCCATGGGCGGCGCACAATTGGCCCAGCGTCGTCCGGGTTAGGGGAGGGTTCGGCCGGCATGGATGTTCCTATCCCATCGCGTACTAGTGACTCCTGTGGCGGGCCAGGCGCAATGCACGCTGACACGGTCGTCAGGTGTACGGTGTTTCCTCCGACACATTGGTGCGGCTGGCTTCCGGGTTAAGCGGGCGTTGTGTCAAGAAGCAGTGCGGCTTGGCTGGGTTGTGTTTCGGGGGACGCACGGCTCTCGACCTTCGCCTCTCCTGTGTCCGTACGGAAGTTGCAGCGATGGGACAAGACTAACTACCAATTGGATACCATGAAATTGGGGAGATTTTTTTTTTTTTAAATAAAAACTTAAATATCACATTTACATAAGTTTTCAGACCCTTTACTCAGTAATTTGTTGGCAAAGATTACAGCATTGAGTCTTCTTGGGGACGCTACAAGCGTGGCACACCTGTATTTGGGGAGTTTCTCCCATTCTTCTCCGCAGATCCTCTCAGGGTACATTTGCAAACATTTCTAAAAACCTGTTTTCGCTTTGTCATTATGGGGTATTATGGAATGGATGAGGGAAATGATTTATTTAATCCATTTTAGAACAGGGCTGTAACGTAACATGTGGAAAAAGGGAAGGGGTTTGAATACTTTCCAAATGCACTGTATAAGTGACTTTGTTGAGCTTCACAATCAATTTTAGATACTTTTGGATGATTTGGACATGGTGCGTGAAAAATGCTAATATCGGTCCCATGACTTGAATGGGATTTGTGCCACAAATGCTAAAACTGTAGCATGTGGAAACAGTGCCAGGGAAACTAAACCAAAGCATGAATTGCTGTCATACCTTGTCAATAGACTGCTTACAGTGAGTACTTTTACACAATGCGAATATTGCGGATAGTCAGATTAATATAATAATTTGATTAAAACGTTTACATGCTTTGGAAGAAGAACGATTTCCCAAATAATCCTGTTTACATGAACACATCTGAAATCAGGCTACCTGATGGCACTCTGATAAATGCAGAAAATCGAAATAAGCGTTATACCACAGCAACCGTGTTATTTTTGGGAAGCATATTTGATTGTGAGTTTGGACGTAAAGTTTGTATGTGAAAACTACTTCTAAGATGCATACATTCAGTAGTTCTGAACTCTTCACTTGCGCTGAAGAGGGAGACTCGCTTGGCTGGTGCTAACACAGGCACAGTTCAAATACACTGGAACGAACAACTTTTATTGCTCAGAAAATCAGGTGTTTTAAAACGCCATATGCTTACTTTGATTTTGACCTCACGCCGATTATGATCAGTATAACTTTGTAATTTGGGTAACTATCCCTCTAAGATAGCTAGGTGAGACAACCACATATCACAGTCGAAGTACATTCTCCCTCAAAGTAATTATCAGCAAAGTCAGTGATAGTAGGAAAAGACAAGTGCAGGAAACAATGACTATAGTTTTGCTGCATGAGGAAGATGTGTAAATAACAATGACTTGGGCATTTCCCCTTTCAATATTAAATTGATTACTTGACACCATAACTTTGCATTATTAACTATTGCAGACTAATGCTCTCTCACCATGGTGGGTATATATGGATGAGGTCTCGAGGCGCAGGCATGAGCTGAGCAGTCGTCTCCTTACTGAACAGTACCAGGACCCGAGCTCTGTTTGTGGTGGAGAGAAGAGGGGTGTGGTCTGTAGCAGAGGGATTGTGCTGTTCAGGTCTTGTCATAGTGGTGGTGGTGTTGGATGGAGGCCTGTGGTGGCCTGTAGCATGGGGGTGGTGTTGCTCACACAGGGCCAGCTGCATGCAGCTCTCCTCCTGGACTGACAGGACCTCCAGCACCAGCACCCCAGGCTTATCGACTGGAGGAGAGACAAGAACAACACAGATGGTGTGTGATGTGAGTGTCTATGTGGGTCACTCGCCTCACAGGGTTGGGGTCAATTCAGTTTTCAATTAAGGAAGTTAAATAGAAATTCACTTCCTGGATCGGAAAAAAGTATTCAGAACAGTTTCACTCAGTGTCACTCATAATGTAATATCTCTTATGACAGTGATTATGTGAATGAATAAAGTAGGCTATAACTATTATGAAATGCAGAAACTGGAAAGCTCATACATTCAATGAGGTTCTTGCAAATGCTATTGGGTCAATCTTGTGTGCCTGCCGCATCCAGCAAGCTGAGAGTGGCTCTAAAGAACAAAACATGTCCAACGTCCCAAATCAAACAAACCTGCCATAGACAAATAAGCAGAGTGTGACTTAGCTCAATGTAATGTGTGTGTGTAACACTGACCATCTATCATGCCATTTTGTGATGTGAATCAAGACCATATCAGTGCACTCCAATTCAATGCAAGACAAAGCAGCTCTACGTTGGAGTATGTGACTATCACTGATGTTTGCCTGAGGGGATAGTCAACAGGAGAGTAAATCAAAGTCAGCACTAAGTGGAAGGAATTGTTAGAACATGTATCATATCCAGAGATATGTTCCTCCATTTGACACACAAGACATACTATAATACTAAACTGAACAAAAATATAAATGAAACAATTTCAACTATATACAGTTCATATAAGGATATGTATATAAGGATATATAAATAAATTCATTAGGCCCTAATCTATGGATTTTACATGACTGGGCAGGGGTGCAGCCATGGGTGGGCATAGGCCACCCACAGGGGAGCCAGGTCCCAGCCAATCAGAATTCATTTTTACCCACAAAGGGGCTTTATTACAGACAGAAATACTCCCCCACATTTCTCCAGCATGCCAGCGGCCATTGAAGGTGAGCATTTGCCTACTGAAGTCGGTTACAACGCCAAACTGTAGTCAGGTCAAGACCCTGGTGAGGACGATGAGCACGCAGATGAGCTTCCTTGAGATGGTTTCTAACAGTGTGCATAAAATCTTAGTCTAGGTAACCCCCAGTTTCAACAGATGTCCGGGTGGGCTGGTCTCAGATGATCCTGCAGGTGAAGATGCCGGATGTGGAGGTCCTGGGCTAGCGTGGTTACCCGTAGTCTGCGGTTGTGAAGCCGGTTGGAAATACTGCCAAATTCTCTAAAACGAAGTTGAAGGTGGCTTATGGTAGAGAAAGGAACATTAAAGTATCTGGCAACAGCTCTGGAACATTCCTGCAGTCAGCATGCCAAATGCACACTCCCACAAAAACTTGACATCTGTGGCATTGTGTTCTGACAAAACTGTGGCATTTTACTGTCCCCCGCACAAGGTGCACCTGTGTAATGAACCTGCTGTTTAATCAGTTTCTTGATATGCTACACCTGTGAGATTGATGGATTATCTTGGCAAAGGAGAAATGCTTACTAACAGGACTGTAAACAGGACTGTGAGAAATAAGCTTTTTGTATGCATGTAACATTCCTGGGATCTTTTATTTCAGCTCATGAAAGATGACTTTACGTGTTGCGTTTATATTTGTGTTCAGTATATAACAATGATAGTGAACCCTTTATTAGTGGGCAGGTGAATACAGGAAAGACTGAATGGAGTCCTCCTTCTGACCTGCAATAAACTAATCAATCTAGTCGAATAGTGTGTGAAGAAATAACATCAATGACTGACGCACACACTTTTGCCAAACACACACACAGCTTATTCTCGTGAGGATGAACATGTTTGTTATAGCTGGTGCTGAGCGATTATTGGTTTTTGAGGTTGGTTCAGTTTCATTTCAATTATTTAAAAATAATTTCAATTAAAAAAACATTAAATGCACTATTACGTGGGTTGACTGCTGTAACACAGAATAAAACTATTAATAAAAGTCCCATGATAGTAATGACTGCTCATCACTTTGTTTAATTTGATGACTTTATTTCATTCCAAGTCATCATCTCATTTCTATAGAGCTGCTATCAGACAAAATCCATCTTACTAGTTCTTCAAAGTAAATAAGGCAAACTTTAATGACTGCCGAATACCAATTATCAGTCACTTAGATTCTGTACTTTCAGGTAGAGATACTGCACCGTGCAAAGCAACTGCTCTCGATCCCTCTTGATTGCACATTCTTGTCTCTTATGTATCGGGCAAAACAAAAACACAGATCGGATAAGTAGGCGCGCAACGGATTATAATCATTGTAGTTAATTAACATGTTTTCTGCTATGAACTATGTTGAATATTGGCCAGTTAAAAACTACGAGTCCCTACTAAATCACACAGTTTGTGCTTCATCTAAAGAAACTGCGTAATGAGCACACAATATATATATATATATTTTTTAATTAATGGAATTCAAATAATTAAAGTTAAGTTTTAGTTGTTAATCGCTCAGCACTAATAATAGGTGAAGCTAGTTGTGTTGTAATAACTGCCGGTGTTATTGTTTAAGTGCAGGTGCTCGTAAATCAAGGTGAGAAAGTCAACAAACAAAAGTGCCAACACAGGTATGCAGTATAGCACACAGAACATTGTTATAATCCAGGACGAGGGCCAAATACTCACACTAGATGTCAAATGAGGCCAAGTTAGAGCAAATTTCTTCTCCTTAACACTATCTTCTACAAGTTCTTCTCGCACTCTGATGAAAGACAATCAAGCCATCTAACTGACCTACTGACTGAACGGGAGTTGGAAAAGGTAGACGTTTTTTTGGTTGTTTTTTCCACGATCAACTGTCACATTAAAATAGTGGTTTAACCTAATTATCTAGGAGCCAATGACAATGAGGGTAGACTCGTGCTTTGGTAGTACCATGGAAAGAAAACATAAGTCAGTAAGCAGAGTGCTTCCTGTCACCTACATACTGGCCCCGACCAAACAAATTCACTGCTGTCACAATTATCAACGAGCAACCAGCATTTCCTCCACACGCTCCAGCTCCAGTCTTCACGTGACCACAGATCTGAGCAGAAAAATCACGCCTGCCTGAGAGATTGACTTCTATCTCAGAGAACGCATCAAATCAAAGTTAATGTTGAACCATTAACGGAGAATACTTAGCGTACGTAAGAATGTGTGGTAACGGTGACTAGGGATCCTTTCATAAGCCCTGCTGGGTTTCTATATTCACAGAGCACATGGTTACTTCTGCATGTCTGTTGCTGTTTCTCAGTTTTACATGTCAAATAAAAAACTCTGTAGCCTAATACCTGTGCCTATAGTGTAGTGATGGGGAGAGAAAACAATCAATACAGTAACAAATCAGGATATTATTTTTGACATTTTGATATCGTATCGTTTTGACCATCGCATTACTATTTTTGCGCTAGTTAGTTGTATCTTTACCAAAGGTCCAGTATTTTTCCTTCATAGCTTCTTCTCCATCTTTTTAAATACAGACAATTTTGTTTTGCGATCAAAACTAGTTCTCATGGCTCTCTCTTGTCCCTCTGCAGCAGACATACGGTGAGCAACATTTGCAGTGTCGAAACGGAATACATATCGGATCGTGAGAATCGCAATATATATCGTACCGGCACCAAAGTATCGTGATAATATCACATCTATTGTATCGTGAGGTCCCTGGCAACTGCCAGCCCTACTACAGTGGTGTCAAACACGGACTTGTGCGTTTTTTTGTTGTCTGTATTACCTGTGGCTGTAGTAGTAGTGTGAGAGATGGACTGGTGCCTCCAGAAGCTGATGGCTGACCTCTGTCTGCACTGGAGTCGGTTCAGTCGCTCCGCCATGCCGCCACTGTAGCAAACACACACACACAACGTCAATATCCTCAAGAATACTGTATAAATAGCGCTCAATACAGGCTAAGCTACTTTAAATCGATTTATAAGAAGTGAACATTATTCTGTGCTGTGCATCCAACTGTGCAGTGCACCCAAGCCATATATTGCTACCATCAGGCAAATGGTACCAGAGCATTGGTTCTCAGACCAACAGCCTCTGAGACAGCTTCTACCCCCAAGCCATAAGACTGCTAATTAGCCAGACTGCTAAAGAGTCAATTAAATGTCACCCAAACGACCTGCACTGACTATCTTCCACTGAAATTTCGCACACTCACTAGACCATATATATACACTGAACAAAAACATAAAAACGCAACATGGAACAATTTCAACGATTTTACAGTTCATATAAGATAAAACAGTCAATAGGAAAAAATTAGGCCCTAATCTATGGATTTCACGACTGGGCAAGAGCGCAGACAATCAGAATGAGTTTTTCCCCCCAAAAGGGCTTTATTACAGACAGAAATACTCAGTAATAGGAAAAAATTAGGCCCTAATCTATGGATTTCATGACTGGGCAAGAGCGCAGACAATCAGAATGAGTTTTTCCCCCCAAAAGGGCTTTATTACAGACAGAAATACTCAGTATCATCAACTGTCCGGGTGGCTGGTCTGAGACAGTCCCGTAGGTGAAGAAGCCGGATGTGTAAGTCCTGGGCTGGAGTGGTTACACGTGGTCTGCAGTTGAAGGTACTGCCAAATTCTCGAATCCGGATGAACGTACTGCCAAATTCTCTAAAACCACTTTGGAGCGGCTTATGGTAGAGTTATTTGCATGCAAATCTCTGGCAACATTTCTGCAGTCAGCATGCCAATTGCACACTCCCTTGAGACATCTGTGGCATTGTGTTGTGTGACAAAACTGCACATTTTAGAGTCCCGAGCACAAGGTGCCCCTGTGTAATGACTATGCTGTTTAAATCAGCTTCTTGATATGCCACACCTGGCAGATGGATGGATTACATTGGCAAAAGAGAAATGCTTACTAAACAGGGATGTAAACAAATCTATCCACAATGAGAGAAAACATTTGTGCGTATGGAACATTACTGGGATCTTTTATTTCAGCTCATGAAACATGAGGCTAACACTTTACGTGTAGCGTTCATATTTTTGTTCAGTATACAGTGCATTTGGAAAGTTTTCAGACCCCTTGACTTTTTCCACATTTTGTTACTTTACAGGCTTATTCTAAAACGACTAAAATAATTTTTGGGAATAAAAAATAGAACAGAAATACCTTATTTAGATAAGTATTCAGACCCTTTGCTATGAGACTTGAAATTGAGCTCAGGTGGATCCTGTTTACATTGATCATCCTTGAGATGTTTCTACGACTTGATTTGAGTCCACCCGTGGTAAATTCAATTGATTGGATATGATTTGGAAAGGCACACACCTATCAATATAAAGGTCCCACAGTTGACAGTGCATGTCAGAGCAAAAACTAAGCCATGAGGTCGAAGGAATTGTCCGTAGAGCTACGAGACAGGATTGTGTCAAGGCACAAATCTGGGGAAGGTTACCTAAACATTTCTATAGCATTGAAGGTCCCCAAGAACACAGTGGCCTTCATCATTCTTAAAGGGAAGAAGTTTGAAATCAACAAGATCCTTCCTCGAGCTGGCCGCCCGGCCAAACTGAGTAATCGGGGGAGAAGGGCCTTGATCAGGGAGGTGACCAATAACCGATGGTCATTCTGACAGAGATCCTCTGCGGAGATGGGAGAACCTTCAGAAGGACAACCATCTCTGCAGCACTCTACCAATCAGGCCTTTATGGTAGAGTGGCCAGATAGAAGCCACTCCTCAGCAAAAGGCCCTTGATAGCCTGCTTGGAGTTTGCCAAAATGCTCCTAAAAGACTCTCAGACCATGAGAAACAAGATTCTCTGGTCTGATGAAACCAAGATTGAACTCTGGCCTGAATGCCAAGAGTCACATCTGGAGGAAACCTGGCAACATCTATACGGTGAAGCATGGTGGCAGCATCTGGCTGTGGGGATGTTTTTCAGCGGCAGGGACTGGGAAACTAGTCAGGATCGAGGGGAAAATAAACAGAGAAAAGTACAGAGAGATCCTAGATGAAAACCTGCTCCAGAGCTACCTAATAAGACCCCGAGGCTGTAATCACTGCCAAAGGTGCTTCAACAAAGTAAAGTACTGAGTAAAGGGTCTGAAAACTGTAAATGTGATACTTTTTTATTTATTTTTAATACATTTGCAAACATTTCTAAACTGTTTTTGCTTTGTCATTATTGGATATTGTGTGTCGATTGATGAGGGGGGGAAAAAATCGATCAATTTTAAAATAAGGCTGTAACGTAACAAAATGTGGGAAAAAACAAGGGGTCTGAATACTTTCTGAATGCACTGTACACACACACACACACAGAGAGAACAAAAATTATCTCACTCAGCAAAATACTACGTGAGTGAAAGTCTAAAATTATTTGGTTTTAAACATACCTATGGATCAAAATTAAAAGTAGAAATAATTTCAAATTCCTTATATTAAGTAACCCCGATTTTATTTACACAAAGCCAGGGGAACACTCAGACATAACTTACAAACGAAGCATGTGTGTATAGTGAGTCAGCCAGATCAGAGGCAGTAGAGATGACCAGGGATATTGATAAGTGTGAGAATTTCACAATTTTCCTGTCCTGCTAAGCATTCAAAATGTAACAAGTACTTTTGGGTGTGAGGGAAAATGTATGGAGTAAAAAGTGCATCATTTTATTTAGAAATGTAGTGAAGTAAAAGTTGTCCAAAATATAAATAGTGAAGTACAGATTCCCAAAAAACATAGTACTTAGTAGTACTTTAAAGTATTTTTACTTAAGTACTTTACACCACTGTGTACAACTGAATAATTTCTGCACAAACTGTTAGAAACCATCTCAGGGAAACTCAACTGCGTGCTCGTCGTCCTCACCAGGGTCTTGACCTGACCACAGTTCGGTGTCGTAACCGACTTCAGTGGGCAAATGCTCACCTTCGATGGCCACTGGCACACTGGAGAAGTGAGCTCTTCACGGATGAATCCCGGTTTCAACTGTACCGGGCATACGGCAGACGTACGGGCAAGCGTTTTTTTCTGATGCCAACGTTGTTAAGAGTGCCCCATTGTGGCGGTGGGGTTATGGTATGGACAGGTATAAGCTACATACAACGAACACAATTGCATTTTATCGATGGCAATTTGAATGCACAGAGATACTGTGATGAGATCCTGAGGCACATTGTCGAGCACTTCATCAGCCGCCATCACATCATGTTGTAGCATGATAATGCACAGCCCCATGTCTCAAGGATCTGTACACAATTCCAGGAAGCTGAAAACGTCTCAGTTCCTCCGTGTTTGGGACACTATGGATCGACGTGTACAACAGTGTTCCAGTTCCCGCCAATATCCAGCAACTTCACACTGCCATTGAAGAGAAGTAGGACAACATTCCACCAGGCCACAATGGGACAACATTCCACAAGGCCGCAATCTACAGCCCGATCAACTCTATGCGAAGAAGATGTGTCGCGCTGCATGAGGCAAATGGTGGTCACACCAGATACTGACTGGTTTTCTGATCCACACCTACCTTTTTAAAAACGGTATCTGTGACCAACAGATCCATTTCTATATTCCCAGCCATATGAAATCCATAGATCAGGGCCTAATATATTTATTTCAATTGACTGATTTCCTTATATGAACTGTAACTCAGTAAAATCTTTGACATTTTTGCGTTTATATTTTTGTTCAGAGTACAAACCACACAATACATTGACACTCCCACACACACTACATACACACACACACGCTAATACTCATACTTTGCTTCTGCTGCTCTGTTCTTTATTTTACTCTTAATAATAATAGTAATAATATCTATCCTGACGCATAGTCACTTTACCCTGCCTTCATGTACTTATCTACCTCGAACCTCATACACATTGATCTGGTACTGGTACTCTCTGTGTATACCTCCATTCTTGTGTATTTTATTTTATTCTCCGTGTTACCACTTTATTCTTATCTTTAAACTCTGCATTGTTGGGAAGGGCTCGTAAGCAAGCCTTTCACGGTAAAGTCTACGCCAGTTGTACTCGGCGCATTTGACAAATACAATTCTATTTGATCAACTGTAGAAATACAAAGGAATCACAAAGCAGTAGTTTGTTATGGTACTCTGTGGAGAAAGATTGTCTTATCCGAGGGTCTTAACTATGACAGTGACATTTGGCACCCACATGTCGTCACCCAGGTGGCCCTTTGATCAGCAGCATCGCCCTGGAAACATCCGCAGACGGTGTGTGTGTGTGTGTATGTGACTCGCGATGATCATGATGATTATTTCCCTCGCATTGCTTCTCATTATCCAAGAGCTAACCCAGGGGTAAGCAACCCTGGTCCTGGAATGTAGCAGAGACTTAATGTTTTTGATTTACCCGACCTGGAAGACCAGGTGTGTTGAATTTAGGCAATCACAGAACTGATCAATTAGCTCAGTTGGTCGTGTGTGGTGCCTAGTTGGAACACAATCCTGCAGTACACTCCAGGAACAGGGTTGCCTACCCCTGATCGAACCTATTATGAGATCATAAATGCTTCTTAAAAATATTTTTTCTTTAGTAGTCGAACCTTTGAAACGTCCTTTTCTTTTTGCTGGAGTCTTCTGGGGTCTTGGAGTTCCTGTCGGTCTGTTTCTGGGGCGTCTGCAGCGCTGCTTGAGCGGACCTGACCCAGTCACTGACTGACCTTCTGCTGCCCTCCCCTTCCCCAGCCCCAGTATGCAGAGGACACTCAGCCACAACCCCAGCCTCCAGTCTGTTCTGGCTTAGGGTGTCATGGCTCTCTCCCTCTCCATCAGACAGGTAGTCTGAGATGTCCGTGTCTGTCACCTGGGGATGATTAGTCTATTATTATGAGCTTTACACATAACATGATATCAGTGCAATATGTTAATTCCAAAAGGTCATACTTTGGCAGAAGTATTTTCCTTCATTCAAAGGAGTATGTTTTCATCTTAGTTCCAACACTTGGGTGCTAATATGTGGCATATCAGCACGTGTCATGTGTTCTGTACAATATGATCAAAAACCCTTCTTAAAAACTGTCATCAATGAGGATTAAGGTACACATGTGGAACCATTAAGAGTGGGCACAAAGGAACAAGCCGTTACACTAACAATAACAGAACGCTCTGTCTCATTGGGCACACACACAGCACACCTGAGGATATCAGTTCCCATGTAGAGAAATCCAAAACACTCTCCACCCTGTCATGTGCAGACAAGACCAGCATACCAGCCCCCTTTCCCTGTTAGCCACCCACACCACCCCAGCCTACGCAGCAGCCGAGCAGCGTGCTCTCTTATTTGATTCAACTTGACCCTGCTAGGCGGAGTGCCAGCAGATGTCACACTAACTAGCTAGAGAGCAGGAACACGATGTTCCTGGCCCGTGCTCAAAAATGTGTTCACTCACCCTGCCTGCACGGCACTGGATGCATTGTAAGTAAATACAGAGCTCACACAGCTCTCTCTCAGCCTATGAGGGCGAGGTCCTGCCTCCTAGCTGACATGTTGTTGCTGAACCAACAGTAGTAAAAGGCTAGTTTACAACCATGATGGCACGGCGCAGATGGGGTGCAGGTTATTAACCCTGTTGGCTGCTGACATCCGAGGCAAACCTGGGTTCAAATACTATTGGAACTCATTCAAATAGTTTGAGTGATCACTTTAGCCTGCCAGTGCCTGGACTGTCAACACAGGTGGGCGGAGTTTGTACTTTTGGAGACTTTTCTATTCCACTCAATCAATCACACCTATTTGAAAAATACTTCAAATAATATTAAACCCAGGTCTTGGCTTTGGAGGTTTAGCTTGAGCTTGGATCTGCCTTCATCTGGGAAGTGGCTAGCTGGCTATCCTCATGTACTCTTGAAATAAAGCATCAGTACGCATGCTCCTCTTCCTCGCTACCCACCACACAGTTCTAGATCAATAATAAAAATGAAATGAGTACTACGCTGGAAAACACAGATAAAGTGAGTCAGCCGAGCCATGTGTTTTGTTTCAGCTTTATACGGAACAATAAATCCCTCCTTTTGGATTGAGACCTCAAAGTCCATTTCCTGTCAGATCCAGTTTGATTTACTATTGATAGTAACCACCTCATCCTTTGCAAGTGGGAAGTACTAACTCTTTCCCTTCTGACCCAAACTGTAGTCAAAGGAAAGGGAAATGGATAGCCACTGATCAGAATAGGATAGGGAAACACTAGCTTTTACACTGAACAAAAATATAAACGCAACATGTGAAGTGTTTGTCCCATGTTTCATGTGCTGACATCCCAGAAATAATCCATACGCACAAAAACCTTATTTCTCTCAAATGTGGATCATTACACAGTTGCACCTTATGCTGAGGACAATAAAATGCCACAATTGTCACAACACAATGCCACTGGTGTCTCAAGTTGAGGGAGTGTGCAATTGGCATGCTGACTGCAGGAATGTCCATCAGAGCTGTTACCAGAGAATTTAAAATTAATTTCTCTACCATAAGCTGCCTCCAATGTACACTACCATTCAAAAGTTTGGGGTCACTTAGAAATGTCTTGTTTTTGAAAGAAAAGCACATTTTTTGTACATTAAAATGACATCAAATTGATCAGAAATACAGTGTAGACATTGTTAATGTTGTAAATGACTATTGTAGCTGGAAACGGTTGATTTTTGATGGAATATCTATATACAGTGGGGAGTATTTGATACACTGCCGATTTTGCAGGTTTTCCTACTTACAAAGCATGTAGGGGTCTGTAATTTTTATCATAGGTACACTTCAACTGTGAGAGACGGAATCTAAAATCCAGAAAATCACATTGTATGATTTTTAAGTAATTAATTTGCTTTTTTCAATGACGGCCTAGGAACAGTGGGTTAACTGCCTTGTTCAGGGGCAGAACAACATATTTTTACCTTGTCTGCTCGGGGATTTGATCTTGCAACCTTTCGGTTACTAGTCCAGCGCTCTAACCACTAGTGTACCTATCAGTCAATTTAAAATAAATATAAGGACAGCATCCCCAGTCGCCTTCGGCGAAGGCAAGATCAAATCCCCGAGCAGACAAGGTAAAAATATGTTGTTCTGCCCCTGAACAAGGCAGTTAACTTCTTTGGGATAGGGGGGCGCTGTTTTCACTTTGTAAAAAATCGTTCCCAAATTATACTGTCTCGTACTCAATTCTTGCTCGTACAATATGCATATTATTATTACTATTGGATAGAAAACACTCAAGTTTCTAAAACCGTTTGAATTATATCTGTGAGTAAAACAGAACTCATTTTGCAGCAAACTTCCTGTCAGGAAGTGAAAAATCTGAAATCGAGGCTCTGTTCCAGGGCCTTCCTATTCATTTGCTTGAAATCTATGGATATACATGCACTTCATATGCCTTCCACTAGATGTCAACAGGCAGTGAGAGGTGAAATGGGGTGTATAGCTTGATCTGAGGTCAAAAGAGAGCTCTTGGAATGACATGACCCCAAATTTCCTTTGTTCAGCAAGGCGCGGGAAGGAACTCTGGATTGCCTTCTGAAAAGCTTTCGTTATAGACGGCTAATATCTCCGGCTTTGATTTTATTTGATAAATGTGATAATATCATCGTAAAGTATGTTTTTTCAATATAGTTTTATCAGATTATTGAAAGTTTAATCGGGAGTTTTGGCGTGTTCCGTTCTCTGCTTTTGGTGGAGATGGACAGCTTCGCGCCACTTGGCTAGCTTTGGTTGCTAATTCGACAGGAAAAAAGGACATTCTACAACCAAACAACGATTGTTCTGGACAAAGGACCCCTTGTACAAGATTCTGATGGAAGCTCAGCAAAAGTAGGAACCATTTATGATGTTATTTCGTATTTCTGTCAAATGTTTAGTATTATTTTCCGCCCTGATTTTGGGCGCTGTCTCGCTATAACGTAAGCTGTATGTCGTACTAAAGTTATTTTTAGAATTCTAACACGGCGATTGCATTAAGAACTAGTGTATCTTTCATTTGCTGTACAACATGTATTTTTTAGTAAAGTTTATGATGAGTTATTTGGTCAGAATAGGTGAGTGTCAGAAATATATCCGGAGATTCTGGGAAAAAGTTGCTACGTTTTCACAATGTATAACCACGGATTTCAGCTCTAAATATGCACATTTTCGAACAAAACATAAGTGTATTGTATAACCTGATGTTATAGGACTGTCATCTGATGAAGCTTGTCAAGGTTAGTGAAAATTTATATATCTTTTGCTGTTTTTTTGCGATCGCTAACTTTTGCTGCTGATAAATGGGTTGTGTTTTTGGCTATTGTGGTAAGCTAATATAATGCTATATTGTGTTTTCGCTGTAAAACACTTAAAAAATCTGAAATATTGGCTGGATTCACAAGATGTTTATCTTTCATTTGCTGTACACCATGTATTTTTCATAAATGTTTTATGATGAGTATTTAGGTATTTCACGTTGGTCTCTGTAATTTTTCTAGCTGCTTCGGTGCTATTTGTGATTATAGCTGCAATGTAAAACTATGATTTATACCTGAAATATGCAAATTTTTCAAACAAAACATAGATTTATTGTATAACATGTTATAAGACTGTCATCTGATGAAGTTGTTTCTTGGTTAGTGACTAATTCTATCTCTATTTGGTCGGTTTTGTACAAGCTACCTGTGCTGTGAAAGAAATGTCTGTGCTTTTTTGTATTTGGTGGTGAGCTAACATAAATATACGTGGTGTTTTCGCTGTAAAACATTTTAAAAAATCGGACATGTTGGCTGGATTCACAAGATGTTTCTTTCATTTGCTGTATTGGACTTGTTAATGTGTGAAAGTTAAATATTTCTAAAAAATATTTTTTGAATTTCGCGCGCTGCCTTTTCAGTGGAATGTGGGCAGTCCTAGACAGGTTAACCCACTGTTCCTAGGCCGTCATTGAAAATAAGAATTGGTTCTTAACTGACTTGCCTGGTTAAATAAAGGTAAAATTAAAATAAAAAAAATAACAATTTCCTTATATAAACTGTAACTCAGTCAAATCCTTGAAAATGTAGTGTTAATATTTTTGTTCAGTGTAGTTTCTAAATGATTGCCTTCGTTAAATCTGCATCCATTCATGTCAAGAGTAGTTATTATTCTGGCTGTTTATTTACCACCATAGACAGACGCTGGCACTAAGACCGCACTCAGTCAGCTGTATAAGGAAATAAGCAAACAGGAAAAACTCACCCAGAGGCGGCGCTCCTAGCGGCCGGAGACTTCAATGCAGGGAAACTTAAATCAGTTCTACCAAATTTCTATCAACATGTTAAATGTGCAACCAGAGGGAGAAAAAAAATCTAGATCACCTGTACTCCACACACAGAGACGCGTACAAAGCTCTCCCTCGCCCTCCATTTGGTAAATCCGACCACAACTCTATCCTCCTGATTCCTGCTTACAAGCAAAAATTAAAGCAGGAAGCACCAGTGACTCGGCCTATAAAAAAAGTGGTCAGATGAAGCAGATGCTAAACTACAGGACTGTTTTGCTATCACAGACTGGAACATGTTCTGGGATTCTTCCGATGGCATTGAGGAGTACACCACATCAGTCACTGGCTTCATCAATAAGTGCATCGAGGACGTCGTCCCCACAGTGACTGTACGTACAGTCATGGTCAAATGTTTTAAGAATGACACAAATATACATTTTCACAAAGTCTGCTGCCTCAGTTTGTATGATGGCAATTTGCATATACTTCAGAATGTTATGAAGAGTGATCGGATGAATTGAAATTAATTGCAAAATCCCTCTTTGCCATGCAAATTAACTGAATCCCCCAAAAAACATTTCCACTGCATTTCAGCCCTGCCACAAAACGACCAGCTGACATCATGTCAGTGATTGTCTCGTTAACACAGGTGTGAGTGTTGACGAGGACAAGGCTGGAGATCACTCTGTCATGCTGGTTGAGTTCAAATAACAGACTGGAAGCGTCAAAAGGAGGGTGATGCTTGGAATCATTTTTCTTCCTCTGTCAATCATGGTTACCTGCAATGAAACACGTGCCATCATCATTACTTTGCACAAAAAGGGTTTCACAGGCAAGGATATTTCTGCCGGAAAGATTGCACCTAAATCAACCATTTATTAGATCATCAAGAACTTCAAGGAGAGCGGTTCAACTGTTGTGAAGAAGGCTTCAGGGCGCCCAAGAAAGTCCCTCAAGTGCCAGGACCGTCTCCTAAAGTTGATTCAGCTGCGGGATCGGGGCACCACCAGTACAGAGCTTGCTCAGGAATGGCAGCAGGCAGGTGAGTGCATCTGCACGAACAGTGAGGCGAAGACTTTGAGGATGGCCTGTTGTCAAGAAGGGCAGCAAAGAAGCCACTTCTCTCCAGGAAAAACATCATTGACCGACTGATATTTTGCAAAAGGTACAGGGATTGGACTGCTGAGGACTGGGGTAAAGTCATTTTCTCTGATGAATCCCCTTTCTGATTGTTTGGGGCATCCAGAAAAAAGCTTGTCCAGCGAAGACAAGGTGAGCGCTACCGTCAGTCCTGTGTCATGCCAACAGTAAAGCATCCTGAGACCATTCATGTGTGGGGTTGCTTCTCAGCCAAGGGAGTGGGCTCACTCACAATTTTGCCTAAGAACACAGCCATGAATAAAGAATGGTACCAACATATCCTCCGAGAGCAACTTCTCCCAACCATCCAGGAACAGTTTGGTGACGAACAATGCCTTTTCCAGCATTATGGAGCACCTTGCCATAAGGCAAAAGTGATAACTAAGTGGCTCGGGGAACAAAACAACGATATGTTGGGTCCATGGCCAGGAAACTCCCCAAAACTTAATCCCATTGAGAACTTGTGGTCAATCCACAAGAGGCGGGTGGACAAACAAAACCCCACCAATTCTGACAAACTCCAAGCATTGATTATGCATGAATGGGCTGCCATCAGTCAGATGTGACCCAGAAGTTAATTGACAGCAAGCCAGGGCGGATTGCAGAGGTCTTGAAAAAGAAGGGTGAACACTGCAAATATTGACTCTTTGCATGAACTTCATGTAATTGTCAATAAAACCCTTTGACACTTATGAAATGCTTGTAATTATACTTCAGTATTCCATAGTAACATCTGACAAAAATATTGAAAGACACTGAAGCAGCAAACTTTGTGGAAATTAATATTTTTGTCATTCTCAAAACTTTTGGCCACGACTGTACATACCCCAACCAGAAGCCATGGATTACAGGCAACATTCGCACTGAGCTAAAGGGTAGAGCTGCCGCTTTCAAGGTGCGGGACTCTAACCCGGAAGCTTACAAGAAATCCTGCTATGCCCTGCGACGAACCATCAAACAGGCAAAGCGTCAATACAGGGCTAAGATTGAATCATACTACACCGGCTCCGACAATCATCTTATGTGTCAGGGCTTGCAAGCTAATACAGACTACAAAGGGAAGCACAGTCACGAGCTGCCCAGTGACACGAGCCTACCAGGCTTCGAGGCAAGCAACACTGAGGCATGCATGAGAGCATCAGCTGTTCCGGAAAACTTTGTGATCACGCTCTCTGTAGCCGACGTGAGCAAGACCTTTAAACAGGTCAACATACACAAGGCTGCAGGGCCAGACGGATTACCAGGACGTGTGATCCGGGCATGTGCTGACCAACTGGCAGGTGTCTTCACTGACATTTTCAACATGTCCCTGTCCGAGTCTGTAATACCAACATGTTTCAAGCAGACCAACATAGTCCATGTTCCCAAGAACACAAAGGCAACCTGCCTAAATGAATACAGACACGTAGCACTCACGTCCGTAGCCATGAAGAGCTTTGAAAGGTTGGCAATGGCTCACATCAACACCATTATCCCAGAAACCCTAGACCCACTCCAATTTGCATACCGCCCAAACAGATCCACAGATGATGCAGTCTCTATTGCACTCCACACTGCCCTTTCCCACCTGGACAAAAGGAACACGTATGTGAGAATGCTATTCATTGACTACAGCTCAGCGTTCAACACCATAGTACCCTCAAAAGCTCATCACTAAGCTAAGGGTCCTGGGACTAAACACCTACCTCTACAACTGGATCCTGGACTTCCTGACGGGCCGCCCCCAGGTGGTGAGGGTAGGTAGCAACACATCTGCCACACTGATCCTCAACACTGGAGCTCCCCAGGGGTGCGTGGTCAGTCCCCTCCTGTACTCCCTGTTCACCCACGACTGCATGGCCAGGCACGAGTCCAACACCATCATTAAGTTTGCAGACGACACAACATTGGTAGGCCGGATCACCGACAACAACGAGACAGCCTATAGGGAGGAGGTCAGAGACCTGGCCGGGTGGTGCCAGAATAACAACCTATCCCTCAACGTAACCAAGAGTAAGGAGATGATTGTGGACTACAGGAAAAGGAGGACCGAGCACGCCCCCATTCTCATCGACGGGGCTGTAGTGGAGCAGGTTGAGAGCTTCAAGTTCCTTGGTGTCCACATCAACAACAAACTACAATGGTCCAAACACATCAAGACAATCGTGAAGAGGGCACGACAAAGCCCATTCCCCCTCAGGAAATTAAAAAGATTTGGCATGGGTCCTGAGATCCTCAAAAGGTTCTACAGCTGCAACATCGAGAGCATCCTGACTGGTTGCATCACTGCCTGGTACGGCAATTGCTCGGCCTCTGACCGCAAGGCACTACAGAGGGTAGTGTGTACGGCCCAGTACATCACTGGGGCTAAGCTGCCTGCCATCCAGGACCTCTACACAAGGCGGTGTCAGAGGAAGGCCCTAAAAATTGTCAAAGACCCCAGCCACCCCAGTCATAGACTGTTCTCTCTACTACCGCATGGCAAGCGGTACCGGAGTGCCAAGTCTAGGACAAAAAGGCTTCTCAACAGTTTTCAGCCCCAAGCCATAAGACTCCTGAACAGGTAATCAAATGGCTACCTGGACTATTTGCATTGTGTGGCCCCCTCAAACCCCTCTTTTTACGCTGCTGCTACTCTCTGTTCATCATATATGCATAGTCACTTTAACCACATCTACATGTACATACTACCTCAATCAGCCTGACTAACCGGTGTCTGTATGTAGCCTCGCTACTTTTATAGCCTCGCTACTGTATATAGCCTGTCTTTTTACAGTTGTTTTATTTCTTTACTTACCTATTGTTCACCTAATACCTGTTTTGCACTATTGGTTAGAGCCTGTAAGTAAGCATTTCACTGTAAGGTCTACTATACCTACACCTGTTGTATTCCCGCGCACGTGACAAATAAACTTAAGATTATATTTGATTTATTCACACTAACAAATCTGTGTAAAGCCTGAGTAATAAGCATAAATGTAAAATATAAGTAAATCCAAATTAAACCAGGGCTTCAAAGAATAGAAAAAGCTATACTGAATTTAGGACAAACCTGAGAATAACCTGTGCTATAACTCGATAACTCAAACCTTCAAGCAAATCTCCCATTAACATCGACACCCGATCTTAAGAAAAACATTCAACTTTTAATGTTTCACATGTTAGGTGGATTCAGCTTTATGAGATAATCTCTTGGTTTCTGTGAGGCCTCCGACCACAAGCCTCCAGTTCAGGGTGGTTAGATAGGTAACCTTTAACTCCCAGAATGCTGATAGCAGCTGTGAAAGAGGGAAATGGCTGCACGGTCTGTGGGGGTGATGATTATCTGACTACATGCGTGAGGCTTCCTCAAGAACATAGCCTCGACTGCATTACAACTAACAGAGAACTCCTTCAGAGGCACATTCTAACTTGTCAAGACAACACATACATACAATGCAACTCCAACCCAGTGTGCATACAGCAAACAATCTCAAGCAACAGTATTCCTTTTAACCTTTCTGGACTACCCATCCCGGATCCGGGATCATCCTCATCAAAAAAGCTGACTAGCATAGCCTTACGCGACAGGGATATCATATAATATAATTTCATGAAATCACAAGTCCAATACAGCAAATGAAAGATAAACATCTTGTGAATCCAGCCATCATTTCCGATTTTTAAAATGTTTAACAGCGAAAACACAATATATATTTATATTAGCTCACCACAATAGCCAAACACACAACGCCATGTTTTCACCATGTTTCCATCGCAAAGGTAGCTTTCACAAAACCCACAAATAGAGATAAAATTAATCACTAACCTTGAACAACTTCATCAGATGACAGTCTTATAACATCATGTTATACAATACATTTATGTTTTGTTCGAAAATGTGCATATTTAGAGGTACAAATCGTGGTTTTACATTGTGAATACGTAGCCATAATGCACCAAATTGTCCGGAGAAATTTTGGACAGTCACGTAATCTAACCAAAAAACTCATCATAAACTTTACTAAAAAATACATGTTGTACACCAAATGAAAGATACACTGGTTCTTAATGCAACCGCTGTGTTAGATTTTAAAAAATAACTTTAGTACAACGTACAGCATGCAATATTGTGAGACAGCGCCCAACAATTCTCCGCCTTGTTGGAGCCAACATAAACCACAAAAATACGAAATAACATCATAAATATTCTCTTACTTTTGATGATCTTCCATCAGAATGTTGTGCAAGGAGTCCTAGTTCCAGAATAAATCGTTGTTTTGTTTTAGAATGTCCATTTCTTCTGTCGAATTAGCAACTTTGGCTAGCCATGTGGAGGGCACATGTCCAAGAACTCTTAGCGCATGGAACGAAAAATTCCAAAAGTCCCAATAAACATTGAATAAACTGGTCAAACGCGGTTGAAAATCAAACTTTGATGTTTTTCTCATATGTATCCAATAAAATCCGAGCCGGAGCATTTCGTCGTGTATACCTAACGCATTTCAGAAGACAATGTGAAGTTCCCTGGTGCGCAGTTGAACACTGCCAATAGAGCGGACCTGTCACTCCAAAAGCTCTCATTCGGTCTCACATCAAGCTAGACACCCCATTCAACATTCTACTGCCTGTTGACATCTAGTGGAAGGCGTATGAAGTGCATACAGATCCATAAATATTAGCCAGTTGAATAGGCAGGCCCTGACACAGAGCCCCATTTTCAGAATTTTCACTTCCTGTTTGGAAGTTTGCTGCCAAATGAGTTCTGTTTTACTCACAGATATAATTCAAACAGTTTTAGAAACTTCAGAGTGTTTTCTATCCAAAGGTAATAATAATATGCATATTGTATGATCTAGAACAGAGTACGAGGCCGTTTAATTTGGGCACGATTTTTTCCCAAAGTGAAAATAGCGCCCCCTATTAAGAAGAAGTTTTAATACAACTCTAGTCGTCAAGAGGGTCAGAGTCTATTATTTCCATCCTTACCTTCTAAGCTTTAACCAAACAATGACTTAATTGATCAATCAAATGTCATGGTGGGCGGGGACCAGTACAGACCACAGGTTGGCCGCTAGTTGAACAATCCCAAAGCCACATAGTAGAATATTCTAGAACTTTGGAAAACATCAGAGTGAACAGAACACCACTCCTTGTACATTCTCAAGGTGCCTGGCCAACCTTTAACAAACACCGCTGAATGACTTCCGAAGACTGACATAATGCAAGCCTCCACTGTACAACACATGACATAAAGGCACCCTTCTTCCCCTGTTCAATCACTACATGTGAGCAGGTAGGCTAAAGATAAACATATTTCCACCATAAAATATAATAGATTGACTTATGTCAAACATTAACAATGTTGAATGTAAAATATAATGTGTCATCTAATAGGCTGTTTGTATCTCATGATGTAAATAACATAACCTAGGTCAGGCAGCACAAAAAAAAAGCCCCCTTGCCACAATTAAATATAGACAACTTTAGAGGCCCAAAAAATTCTACCTTCCATAAACATTTGGTTAAACATGTGTATATTACCTGAAATAGATTTGAGTTTATTGATACATGGACATTGGTTAAGTGGCTGCACGTTTTGGAACGTGCCCTACTCTCTCCCCACATAGACAGTGCTCCATTCAGCAACACCACTTGGGGTCAACTTATGAACTGTAACAATTTAGAACATGACCTGAACTTATAATATACACCACTGAGTGTACAAAACATTAGAAACATGTTCCGTATATTGAATCGCACCCCCTTTTGCCCTCAGAACAGCCTCAATTCGTAAGGGCAGGGACTCTACAAGGTGTCGAAAGAAAGCTTTCCACAGGGATGCTCCAATGCTTCCCACAGTTCCCACATGAGTCAAGTTGGCTGGAAGTCCTTAGGGTGGTGGACCAGTCTTGATACACACGGGAAATTGTGGAGCATGAAAAACCCAGCAGCGTTGTGGTTCTTGACACACTTAAACCGGTGCGCCTGGCACCTGATATCATACCCCGTTCAAAGGCTCTTAAATATTTTGTCTTGTCCATTCAACCTCTGAATGGCACACATACACAATCCATATCTCAATTGTCTCAAGGCTTAAAAATCCTGGATTTAACCAGTGACATAAATAAGAGATCATAGCTTTAACCTTGTCAGTCTATGTCATGGAAAGAGCAGATGTTCATAATGTTATTCAAAGCAACTTAGTAGTGCATGCATACATTTTACGTACAGATGGTCCTGGAAATCGAACCCACTATCCTGGCATAGTAAGCGCCATGCTCTACCAACTGAGCTACAGAGGAAAGTGCACTGCATTGTACTGTGTTGGTATTGGCCTGCAAGACCTATTCTGTCAGTTTGTTTTTGAATACTCCACCTAGTGGTAGAATATCTA
Organism: Salvelinus alpinus; assembly: GCF_045679555.1. Classification (NCBI taxonomy): domain Eukaryota; kingdom Metazoa; phylum Chordata; class Actinopteri; order Salmoniformes; family Salmonidae; genus Salvelinus; species Salvelinus alpinus. Next base: position 32,834,443 of record NC_092115.1, on the reverse strand, counting down.
AAAAGGTATATCATAAAAATATAACTAACTAGACCTTGTTGATGTTCAGATAGTGCTATAAAATAGTAATGTTGCATTCAAATGTATATATGTGAAGTCATGTTTCCTTAAATGTATATTACATAGTGTTGTGTTGACATGCGTCATGAGATGAGTGGGAAGGGCATATTCCAGATTTGTATCAGGTGTAGCCTAATGGGCAAACCATGTGGCCCTGCGGACATACTGACTGACAGGTGTTATGGGAAACCACCATGACGCTATTGACATGTTGCTATACACGTGCATATATTTACCTTTACGCTCATACTGAGTGAAGGGAGGTTAGATTAAACTGGGGGTAGACAATCGTAAACACAGCACTGTCATATAAAGGCAGAGGGAACAAAACAATGCACTGTAAGGTGCATAGCACCACCTAGTGTCATTCAACATGGCTGAAACTCTTATAATGCCATAGCTGTTAATTTGCCTCTGTACATTTTTGTAGATCGTAAAGTATTGTTTGTGTCCAGTATTTTAGCAATAGTATATTTGTCTTAAGCAATGTGAAATGTCTGAGTTTTTATTTATTTCAATAAAGATTATAATTTTTGTTTAATATTTCTAGATGTGATTATACATACAGTATTTTATCTTGTTTTTTGTAGTATTGGTAAAGTGTGAGTAATCCTCTAGTTTACTCACAGTTGTAGGTTTAGGTGATGATTCTTTCGGTTCCCGAGCGCAGGGCTCCGACTCACAGTCAGAGATCTCCCCCACACCGTCCTCCTTCTTTCCCTGATCATCTTCAGCCTCATCCACATCCACATCGCTATCCGTGTCTATCGTCGGAAGCTCATCTAAAAAAAATATATATATTTTTACAAGTGTCCAGTGAAAATCTCACTTTTAAAAGTTCATTTTCTGTTAACTCATACCCAAATGATGTAGTTGACTCTTTCCTATACTCGTTCGTACGTGGTCTAAGCAAACAGGCCGCTTCAAACAAACAGGCCGCTTCAAACAGGCCGCTTCAAAAATGCTTGCCATTTCCTCATAGAACATGTCATCCTCCTGAGGAGGCTTAGCTGGCTAATCAGCGGTCTTCTCACATTAATATTTGTAATTACCGGTATACGCCGACAACATTCTGTTGTTGGGTTGGGCCCACACCATTCAAACACAGAAAAGCTGCTTTGAAACATAAATAATTTTAAAAAATTGGAAAGAGATCTGGAAACACTGGACAGTTAGTTGTATCATATGCGGCTGATAACATAATGAACATACACAGAATATTAGGGTTGTTAATTGATGGGGACATCACAATATGATATCACGATACTTAGATACCGATTCAATATGTATTGCAATTGTATGCATCACGACTCTATATGTATTGTGATTCGATACTGCGAATTTACTGAGATTTAATGTTCCAAACATATTTATCACTGTCTGCTGAAGAGTGAAAAGAGAGCCATGAGAAACGAGTTTGAGATAAGTGCCCAAAACATGTTGGCTCACCATTTAAAACATTAAAGAAGAAGATGGAGAACAAGCTATAGGATGAGAAATACTAGAGTTTTGCTTCATGAGCAGTCATTTCTATGAACTGTTCGGTCAGAAGTTGGGTCCCATGCCACTGATTAACATTGCGGACCGCTGCCCTGATGTTGCCCACAGTATAAGACAATGAGGACACCCCCTCATGTTAGGGTACAAGGAACAATATTAGAATTATTACTTACCATTGAACTAGTTAAAATGATATTGCCTATGATCCAGGCCATTTAGACAGTGATGGAGTGTGGCTACAGCGCATTGAATCCATTTGGGCTGACTAAATATGGCAATATAAGTTGGTAGCTATTCCCCTACAAAATTGTTTTAGATTGATTTTTTGCTACTGACAAGGAGAGATGGCCAGTCCAATATAGGATACTGAATGTATCTTCCAGGGAGGACGTGCCCTACAGGCAATGGTGAACTATTATATACAATCTTGAGGATATACTTCTTTTCACACATACCTTCTTTCTTTGTTCATTTTTTTTTTTTTAAAGGGAGGCCACATTTATGTTTAAAGGTCATTCAAATCATATTGCTAATAATAAATGCAGATAATGGATAATGTGCTATTGCTTCTACAGCTATCATATTTTTGTCTGTTTATTCATTAGACTTGCATATCGCTCATCTTTTTGTTTCCATTTTCTGACAACAACTGTAAAGGTCTGAATTGGTTAATTATTTAATGTTTTATTATTATTATTATTATTATTATAATAATAATATAGCAAACATTAGGAACACAATGGCAATACTAGCTATTCTCTAGTGATATTAGAAAGGCCTTAATAGTCCTATCAAATGTTCCAGCTGTCTTGATATTCTAGCAAGAACCCATATTGACATAGCAATGCTCCAAGAAACCCATCCGCTCCAAAACGACGCACATAGAACAGAGAACCATTTGTACAAACTGGTAGACTTGGGTGGTATACCGTATACCGTGGTATTTGGGAAAAAGCCACAGATTGGTTTTTCAATACTGTTTAAACGTTTGACCTCTGTCATTGCCAACAAAGGGTATATAACAAAGTATTGAGATAAACTTTTGTTATTGACCAAATACTTATTTTCCACCATAATTTGCAAATAAATTCATTAAAAATCCTACAATGTGATTTACTGGATTTTTTTCCCTCATTTTGTCTGTCATATTTGAAGTGTACCTATGATGAAAATTACAGGCCTCTCTCATATTTTTAAGTGGGAGAACTTGCACAATTGGTGGCTGACTAAATACTTTTTTGCCCCACTGTATATACAAGGAACTTGAAACATTGTATCAACTATTAACTTGGTCCAACCCAAAGGCTGTGCTAGCAAACTTGCAACATTGTATAAAATATTTTGGACCCTCAGTTTCATCAGCCAGTGATCTCCGGACAGACAGAGTTGTAGGCTATTTGCGCAAGGGATAAGAAGTAATCAGGTAGGCCTATTTTATTACGTTTCCACCGGATCAGAGCATGACATTTTTTCCCCTTTCATGCTGAGTAGTTATCGAAACTGAGAAAATTGGAAAGATTTTTCAAATAAGCTACGTTTAGGAACTTGTCGTTCTCAAGGATGTAAAAACAGACTTTCACTTGCTGTTTGAGGCAAAGAAATGTTTTATCTGAGAAGCTTAACAGTGATTGTGAGTTAAGACATTCAGAAATAGTATCAGATCCCCAAATCAGCACATTTATAGGCCTACATTTGCACACAGGCCAGGTAGCCTAGACCTACTTCTATGCGTAATCAGGTGTGTGTCCTTACTCAAGATTGACAGAAGCGCTCCAAACAAATAGACAATAAATAAATTGAAAACTAGTAAATGGAATGAAATAAACCAAAACTTTTCTCAAATGTGTAGCCTAGGTTATGCGCTCCGCAAAAAAAACGTATACTAATACTGTAATAATATATTGAATGCATTAACATTAACAGAAATTACCGTAACCTACTCAAAAAAATTCAATCAGACCTCAGTAGATGGAATAACATCCCAGTCGCTCTAACCAGAAGAATTTCTATTGTGAAAATGAATATATTGCCTCGGTTTAATTTTGTGAGCTCAGTGCTTCCCATGTCTCACCCTTCCGGATCTTGGGATAAAATCCACAGTGCGTTTTCAAAATGTATATGGAAAGGTAAGAGATAGGGATGCACATTTCGGTCAAATTTGCTGCCGACTAACTGACCCTCGTTAACTGGTCAACAAAAGGTTAAAAAAAAAAATCATACCAGTAAAATGACGTGACCAACAGAAAATACATTTTTTTTTATATAACCTTTATTTAACTAGGCAAGCAGTTAAGAAAAATGTATTATTTACAATGACGGCCTACCCAGGCCAAACCCGGACGACGCTGGGCCAATTGTGCGCTGCCCTTTGGAACTCGCAATAACAGCCGGATGTGATACAGCCTGGAAACGAACCAGGGACTGTAGTAACGCCTCTTGTACGGAGATGCAGTGCCTTAGACCGCTGCTCCACAATAAAGGCTATCGCCCATTATTGAACATGTAACTCCTGTATTGAAGCCGCTAATAAAACGTAATTTTTAAACATTTGCCAAAATGCAATTCGCAGAAAACAGTTCTAAACTGCGCACCTAATGCAAGCGGTTCCATATGTGACAGATGAAAATCTCCGTTAGAAACTTAGAAAGAGTGATAAACTTAGAAAGAGTGGGAATCTAATAGCAACAACTAGCATGGGTTGCTAATAGGACTAGGATTGTGCCTTTGGCTTCTGGACAACGAACTAAAGTTGATTGGAAAACTAATATAAACAGGAGAGAAATGCTGTTTAATGGCATGAGGAAGTCTCTATAAAAAATTGCCTCCACGTTTCTATGGATGGATTTTCAAAAGGCTACTTTGAAACAAGGTAAGAAATGCCTCATTATTGGATTTAAAGTAAAATGTTCAGGTTTCAAACAATTATGCTGCCTCAAACTCAAGTTGTAAAGTGGTGGGTGACGCGTTGATTGTCAACGGGAGGCTGGCTATAGCCTATGCATCCGAATGGCGAAAGGGAGGCACGCTTTACAAGTTGAGATTGAGAAAAAAAATAGCTCCTTTCTAAATCGTGGTCTCCAAAGTTTAACATGTGGTTGCATTTAAAATCTTTGTGCTTTGGCCCTATAATTTCTCACACAATTTCTATTAGGCGCAAAATTGAAAAACTATGCAACTAGGAAACAAAATGGCATGCCATGACTTCTATATTTAACAATAACACATTGCAATCAGAAGGACGGCCTTTCATATCGCCCCAATGGCCAAATGAGGTATCCGTACCCTTGCTGATATCATGGATAGTAATGGTTTGAAGACATTCCAAGATCTGAAAGAAGCATTTATATTACAAGGTTACTCTTTTTTTCTTTATCTCCAATTTAGGTCAGCTATGCTGGCCTATGGAGTCCCATGGTAAACCCAGCTGTCGAACCATCCAATTACGTAATTTGTAAACAGATTATCTGGTCTCCCGAAATACATAATCTCTGTAATACTTAAACAACTACTGTAAAAATTCTTCATCTGAGCTAACCGTTCGCTAAATCAGGTAGGCACATTCCTTCACATGATGCGGGAGTGCCCTGCAGTTAAATGCTTTTTGAGGGTTCTCTGGTCATTATTGGGGGGATGGGGGGGTAAGGGGAAGCAACCTTGGTTACTGGGTGGGACGGAAAGAGGTGGGATGCATGCTTTCTTCAGTTTGTGGAGTTCGATGAAGATGCGGGAGGATGGGGGCTAGGCGGGGTGGGAAACCCGGTTACCGGGTGGGGAGGGACAATGCAGACAGGTGGATGGGGACTGAGGGGAGTAATGGGTTGGGGGGAGGCTTTGTTTATTTTCCTTGCATACAAAATAATACAAAACTGTTGATACTGTTCTTTATTTGCATTTCTCATATTTCTGTTTTGTTTTTGTGGCAGCCCACAGGTATAAGAAAATATCAAAACGCAAAAATATATGAATATATCTGAATGAATATTACTTTGGATGTTATACCTGTACCCCCCTTCTGAAAAGATTACAAACTAAATAAAAGTTGGTCACAAAAAAAAACATTTTTGGTGCAGGTACAGCCGACTAGTGTTAGCTAACATTAACTACCCAGGGAAAAAAGTATCACAGTATCGATATAAAATCTGCTAAAATAATATTGCAATACTCTACTAAATCGATTTTTCCCCCATCCCTACAGTATATTCAATTCGTAATTAAACCTTTTCGACTGCAGTTTTTGCACTGATGAGGCATTGATGAATATTCTCTGAATGCCATTTAAAGACCAATACATATTGAAATCAAAATACCAACCACAGATTGTGTCATACAATGCAAGCTGAATGCAAACAGAGCACTAAACATTGCACCCGTCTCAAGTACCTGTTTCAGTGCTGAGCATGCGCTGGGCTAGGCTGTAGGACTGGATGGGGGTTCCTGGTCTCCGCGGCCCGCGGTGCACCTGAGCTACAATGTTGCTGGGGGGAGTTGGAGGAGGCTGCTGGCCTTGGGGCTCACTGTCAGACAGCTCACTCTCACTGGAGCTCCAGGCGATGTGCACTGGGTCCTCATCAAACCGCAGACCACTGCACTGCACTGGACACATGGGTGGACAAGGACAAAGACAGTCAGTCTCATGAGATACAAAGTTTTAATGGATGTTCATAGATAATAACAAAGCATTTTCAGTAATAATGGATTGTCAATGACGGATGAAGATGCATTCGTATAGTTTTGCATCAGGCACTTATAGAACCTTCCAATAGGTATTTTAAATCAGTATAGTAGAACGTATTTGACATGTTAGTTATCAGTAGACACAGACACAAATGACAAGTAAACATCATGAAGCATTGTTGTTCTATTGTGATTAGGTACTCATAAAACATTGATATGCAATGGTATCGCCCCCTATTGGCCAACCAAATATTTGTGTTATTTTAAACTCAGCTTAACCACTGTTGGGCTGTAGTGTGAAATTGCATTCTACAACTAGACAAATCATGACAAAAGAGAATGTTGTTGAAACCCTGGACAGAGGCTAAGTGCAGGCAAATTTTTTCTAATATTCCCTTCTGGTGAGGCAGGGAAATCTTTTCTAATATTCCTTTCTGGTGGAGCTTCAGCATGAAACAAGTTTGTGCGTGTCCGTCTCCGATGAGGAACGCATTGCCTTGCCGTAGTGAGTTAGGCAAGGTTACAAATCATGGGCTGGATAAAAGCTAAAAGTCTACCGTCTTCAGAACCGGATAATATTGGCTTTATTTGAGTAATCCGCCTCTCTTAACATTGTTTAATCTCTGGATCTCTCATAAAACTGTGATTGAGAAAAGCCTATGCCTATAGACTCAAACTTTCATTCTTGTTCTTTTTGAAAGTGGCAACTTTTGGACACCTTAGGCTATTACAATATTTGGGAAATAAGCTATTGTTCATTACTTTACCTTGTCTTAAAGCTTTTATGATAGGTTTTGTAGGAGGATTTGGCCATTTGGTTTTCAACCTGGCATGGAGGAATTTTTCCGCCCTGCACGGATCATTTCCTTCTTAATAAACTTAAATTGATTAAACTTGTCATTTGATTTTTCAATAGGCTATTGATATTGTTTGTTCTTGCTAATCATTAGTTTGGCTACCTTGTGTTTTTAGGATATTCAAACTTTGAGATGTTGACTCCAATGCTTCTCACAGTTGTGTCAAGTTGCCTGGATGTCCTTCGGGTGGTGGATCATTTATGATACACGGGAAACTGTTGACCGTGAAAAACCCAGCAGCGTTGTAGTTCTTGACACAAACCGGTGCCCCTGCACCTACTACCATACCCCGTTCAAAGGCACTTGAATATTTTGTCTTGCCCATTCACCCTCTAAATGGCACATAGACACAATCCATGTCTCAATTGTCTCAAGGCCTAAAAATCCTTCTTTAACCTGTCTCCACCACTTCAGCTACACTGATTGAAGTGGATTTAACAAGTGACATCAATAAGGGATCATAGCGATCACCAAAATTCACCTGGTCAGTCTATGACATGGAAATGTTTTGTACACGCAGTTTATAGAGAGTGATGGAGTGCAGCATCAGATGACCTGGCCTCCACCATCACCCAAACTCAACCCAATTAAGGTGGTTTGGGATGAGTTGGAGTGAAGGAAAATCAGCCAACAAGTGCTCAGCATATTTGGGAACTCTTCAACACTATTGGAAAAGCATTCCTCATGAAGCAGGTTCAGAGAATGCCAAGAGTGTGCAAAGCTGTCATCAAGGCAGGGTGGCTACTTTGAAGAATTTCAAATATAAAACATTTTGATTTGTAAAAAAAAAAAAATGGTTACTACAAGATTCCATATGTGTTATTTCATAGTTTTGATGTCTTCACTATTATTCTGCAATGTAGAAAATAGTAAAAATAAAGAAAAACCTTTGAGCATCCATTCCTGTGTCATTCTGTACATATTTATTGAAATAGGCTATAGCAGATAGGGACGCCAGTCAACTTAAAATAGGCTAAACGATCGTCTGTCACATCCCGATGTCGTCACCATCGAAGATGGCTGTCAATCGGCGATAGACCAAGAATAATAATATCTCCCAACCGTATTGTTGACTATTCAACTATTGTTTACAATACCTTGTGCCGGTGACTGTGCCAGTCGTCGTACAGCGCGCCATTTGTTCCCAGATGAACTTAGGTTCTAAAATAAATCCACAATGATATGTTTGAAACAATATGAGCAACTCAGAGTCATGGAGATTAATTGGAATGACAACATGAGGTACAGTAGTTCAGACTGCTTCTAGATCATATAGTCTGTGTACATTACCCACCTTTATCACAGGAGTGTCCAAAAAGCTGTCTCCACAACTCTCCCAGGACTTGGTAGCAGAACTGTCAGTGATTGAAGGCCCTCGTCCCACAATTCTGACACCAGCTTTGACATCAGGAAAGAACATACACTTTGTGTCCTTGGAATATCTTTTGCGCTGAAAAATAAATTACTTCATATGTAAAATACTGCAAAGTTGATATTTAATTAAACTGTCTAGTTAGCTGGCTAGTTAGATAGATAACTCTGGTCCATGTGCAAGCGTCGGATCTGCACTACCAGATGCATCCGCATCACAGAAAACGCGTGGACCGAAGTTATTCTGGCGTGCTCAAAATTATTTTATTTCGTATTTTGGAGAAACGACAACCTGCACATACAGAGAAAATTGCTCTGCACTCTATCATCATTCACTTTGGTGAGTTACTAAAGTATAATGAAGCCAGTCACTAAACATGAATCGTGGGAAAAACCCTCTATGAAAGAATCAATAGAACGTTGTTGTCGTCGCGCAATTGAAACAGACTCAAAGCATTCTAAGTTAGCTTGCTAACGTTAGCTACCAAGCAGAATAGACTTAGAGAAACGTACCTTTCCTTGAAAAGGCATGTTGGCAAATGGTTACATGTCGTTTTGTATGAGTGGGTATGACATAAAATGTCCAAACATATTAAAATATTGTGATATACAGTATTTTAGCCAGTATATGAAATGACCACTGACGGTAGCTGCCTTCTCTACAACTTTTCTTCTTGGCGCGCCACTGGCGACGTTTGTTCACGTGAAGCTTTCCGGAAGTGGTCAAATCTTCTTTGGCTCCTGGGAAATGCAGTACTAAAGGTTTGTTACGCATCTGTACTCCAGTAATTTGCTTGTAGCACGGTCCTTAGATTCATCCAGGAGAAGATGCTGGAAGCAAAAAAATATAAACGCAACATGTAAAGATCCCAGAAATGTTCCATACGCACAAAATCATATTTCTCTCAAATTTTGTCCACAAATTTGTTTGCATCCCTATTAGTGAGCATTTCTCATTTGGCAAGATAATCCATCCACCTGACTGGTGTGGCATATCAAGAAGCTGATCAAACAGCACAATCAGTGCACCGTTGCAATTTGGGGACAATAATTGGCCACTCTAAAAATGTGCAGATGTCTCAAGTTTTGAGGGAGTGTGCAGTTGGCATGCTGACTGCATGAATGGCCACCAGAGCTGTTGCCAGAAAATTGAATGTTAATTTCTCTACCATATGCTGCCTCCAACGTCGTTTTATAGAATTTGCCCGTACAACGCAGTGTTTCCTCTGCATTCATTTAAGTGTGGCGCTGCGCCACAGCAGAATCATTGCCGCCGCACCAAAATAAACATCCTATTTCTACCAACCATAGTTTCAATAAAGTTATGTAAAGCACATTTGCTTTTCTTGGTAAATAGATAATCTGTCTGGGTTCAACACAGTTCTGAAGGTTATTTAGCTCTGTGAGTGGTGGCAGGCAGCCTGCAACTCAAGAAACACAGTGCGCCAGTGACCAGTGTGCGAGTGACCAGTGCTTGATAAAGACTGCATTTGAATCACTTCAGAATGCACTTGTATGGGGGGTGATACGTGCCAGAATTAAGCCTAGGCAACCGTACCACCGCGTGGCTGTCGCCTACCATTGAACATCTGACTAATATGACATGATACCAACACCTTACTAATGTCTGTGTGACGCCTACATGTAACTAACATGTCGTCATACCAACGCCTTACTACGTCTACATGACGTGTACGTGTCACGTGACATGTACGTGTCACGTGACATGAACGTGACGTGAACCCATCAGCAGTTTGACGCCTTACCAAAAAACCTTTCTCCATTGACAGTCCATGTTAATTCATGGCGGTATTTTATGGTGATAGGAAGACATTCGGTGACTTGATGAGAGGCATCAGTAGGTTCCCAATGCTTAATTCATGCACTTATCACCCCCCATACACCTGCAGAGAAACGGAACGCCAGGGACCAGTGTGGGAGTGACCAGTGCGTAATACAGAAGCTCTGTGGAATGAAATAAAATTCACTTTAATCACTTAGAGTGCAACTGCGCGAGAAACTGCAAGAAAGGTACGTTAGTTTGTTTGTTTGACTAACGTTACCTAGCCAACTAGTTAACTACATAAGCTAGCTATAACCTAAAAACTCTACTAACATAATTTAGATCTATAATATTGCTGCCACAATTGTAACGGCAATTAGCTACCCAATGTCCACAAGTATGTTGATGACAGAAACATGGTTAACTAACGTTACTAGTTTAGCAAGTTAGCTAGCTAATTAATTTGGAACTGTATCAAGTGCAAGCAAGATAGTTACATGTATCTGTCTTCGATTAACGTAAACTCCTACATCGCCTTGGTCCGTACAATTGCCCTTATTTTACGTAATACTTCCAGATCAACTGTAATGTCAATACCATTGTAAAGCACAATTTCTCCCCTTTCCAACAGAATCAATTACATGACCTAAACGCTGCCCGTTTCTGCATAATTCAAGCAGGCAATGAGCTCCGTCAGGTCTTTTTAAAAATGGCGGGTAGGGAAGCGAAACTAATGCCTGATATTGAGAAAGAGAGATGTTGTGTGGGAAAATAGCTTTTTTTCACTCGATCTGTCCAACTTATCGCCTCTAAAATGTAAATAAAACACTATAAAGAGTTTATATAATGTGTCATTACATACCTATTTCAAGGTTTGTGTCGAATTTGAATCGGGTTTTTAGGGCGGTGCTAAAGTGATCTTAGAAGTAAACAGCGCCTTTGAGAATGATGATCGCATGCAATGATGACGCAAAAAATGACTAGGTATCCCCTCTTACCCCCGTCACTGTCCATTTCTTGTTTTTAAACGATGAGAGAAGTGCTACACCTGGTGGAGAGAGATTGTAAGACAGAAATAGTTGCTTTATGCGTGCTGTACGTTACGACATGTCACGTCACGATGTAACGGAGGGTCCGTTTTTTCAACTTTTCTCCAATACTATAGAGCCATTACCATGTCGATCAATGCTTGAATAGAAACCTAGTTCACACCCCTGATTTTGAAGTCAACACAGTCGCTACAGTCCCATTAGTTTTCTTTGTAGCCTCGTTTGAATGTTGCGGTTGCGCACATTTGTACGGAATGGGGTGAGTTTAGGTTAGATTTTTTTCTTTCTCGGATGAGTTTATTGAAATATTTCCAGCCACAGCAGTGAAAGAGAAAGAGAAAGAGGGAGCAGGGACAAGAGCATCAGCTAATGTTAACTTAGCTAGCTAATGTGAAATCAGCCTGAATTAAATTAAACTTTCTTTAGTTAGCTATCGTTTTTATAACAAGTGTATGGCTTACTTTACTAGACAGAGAAGAGGCAGAATCTGGGGATTGAGGTAGGGATGTATGAGGGACAGAATGGAGCAGAGGAGAAAGCCAAGAGGGGAGATGGAACGAGAGAAGGAGAGAGGAGAGCAGAGTGGAACAGAGGAAAGGCGAGAGCCAGGAGGGGAGATGGAAGGAGAAAAGGAGAGAGGAGAGCAGAGGGAAGGAGTAGATAAAAGGAGAGGAGCGAGTAGTAAGGCCAAGTGCGCACCACCGGCAATCCGGATGGGACCCAAAGTGGCTTAAAATTGACAGACTGAAGCCGTGGCTATATAATGCAACACATTGTTAGTCATATTTCCTTTAATTAGGCTAAGTGCTAAAAATGTTTCTGCATATTTAGTCTGTACTAGTCTATAGCATTATGTGTAGTGTTGTAATGCTTGCTATCTGTAATAGGTATTGCTCCAGCCACCAGTAATTCCACTAAACTACACTCTACATAACTACAGCTGGACTATATTAAACGGCACCCAGGGACAGTGTCTTGTTTTGCACACTTTGTACAAAATAATAAAATGCAGTACTACATGATATTTCTTAACGTAGTTCTTTATTAGCTAGCTATAACTGGCATGTTCACATATCGCCAACCAGGATCAAACTGACCATGACCTAACCATTTGGGTGGTCTTAACCAATCATAGCACTGTATGATATGGCGGTAAAATGCATCCAATTATAATTCAGTATGTTTACACATATGAATATTACAGACAGAGCACCACATGGAATGTAGGAGGGCTCATGCAATGCTGGCAAACGGTGAAGATTGTTCTATTGGATCCTTCCATTTCTCAAAATGTCTTCTAATGTAAAAGATGTCTCAGGTTGTGCACTAATCGTGGCTCAATAATAACGCATTATGCCTGTTGCTGTTCGCAGGTTCCTCAGTCATGGTTGCATCAAGCCAACCACAGTGCTTGAGCACGAGGCAGTCATTGGGGGTTTTAAATGTCTGCACCATCTAACAAAGCGGGAGCAGGCCCATCACACAAACTTCCCAGAACTGCTGGACCTTGCTGAATTGCTGGGTTGCTTGTGACTATTTCACAAAGCTCAAGGTGAGTGAGTGCTCCACAATTCTGTTTTTGCTCATGTTTTCTTCACTTGATATTTAAATGTCACCAGACTTATTTCACATTGTTCTCATTTACTTAAAGATTGACAAGAACACAAACTACAGGTCTTACATAATAGTGGACGAAATGTTGAAGATTCTGGCTCAACTTGTGGAGGAGCCTATCCTCCATGTCATGACATCCAGACATCTGTAGCCATTGGCCTGGACGCTGATGAAACTACAGATATGGCAACTAATAAGCAGCTGGATTTACATGTCAGGTATTATTTCAATAAGGGTTACAAAATTATTTTTAATCGTGATATTCTACTGTCACATGACTAATAATGTGTGTGGATTTTTGAATGTTTTCCAGATACACGGACCAAGAGGTTCAACTTTACAACCAGTTCCTGGACCTGGTGTCAGTCCCTGATGGAAAGGCAGACACCATCGTTGCTTTCATCAAGGAGGTGCTGCATAGTTCATTTGCCAAAAGCAGTAACAAGACAGAAGTCTTAAAAGCTGCTAAAAGCTGCCCTGGGCCTTCAGTACTTAAAACTGAAGGTAAGATTATGCATCACATTTCTTCACTTGGCTACTCTGGTCTCATCTTGTTTACCTACTGCATCTACACTCAAAATAAATGTATTTTGTAGGGAGTAAAGAATGTTCGCTGGCTTTCCCAGCACCTGGCCGTGGCTAATCTTCAGCGAAACCTCAGCGCAGTGTTGGCTGCATAGTCTGAGGAGGTGGAGGTGAACCGGTGCCCAACTGCTTAGGGCCTCTATGCTTTCTGTGCCACGTACAGGTAGGCCTACATGTATTATAGATTATAGTGGACTCCAAATTAAATAAATGTACTATGTTGCTATTATTGCTTTCAGTGTCTCAAAACTCTTATTTGAATGGTCCACAATGTGGATTTTAAAACCTGTTTTGTACTGTCAATTGATGTATCATTGTGGTGTGAAACACTTTTTTAACTCTACAGATTTGTGGCAGCACTTTACCTGCAGGCGGACGTGCTGCCTCACCTGACGTGGCTTTCAAAAGTATTCCAAAAGGAGGATGTAAACTTCCTGGCCATAAAAGAGCAGGTACATTATTTTCTATCTTCATGTTCAAATGTGTGCAAATGTCTCAGTTTAACAGCACGACTCAATTAAATATTTAAGAACTACTGACACTTCATTATAATAACTTCAAGCAAAATACTTATTGTGTTGTAGGTCCCTGTGACAATGGCATCACTCCTTGCCATAAAAAAATTCTGATGATTCCCAGCCCCCGCGGTCATTTCTGAGCCAACTCCACCAGGACCTCGATGACCCAATGGGTCTGGGGGCATTCAACATCAAGGAGGAGGAGAGGAGAGGAGAGGGAGAGGCCAGGTGGAGAAGACCAAGACCAGGGAGCAGTTCTGGGCTCGGTTCAGAGACGAGGTAAAAACATTTGTTTTCAAATGCTGTGATGAAACCAATGTTACATCATGTGTGTTGGATAAACTAAAACAAACAGCTATTAATCATTTATTTTCTGTTTTGTGCTGTAATTAGGTCATGGACAGCCTAGACCGGAGGTTCCAACACCTGGAGATTCTGGAGGCCTTCAGTGTGTTGGGACCTTAGGCTGTGTTCTCTAGTGAGAGAATAAACAACTTTAACCTGGCCCTCCTTTCCAGGCAGTTCTTGCAAGCGCCAGAGGCTGCTGTCCTGCAAGAGTGGCACTCTCACAAGCAACATGTGCTAGTTGGAGCATTAAAGGTGTGGCATGAGTGTGACAATCTTTTGAAGAGAACATTTTAGGCCAGTGTTGGCCAACCCTTTTTCCTGTTGAACTACCACTCTGTTGGCTCTTCTATAATGTTGTACGTCTTTTAGTTTTTCATGTATTTCAGGGGTTGGACCAGCTGACGACAATGACAAAGCTGGCCTCGCAGTTTGATGAGTGGGGGCAGCTCTACCCCTCTCTCGTTATCACAGGTGTGAGTGTTGACGAGGACAAGGCTGGAGATCACTCTGTCATGCTGATTGAGTTCGAATAACAGACTGGAAGCCTCAAAAGGAGGGTGGTGCTTGGAATCATTGTTCTTCCTCTGTCATCCATGGTTACCTGCAAGGAAACACGTGCCGTCATCATTGCTTTGCACAAAAAGGGCTTCACAGGCAAGGATATTGCTACCGGTAAGATTGCACCTAAATCAACCATTTATCGGATCATCAAGACCTTAAAGGAGAGCAGTTCAATTGTTGTGAAGAAGGCTTCAGGGCGCCCATTGGAAAAGAACGGTCAACACTGCAAATATTGACTCTTTGCATCAACTTCATGTAATTGTCAATAAAAGCCTTTGAGACTTATGAAATGCTTGTAATTATACTTCAGTATTCCATAGTAACATCTGACAAAAATATCTAAAGACACTGAGGCAGCAGACTTTGTGAAAATTAATATTTGTGTCATTCTCAACTTTTGGCCACGACTACAAATGTCTTCAGTTAATTGTGAGAGGGACTTCTCTGCAATGGAATGAGTAAGAACATTTAAATGTGAAATTAGATCCTCTCTGTCCCTCTCCCTTCTCTTATTATTCTTTCTGTTATTGCAGATCAAAACAGACTTAAGGAACAGAGTGCAGGGAGAGCATCTAGCCGCCTGCATGCGCCTCTCCATCAACGGCCCTCCCATCAAGGAGCTCAATTACAGGAGGGCGTTGGAAATATTTTTCCACAAGCCCAGAATAATAAAGTGCTCTGACAAAGACTGTAAACTATGTCAGAACTAGGTTTTTGTCAGAACCTGGAAAGAGATTTCCAACTCCCTCCTTTTGGTATGAACATTAATTAGTGGGCTCTAATTCATGTTCAATCAAATGTTCCTCTGTTCATTTTGTCAAGATGATAAACTTTTTTATTTAAGAAAGAAGGTCTCCTTTGTGTTTCTTTAGATAGCTGCAGCACTCAACCTTAAATTGCATCTTGTATACTATAATCATTTTACCAATACGTTATTAAGCTCATTTCTGGGGGTGGAAATTATATTTCAGATGGTTTATTAGATTTTTTTTTCTTTAAAAAAATCACCAGAACCAAACTTTTCAGTACTTATACATATTTTAAACCCCCCCAGCTAACTTTTCCCCCACAGCTAACACATTTTCCAGAGGAAACACTGCAGTACGTCCAACCGGCCTCACAGCCTCAGACCACGTGTATGGCGTTGTGCCTGGCGAGCGGTTTGTTGATGTCAAAGTTGTGAACAGCGTGTCCCGTGGTGGGGTTATGGTATGGGCAGGCATAAACTATAGACAACGAACACAATTGCATTTTATCGATGGCAATTTGAATGTACAGAGATACCGTGACGAGATCCTGAAGCCCATTGTCGTGCTATTCATCCACTGCCATCAACTCATGTTTTTTTACCTTTATTTAACTAGGCAAGTCAGCTAAGAACAAATTATTATTTTCAATGGCGGCCTAGGAACACTGGGTTAACGGCCCTGTTCAGGGGCAGAACAACAGATTTTTACCTTGTCAGCTCGGGGATTCGATCTTGCAACCTTTCGGTTACTAGTCCAACGCTCTAACCACTAGGCTGCCTTCAGCATGATAATACACTGCCCCATATTGCAAGGATCTTTACACAATTCCTGGAAGCTAAAATTGTTCCAGTTGTTCCACGGCCTGCATACACACCAGACATGTCACAGATTGAGCATGTTTGGGATGCTCTGAATCTACGTGTACAACAGCGTGTTCCAATTTCCGCCAATTTCTTGCAACTTCGCTTTACCATTGAAAAGGAGTGAGACAACATTCCACAGGCCACAATCAACAGCCTGATCAACTCTATGCGAAGGAGATGTGTCACGCTGCATGACGCAAATAGTTTTCCCCAAATATTGACTGGTTTTCTGATCCACGCCCCTACCTTTAAGGTATTTGTGATCAACAGATGCATATCTGTATTCCCAGTCATGTAAATCCATAGATTAGGTCCTAATGATTTCATTTCAATTGACTGATTTCCTTATATGAACTGACTCTGTAAAATCGTTGAAATTGTTGCATGTTGCGTTTATTTTTCTTTAGTATATTTGATGATTTATTGATGTTTAATTACTTAGCAAGTGAATAGCAAGAGGCTATTTATCTACCACCGTCTGACCTCTGAGTCTGCGGCTGATAACTTGGTTCTAAACTGACAAATGTTAGAGGATTCATTGGGTCATTTTAATGACTTCAGTATACTCTACAGTGCCCTACTTTATTTAAATGCAATAGACAGGAACAGGAGCACGAGAAAGATTATACTCTTTCAACCCAAATGGAGTCAGTTCCTTCAGTAAACACACAGGTAGGCAGAGCATGTTTTGGTCATCAATACCTCTTGATTAATTCCTACATCAAAGATCAGGTGTAACGTCGACACAGGGAGTCAGTAGGCAGTTGCTGTTAGTGAGTTTAATATTAATGAACATACAATGATACAAAACAAGAGAAACGTCTGACAAGGAACGATAACCAATAATGGCTAATAACCGATAACAAAAGTGCTATATAAAGGGTAAGTAATCAGGGAGTAATGAAGTCCAGGTGTGACTGATGAGATGCAGGAGTGTGTAAAGATGGGTTGCCAGGACCGATGGTTAGTAGACCACTGACGTCGAGCACGAGTAGCGGGCCAGTCCAGACCGCGAAGGTGGAATTCTCAGGTGAGGTTGAGATCTAGGTCGTCCACCGGAACCCAGCACCACTTCTCTGGACCGTACCCCTCCCAATCCACCAGCTACTAGAGCCGACCCCCATGATGTTGGGAGTCCAGGACTGATCTGACGGCATAGGCGGGGCTCCTCTCGATGTCCAAGGGAGGCGGAGGGGTGTCGTGGGGGACGGCATCAGCCAGGGGACCAGGAACCACCGGCCTGAAGAGGGAAACATCAAAAGATGGTGAGATCCGGTAGTTAGTGGGGAGTTGTAATCTGTAAATTAGCTCGTTGACCCTCGGGAGGACCTTGAACGGCCCCACAAACCAGGAACTCAGCTTCTTACAGGGCAGGCGGAGCGGGAGGTTCCTGGTGGAGAGCCAGACGCGTTAGATTGAGGCCGGTACCCAGAAGTGAGGCTGACCGTGATCCCCAGCTTCTCCATGAAAGCCTTCCATACACGTGATGTGAATTGGGGACCACGATCGGAGACCATATCCTCCGGAAGGCCATAGTGCTGGAAGACTTGCTGGATCAATGCCTCAGTGGTAGGGAGACCAGAGAGAGGGATGAAACTGTCCACAACCACCAAAATGGTGGTGAAACCATCAGAGGAGGGGAGATCAATGACGAAATCAATGGGCAGATGAGACCAGGGACACTGAGGCACGGGAAGGGGAAGGTGTCTTCCTGCTGGAGCGTGCCAGGGAGATTTAGATCGACTACATACTGAGCATGACTAGACATGGTGTGCAACGTCCTGCGCCAAAGTGGACAACCAGTATTTCTCAGAAAGGGATTGACTGGTGCGGGTGATACCTGGGTGTCCAGTGGTGAGGGACGTGTGTGCCCAGGTCAGCAACCGATCTCTGACCCCCATGGGAACGTAGATGCACTCCGTAGGGCAGGTGGCAGGAGCGGGATCCCTCTCCAGAGCCTGGCAGGTGTCCACATCTATGTCCCAAAACACGGGGTCAACAATACGGGAGGACCGATTGATGGGCTGGCGTACACTCACAGGTCCCTCCACTGACGTGGAACCACAGGGTGCGGGATAGCTGGTCCTCTGACATCCTGGTCCCCAGGCAGTAATCCTCCTCTCTGACCAGGAGATGGTGGGATTATGGAGTTGGAGCCACGGGAGGCCAAGGATGACTTTGTGCACGGGTGCTGAAGTGATGAGGAAGGAAAGGCTTTCCTGGTGCTTGGTTCTCACGGTGAGGGTGAGTGGAGCTGTGACGTGCGTAATAGTGCTGGATCCCAATGGTCGCATATCCAACACTTGGACCGGAAACGGAGTGGAGAACGGGTATGAGGTGAAGTGCAGGGAGGAGACAAGGGCCTGGTCAATAAAATTCCCTGCGGCACCGGAATCCACTAGAGCTATAGAAACAATAGAAGAGTGAAATCAATACTAAAAAAGGTGA
Organism: Salvelinus alpinus; assembly: GCF_045679555.1. Classification (NCBI taxonomy): domain Eukaryota; kingdom Metazoa; phylum Chordata; class Actinopteri; order Salmoniformes; family Salmonidae; genus Salvelinus; species Salvelinus alpinus. The sequence goes on along the minus strand of NC_092115.1, from coordinate 32,815,463 downwards.
TGGAAAGCTCATGCCTAACATAGAGACGGATGATCACGGGGCCGTCCCTTTGCTCTCGTGGATTTGGGACATACCGGACACCGTTGAAGCTGATGGCTCTCCCCTCCCGGTCGTAATAGGGACAGAGCCTTAACTGTCTCTGACAGCGACGCTCAGCCGCGGGGAGATGTGTGGCCCCTACCTTCATGGGTTCAGGCTCTGACTGTCAACGAAGGAGGGAGAGAGGCGATGGAGTTGCCGACGCTCCCGAAAAAGGTTACCCAGACGAATGGCCATCGCGATGAGTGTGTCCAAGGTTAGATTAGCATCTCAACTCCGTCTGGACCTCTTCGCACAATCCTCTTCTGAATAGGGTGCAGAGCACCGGCTCATTCCATCCGCTGGATGCTGCCACTGTCCGAAAGGTGAGTGCATACTCCGCCATGGTCTGGCCATCCTGCCGTAGTTGGAGTAGGAGCTCACCCCCCTCTCTGCCCTCCGGTGGATGGTCAAAGACCCCCCTGAACAGAGCCATGAACCCCTCATAGGAATCCAGCTCCTCCTCTCCTCTCTCTCAGATGGCCGTAGCCCACTCCAACGCCTGTCCGGTCAACAGGGAAATAACCGTGGCAACCTCAGACCTCTCCGTGGTGGGGGCTCCCATCTGATGATGAGTGAAATAGAGGGAGCACTGGAGTAGGAAGTCACAGCATTTGGAGGGAGACCCGTCATATTTGTCCGGGAGGGACAAACAGGCATCGCTGACTTGGGCAGACTGTTGGATGGGCTGGGATGCTGGCTCGACTTGTGGTAGAGAAATGTCTGACAAGGAAACAACCAATGCTGCCTGGTAACTGATAACAAAAGAGTGCTATATAAAGGGTAAGTAATTAGGGAGTAATGAAGTCCAGGTGTGACTGATGAGAAGCAGGAGTGTGTATAGATGGGTTGCCAAGACCAGTGGTTAGTAGACTGGCGCCGGCGAGGGGGAGCGGGAGTAAAGGTTGGTTATTTGATGGATAAGACAACGTAATGAAACACTCCCTTTGACTGAAAAGGTGAAAGGTTTTATTACAGCAAATCCATCCAAATCTCAACAGTTTTAAATAGCAAGTTAAACATACAAAACACAGCTCACTTAACATAGTTGTTTTTTATTAAATATGTAAAAAGCAGGTCAAGTTATTCACAAATAAAATGCAAACATGCAACACATTTTGGGGAATGCATAATGAGTGGGACATCAGAAGAAAAACATGATCTATTTATAATTATTAACAGTACATGTTTACATTCCTTTTCATTTACACAACATACGACTAAAGTATTATGGTGCACTGCCGAGTTCAATAAGAATAAATGCAACATTAAGAAAGGGTATACAATATACGTACTTGGAATATAGTATGTCAAATTACTCAGTGAACTGACTCACAACTTTCCCTAAGACCTGTGGTTCAAAAGTCATATGAAAACATTGGAAATATACCCGACTTCCATTGAATACGACGGTGGCTAGTTGCTCTTGAAGTTTAAAAAAAAATGTTTGTGATCATACTAGTCTACACTAAAATGTGCTCCCTTTCCCTTATGATTAAGCCATACTGATGAATCAACCTTGTTTCTGTCACTGTAGCACCAAATAAGGCATTTTTGAGTACGCACTGATTATCAAAATTCTTTGAATTGCTGAAGACAGTCACATACTAGTCATAATTTGTCTAACTAACTTACTACTACTTTTCATTAATGATTCCCATGGACTGAACTGCCTCCCATCGCGTAGAGGCAATATCAAGTCTCCTTAGTTTTTAATAAATATTGTTTTTGCATTTCAATTTGTAATTGTGTGAATTGTGAGAATCTATGGATAGATTGTCCATTCCAGTCCAATGACAGTGCAACATATGGAGGAAGGTTAAATAGGAGCTACTACCAGCCCTTCAGGGCTTTTGCTTATTGCGTTCTCCTGATTAATATGGTTGATATGTACAAGTCTTAAAATAAACAACTTTGAAACAACGTACATAATGGATGGATCATGGGACCGACCGAGGCTGGCAACATAACACATGCTGTCAGATAAAAACACTGTCTACTCCATATTACAATTTCATCAAATAGAGAATTTTGAATTACGTATTTTTTTCACCCTTTTTCAATGGCCTTGGAAACTTCTGTGATGGTCTGAGCTTTTCTGCATTTCACCGACAGTCAACAAAACACAGAATGCAGAACGACTGAGGGATATATAAAATTTAAAAAAGAGTCGTGCTTCTTTTCACGAGTTTGCTTCATGTGCTGAGTCTTCAAGAGAACAAAAAAGAAACAAACCATTAGGAAAAAATTGTAATAAAAAGAAACAAAAAAATAAAACCTGTAACAAAGTTCTCACAAAATAAAAGGGCATGGTGGTGGGGACACGGAGGGATGGCAGTCAGTACTCATCCTGCTGATCATCAGGAACCTCCTCTTCATGGACCCCTGGGTCCACGTCCTCTCCCTCTCCTGCGCCTTCCTAAGGGGACACAAGCGGTCATAGCAAAATGTTAGGGCAACAGCCGCCATAGATCTTTTCAAGTAATTAACAGCATTAGGTAACCTAAATCAATTTATCAAATAATCAAACAAAGGCCTGTGATTACAAAGAAAATATCTCCCTAGAAAAGAACAAGAATCAAAATATTTACTGTCCAATCCAGTACGAACATTCTAGAATCTAAAACAAATGTTGCACAACAACAACCCACACCCAATCCCCTTTGGGAAACTCCTATGAATAATCACTGAAGAGCCAATAACAGCCGATTGACCTGTTCGTCTGCAGAGTACAGGATCTCCATTAGCCTCTCCACGAACTGTGCGCTCTCCTGACCTTGCTCCTGTGCCAGCACTTCCACCTCCCGCAGCTTTCCAAAGTAAAAATCCCTCTCCTTCTCCACCCCCTCCAGTGCAAGTTTTAATGTGTTCACCTGCACACAACGCGACAGACAAATTGATATTCCTTTCATATCTTGTTATTTGACTTTAAACAACAAATTTGTCTGTGTGTAAACTGTTTTTGCAGTATTAATGATTTTTCTATTGTCAATCAAATCCAAATGGTCATGTGCGCCATCATAAAACTATTGCTGTTATACACTGCTGCTCCTCTGATCCCCAACTTCTTGTTTCTCGGATCCTTTTCATGTTTCTGGTAATCTAAACCTTGTAAAATCAGGATTATGGAATTATCATTCAAGGCAGTTTGTAATTACTTATCATTTTGGTTCTGCCAAAAACAATACACATCTTTCTTACAAATCTTACCAACTTAGATATATTAAGTTATAATGACGTTGTTGTAGTAACTTGTATATATGAAATTGTTATGATGCAGTAGTAGTGGCTTTTTACCTGGTCATTGAGCAATGTGACCTGTGCTTCCAGTTCCCGCTCTCCTTTGGCCGGAGTTGTCGTTGCAACTGGGATTCTTTTGGCTGAAGAGGGTCTGGAGGATGGATGGGGGCTGCAAGGGTTTTGTTTCGGCGTTGTTGCGCTCGCCTTGGTGGCTCCTGAACACAAATATAGGTTAGTCAGTCAGTTTCCTAATCTACGTAAACAATGTCTGCTTTACAGAGGGGTATACTACAATCAATGCAGAGTTCTTCCAAAATAATATAAGATGGGCGCTGCACTACCTTGTGGACTTGCTGCGCCACTATGTAAACTCTTTTTTTACTTTATTTGTTATCATTTAAGGCTCGAGATTGCAAAAAATGGCAATTAGAGATTTTTGCATTTTTGAACACCTGAGTCCAAAGGGGGACAGAGCCTCCTTACAGGCATCCCCCCACCTTACTCATCACTACCACCTATTTCAAAACTCCTGGAGAGCTAACTTACCAGAATGAACTACAAATGTTCTGGTTTAATAAGAAAGCTACACTTTCTTTTTGGTTGTCAAGTCAATTAGACCATACCCATTTCAAGTTGATCTTTCTCAAAAATAAACTGTTATTTCAGAGTATTTAGGCAAGTAAACTGGCTAACTCATTGATCCTGCTTTCTATTATACCCCTCAGGCGGCTGGTCTTCTTACCTGCAGTGGGGGAGCTGGCTGCGTGGTGTTGAGACTTCTTTGGCAGGTTGAAGATCTGCTCACCGGGGTCAGGTGGGGGGATGGCATCCTGACCCTGTCTGGCCTGAAGTGGGTCGTAATCTTTACCGTCGTAGTTGGCGTCAAAGAACCTCTTGAACCACTGGATGAAGTCAAGGTTGTCCTGAAATCTAGCTTTCACCAGCTTTTCCACAGGAATAATCTTCATAGAGAAGTGGAAAGAAATGATCAAGAACCAAAAATTGGGGTACTCGTTTTATAATCTGCACTTCACGTGATATGACACATTCATTTAAAAATATTTTTTAGGAGCAAAGTGAGTGTGTGTGTGTGTGTTTGTTCAATCAAATATAGCCTGGGCTAGCCATAGTAACTAAAGAAAAGCCATATCTAATGGTAAACTGTTATAAGTAGCTACAGTAGGTCCCGTCAAGACACTACTCACTCAGCCTCATTCTCTCACCTTGTCCACATTCATTCTCTTGAAGGAGGCCTGCAGCAGCTTGAAGTTGTGAATGTACTCATGCTCAAATTTAGCTTGGAACTTAACCTTCTTAAGACTGACGCAGCCAGGGAAGAGCAAATCCATGAACTGGCAGTAGGCCGCTCCTACAAGTGAATGAAAACAAAACCACGTCAGAAGATGTGACACAAAACTACAATTTGTTTCTCTTCTGATACAGGTTCGAAACTAATGATAATGAACAAATTATATTTTTCAGGCATACGCTTGATCGAAATGTTTCACAGCACTGACATTAGCCAACCTGTGCACAACACTACATACGGCAGACCAGACACAACAGGCTTGAGAGCGCTGGAAGTGACAAGCAGCTATAACATCAAAATAGTACCATTAGCACACCTTGCTACAGGACTGTGTGTGGTTCAGCAGAGATTGGATTACTTGGGGCAGCATGGCATGGTAGCCACAGCAAGTGCGCAAACTAGTTGTATTAATAGCACTGTCCGTTTTCTCTGTCAGAGCACGGATAGGTTAGGAGCAGGGTTAGGTTTACACCAGGTTTCTTTGACAATACACATTACTATACCTATTACCAGGTCATTAGCAGAAGCTTAGTGTGGAACAGAGGAAAAGCATGGACATATCTCTCCCTTCCAATACTGCATCTCTCTTCCTTTCATCCTGCATCTCCCTTTCTATGCTAGGCCTATATCCTGAGCCCATAATGAGGTCCTTGGGTCTGGAAGGAAGAACAGTTTGCGGCAAGGTTAACAGGGTAATTATTCTTACCTGAGGAGAGCTGCTCCACTTTAGTGTAGTTCAGACCGAGAAGATCGTTAACCCAGGCAGTGATGTCATGCCTGCTCATAGTCTCCTGGGTTATTGAGGTAGAATATACGTTGACCGCCATTCCCCAACTGCAAAAGACAGAAAAGGCACTAAGCAGTCAGTTACAATTCACTTTCTCCAAAACAATCTCAAAATAAGGATTTTTTTGTAATCTCTTTTACAGAATGGTTAGCCAACATGTTCTGTACACACAATTGTTGACCAACAGATAAAAGCCACCATATAATTTTCAACTACTAACATTAAATGTAAAGTGATGCAGTAGCAAAGATGACGCAAGGCAGATAACAACAATACAAACCATCAAGGAGAAACTCGACAGCAAGCCAGTAAACCTACGCCTATAAACAGAGCTACTAGTAACGAAATAAAAGCACACTGGTCTCAAATCAAATTATGTGAGATCAGTGTGTATGCTGATTTTCATTCCAACCAATTTCCACTGTCAAATTGCTTAACAACATCTATTACAATTTATCTCCATGCATATCCCATGTTAGGTTCAGTAATGTAATAACATGTTAGTAATGCGGTTATAAGACCGGGATGCCCAATTTAGCTGAAATGTATGCAGACTATCGACTCTTGTAAACACACTCATAACAGGAGTTTGAGAATGGGTGTAGCACAACATCTATATGGGATGAGGAGGAGCAGATTGAGTTTTTGTTTTTTTCTCATCCATTTTCATAATGAAGAGTTGAGATGTTATCTTCAGAAACATCAACAGAGCAAAGTGACATGAAAGTGATGACTGCCAACAAATGTTTGAAACTGTTGATCACCCTTCACAGTAAATGCAAAAATGGTCTTTATGTGTAGCCTACATTATGCAAAAGCCTTGTAAAGTGCAGCAAAAAAAATACGTTTTTCACAGCTTTGGTATTTTTAATATTTTCATTCTAATGATGAGGCAGGCTGGAGCATATAATGTCAAAATGTAAGACCTGAATTGCTGTTGCAACATATTATATTCTCAAATGGGTATCCGAAAAAATAACGGGCCTGGTGCTTAGGACACATGAGCCAAATGTCTACCACTATCTATCGCTCCACCATTCTAAGTGCAAACATTCAGCTAATGAGTTTAAATCGTTTGTCACTGATACGGAGGGCTGGCTATAATGCGACGGACAATGCATTCCCATTTGATAGAAATATGGTAACAGCTAACGTTAGTCTACAATTACATCAAGCGCATAGTCAACATCCTAACAGCTAAACCCTAAACATGAATGGCAAAAACTGACAAGATTTCGGTTTCCAACTATCCTCTTTCATTGATTGCGCACTGAGACAGACAATCGGACAGCCGTTCTCGTGTCAACAAAGCGGATGTACTGCTAGCTTTGTTCGCTCATTGGCTCTACTTGACCCACACAAACGAGTTTATCATTTGAACAGCCTGGGTTTAAAACCATGTCATAAAATAAACGGAATAGCTAAAACAGTAACGGTGCCCCTTTTCCCAGAACACATGATTAGGTAGCGTAGGGCCAACAAGAATATTCTAGCAGCTATTGCTATCATTACAGTCAAGACAGTGACTGTATTTGACAATGAAGCAAGCTAACTTGCTAGTTTTTTTCCACAGCGTTCCCATTTCCAACTGGCCAGACAATGTGTGTTATTTATGTTTAAATGTCACCGATTTCGCTTTGGCATTATTGTGAACTTGCAGGGGCCTCCTCAAGACAATTTACGCCATGGTCAAGAAACAGTCACCAAGAAGGAAATACATCCAACGTTATGCACGAGCTGATACATTGTAACAGAATTGAAAAGGAGCGAGCCGATGGCGTGGAAAAATCCAATGCTCGTGAAACAAATGTTCAGAGTTTTGCAGCAACCTTATTATTGCTCAAAGCCTTGCTATGAAGCCACAGCAAATGCGGCATTTGCACAGATTTACCTGTAGGCGCGCTCTCCTCGCACTGTATTTTTTCTGTAAGGAATGCAGTTGGATCCGTCCGTTGGGATGATGTCGTTGTTATTCTCTCCATTTGGGGACAGTGCTTGGGTGGGACCTGGCATTGGGTCTCTAAAATATTGAACAGATTATCTGTTCTCTTTTTATGAAAGGACGATGCGATATAAAGTGCCGCACCTCGGGCTCGTTCTCCTGTCTGCTTATTCTTCACAAATCTGACTCTGGTGACGTAGGTGCACCCTAACCAACCACGTGACTGGTGATGGGGGCGCGCTTCTTGGACAGTGGACGGAGAATTCCACGAATAGAAACCGAAGGGACATAGCATACATTCATACACACATATATACACTGCTCAAAAAAATAAAGGGAACACTTAAACAACACAATGTAACTCCAAGTCAATCACACTTCTGTGAAATCAAACTGTCCACTTAGGAAGCAACACTGATTGACAATAAATTTCACATGCTGTTGTGCAAATGGAATAGACAAAAGGTGGAAATTATAGGCAATTAGCAAGACACCCTCAATAAAGGAGTGCTGGAGGTCATTTTGCAGGGCTCTGGCAGTGCTCCTCCTTGCACAAAGGCGGAGGTAGCGGTCCTGCTGCTGGGTTGTTGCCCTCCTACGGCCTCCTCCACGTCTCCTGATGTACTGGCCTGTCTCCTGGTAGCGCCTCCATGCTCTGGACACTACGCTGACAGACACAGCAAACCTTCTTGCCACAGCTCGCATTGATGTGCCATCCTGGATGAGCTGCACTACCTGAGCCACTTGTGTGGGTTGTAGACTCCGTCTCATGCTACCACTAGAGTGAGAGCACCGCCAGCATTCAAAAGTGACCAAAACATCAGCCAGGAAGCATAGGAACTGAGAAGTGGTCTGTGGTCACCACCTGCAGAATCACTCCTTTATTGGGGGTGTCTTGCTAATTGCCTATAATTTCCACCTTTTGTCTATTCCATTTGCACAACAGCATGTGAAATGTATTGTCAATCAGTGTTGCTTCCTAAGTGGACAGTTTGATTTCACAGAAGTGTGATTGACTTGGAGTTACATTGTGTTGTTTAAGTGTTCCCTTTATTTTTTTGAGCAGTGTATATAAACCTTTATTTAACTAAGCAAGTCAGTTAAGAACAAATTCTTATTTACAATGACGGCCTACCAAAAGGCCTCATGCGGGAAGGGGGCTGGGATTAAATATATAAATAAATTAAATAAAAATATAGGACAAAACAATACATCACACAAGAGACACAACACTACATAAAGAGAGGCCTAAGATGACAACATAGCATGGTAGCAACACATGACAACACAGCATGGTAGTAACACAACATGACAACAACATGGTAGCAACACAATATGGCAGCAGAACAAAACATGGTACAAACATTATTGGGCACAGACAGCAGCACAAAGGGCAAGAAGGTAGACAACAATACATCACGCAAAGCAGCCACAACTGTCAGTAAGAGTGTCCTTAAATGAGTCTTTGAATTTGAGTGTTTTGGTGTTTGAGTGTTTGTTGCAGCTCATTCCAGTTGCTAGCTGCAGTGAACTGAAAAGAGGAGCGACCCAGGGATGTGTGTGCTTTGGGGACTTTTAACAGAATGTGACTGGCAGAATGGGTGTTATATGTGGAGGATGAGGGCTGAAGTAGATATCTCAGATAGGGGGGAGTGAGGCCTAAGAGGGTTTTATAAATGAGCATCAACCAGTGGGTCTTGCGAAGGGTATACAGAGATAACCAGTTTACAGAGAAGTAGAGTGCAGTGATGTGTCCTTTGAGGAGCAATGGTGGCAAATCTGATGTCCGAATGGTAAAGAACATCTAGCCGCTCGAAAGCACTCTTACCTGCCGATCTATAAATGACGTCTCCGTAATCTAGCATGGGTAGGATGGTCTTCTGAATCACGGTTAGTTTGGCAGCTGGGGTGAAAGAGGAGCGATTAAAATAGAGGAAACCAATTCTAGATTTAACTTAAGGGGTGGCAGGTAGCCTATTGGTTAGAGCTGGGCCAATAACCGAAAGGTTGCTGGGTTGAATCCCCGAGCTGACAAGGTAATCTGTTGTTCTGAACAAGGCAGTTAATCCACTGTTCCCCAGTAGGATGTCATTGTAAATAAGAATTTGTTCTTAAATGACTTGCCTAGTTAAATAAAGCTTACATTTAAAACATCTTAAAAAAATATTTCGTCTTCAGCTTTGATATGTGCTGAGAGAAGGACAGTGTACCATCTCGCCAAACACTCAAACTTTAGAGCTTGACTACCTCAAGCTCTAAACCATCAGAGGTAGTAATCACTCCTGTGGGGTGAGGGGCATTCTTCTTACCAAACCACATGACCTTTGTTTTGGTGGTGTTCAGGACAAGGTTTAGGGCAGAGAAAGCTTTGTTGTAGTGTTTAACACAAAATCCAGGAAGGGGCCAGTTGAGTATAATACTGTATCATCTGCATTTAAATGGATGAGAGAGCTTCCTACTGCCAGAGCTATGTTGTTGATGTAAATTGAGAGGAGCGTGGGGCATATGGCCACTTTCTCACTCATACGCTAAAAATGCTTTCTTTATTTTGTGTCTCTGCTTCAATAGCTGGTCTACTTGTAGACATTTAAATGACAGGACTAAATTATAAGATTATGCATCTATTGTGCTTAGTGGCGACTCGTCATTCACCTGTTTTGAGCCCCACATAAAAGAAATACAAAATCTTTTTTTTTTAGGCTTGCCTGTTTTGCATGTTATTTTGGCATTAATACATGTCACATATCAGTTTGCAAACAATGTAAAAAATATATATCATTAAGTTAATAAAGCCGCATACAAACATGGTCTCTTTTTTGTTTTCCTGAGTAACGCTTCGATCACACCAACAGCGTCATTGCATTTTGGTACACCAGAATGACATTAATTTCCAATGAAACGCTGCGCTTGCCTAGTGGTGCAAACGTTGGATTTATCGAATGTATGTGTCAAACTGTATGCGTAGACGGCTTGACAGAAATGGTAGCAGAAGGTGAATGTTGAACTTTTGTTGCATACATATTCAGATGATGCTGTGTACTATTTTGTGCAATGACGCTGTTGGTGTGTTCGAAGCGTAAGGAGGCTCCAAAATGCAGGTGTTTCAGCCTACCTCAGTGCTTTGTGTGGTGGTGGGGCAAGCCAGCGTAAAATACGGAGCGTTGCGCCTTGATTGGCTCAGTGTTCTGTCACTAATGGGGACACTATGGGTAGAGCTCGAAAATTCAACCCCCTTGAGTGCTACCATAGAGTTGCATTAGAAGTGCCCATCCAAGAAGGCTCAAGGTCATTGGCCACAGATAGAATTACATCAAATCACGTTATATCTACAGTAGCTTTGATTGGACTGATCATGTTAACATCACACTTTCAAAATCTTAGCTAGCAGACATCATCATGAATCAAGTCGACAATCTACTGGCAAATCCTTTTTAATCCTTGTCATATGAAGAGAAATAATGAAGAGAAATTATAGATAAAATGTATCGGTGCTCCTGGGCTATTGGACATAAACATTACACAACAAGTAGGAAATCACAAATTCAACAATGAGTGGTTTGGAAGGATTCAGTGGTTACCTGCAAGCATTGCAAAGCAATCATTAGCCTGCTATTCAGTGGAGTGGCTGTGTGGTCCCAAGTCTAAGATTAAGAATCTCTTTTCCTAGTTTAAAGGTGACCAAGAACCCGATGGTCACTCTGACAGAGCGCCAGAGTTCCTCTGTGGAGATGGGAGAACCCTCCAGAAGGACAACCATCTCTGCAGCACTCCACCAATCAGGTCTTTGTGGTAGAGTGGCCAGACAGAAGCCACTCCTCATTAAAAGGCATATGACAGCCCACTTGGAGTTTGCCAAAAGGCACTTTAAGGCCTCTCAGACCATGAGAAACAGGATTCTCTGGTCTGATGAAACCAAGATTGAACTCTTTGGCCACTTCTGGAGGAAACCTGTCACCATCCCTACGGTGAAGCATGGTGGTGGCAGCATCATGCTGTGGGGATTTCTTTCAGCTGCAGGGACTGGGAGACTAGTCAGGATTGAGGCAAATATGAACGGAGCAAAGTACAGAGAGATCCTTCATGAAAACCTGCTCCAGAGCACTCAGGATCTCAGACTGGGGTGAAGATTCACCTTCTAACAGGACAACAACCGTAAGTACACAGCCAAGACAACGCAGGAGTGGCTTCGGGACAAGTCTCTGAACGTCCTTGAGTGGCCCAGCCAGAGCCCGAACTTGAACCCGATCTAACATCTCTCGTGAGACCTGAAAATAGCTGTGCAGCGACGCTCACCATCCAACCTGACAGAGCTTGAGAGGATCTGCAGAGAAGAATGGGAGAAACTCCCCAAATACAGGTGTGCCAAGCTTGTAACGTCATACCCAAGATGACTCGAGGCTGTAATCGCTGCCAAAGATGCTTCAGCAAAGTACTGAGTAAAGTGTCTGAATATTTATGTAAATGTAATATTTCAGTCTTTTATTTGTAATAAATTAGCAAAAATGTCTAAAAAACTGTTTTTGCTTTGTCATTATGGGGTATTGTGTGTAGATTGATGAGGTGAAAAAACTATTTAAAGGGGTCTGAATAGTTTCTGAATGCACTGTACATAGCGGACCGCACTGGCCCCACTGACACGCCACACTGCTGGGAGCAGTAAAGGGTCAGCTGTAGGGCAGCACCTGGTTAGGCCGGGCGGGTAAAGACCTGCCTTGCTCAAGGACACAATAGTTGTAGGTTGCACCTGAGAAAGTGATGCCAGTAACCTCTGGTTGCCAGTTGACTGATTCCTGTGAATCCTGCCAGATTCTCCCAGGGTCAGACATTCCAACCATTCCAACGATTATTGTCATATAGAGTTAGGGTTGCAAAGCTACCAGCAATTTACTAAAATTACCGGAATCTATAGTAATTTAGGTCATTAACAGGTAATATATGGCAATCTATTGCAATTGTAGTCATTTTTGGTCTGTTCTAACTAGAGGTCGACCGATTAATCGGAATGGCCGATTAATTAGGGCCGATTTCAAGTTTTCATAACAATTGGATATCGGTAATTTTGGACGATTTTATTAAATGTATTTTTTTACACCTTTATTTAACTAGGCAAGTCAGTTAAGAACACATTCTTATATTCAATGACGGCCTAGGAACGGTGGGTTAACTGCCTTGTTCAGGGGCAGAATGACAGATTTTTACCTTGTCAGCTCAGGGATTCAATCTTGCAACCTTACGGTTAACTAATCCAACGCTCTAACCACCTGCCTCACGAGGAGCCCGCCTGTTACGCAAATGCAGTAAGAAGCCAAGGTAAGTTGCTAGCTAGCATTAAACTTATCTTGTAAAAAACAATCAATCAATCAATCATAATCACTAGTTATAACTACACATGGTTGATGATATTACTAGTTTATCTAGCGTGTCCTGCGTTGCATATAATCGATGCAGTGCGCATTTGCGAAAAAGGACTGTCGTTGCTCCAACGTGTACCTAACCATAAACATCAATGCCTTTCTTAAAATCAATACACAGAAGTATATATTTTTAAACCTGCATATTTAGCTAAAAGAAATCCAGGTTAGCAGGCAATATTAACCAGGTGAAATTGTGTCACTTCTCTTACGTTCATTTCACGCAGAGTCAGGGTATATGCAACAGTTTGGGCCACCTGGCTCATTGCGAACTAATTTGCCAGAATTCTACGTAATTATGACATAACATTGAAGGTTGTGCAATGTAACAGGAATATTTAGACTGATGGATGCCACCCGTTAGATAAAATACGGAACAGTTCCGTATTTCACAGAAAGAATAAATGTTTTGTTTTCGAGATGATAGTTTCCGGATTCGACCATATTAATGACCTAAGGCTCATATTTCTGTGTGTTATTATGTTATAATTAAGTCTATGATTTGATAGAGCAGTCTGACTGAGCGATGGTGGGCACCAGCAGGCTCGTAAGCATTCATTCAAACAGCACTTTCGTGCGTTTTGCCAGCAGCTCTGCTGTTTATGAATTCAAGCCTATCAACTCCCGAGATTAGGCTGGTGTAACCGATGTGAAATGGCTAGCTAGTTAGCGGGGTGCGCGCTAATAGCGTCTCAAACATCACTCGCTCTGAGACTTGGAGTAGTTGTTCCCCTTGCTTTGCATGGGTAACGCTGCTTCGAGGGTGGCTGTTGTCAATGTGTTCCTGGTTCGAGCCCAGGTAGCAGCGAGGAGAGGGATGGAAGCTATACTGTTACACTGGCAATACTAAAGTGCCTATAAGAACATCCAATAGTCAAAGGTATATGAAATACAAATCGTATAGAGAGAAATAGTCCTATAATTCCTATAATAACTACAACCTAAAACTTCTTACCTGGGAATATTGAAGACTCATGTTAAAAGGAACCACCAGCTTTCATATGTTCTCATGTTCTGAGCAAGGAACTTAAACTTAGCTTTCTTACATGGCACATATTGCACTTTTACTTTCTTCTCCAACACTTTGTTTTTGCATTATTTAAACCAAATTGAACATGTTTCATTATTTATTTGAGGCTAAATTGATTTTATTGATGTATTATATTAAGTAAAAATAAGTGTTCATTCAGTATTGTTGTAATTGTCATTATTACAAATACATTTTAAAAAATCGGCAGATTCATTGGTATCGGCTTTTTTTGGTCCTCCAATAATCGGTATCGGCGTTGAAAAATCATAATCGGTCGACCTCTAGTTGCAACACTCACTACAGAGTTCCAAACTGCCTCTGGAAGCAACGTCAGCACAATAAATGTTTGTCGGAAGCTTCATGAAATGAGTTTACATGGCCGAGCAGCCGCACACAAGCCTAAGATCACCATGCGCAATGCCAAGCGTCGGCTGGAGTGGTGTAAAGCTCATCACCATTGAACTCTGGAGCAGTGGAAAAGCGTTCTTTACAGTGATGAATCACGCTTCAACATCTGGCATTCCGACGGACTAATCTGGGTTTGGAGGATGCCAGTAGAACACTACCTGCCTGAATGCATAGTGAAAACTGTAAAGTTTGGTGGAGGAGGAATAATGGTCTGGGGCTGTTTTTCATGGTTCGGGCTAGGCCCCTTAGTTCCAGTGAAGGGACATCTTAACACTACAGCATACAATGACATTCTAGACGATGCTGTGCTTCCAACTTTGTGGCAACAGTTTGGTAAAGGCCTTTTCCTATTTCAGCATGACAATGCCCCCATGCACAAAGCGAGGTCCATACAGAATGGTTTGACGAGATTGGTGTGGAAGAACTTGACTGGCCTGCACAGAGCCCTGACCTCAACCCTATCGAACGCCTTTGGGATGAATTGGAACGCCGACTGCGAGCCAGGCATAATCGCCCAACATCAGTGCCCGACCTCACTAATGCTCGTGGCTGAATGAAAGCAAGTCCCCGCAGCAATGGGCTGTTATAGCAGAAAAGAGGGGACCAACTCCATATTAATGCCCATGATTTTGGAATGAGATGTTCGATGAGCTGGTGTCCACATACTTTTGGTCATGTAGTGTACTTTAGTTTACTGCTAAACTTCTAAAGTTTCCAGTAATATACCCTCCGTTTTGCAACCCTATGCATAATTGACATACCTTAGTGTGTGAATATAGAATGGATCTTTTGATCATCTCTGAACAATGATTTTAAACTTGTTTTGTTTTTATATATACAATTGGAATGAAATAGAAGCCAGCCTAAATTGTAATCTTCTGACAGTGCACACACTGTTTATTTTGGGTAAACTACAACACAGTCAGTGCACGCACACATGATTAAAACAAAAATGTCCAAAGAGATTGCATGGAATTATTATGATTTAACACATAAGTGTTCTCCATGCAAACATAATGACTGCAGAAATCATGCCATAAGGCAAAAATGCCAAGTTGAACTGAGAATTTCAGATCTCAACATGCATTTTTTAGCAGCTGCTTTGCGGCATCAGCTGTCTGGGCCACCTTGCTGGCTGCAACTGAATTGCAGCATTGATTAGCACTGTACCATTGTGGTGTCATGCTGTTGAATGTGTTAAACCCGAGCAACAGTACAATTAGGATATGACTGGTGGCTGAGACTTGCAATGAACTTAATAGTTGAAAGTCATTTTTTACAAGCTTTTGCTTGGTTTTCGATATCCAAGTTTGACATTCTAGCACCTTTAGCAAGAGAGTTTTGGCTACAAAAGTGCAGTCCCCTGTCCCGCGCACAGTGGTTTAAATGTGCATAAGTGTCAATTGTGAAAACGACACACAGACCAAAGTGAAAGTGGAGTAGTGACTAAAACTTGCTAGCTAGTTGGCCAGCTGTCAAACCAAACAGTTAGCATGTTAGCTAGCTAATCAAGGCATAACTAGTCAACATCGGCTCCGGTAGTTAGCACCAGAGACGGAAGAGGAAGCGAGACATCACACTGCCTAATTCTTTCTGGTTCATATACTGTCAATTAACTAGCAGACCAGACCGTGGCTGCTTTAATGCATTGGTGCCCCGTTAAGATGACCGGAACTGACCACGTTTTTCTACGGTAAACGGCCAGAGTGGGACATCTTCATTTATCCACCATCTTTGCTAGTGTACTGTACACTGGACTAGCTAACCAGTTAGCAATAATTACAAACCCACTTTGACAGAAACTGGTGGCCAAGATATTTACCACATTACATCGAGTATAATTCAAAAACATAACACTGTGTGCGGCCCATACATGTCCTGAAACATATTCCACACGTTTATTATTATGAATATTTTTTTTTATCACACATTGCAACCGTAGATCTTTGACTCACCAGTGAACTCAGATCCCAGGTTACTCCGTGTTAAAAAAAAACTGCTATATTTCTGAGTCACCACCTCTTTCCATTCATTGAAGGGATTCGATTAATCTGTCCCGGGTTCCCGTGCAGGAGTGTTTTGCAACGGGTGAAAATTGATCGGAAATCGGAATTAGGTAAAATCATGATGTCAGTGATCTTCAGGCCAGAAAGTGGGAGCTCTAGAAAAAAAAGATGCTAGATTTTCCGACTTGAAATTCCAAGTTGGATGACCGTTTTAAAACGATTTTCCCCGTCAGAATTTTTTCTCGAGTTCCTAGTTGTCTTGAACGCACTGAAGTCGGAAGTCTTAGATTTCCGCGTTTCCAGTTGTTCTGAACAAAAAATGGCCAGGGTGAAATCGGCTCAAAACAAAGCAATTTAATTAAGCATTGGGAGTAATGAGTAGGATTCACGTGCAAAAGTGATTGCTTTTGATAAAAATACTTTATCTGCCTTCTCAATGAAAACTAGTTCGAAAATACAAACATAGCCTAGGTCTATATTTTATGAAAAAGAGATGCTATATGTTTCTGGACAATGCACCAAGCTGCCTTGTATACAACATGACCCAGCATCACAGCCTCACAGATTACTGTTCGATTTGAGAATAGTGCTCCTCCCTCACCGCTTTTGCCCGAATACGTCATGGGCCATAGACCGGTGTCACGCGGCTCAGCATAATCGAATCCACCGATTGTAGAAGCTGATGACGCCGACAACGGACACATATTTTCTTCGACAGGCGTTGCAGAAGCTAATGGGCTTGATCTGGAGTGATTTCGACCTGTCATAACTTGATGCGTTGCTCATTGAGGACAGCTGTATGTGGGCATCGAAGTAACCTAAGCGCTAAAGTGCCTCTCCCTCTCTCCTTGTTTTGTACATGATAAATAATGCATGTGCGCATTTATTTTATTATCATACAATAACACAATGTTTACAGATAATGCAATATGTTATTTAATTTCTTAATGCTTCATGTTTTATATTTTATATTTATTTTAAATTACGCAACTATGCATCTTGTACTTCAAATGAAGGGTTTAACCTTCAAGATTCCTATTCCAAATTGGATATGATAAGTATATATAGTTTCCACATTTGCTAAATTAAGCTCTAAATCCAAACAAATGTCATGTGTTTGTTTAAATGTATCTTGTGAGGCTAGGAATACCATATAGACTTTTCTAATCATCCCAAAAATATTTCCCTTGGCATTTCTCTTAGCACACAGCAATTATATAAAGTGTCACAGAAAATCTCTCAGATATTGGTCAATCATAGTGTGCCATTTGCAAAAGTGTATACTCTTGGTCAGGGGTGCAACTTTGGTTTTAGAAGGGGGGGAATAAAAAAAAGAAGTTGCGCCCCTGCTCTTGGTGCCTGTTTCCCAGACACAGATTAAGCTCAATGGGTAATCTCCATTAAGAATGCTTTTAGTCCTTTTCAACCCTTTAGGCTTAATATATGTCTAGGAAACGGGCCATTGAGGTACTCAGGTACATATCATCATAGCGTGTGTAGCAATGTCTGTGCAGGCACTCAAGAAAACAAACAATGAAAGTGAATGACGAGTAATAATTTGTGTTGGACCCAACGACTGGTAGGACCACCGCTTGTAGGAAAGAAACACAGCTAATTGTCGTGTTGCAAACATTATTTGGTTCTGGGTGCTGAGATACTTCTTCCTCTGCAGGGGGCAGGCAATCAAGTCCTTCGTAGAGAGGAGGAAGACAGATGATGGAGTGGCATGTCAAGCAAGAGCAGGGGAGCAGACACAGAGGACAGAGCTGGCAAATCAATGAGACGATGGTTTCCGCTTCATAAATCAGGAGCAAGAAAGCATGAAAAACATTAGCATTTAAGATTACCTTGGCTGAAGTGATTAGTCAAAGGCCTTTTCTTTGGCCCAAGGGATTATTTGACAGAATTTCAGATGTTCAATACCAGCTGATGCCTGCATTTTTCCCCTACTGTTTTTAATTCTTAGTATTCAAGTTGACATAATTCCCTATTTGACAGGGATCCTATCTTACTGACAATAGCCAAGAGATACACCTACTGTAAGTGGGCAGTTTTACAAAAGTATGAGTGCAATGATCTCATCTAGCAATGGTTGTCTGCTTTTTTTTGTTCTAGCTGGGATGGTATGTGATGAATTAGTGAGCTGTCAGCAGTAAACTAGTGTCAGATAATAAATGTGGAGCAGTGAACCAAGCCTATGGGAATTCATAGTGCTAGCCCAGAATCCAAACTGATGTGCTCCATTTCACCATTGTTTCAGTTCATTCCAGGCTATGCAGTGCCAGGTGCCTTTCATAAGTGATGGAAAAAATAAGCAAGAAAGAGCTCATAGAGACAACATTCTCATGTTGTGTCAATTCTTTATTATGCATCATCACCAACATGCAAAATCACTGATATGAACTAGCTCAAAAATCATACTACATATATTTCACACATTTATGATTTAAAATTGGCTTGCACCACTTCTTTTAAAGTGACTGGGTAACATTTTACACACACTGAGCTCAGGTATCAAGAGTGTGACTGTGAGCGTCTTTGAGTGTATGTTTGAGAGAGATTTGTGTGTGAGTGAGCAGAAAAACGCTAATAATTTGGTCAGAACATTTAAATGACAAAGCAACTTCAAAATCTATGGTAAGACAGTAGATATTGATTCTGAAACATGGTAAACAAACAATGTTCTCCGTTCTTGCAAGTGTAAACCTTTGAATCTGAAGTGCTATGAACAATGTTTTCCATTCTATTCTTCTTTAAGGTATTGTACTTCCTACTCCAATTTCATGTCTGTCATCACATCTTTAAATCTCAAGCAGGTATTAATAAAATAAACTCAACTATAACTCTTCATCAACATATAGCTATTAGTTAACTAAATCCCTCAGTAGACAATAACACTTTCCAGCATCAGAATTATCATAGGTTCAGCTTGTTCTTCCTATACGGTCTCATTCGCTTAGTATCACCTACAGGCTCAATACACCAGGTGGAATTCAATTAAATATGCAACGTGGCAAACACAAAATACAGAAGATATAAATAACATTGTCCTTCTGCCACAAAGTTCTTACTAATAGCTAGTACTATTAACTACTAGGCAATATTTATGGGTGAATTAAACAATGTGATTTTGACAGTGATGAACATTTACATTTTAACAGTGGCAGAAACAATGTTAGCGATATGTTGCATTGAAGGTTTGTCTGTACCCCATCCAAAGGTGAGCTAGGCTAATCAGCTAAGGCAGTGCACACAATATGAGATATGTCAAAAGAAATACATTCTCTGACAAGCCACTCTTTCAATTGGTT
Source organism: Salvelinus alpinus (assembly GCF_045679555.1). Lineage (NCBI taxonomy): Eukaryota > Metazoa > Chordata > Actinopteri > Salmoniformes > Salmonidae > Salvelinus > Salvelinus alpinus. The sequence continues at coordinate 32,795,941 of NC_092115.1, read as the reverse complement.
AAAAGCAAAGATAAAAGGTCAAACAACACATACAAAAGCCAAACAACACCAGTAGTTAAAAATCCTTGGACTGGTAGGCCAACCTGGTCATAGGGGTCAGACATACTATAGCTAACCTCTAGGTTATAGACAGTTGTGCCTCAGTTTACACATCAACCAGGTTAATATTTGGATTCAAAAGCAATCTCACTGAAACACAACGGCCTGGTTTGTCCACCATACACCTACAACATATACTTGCACAATTCTTCAACAGCTCTTACCTAAACATAATATGATTCAAAATCAACAAATAATTCCCAATAAAGTTACTTGATTTTATGGCACCGGTGGTATAATAGACAGCTCTGCTGTTATATGATCTCTCCATATCAGTTCACAGTATTCACTTAAATATGCTGTTGGTTTTAAAAATAGATCTTTACATAATATAACTATGTATTCTATTGTTGGATTTAGCAGTGTCATAACTTTGATCCTTCCTTCCTGTCACTTCTTCTTCAGCTTGACTTGGAGATCATGCATGCGCGTGGACCATCATCTCCTCATAAGCCTCTCTGTGCCTTCTCTTCTCATCCATCTTCCAGTGTTTTTCTACTTTTGTTGCTTTGCATATTGTTTACCTGTTCAGAGGATAGGGAGTTAAATACTCTGCCCATCTGAGTTGGCATATAGTGTAGTGAGAAACAATATATTTCAAATTGTGAGAAGAGGTAGAAGACGACAGAGAAATGAATTAGGCTACTTACCACAAAACTGGTTCAACATGGTCATTGCTGCAATGTCACCTGTATGACACCAGGAACATAGCCAAGACAAAGAGAGAAGATTTCAAAGAATAATATAAGAAATATGTTTTGTAATGCACTACTTCCCCTCATTTTAAATATATTTAACCATAGCTCACCATACGGGTTTTCTCTTGCTCCTGTCTGTGTTTTAGTAGTTCCTCCATCTTCAGCTCATCCTCCAGCACCTGAACCAGGTCGTTCTCATAGCACTCCTCCTCAACTCCACCAGTGTTCCTGCCACCAACACTATGGAGGTACATCCAACATTACCATACTAAAATCTACTGTATATGATTGCGCAGCCTTTATAGATTCCTAGATTCCTAGATCTGCACCAGTGCTTGACGTGGACTGAAATAGGTGCCAGTACTCATTTTGGGTGCCGGTACCATTTATATTCAGGTGCAGGAACCCCTCAATACTTTTGAGCTAATATTCTATTTGAGGTGCAAGAACTCAGTTCCGGTGAGCTTCTGCCCAAGTCAAGTACTGATCTGCATACTGCATACTGCATACTGCATCAAATCATACTTTATTTGTCACATGCGCTGATATACAACAAGTGTAGACCTTACCGTGAAATGCTTACTTACAAGCCCTTAACCATCACTGCAGTTCAAGAAGAGTTAAGAAAATATTTACCAAATAAACTAAAGTAAAAAATGTAAAATAATAAAAAGTAACACAATAACATAACAATAACGAGGCTATATACAGGGGGTACTGGTACTGAGTAAGTGTGCGAGGGTACGTACAGTTTAGTTTAGGTAATTTGTACATGTAGGCAGGGGTGAAGTGACTATGCATAGATAATAAACAGCGAGTAGCACCAGTGTACAAAACAAATGGAGGGGTGTGGGGGTCAATGTAATAGTCCGGTGGACATTTGAGAAATTGTTCAGCAGTCTTATGGCTTCGGGGTAGAAGCGACTGGAGTCTCTGACAATTTTATGGACTTTCCTCTGACACCGCCTATTATATAGATCCTGGATTGCAGGAAGTTTGGGCTCTGAAGCGCCTTACGGTCAGACGCCGAGCAGTTGCCATACCAGACGGTGATGCAATCGGTCAAGATGCTCTCGATGGTGCACCTGTAGAACATTTTGAGGATCTGAGGACCCATGCCAAATCTTTTCAGTCTCCATAGGAGGAAAAGGCTTTGTCATGCCCTCTTCACGACTGTCTTGGTGTGTTTGGACCATGATAGTTTGTGGGTGATGTGGACACCAAGGAACTTGAATTTTCGACCCACTCCACTACAGCCCCGTCGATGTTAATGGAGGCCTGTTTGGCCTGCCTTTTCCTGTAGTCCACGATCAGCTACTTTGTCTTGCTCACATTGAGGGAGAGATTGTTGTCCTGGCACCACACTGCCAGCTCTCTGACCTCCTCCCTATAGGCTGTCTCATCATTGTTGGTGTTCAGGCCTACCACTGTTGTGTCGTCAGAAAACTTAATGATGGTGTTGGAGTCGTGTTTGGCCACGCAGTCGTGGGTGAACAGGGAGTACAGGAGGGGACTAAGTACACACCCCTTAGGGGCCCCCGTGTTGAGGGTCAGCATGGCAGACACTTTCGTTGCCTAACCATACCAACTGGGGGCGGCACGGCAGCAAGTCCAGGATCCAGTTGCAGAGGGAGGTGTTTAGTCCCAGGGTCCTTAGCTTAGTGATGAGCTTCGTGGGCACTGTGGTGTTGAATGCTGAGCTGTAGTCAATGAACAGCATTCTCACATAGGTGTTTCTTTTGTCCAGGTGGGAAAGGACAGTGTGGAGTGCGATTGAGATTGCGTCATCTGTGGATCTGTTGGGGCGTTATTCAGATTTTAGTGGGTCTAGGGTATGCGGGAGGATGCTGTTGATGTGAGCCATGACCAGCCTTTCAAAGCACTTCATGGCTACCGAAGTGAGTACTACGGGGCGGTAATCATTTGGGCAGGTTACCTTCACTTCCTTGGGCACAGAGACTATGGTGGTCTGCTTGAAACATGTAGGTATTATAGACTCAGTCAGGGAGAGGTTGAAAATGTCAGTGAAGACACTTGACAGTTGGTCCGCGCATGCTTTGAGTACACGTCCTGGTAATCCATCTGGCCCCTCAGCTTTGTGAATGTTGCGGATGCGGATGTTGCCTGTAATCCATGGCTTCTGGTTGGGATATGTACGTACGGTCACTGTGGGGACGACGTTGTCGATGCACTTATTGATGAAGCCGATGACTGAGGTGGTGTACTCCTCAATGCCATTGGATGAATCCCGGAACATATTCCTGTCTGTGCTAGCAAAACAGTCCTGTAGCGTAGCATCAGCGTCATCTGACCACTTCCGTATTGAGTCACTAGTACTTCCTGCTTTAGTTTTTGCTTGTAAGCAGGAATCAGGAGGATATAATTATGGTCAGATTTGCCAAATGGAGGGCAGGGGAGAGCTTTGTATGCATCTCTGTGTGTGGAGTAAAAGTGGTCTAGAGTTTGTTTTCCTCTGGTTGCACATGTGACATGCTGGTAAAAATGTGGTAAAACGGATTTAAGTTTGCCTGCATTAAAGTCTCCGGTCACTAGGAGCGCCCCTTCTAGGTGAGCATTTTCTTGTTTGCTTATGGACTTATAGATTTGGTTGAGTGTGGTCTTAGTGCCAGCATCGGTCTGTGGTGGTAAATAGACGGCTATGAATAATATAGATGAGAACTCTCTAGGTAGATAGTGTGGTCTACAGCTTATCATAAGGTACTCTACCTCAGGCGAGCAATACCTCGAGTCTTCTTTAATATTAGACAAAAAGACACACACCCCCACCCCTCGTCTTACCAGACGTAGGTTCTCTGTTCTGCCGGTGCATGGAAAATCCCGCCAGCTCTATATTATTTGTGTCATTGTTCTGCCACGACTCGGTGAAACATAAGACATTACAGTTCTTAATGTCCCGTTGGTAGGATAATCACAATCGTAGGTCATCAATTTTATTTTCCAATGATAGCATGTTAGCAAGTAGAATGGATGGCAGTGGGAGTTTACTCGCTTGCCTATGGATTCTCAGAAGGCAGCCCGATCTGCGTCCTCTTTTACTCTGTCTTTTCTTCACGCAAATGACCGGGATCTGGGCCTGTTCCCGGGAGAGCAGTATATCCTTCGCGTCGGACTCGTTAAAGGAAAAAGCTTCTTCCAGTTCGTGGTGAGTAATCCCAGTTCTGATGTCCAGAAGTTATTGTTGGTCATAAGAGATGGTAGCAGCAACATTATGTACAAAATAAGTAAAAAAATAAGTTGTAAACAATGCAAAAAAAACTAACAAAATAGCACAATTGGTTAGGAGCATGTAAAACGTCAGCCATCCTCTTTGGCGCCATCTATACAATGGCATACTGTATTTACCGTGGTTTAGTGGTCATCTGTGCTAGAAGATCGGAAGTGGGAGAGGAGACCAGTTCCATGTTGCTCTCTGTCTCACTTCCAGCCTCTGAGGGAGACAACACAGCGTTAAAATGTTGCAAGGATGAGCAAAGTATACTTTCAAAAGTCAGATAGAAACAGTGAGACTATAGTATCACCTGAATTGAGCTCTTTAACCAATGAAGACATGGTGTTGGTGATGGAGTCAGCAGCAACAAGAAGGTCATTTCTCAAGTTTCTCCTGGGGCCTGGAGATAGAACAGAGCCTCTGTGAAGACTGCGGCTCTCCAGAACCAGAGTAGGCCAATCCACTCTCATCTGTAAAGTTGTGTATGTGTGTGTGTGTGTGTGTGTGTGTGTGTGTGTGTGTGTGTGTGTGTGTGTGTGTGTGTGTGTGTGTGTGTGTGTGTGAGTGAATACATGCACGTGTGTATTACCCTGAGCGAAGGCCTCCTGCACGTCTCCTCCCACACCCATGAGTGAGTCCTGAGGGGTGTGAGTGGGTGTGGTGCCAGCAGACTCTGACTGGGTTGGCATGGGGATGGGCCGGCTGACTGCGTGGCTGGGGGATGAGCGGGGGGAGCCAGGCCCCTGAGTCTGAAACAGGAAGTAGGGGTTTTAGTGTGACTCTAGGTGTCCCTTCCTGTCACTGTTTCAGTGGTAGTATTTGTAGTAGTAGTAGTAGTAGTAGTATTAGTAGTAGTAGTAGTACACCAGTGCAGTAACAACCAGTGATTATCTTGATCAACATTGATCTATCTAATGTTGGTGGAGCTATTTTTATACTGAATGATTCCGTTATGAATCTCTATAGGTCTGTATGGGGAAAGTAAAGTGGGGATTGTAGTTTCAAGGTCCTAATCATCATCACTGCTTAAAACCTCCAAGAAATGTATGTTATCATTCCCATATGTCAATTACAATGTTATAAGACTCAGTAATGGAGCAAAAAATCCTCAAGTTCAGACCAGCTGTGCTGAAAAAGCTGTTAGGTTATGCATATAAAAAAAATATTCAAAAAAATACATCCATAATTGGTGAGCAACAAACATTGCACACATGCCATAATGAATTGTAAGTTCATTTAATAGCACTTTTCATTAAATCAAAATTATCTAAATATTTAACATGCTGTTAGTTCAACTGACTGCTGCATTTTCATTTCCAATGAGAGCTGATCACATATTGTCAGCAAAACCACAAACAAACAGAATATATTCACATTCATTTGTCCCCAAGTCTCTTCACATCTCTTTGAAAGAAGCATTAGTTATTTTTAGGTTTTACAGACAGACTTACAGCTTGCTTCCTTTCCTCCTCCTGTTAAGAAAAAATGTTATTCATTTACCGTCCCAAAAAACACACAATAGCATAATCATTCAATGAAGACAATTTCTTTCACATGTAAAAACCTATTGGGATTTTCTGCCTAGGCCTAAAGCAAGTCTGATGCTAGCATGCTAATGCTAGGTAGGGCTAACTGGATTTGCATTGATCCTTTCAGTTGAGTAATTCGATTGATAGCCTTACCACTTAAGCCAGTAGAGTAAGCAGTTTATGTCAGAATTCTTAAACCCCTTTCTCTATCCATTATTGTTGTGACTGACTCTCCGGCTGAATATTATCCTATATACTGTTTTATTATGTGAAAGTGATGTTGATTGTATATTGTCAGTGGTCATAATCCACTGTCCTTGGGTAGACAGACCAGAAGAAGGTCTGTTAAATCATATATCTCGATATCTTAACATGGAAGAAACTGGGGAACACAAAGTCATTTTTGATAAAGACAGAGTTATGGGCTATGGTCAGAGGATGAGAAGGGAAGACCTGTCAAGACCAGAGTAACGCCTCAGGATTTACTAACACCAGGGAAGTTCCTTAGTGAAAGTTGAACAAGTGCGCCCTCTAGTGGGCAAATAATGAAACGTGCATTCTATTTTCTCTCCTCCCCAGTCCCTCCAGGATTTAGCTGGAGGGATATTTGTGGGCAGAAATGCTTGATTTTGCAGCGGCTATTCTGATATTTAGCATGGTAATATGCAATGATTTTGTCCAATTAATCGCAAAAAATGCGCTGACGAGGGAACGTTTGTTGACGTTTGACTTGATTGAACCATATTGGCCCAGCGTCGTTAGGGTTTGGCCGGGGTAGGCCGTCATTGTAAATAAGAATTTGTTCTTAACTGACTTGCCTAGTTAAATAAAGGTTAAATAAAAATAAAAAAATGTGGTAAATGTGCGCTGAATGGTTGAAATTGCGAGCCCTCTTTTTGTACTGCGCTGCAGGGCCAGTTTTATGCAGAAATAGTGCGGTGATTGGTCAAATTTTCAAGCCCTCGCAAATACATTTGCAAAAATGTTGCGATCACAGAATCGCGATTTCTGGAGGGGACTGAGTAGGCCTACATTATAGTAGAAATGAAACTGTATTGCATGCACAGTGCGTTTCTTACGCACCTTCAGCAGCAGCATCAGCTGCTCCAGCTGTACCATGAGTTCCCTGCGACTCTCCTGCAGAGCAGACATCCTCTGCTCCAGCTCATCTTTGCGTTGCCTGGTTGAGGAAAAACAACAATAATATATATATGTACCCACTACATGACCAAAATATGTTGACACCTGCTCATCGAACATCTCATTCCAAAATCATGGGCATTAATATGGAGTTGGTCCCCCCTTTGCTGCTATAACAGTCTCCACTCTTCTGGGAAGGCTTTCCACTAGATGTTGGAACATTGCTGCGGGGAGTTGCTTCCATTCAGCCATTCATTAATGAGGCCTGGCACTGATGTTGGGTGATTGGTTCTGGCTCGCAGTCAGTGTTCCAATTCATCCGAAAGCTGTTCGATGGGGTTGAGGTCAGGGCTCTCTGCAGGCCAGTCAAGTTCTTCCACACCGATCTCAACAAACCCTTTCTAAATGGACCTCGTTTTGTGCACGGGGGCATTGTCATGCAGAAACAGGAAAGGGCCTTCCCCAAACTATTGGCACAAAGTTGGAAGCACAGAATCGTCTAGAATGTCATTGTATGCTTTAGCTTTAAGATTTCCCTTCACTGGAACTAAGAGGCCTAGCCCGAACCATGAAAAAGAGCCCAAGACCAAAAAGTGCTCTTCACTGAAGATTCGCAGTTTTGTCTCACCAGGGGTGATGGTCGAAGTTGCGTTTATCGTCGAAGGAATGAGCTTTACACCGAGGCCTGTACTCTGGAGCGGGGTCGATTTGGAGGTGGAGGGTCCGTCATGGTCTGGGGCGGTGTGTCACAGCATCATCGGACTGAGCTTGTTGTCATTGCAGGCAATCTCAACACTGTGCGTTACAGGGAAGACATCCTCCTCCCTCATGTGGTACCCTTCCTGCACGCTCATCCATACATGACCCTCCAGCATGACAATGCCACCAGCCATACTGCTCGTTCTGTGCGTGATTTCCTGCAAGACAGGAATGTCAGTGTTCTGCCATGGCCAGCGAAGAGCCCGGATCTCAATCCCATTGAGCACGTCTGGGGCCTGTTGGATCGGAGGGTGAGGGCTAGGGCCATTCCCCCCAGAAATGTTAGGGAACTTGCAGGTGCCTTTGTGGAAGACTGGGGTAACATCTCACAGCAAGAACTCTCAAATCTGGTGCAGTCCACGAGGAGGAGATGCACTGCAGTACTTAATGCAGCTGGTGGCCACACCAGATACAGACTGTTACTTTTGATTTTGACCCAATTTCTGTTCGTCACATGTCTGTGGAACTTGTTCACTTTATGTCTCAGTTGTTGAATCTTGTTATGTTCATACAAATATGGACACATGTTAAGTTTGCTGAAAATAAACGCAGTTGACAGTGAGGACATTTCTTTTTTTGTTGAGTTTATATGCACACATTTAAATGTCCATTTACATGGTAAGATTTTTTTTTTTTAAAGAAACTTGATATGGGTCTACCTGAGAAGACGTAGCTCGGCCAGCAGAGTGGGGTTCTGTTGGGCGGTGCCCGTTGGCGGCTGGGAGGCCTGCTCGTGCTGCACTCGCAGGCGCTGGATCTCTTGCAAGATCTCTCTGTGATACACACGTACACACATGCCAGTTGAAGCTAGTATATCACATATGTAAACTTTCTGAAGTATAACTGAACAAAAATATAAACGCAACATGTAAAGTGTTGGTCCCATGTTTCATGAGCTGAAATAAAAGATCCCAAAATGTTCCATACGCACAAAAAGCTTAATTCACTCAAATGTTATGCACACATTTGTTTACATCCCTGTTAGTGAACAATTCTCGTTTGCCAATATAATCCATCCACCTGACAGGCGTGGCATATCAAGAAGCTGTTTAAAATGATCATTACACAGGTGCACCTTGTGGTGGGGACAATAAAAGGACACTCTAAAATGTGCAGTTTTGTCACACAACACAATGCCACAGATGTCTCAGGTTTTGAGGGAGCGTGCAATTGGCATGCTGACTGCAAGAATGTCCACCAGAACTGTTGCCAGATAATTTACCATAAGCCGCCGAAACTGAGGAGGAGTATTTCTGTCTGTAATAAAGCCCCTTTGTGAGCGAAAATTCTGATAGTCTGCGGCTGGCTCCCCAGGGGGTGGGCTTGGCTCCTAAGTGGATGGGCCTATGCTCTCCCAAGCCCACCCATAGCTGCGCCCCTGCCAAGTCATATGAAATCCATAGAATAGTGCATAGAATAATCCATAGAAATCCATAGAATTATTTATATATTTAAATTGAATGATTTCCTTCAATGAACTGTGACTCAGGAAAATCGTTGAAATTGTTGAATGTTGCATTTATATTTTTGTTCAGTATGGTTTTGTTTTGTGCAATTCAGATGGTGTGTTTTGGCTTACAGGTGGGGGGTCTAGGGACGGCAGGTAACCTAGCGGTTAGAGTGTTGGGCCAGTCACCAAAAGGTTGCTTGTTTGAATCCTCTAGCTGACAAGGTGAAAAATCTGTTGATGTGCCCTTGAGCAAGGGACTTCAACCTAATTGTTCCAGGGTCGCTGTTGATAATGGCTGACCCTGGCCGTGAACCAGTCTTAGGGGGAGTTGGGATATGCAAAAAACAGATTTCCAGTTCACACATGCATATAATATACAAACTTGTACATGTGTGAAATAGGACATTTCCTAAGCACCAAATTATTATTATTATTATTAACAGCTAGCTTGACTACATTAAGTCTACCACAACCACATCAAGTAATTTGACTTGCTGTCAAATATTTCTGGTACTACCATGAAAACAGGGCTACAGCCAAGGGCTGTCACTAGGGTTGGGAAGTATACCATATATACCGTATTCCTCAGTATTTTGAAATGCTCACGGTATGATTTTCAATACCGTAGAAAAAATGTGTGGTTTGTTTTTGAATACATTTTGAAATTTGTACTTTTTAAATAAATACCTGCAGTCAACTTGTGCATTAATAGATGAAGCAAATCGCATTTTTCATTTCACCTGTTAGATAATGTTTTATCATGAAGCTTACCGGTAGTTCACCAAAACAGCTGTTGAGCCAGTCACGTGTGGTTGTTAACAAAGAAGCAAAACAGAGTCATATTCCTCTGCAGCGCAAGTTAGTGAGGTGATCAAGTTAAACTTGTATGAAATTGACTGTTTGTCAGCTATATATCTTATCGCTATTAAGTTACCAAATAACTATTTAAGATGTACCAAATAAATTCTCTCCAGCTGCGTATTTGGTTTTCTAACTTGCTAGCCAAGGGGCTAATGTTACCTTGCAAGATCAAGCTTCTTAAATCTTGGTAATAGTAGAGACAATCCACTCCTAGCTTGACATCCCTGCCATCTTATATTTGTTTTGTGTGTGCAGCAAACTGTGAGTAAGTAGCCTTTCGAGAATCTTGAATAACTTTATGAGCTCGTTAGCATTTACCTAGCATCCACTATATACTTAGTATTTGTTAGCATCTGGTTAGCTTTTTGGTAACTGAATTCTTGGGGGCTTTTTTCCTATGCGCCCGGCCCGCCACAGGAGTCGCTAGAGTAGATGGGACAAGGAGATCCCGGCCGGCCAAACCCACCCCTAACCCGGACGACGCTTGGCCAATTGTGCGTCGCAACATGGGTCTCCCAGTCATGGCCGCCTGCAACACAGCACGGTATCGAACCAGGATCTGTGGTGATGCAGTGCCTTAGACCGCTGCGCCATTCGGGAGGCCCATTGTTTGTTTTTTTTAACATTGAGAGAGAAAAAAATAACACCCCATGTTGCATCACCGGTATGAACATGTATAATCGTGTAACCGACAATTATGGACAATAACTGAAAAAACGTCACAATCGTAATAATACATTCATTTTAAAAGAAGGGGAGTTCAACTTTATATTCAAGTAGATATAGTTTACCCAATAGCAGTTTAATTTGTACAAGTGGGTAAAGTTTGGTGCCATTCTGCTCATTTTACGAGCAGAACGGCACGGTCGGGAGGATAAGCTTAATTTCCAAAAGTTCCAAGCGGTCAAAACCATTCATCAAAGCTGTGTTGTTGCATTTATTAGTGGCGTAGCTAATTTTGAAAGATGCATTACAAGTTCAAAACAATTATGATGACAATTATGATAATAACCGTGGCTATTTGCATGACAATTGACTGTTACCCAAAATTCCGTAATCGTCACAGCCCTACTACAGCCTATTAGAATAACTTGCGATCACAGCTTGTGTGAGAAGCACATGGGGTAGAACATTATGTAAGTTATCACCATTCTTGTAATTTGGCACGATTGGCAGGGTTGGAAAAAAGAGGCGAACAGAGAGAGAAAAGCGAATTAAGAGGGAATCCATCCCTGACCTGTTTTTGCTCTCCAGCTCGGCAATAAGCTGCCTCTGCTGCTTGTTGGCGTCCAGAGAGAAAGAGATGTCGTTGGGGACCCTCTGCTGCTGGGCTTGTTGCTGTAAAACACAGAGACACGTGACATTATCATGACATTACCATAACACACAGAGACACATGACATTATCATGACATTACCATAACACACAGGGACACATGACATTATCTACTGTACTGAGGTTAATCCTGCTGATGTTATTTCCTTATTCAATGCTACTCATAAACCACCACATATGCTTAGGGGCACAAGTTTTTCCTGACTGGGTGACCTGACTCAGGGCCCACGCTCAACTTTTATCTTCAGAGACAGGCAATTGGAACAAAATGTGTATTTGTGTTGTGCACATAAAGATGTCAGGTGTTTTCATGGTGTTTTCATGGTGTTTTCTCCCTCTATGCCCTCAGATAGCATGTGTCTCACCGCGGCGGCTGAGTCAGAGGCCAGTCTAGCAGCATAGCGGGCGATGAGACTGTGCTCTTCATCCTGGTGGTTACTGCTCTCCAGCAAACTGTTTACAGGTGGAAAGAGGAGAGGAGACAGAGTCACACTTCCACCTACATATTTACCGCAGCCAAATATAAAAAGTAGTTCTGTACTTACTTACATTACTGTATATACATTGGGAAAGAATATTTCATGGGAATTTCCTCATGGAAATGATAATTGGAACAGTGTATCTTTATGATTGTTTAGTTAAGTATAATGCACAGTATTTACATGCAAACACTGGTAGTTTGTTTGTCAATTGGTGATGCTATTTAGGGACAAATCATAGCCATTTTGCCAAAGCCTTAAAGCAGCTAGATACCAACGCGCGCGCACACAAACACACACACACACACACACACACACACACACACACTATACGCACTAAAGAACAACATTAAGCTTATACAAATGCTAAGGAAGGTAACATGCAGTTGAAACTGTAAGTATTTTTCATCTGCAGAAAGATCTCTAAGATGATACTACTGCACAGAGTCAAGAGACGCGGAGGCAGCAGGAGAGAGGAACAGCAAGGACTAAAGCAGATGATTCCTACAATCTTAGCACCCTTACAAAATAGTCCATTTGGATGGATACTTCAGTAAACGGTCAGTAGCTTCCACTGGATAATTTTGTTAAGGTCTGAGTTTCCTTTCAGAGAAAAGGAACAATTCCAATACTGTAGAAAACTTTGAGATGTATTGTACAGCATTTATTGCAACTCATGAACGCACTAAAGTCCAAGAATCGAAATCCAATCAAACTATTTAATGTAACGGTCCAAGTTGTTCTAATAGAGGACCAACATAAACACACAGATGTTCTCTGAAAATAACTGACTACTGCCACTTATCAAATTAAAGGAAAAGCAGCAAATTCTAAGCTGTCATCAAAAGCACATTAAAATGACAATTCTAGGGCAGTAAACTAGATTTTTACTATGTGAAGAGCAAAACAAATGCAACTTTCTACAGCCCTGTAACATCTTAATGAGCAAGACAATGTTGATTTAGCCTTCAAAAATGATTGCTAAGTAGCACAACAGCTGGCAAAAGCATTATGGTGTATGAAAAAAGTGTTACATTTTCTAATGGCTTAGCTACATTACTGTATGTCAGCTGTTAAAAGACAAGTCAATGGTTTGTGAATAGACATTCTTCATTTATTCTGCTTGACGTGAGTAGTGTATGCAGTATTAAGGCTTGTAGCTCCAATTAATAAAGGGAGAGCCGTGCCAGGGGTGGTGTAAATACAATGTGAATACAGTGGCTTCAGAAAGTATTCAAACCCCTTGACTTTTTCCACATTTTGTCGTTGCAGCCTGAATTTAAAATTGATTACAATTAGACGTTGTGTCTCTGGCCAATACACAATACCCCATAATGTCAAAGTGGAATTATGTTTTTATAATTTTTTACGAATTAATTAAAAATGAAAAGCTGTTTTCAGTCAATAAGTATTCAACCCCTTTATTATAGCATTCCTAAATAAGTCCAGGAGTAAAACTTTGCTTAACAAGTCACATAATAAGTTGCATAGACTTTGTGTGCAATAATAGTGTTTCAAATTGCTATATATTTTTGGGGGGTTTACTTTTACCCCTTTTTCGTGATATACAATTGGTATTTACAGTCTTGTCCCATCGCTAGCAGCCGGAGTCAGCTTGCAGGCGCCCGGCCCGCCACAAGGAGTCACTAGACCGCAATGGGACAAGGAAATCCCAGCCAGCCAAACCCTCCCCTAACCCAGACGATGCTGGGCCAATTGCGCACCGCCTCATGGGTCTCCCGGTCACAGCCGGCGGTGACACAACCTGGGATCAAACCAGGTTGACCGTTGCGCCACACGGAAGGCCCTTAACATGATTTTTGATTGACTACCTCATCTCTGTACCCCCTCAGTTGAGCAGTGAATTTCAAACACAGATTCAACCACAAAGACGAGGGAATTTTTCCAAAGGCACCTATTGGTATATGGGTAAAAAATGCAGGCATTGCATACATCCCTTTGAGCAAGGTGAAAATATTAATTACACTTTGAATAGTGTATCAATACGCTACAAAGTTACAGGCGTCATTTCTAACTCAGTTGCCGGAGAGGAAGGAAACCCCTTCAGTATTTCAGCATGAGACTAATGGTGACTTTAAAACAGTTACAGAGTTTAATGGCTGTGCAAATGGCTGTGTAAAACTATTCCAAAACATGTGTTCTGTTTGCAATAATACAAACTGTTACGTTTGGAGCAAATCCAACACAACACATCACTTAGTACCACTCTTCATATTTTCAAGCATGGTCGTGGCTGCATCATGTAATGGGTATGCTTGTCATCAGCAAGGACCAGGGAGTTTTTTTAAAGATAAAAATAAACAGAATAGAGGTGCAAGGAAAACCTGGTTCAGTCTGCTTTCCAATAGACACCGGGAGACAAATTCACCTTTCAGCAAGACAATGACCTAAAACACAAGGCCAAATATACACTGGAGTTTCTTACCAAGATGACATTGAATGTTCCTGAGTGGCCTAGTTATACAGTTGAAGTCGGAAGTTTACATACACCTCAGCCAAATACATTTAAACTCAGTTTTTCACAATTCCTTACATTTAATCCTAGTAAACATTCCCTGTCTTAGGTCAGTTAGGATCACCACTTTATTTTAAGAATGTGAAATGTCATAATAATAGTAGAGAGAATGATTTATTTCAGCTTTTATTTCTTACATCACATTCCCAGTGGGTCAGAAGTTTACATACACTCAATTAGTATTCGGTAGCATTGCCTTTAAATAGTTTAACTTGGGTCAAACGTTTCAGGTAGCCTTCCACAAGCTTCCCACAATAAGTTGGGTGAATTTTGGCCCATTCCTCCTGACAGAGCTGGTGTAACTGAGTCAGGCTTGTAGGCTTCCTTGCTCGCACATGCTTTTTCAGTTCTGCCCACAATTTTTCTTTAGGATTGAAGTCAGGGCTTTGTGATGGCCACTCCAATACCTTGACTTTGTTGTCCTTAAACCATTTTGCCACAACTTTGGAAGTATGCTTGGGGTCACTGTCCATTTGGAAGACCCATTTGCGACCAAGCTTTAACTTCCTGACTGATGTCTTGAGATGTTACTTCAATCTATCCACATAATTTTCCTGCCTCATGATGCCATCTATTTTGTGAAGTGCACCAGTCCCTCCTGCAGCAAAGCACCCCCCAACATGATGCTGCCACCCCCGTGCTTCACAGTTGGGATGATGTTCTTCGGCTTGCAAGCCTCCCCCTTTTTCCTCCAAACATAACGATGGTCATTATGGCCAAACAGTTCTATTTTTGTTTCATCAGACCAGAGAACATTTCTCCAAAAAGTACAATCTTTGTCCCCATGTGCAGTTGCAAACCGTAGTCTGGCTTTTTATGGCGGTTTTGGAGCAGTGGCTTTTTCCTTGCTGAACGGCCTTTCAGGTTATGTCGATATAGGACTCGTTTCACTGTGGATATAGATACTTTGTACCTGTTTCTTCCAGCATCTTCACAAGGTCCTTTGCTGTTGTTCTGGGATTGATTTGCACTTTTCGCACCAAAATACGTTCTCTAGGAGACAGAACGCGTCTCCTTCCTGAGGAGTATGACAGCTGCGTGGTCCCATGGTGTTTATACTTGCGTACTATTGTTTGTACAGATGAACTTGGTACCTTCAGGCGTTTGGAAATTGCTCCCAAGGATGAACCAATTTGAAGGTAGGTCTTGAAATACATCCACAGGTACACCTTCAATTGACTGAAATGATGTCAATTAGCCTATCAGAAGCTTCTAAAGCCATGACATAATTTTCTGGAATTTTCCAAGCTGTTTAAAGACACAGTCAACTTAGTGTATGTACACTTCTGACCCACTGCAATTGTGATAGTGAATTATAAGTGAAATAATCTGTCTGTAAACAATTGTTGGAAAAATTACTTATGATATGCATACAGTAGATGTCCTAACCGACTTGCCAAAACTATAGTTTGTTAACAAGAAATTTGTGGAGTGGTTGAAAAACGAGTTTTAATGACTCCAACCTAAGTGTATGTAAACTTCCGACTTCAAATGTAGTTTTGTCTTAAATTGGCTTGAAATTCTATGGCAAAACTTGAAAATGGCTATCTAGCAATGATCAAAAAACAACTTGACAGAGCTTGAAGAATTCTAAAAAGAACGTGCAAATATTGTAAAATCAAGCTGTGCAAAGCTCTTAGAGACTTACCCAGAAAGATTCACAGCTGTAATCGCTGCCAAAGGTGATTCTAACATGTATTGACTCAGCGGTGTGAATACTTATGTAAATTCGATATTTCTGTTAATTTTCAATAGATTTGCTAAAATTTCTTACATTTTTTTCTCACTTTGTCATTATGGTATATTGTGTGTAAATGGGCGAGAGAGAAAAAATATTTGATCCATGTTGAATTCAGGCTATAACACAACAAAATGTGGAATAAGTGAAGGGGTAAGAATATTTTCTGAAGGCACTCTAGCTAGTAGTTTCCACTGTTACTTTACAGACAGAGGAATCCAGACTAACCATGACGTAGGGTTGTGTTGTAGGAGATTCACATACAGCCCAATGAGAACATGTTCATCAGCCAGTCTATCGGCCACATCGAGACTGTAGTTTAACCTGGAACAGTGTAGGGTTTCAGAACACAAACACAAACGACACACATGATGAGAACAAGGAGAAAGGAGTACCGGACAAGAACAGGTCTGGAGAGAGACAGAATGTCTTCTCAGTCATTGAATGATCAATAGAAGAAAACACTAAACTGTTTTATGCTATCCCTGTTGTATTCTCTTTTGATACTAATACTATGGATAGGAATGTGATGCTGTACCTGTACTGCATTTTCAAATAATTTACAGTACACAGAGAGAAAAAACATGCATTTATATCTCTAATCCTGTATCCTAATCCCTTTATGGGAATTTTATCTGAATAGACAGTGTTTAGGTTTTCAACTGTGAAAGTACTATAAGTAAATGAATGTCAAAACATTGATATGTCGTTCATTTGACATTTTGAAAAATGTGCTAAATAACCTATAGCTCCAAGATGCAAAGCGTAGTCATGCACTAACTGCCGCTCTGTCTGATAAAGCTAATGATTTCAATAAGATTGTCAAGACAAGAATGAGTGATTTTTTGCTAAGTACTGTTTGCTTACTACTGACTCACAAGACCAAAACCCCACCTTAACCACATCGTCAACAAATGACCCCATACAACCTCTACTAATCATCACATCCACTGAAGGTACATATCTTTATAAACCTGGCTCTATGAAAGGGGTCAGTGTTTAAACCAACGGAGCCTTTGTCTCTTTCCTTAGACTAGCATCAAGTACAGGTGCAGCTCCGATACATAGAGATGAGGACTCACTGACGCCAGATAACTATGCATGTAACTTCTCCTGTAACTTTCCCTGCCTCGCTCAGTGTGTGTGTGTGTATCTACCGTGCACTTATATTATTCCTGAGTCCAAGGCTGACATTACAAGCCAGCGAAACAGAAAATAAAAGGATATAAAAAGTAAGTCAAAAGGAGTGTAGTTGTATGTTAATCATTGTAAAATAAACTTTAGAGAGAGACTCCAAGCTAATATTAGTGACTTGCAGCAGTTAGTTTCACTCTCCCAGGTAACGTGGGACACGTATGAAAATGACTGTAATAGATACTCTATCCTAATGAATGGTCAATGGTCTTTATCATGCATGCACTATCTAGCATCTTTCAAATAGCCCCTTGAGTATCACTGTGTAAACCCATCTATACTGTAGGAAACCAGAAGAGTGAACGGCTCCACTGGGACAATGAGCACTACAGTGTACGCTCTATAATGACTATATCTACGTCTGACATGGCACCATATTCCCTATAATAGAGCCCCACAGGCCTGAGCATGGTCAAAAGTAATGCGCTATATAAGGAATATTGTTCCATTTCAATTAAAGCCTATATCTATCTAAATTAGTTTGTGCATGCATTTGAGTCACCAAACCATTCTCACAGGCAGTAGGCACCCTTGGGTCACTGGGTTACTTACCCCCTTCCTTTCAACAGATCTGGAGCAGCCCTAGCCAACTGTTTTCTCTGCTCAGCTTCATTATTCTTGGTATTATAAGGCAAGCTATTTACACCAGACAAAAGAGTGAGACCGCGAAACAATTGACCCAGACACACACAAACACAACACTCACACACACCTCCACCAACACTCTACCCTCTACCAACCAGCCAGATACATCCATATAGGTTTACAAAAATAAGGACTGGTTAGTAGAATTCATACTGGTATATGTGGACTTTCAGGGGACTTAAGTGGATGTAGTAATCTTTAATCATGACGAATATGTACAGTCAGGTAACCTGATTCTCTTTTTGAAGATTCTGCATAGGGCCTCGTTGCAGACTTTCTGATCTCAGATACTTACTTCTTAGTGGAGTAAGGGTTCCCTGACGTGGGCATGGAGTGGGAGAGCATGAAGTCATTGGTGCTGTTCATTGGTCTGGGAGGCCTGTGCAGGAGACAAACTTTATCATGTTCAAACAGCCAACATGACAGAGAGTCTGTGTGTGTGTGTGTGTGTGTGTGTGTGTGTGTGTGTGTGTGTGTGTGTGTGTGTGTGTGTGTGTGTGTGTGTGTGTGTGTGTGTGTGTGTGTGTGTGTGTGTGTGTGTGTGTGTGTGTGTGTGTGTGTGTCTGTGTCTTTCTGATCTAGGTCTCAGAAGGCTGAAGGAGCATTGAATGGGTCTGGGGAGTCAGGGCAGTTTCTGATTGTGACAATATTGTTATGTAAACAATGCGTGGGTGTGGATTCCCTCCTCACTCATCCAAAGGTCATTAACTCCTCATAATCTTATTGTTTACATGACCTAAAAAGGTATTCACATGTGACACAAAGGACAGTTGGGATAACTGATGCAGAAATCAGTAGTAAACTGCACACAAGTAGGTTGTGCTAAAATTGAAGTGCCTTTCAGGAGCTACAGGGCATAGTATACTGTATAAGGGCAAAATAATATTGCACTAGCTACTAGTAATATATTACACTACCTTCTATATTACTTGAGTTGATCTAATTAAATGTACTACAGGCATATTCTACATATTCTAGGCAAATATTCAAAGCAAACTTACCAAGTGTCTCTATTTTGCAGCAAGAAAAGAACAAAGACATTTGTTACGATCACCCATGCATGCACTACAAGGCCACAGTGAGTGGTACAACTGAATTCACTTCCACATGAAAAGGGTCTAGATGACCAAATCAATATTTGTCTGTCAGCCATTAGAATGAATTGCCACTCGTTTCCCACACTACAGATTGGGCTCAGCTTAGCTGTTAAGGGTTTGAATAAGAATGTATCAAAGACATACTGTAGTTCTAGAAGACCTTGTCTTCATATTGTCTTTGTTGATTTTCCAGCAAAAAAACTGAGCAAAGATAAAACATCTGTTTTACCATTTGTGGTTATTCCTACAGCTAACATGAATTGATCATGTGCATCCGACAACTGACTGATTGTTATTACTTGAGTGTTAGAAGCATGTAGTGTAATGTATATAAGGCAATTACAAAACATGTAGATATACAGTATGTACAATTCATAACATTTCAACATTTACTTTGGGGATAAGTGGCTAGTAAGGGATGATGGGATGGATATGAAATGTATTGAAATTGAAAAGGATGATTGTGGTATTGAATACATGTTTTACTATGTTACTGTAGGAATATAATAGAATACTTACACAACTTGCACCATACTTACACAATGTGGGCTAGGTTCAGAGGTTTCTCTGGCATGTCGGGAAACATAGGGTGTAAAGGTTCTCTGCTGGATGCACAGCTCAGAGACTTGCTGAGAGCATTAGATAACTTCTTAGCAGGCGATTTCTGGGAGAAACCCAAAAAGATGCTATGTCTGATTTCGGAGGGCAAGGAGAGGCACTTAAAAACAGAGTAATGACTTTCAAAAATTTGACAAAAATGTAAGAGAATCAAATCACAGTCTCATCATCATCCTCATAGCACTGCATTGGGTGAAGCAAAGCAGAATGGCTGCTGCACTGGCTGGCTGTCCTGATGCTGTCACGCCCCCCCACCCCCTCTCCCCACCTCCCTTACCCATGAAGTGTACTCCTTCATTTGGTGCTGGTTGCTATGGGAACCGCTGGCATGACCCCTCCAGAAGCAGTCCTGACACAGCTGGTAATTATGACATTGCTGGCAGCGGTAGCGGAAGCCCATCATACTCTCACTGTGGCAGTAAGAGCACTCGACCGGGTGGAACACTGCAGGGATGGAGGGAAAGGGTTGGAGGGGGGGGGCATGGCACACACACAAACATGTGCATGGGGATGCACGTACACACACAAACACACACACACGTGCATATATATACCACACACACAGACACACACACACCAAAGGTTGTTGATACAAATACATATTTGGTGCAACCAATATCTTTATAAAAACAATAGCACTGGGATGTTTTGCAGGTCTATTAGACAGCATTCTTTTGATTTACATCAAATAAGGGAGGGTGTTCTGTGATCATCAGTGTGTGTAGGACTTTAATTCTGTTGTCAGTTCCTTGTCATTCATGAGGGGTTGGGAGGTGGGCGATGGTGGAAGGCTGTGTGTGTGTGCTCGCGCTCGGGCATGGGTATGTGTGTTCCTGAGCATGTCCTGTATATCTACTGTGTAGTGACTCAATGCGATGATATGAGACAAAATGACCCATCATTCCTACCCGCCGCCAACCCATGAATGTGTTAAATATGCTGTGGTGGCGGTGGTGGCTCACCATTCTCCACATTAGCCAAGCGATGCATGAGTGGTAACCACACCAGACACTGAGGAGGAGGGTCTGACATCAGCGTGTCCAGGAATGTGTTGAGGGAGACCTTTTTCTGTCAACATACAGGAGAGAACGGGGTTACACATCACATACAGGTTTGGCATATGGGGTAGTACTAGAAAGAAAATACAGTAATATGATGGATGTTTTATACACAATTACAACATCCATCCACTATACAGTATCTATACCAATAGTGTGTTGTATACAGTGCATTCAGAAACTATTCAGACCCCTTCCCTTTTTCAACATTTTGTTAAGTTACAGCCTTATTCATCAATGTACACACAATACCCCATAACGACAAAGTGAAAACTGTTTTTTAGAAAAAAACTCAAATACATTATTTACAAGTATTCAGACCCTTTGCTATGAGACTCAAAATTGAACTCAGGTGCATCCTGTTTCTATTGATTCTCCTCGAGATGTTTCTACAACTTGATTGGAGTCCACCTGTGGTAAATTCAATTGATTGGACATGATTTGGAAAGGCACACACCTGTCTATGTAAGGTCCCACAGTTGACAGTGTCATGTCAGAGCAAAAACCAAGCCATGAGGTCGAAGGGATTATCCGTAGAGCTCCGAGACAGGATTGTGTCGAGGCACAGATCTGGAGAAGGGTACCAAAAAATGTCTGCAGCATTTGAAGGTCCCCAATAACACAGTGGCCTCCATCATTCTTAAATGGAAGAAGTTTGGAACCACCAAGACTCTTCCTAGAGCTGAGGGATCGGGGGAAAGGGGCCTTGGTCAGGGAGGTGACCAAGAACCCGATGGTCACTCTGACAGAGATCCAGAGTTCAGACCAAGCTTGTAGTGTCATACCCCAAAAAACTCGAGGCTGTAATCGCTTCCAAAGGTGTTTCAACAAAGTACTGAGTAAAGGGTTTGAATACTTATGTAAATGTGATATTTCATTATTCTTTTTATACATTTGCAAAAATGTCTAAAAACCAGTTTGCTTTGTCATTATGGGGTATTGTGTGTAGACTGATGAGGAAAAAAACAAAAATAATCAATTTTAGAATAAGGCTGTAACATAACAAAATGTGGAAAAAGTCAAGGGGTCTGAATACCTTCCAAATGCACTGTACATTCAATCAACAATTTACTTGAAAATTTATGTTCATGTTTTGTGTAGATGGGACTCTCACCTGCTGTGCAAAGCAAGTTCTTGTGGCTTGCTCAGTATAGCCAAAGGAAGGTGCCTCAAAAACAGTCATTGGTAATTTGAGAACCTCCCTCAGAAACTGGTCAAATTGGGAGTACACCATTATGCCACCAGGGTCTGATATCTGTGAAAAAATATCTGGGCAGAAAATGGGGGGGGCATTACTCCAAAATATATAATTAATTGATCAAATTAATTGTCAGCTGTCACCATTGTTAGCTAATTGCAGCAATAGGCAGTGCAATCACTGAAACAAAAACTAAAACAAATGAGAGCTGGGTAGCAATCCATAGTAATTACCACAAAACATAAGCTAAAATGCCCTAACCCTTCATTTATTTTCCCTATGAGTAGCTGTGGCTGCTCTGCTGCAATACATTAGTGGATTATGTAATAAGCCCTATCCTTTTTATTATAAATAATTACTTCTCCCAGCCATGAATAGTTATTTGGTATTTGTTTCATTATTTGTCCATTGTTGATATAGTCCAAACCTAATCCAAACCAATTGAGATGTTGTGGAAGGACATAAAACGAGCAGTTCATGCTTGAAAACCCCAAAATGTCGCTGAGTTAAAGCAGTTCTGCATGCAAGTGGGCCAAAATTCCTTCACAGCGATGTGAGAGATTGATTAACAACTATAGGAAGCATTTGGTTGCAGTCATTGCAGCTAAAGGTGACGCAACTCGTTTTTGAGTGTAAGGGGGAAATTACTTTTTCACACAGGGGCATTGGGTGTTGCATAACTTTGTTAATTAAATAAATATAAGTAGTATATATTTTTTTGTTATTTGTAAACTCAGGTTCCATTTATCTAATATTAGGTTTTGGTTGAAGATCTGATGACATTCAGTATCAAAAATATGCTACAATTTTGAAAATCAGAAAGGGGGCAAATACTTTTTCACGGGACTGTAGGCCTATGATACGTCAAAGGAACTGTAGCCTACTGTTCAGATGGGTTAAATGGAAACTGAAATTTAGATACTGACTGTAGGTCTACAACCTCTCACATAGCCTTAATATTAACTCCCTCAGAATTAAACATTTCTTGCAGTAAAATGATACACCAAATGTGGGCAACATTTTAACTTGGGAACAGGCGTGGAGAAATGTATTTATTTTGGCATCTTGAGAGAATGCGAATGTGCAGTTAGATATTGTCTGTGGAGGTGCTATCTTTATCAGCATCATAAAAGCTGATAATATTTCAACCACATAAAATATGCATCCAAGCCGAACTGAAATCTAATCAGAAACATGTTGGGTCGTTTTCACAGCTTTCTATTTCCTTACAACCGGTCAAGCTGATGTCATTTGGAAATGTTTCTAAGAAAATATTTCCCGTTTCTTTAGGGTTATTGCATTTTATCCCTGGTCCCTAAACATCTTTGCTCTATGAAAGAAGCAGAGATAACAGAGCAAACTTTACCAATCTCAACTAGATTGAAGCTTTCATTCTATCGATCCATTACATTATTCTGGTGAGCAAGGGTTTATTTTGTCTTCTAGGGCAACATACATTGAGTATACAAAACATTAAGAAATCTTTCCATGACAGACCGACCAGGTGAATCCAGGTGAAAGCTATGATCCCTTATTGATGTCACTTGTTAAATCCACTTCAATCACTGTAGATGAAGGGAAAGCGACCGGTTAAAGAAGGCTTTTTAAGCCTTGAGACAATTGAGACATGGATTGTGTATGTGTTCCATTCAGCGGGAAAAACAAAATATTTAAGTGCCTTTGAACCAGTGGAGACTGCTGAGGAGGGAGGACGGCTCATAATAATGGCTGGAACATTGCAAATGGAATGGCATTAAACCATGTGTTGGTTTGATACCGTTCCACTGATTCCGCTCCAGCCATTATCACGAGCCCGTCCTATCCAATTAAAAAGTGCCACCAGTGCTTTGAACGGGGTATGGTAGTAGGCACCAGGCACACTGGCTTGTGTCAAGAACTGCAACACTGCTAGGTGTTTCAATAATGGTCCACCACCTAAAGGACATCCAGCCAACTTGACACAACCGTAGGAAGCATTGGAGTCAACATCGGCCAGCATCCCTGTGGAACGCTTTCGACACCTTGTAGAGTCCATGCACCGACGAATTTAGCCTGTTCTGAGGCCAAAAGGTGTGGGTGCAACTCAATAATAGGAAGGTGTTCTTAATGTTTTGTACACTCAGTGTATAATAAGAGATGATAAGCTACATGTATCTAATTATAGACAATTTGACAAACAAATAGCCTACCAAAATGTCTGAAATGATATGCACAAACATATCTAAATCAGGCAAAAATATCCTACACCCCTGTCAAAAAATTCCTCCGCTGTCTCTGACTGTAGCCTACAGGGCATTTTCTGTCTTAGCAGGTTAGGGTCGGGTGCAGGCCTCAGATTTTCACTTTATCACATATAGTCCGGCGGTTGCAGATGTGTTATTAGCATTTGCGGGCGGGTGCAGGTGCACAAACAGCTAACCCACGCACCACTAATGCCCACATCATTCCAACACAGAAAAGCTGCTTTTAAGCATACTTAATTAGCATTTCTTGGAAGGAAAACTATTTCACTAATATTGTTATTAATTATAGGTAATATTTAATAGAAATCTGTAAACACTGGACAGTAATGTTGGGCAAATCATTCTCTGTAAATGATTAATTCATCTTCATCTTAATCTATTATCTTAAAAAAGATTAACCAAGTATCTTACATCTTAATTTATCCAAAATCTTCCCTCCGCAGATAGTTGCCAGGGCCATCTTCACAACAAAGACAGAGATTTTTCCGAGGCTTTCCCTAAAAGAATAAATGTATTTAGTATTTTTTCAGATTTTCAGAAAAAGTCAAGAATATGCAGTACAAGAATAATACCTGCAATAATCTAAACACTTTCACATTCAAGGTGCTACTCCTAGGATTCTTTTGGATTTTTGTATTATAATTTCTGAAAATGTCTATTAATATATCTGGCGCTAATAGTGGAATGATAGTGTTTCACAGTATGACTTACAGTCTTGTGAATGGTTGTGATACTCGCCTATTGATTTCTCCCACCGGCGCAGCATCTGTTGTCAAACTGGGAAAGCTGTTCTGACTTTGTGGCTGTGTTATCTAGTGGAAATCGCTCTGTCATTTCCTGGTTGCTACAATTCTACACTGTTCGCCCAATTTCAGTTTATGTGAGAAAATAAGGTCAGAACAGCTTTCCCGGTTTGACAGATGACACTCTGGCGGGAGAAATAAATAGATGAATATCACAGCCAATCACAACACTGGCGGGTAAGTAATACTGTGAAACAGTATTATTCCACTATTAGTGCCAAATATATTATGGACATTTTCTGAAATTACAACGCAAACATTACCAAAAATCCTATGTGTAGCATCTTTAAGTTGCTCTTATACACTTTAATTACAGCAGTAAAAACAAGCAAAAATGGTTCTGCATTTATCATCATCACTATGTCATTTTCACTGTTTACTTTCTCTTGTCTTTCGTCAGAACTAAAGATGTATCACTTGACACAAGACTATTGTGAGACCATTACATTGTTAAAACAACAGTCAGTCTGGATTTCGTTCTCCCATGAAAGACTGTGTGTGAACAGAATAATCACACATCAACAACGAAGTGGGGCACACACCACACACAAACACATGCAACACAATTGTTCCATCATCATGCTCAGTGACCGTCACACAGTGGCGGGGTCATGGTGGATACTCACGGGTCATAGGCAGCCAGCAGAAAGTTGAGCAGCATACTGATGGACTGTTCCACATTGATCTGGTGGGTGGTGGGCATGCGCTTGTTGAGCTGGTAGAAGATGGTGGAGAGTATTGCTTCCAGGCGAGCCACAGTGAACTCTGTGTTGAGGTCCATGGTGTTCAGGCCGTTCTCTCTGAACGCCTCAATCACATTCCAGATGTCCACCAAATGGACTGTGGAAAGACAGAATAGAAATGCACGGACACGTTTCCCTTTTAGCCACGTGTTTTTAGAGACACAAGACAATCCCAATCAAACCTCAGACAGAGGACATCACACCATACTCACGATTGCATTTCTTCTGAACGAATCTGAGTTTGCAAGCTGTTCTATACGTGGACAATCTTATGGAATCCAACTCTTGTGCCCCTGTAGGAAAAAAATACATAGGTATGCAAGGTAATATGACAGACAGTAACACAGGAATGCTGGTGATGATAGACTTTGTGGAGCTACTGGGGGAAGAGTGTTGCTTCACACACTGTCCATGCAGAGTGCATTCATGTGGTCATTAACAATAGATTCCTGTCTATTATTGCTAATGAAAATAAGCTGTGTTGGCCTATATTGGATCCTATACTGGAATCTTTCTTTGAAGTAGCATGGTAAATGACTTGGTAAATGTCATTAATAACCTGGTGAATGTTATTATTATGTATACAACAGTTATAATACTTTGAGTGTGGTTCACTACTTTTCAGAGATCGCCCTGTACACTTACGCATCTCTGCGAAAAGTTGTCGTCTCTCCGCCATTATGTCACCACTCCTCCCACGATCTTCAATCATTCTGATCAGGAGAGGAAAACAGATGATATGAGGGAAGGTTAGTGTTAGGACATAGACAAACACACTATCCAGGACACACTTCCACACTCCATCCCCCAGGTGGCAGTGTCTAAGTGCTGAGCCAAAGCTCGATAAGCATATCAGGTACTGTCAATTAGGATTGTCAGTCAATGTCCCAGCTTGCAAGCCACGAAGCTGCTGCTTTTGCTTGGTGGCCATCAGGCTTTCCGTTTGTTTTTGAGTCTTTAGTTTGGGCATGCCTTTGGTGTTTTTCCTTTTTGTACATATTTCCGTTTTGTCATCATCTGAGCAAATAATAATCTGCTTGGACTGGCCAACCAAGAGGTCAAGAGAGACAGAGCTAGCCTTGGACCAAGGTAAGGTTGCTGTCTCCCTGGGCACATGTGCATCCAACACGGTCCTCAAACACTGATTTCTCACATTCAAGCAGCCATTCATTCAGGTAACAGACCATGTAGCTAGGCCTAATACCCCTAGACATAACGAGTGCAGCAAATTCAGTAGGCTAGTTATTGGTTTCTTAAAACTATTCATGAGTAATGACTTAGCATGATTACACTCACTGGGCCATGACAGTTTGAATGAAAAGAATACATTTTTTTTTATTCTTTCAGTACTTGAGTCCTAATAGTGACACTTTTGTAATGGATCAATGATTAGGTCATTGTTGTGTGCAGACAATACAATATTGCTTCCCAGGGGGTCATTTTACAAAAACAATACATGAACGTAACACTACTAACTCAACAGCTTTAGTAGTTGTAGTATTACTCATAGTAGTGCTACTGTTCAGCCGCAACTACTATCATGTAATGTACACTACCGTTCAAAAGTTTGGGGTCACTTAGAAATGTCCTTGTTTTTGAAAGAAAAGCAAATTTTTTGTCCATTAAAATAACATCAAATTGATCAGAAAAAGAGTTTAGACATTGTTAATGTTGTAAATGACTATTGTTGCTGGAATATCTGCATAGGCGTACAGAGGCTCATTATCAGTAACCATCACTCCTGTGTTCCAATGGCACGTTGTGTTAGCTAATCCAAGTTTATCATTTTAAAAGGCTAATTGATCGTTAGAAAACCCTTTTGCAATTATGTTAGCACAGCTGAAAACTGTTGTGTTGATTAAAGAAGCAATAAAACTGGCCTTCTTTAGACTAGTTGAGTATCTGGAGCATCACCATTTGTGGGTTTGATTACAGGCTCAAAATGGCCAGAAACAAAGAACTTTCTTCTGAAACTCATCAGTCTATTCTTGTTCTGAGAAATGAAGGCCATTCCATGCGAGAAATTGCCAAGAAACTGAAGATCTCGTACAATGCTGTGTACTACTCCCTTCACAGAACAAGGCAAACCGGCTCTAACCAGAATAGAAAGAGGAGTGGGAGGCCCCGGTGCACAACTGAACAAGAGGACAAGTACATTCGAGTGTCTAGTTTGAGAAACAGACGCCTCACAAGTCCTCAACTGACAGCTTCATTAAATAGTACCCACAAAACACCAATCTCAACTAGAGGTCGACCGATTAATCGGAATGGCCGATTAATTAGGGCCGATTTCAAGTTTTCATAACAATCGGAAATCGGTATTTTTGGATGCTGTTTTTTTATTTTTTTTAACACCTTTATTTAACTAGGCAAGTCAGTTAAGAACACATTCTTATTTTCAATGACGGCCTAGGAACGATGGGTTAACTGCCTTGTTCAGGGGCAGAACGACAGATTTTTACCTTGTCAGCTCAGGGATTCAATCTTGCAACCTTACGGTTAACTAGTCCAACGCTCTAACCACCTGCCTCACGAGGAGCCCGCCTGTTACGCAAATGCAGTAAGAAGCCAAGGTAAGTTGCTAGCTAGCATTAAACTTATCTTATAAAAAACAATCAATCAATCAATCATAATCACTAGTTATAACTACACATGGTTGATGAAGCTTAACATCCTTATCATTTATCGCCCTCCAGGTTCCCTTGGAGAGTTCATCAATGAGCTTGACGCCCTGATAAGTTCCTTTCCTGAGGATGGCTCACCTCTCACAGTTCTGGGTGACTTTAACCTCCCCACGTCTACCTTTGACTCATTCCTCTCTGCCTCCTTCTTTCCACTCCTCTCCTCTTTTGACCTCACCCTCTCACCTTCCCCCCCTACTCACAAGGCAGGCAATACGCTTGACCTCATCTTTACTAGATGCTGTTCTTCCACTAATCTCATTGCAACTCCCCTCCAAGTCTCCGACCACTACCTTGTATCCTTTTCCCTCTCGCTCTCATCTAACACTTCCCACACTGCCCCTACTCGGATGGTATCGCGCCGTCCCAACCTTCGCTCTCTCTCCCCCGCTACTCTCTCCTCTTCCATCCTATCATCTCTTCCCTCTGCTCAAACCTTCTCCAACCTATCTCCTGATTCTGCCTCCTCAACCCTCCTCTCCTCCCTTTCTGCATCCTTTGACTCTCTATGTCCCCTATCCTCCAGGCCGGCTCGGTCCTCCCCTCCTGCTCCGTGGCTCGACGACTCATTGCGAGCTCACAGAACAGGGCTCCGGGCAGCCGAGCGGAAATGGAGGAAAACTCGCCTCCCTGCGGACCTGGCATCCTTTCACTCCCTCCTCTCTACATTCTCCTCTTCTGTCTCTGCTGCTAAAGCCAATTTCTACCACTCTAAATTCCAAGCATCTGCCTCTAACCCTAGGAAGCTCTTTGCCACCTTCTCCTCCCTCCTGAATCCTCCTCCCCCTCCTCCCCCCTCCTCCCTCTCTGCTGATGACTTCGTCAACCATTTTGAAAAGAAGGTCGACGACATCCGATCCTCGTTTGCTAAGTCAAACGACACCGCTGGTTCTGCTCACACTGCCCTACCCTGTGCTTTGACCTCTTTCTCCCCTCTCTCTCCAGATGAAATCTCGCGTCTTGTGACGGCCGGCCGCCCAACAACCTGCCCGCTTGACCCTATCCCCTCCTCTCTTCTCCAGACCATTTCCGGAGACCTTCTCCCTTACCTCACCTCGCTCATCAACTCATCCTTGACCGCTGGCTACGTCCCTTCCGTCTTCAAGAGAGCGAGAGTTGCACCCCTTCTGAAAAAACCTACACTCGATCCCTCCGATGTCAACAACTACAGACCAGTATCCCTTCTTTCTTTTCTCTCCAAAACTCTTGAACGTGCCGTCCTTGGCCAGCTCTCCTGCTATCTCTCTCAGAATGACCTTCTTGATCCAAATCAGTCAGGTTTCAAGACTAGTCATTCAACTGAGACTGCTCTTCTCTGTGTCACGGAGGCGCTCCGCACTGCTAAAGCTAACTCTCTCTCCTCTGCTCTCATCCTTCTAGACCTATCGGCTGCCTTTGATACTGTGAACCATCAGATCCTCCTCTCCACCCTCTCCGAGCTGGGCATCTCCGGCGCGGCCCACGCTTGGATTGCGTCCTACCTGACAGGTCGCTCTTACCAGGTGGCGTGGCGAGAATCTGTCTCCGCACCACGTGCTCTCACCACTGGTGTCCCCCAGGGCTCTGTTCTAGGCCCTCTCCTATTCTCGCTATACACCAAGTCACTTGGCTTTGTCATATCCTCACATGGTCTCTCCTATCATTGCTATGCAGACGACACACAATTAATCTTCTCCTTTCCCCCCTCTGATAACCAGGTGGTGAATCGCATCTCTGCATGTCTGGCAGACATATCAGTGTGGATGACGGATCACCACCTCAAGCTGAACCTCGGCAAGACGGAGCTGCTCTTCCTCCCGGGGAAGGACTGCCCGTTCCATGATCTCGCCATCACGGTTGACAACTCCATTGTGTCCTCCTCCCAGAGTGCTAAGAACCTTGGCGTGATCCTGGACAACACCCTGTCGTTCTCAACTAACATCAAGGCGGTGACCCGTTCCTGTAGGTTCATGCTCTACAACATTCGCAGAGTACGACCCTGCCTCACGCAGGAAGCGGCGCAGGTCCTAATCCAGGCACTTGTCATCTCCCGTCTGGATTACTGCAACTCGCTGTTGGCTGGGCTCCCTGCCTGTGCCATTAAACCCCTACAACTCATCCAGAACGCCGCAGCCCGTCTGGTGTTCAACTTTCCCAAGTTCTCTCACGTTACCCCGCTCCTCCGCTCTCTCCACTGGCTTCCAGTTGAAGCTCGCATCCGCTACAAGACCATGGTGCTTGCCTACGGAGCTGTGAGGGGAACGGCACCTCCGTACCTTCAGGCTCTGATCAGGCCCTACACCCAAACAAGGGCACTGCGTTCATCCACCTCTGGCCTGCTCGCCTCCCTACCTCTGAGGAAGTACAGTTCCCGCTCAGCCCAGTCAAAACTGTTCGCTGCTCTGGCACCCCAATGGTG
Organism: Salvelinus alpinus; assembly: GCF_045679555.1. Taxonomy (NCBI): domain Eukaryota; kingdom Metazoa; phylum Chordata; class Actinopteri; order Salmoniformes; family Salmonidae; genus Salvelinus; species Salvelinus alpinus. The sequence goes on along the minus strand of NC_092115.1, from coordinate 32,765,410 downwards.
GAACAAACTCCCTCACGACGCCAGGTCAGCGGAGTCAATCACCACCTTCCGGAGACACCTGAAACCCCACCTCTTTAAGGAATACCTAGGATAGGATAAAGTAATCCTTCTAACCCCCCCCCCCCTTAAAAGAGTTAGATGCACTATTGTAAAGTGGTTGTTCCACTGGATATCATAAGGTGAATGCACCAATTTGTAAGTCGCTCTGGATAAGAGCGTCTGCTAAATGACTTAAATGTAAATGTAATGATATTACTAGTTTATCTAGCGTGTCCTGCGTTGCATATAATCGACGCAGTGCGCATTCGCGAAAAAGGACTGTCGTTGCTCCAACGTGTACCTAACCATAAACATCAATGCCTTTCTTAAAATCAATACACAGAAGTATATATTTTTAAACCTGCATATTAGGCTAAAAGAAATCCAGGTTAGCAGGCAATATTAACCAGGTGAAATTGTGTCACTTCTCTTACGTTCATTTCACGCAGAGTCAGGGTATATGCAACAGTTTGGGCCACCTGGCTCATTGCGAACTAATTTGCCAGAATTCTACGTAATTATGACATAACATTGAAGGTTGTGCAATGTAACAGGAATATTTAGACTGATGGATGCCACCCGTTAGATAAAATACGGAACAGTTCCGTATTTCACTGAAAGAATAAATGTTTTGTTTTCGAGATGATAGTTTCCGGATTCGACCATATTAATGACCTAAGGCTCGTATTTCTGTGTGTTATTATGTTATAATTAAGTCTATGATTTGATAGAGCAGTCTGACTGAGCGATGGTGGGCACCAGCAGGCTCGTAAGCATTCATTCAAACAGCACTTTCGTGCGTTTTGCCAGCAGCTCTGCTGTTTATGAATTCAGGCCTATCAACTCCCGAGATTAGGCTGGTGTAACCGATGTGAAATGGCTAGCTAGTTAGCGGGGTGTGCACTAATAGCGTTTCAAACGTCACTCGCTCTGAGACTTGGAGTAGTTCCCCTTGCTCTGCATGGGTAACACTGCTTCGAGGGTGGCTGTTGTCGATGTGTTCCTGGTTCGAGCCCAGGTAGCGGCGAGGAGAGGGATGGAAGCTATACTGTTACACTGGCAATACTAAAGTGCCTATAAGAACATCCAATAGTCAAAGGTATATGAAATACAAATCGTATAGAGAGAAATAGTCCTATAATTCTTATAATAACTACAACCTAAAACTTCTTACCTGGGAATATTGAAGACTCATGTTAAAAGGAACCACCAGCTTTCATATGTTCTCATGTTCTGAGGAAGGAACTTAAAATTTAGCTTTCTTACATGGCACATATTGCACTTTTACTTTCTTCTCCAACACTTTGTTTTTGCATTATTTAAACCAAATTGAACATGTTTCATTATTTATTTGAGGCTAAATTGATTTTATTGATGTATTATATTAAGTTAAAATAAGTGTTCATTCAGTATTGTTGTAATTGTCATTATTACAAATACATTTTAAAAAATCGGACGATTAATCGGTATCGGACCCTTTTGGTCCTCCAATAATCGGTATCGGTATCGGCGTTGAAAAATCATAATCGGTCAACCTCTAGTCTCAACGTCAACAGTGAAGAGGCGACTCTGGGATGCTGGCCTTCTATGCAGAGTTGCAAAGAAAAAGCCATATCTCAGACCGACCAATAAAAATAAAAGATTAAGATGGGCAAAAGAACACAGACACTGGACAGAGGAAGATTGGAAAAAAGTGTTATGGACAGACAAATCTAAGTTTGAGGTGTTCGGATCACAAAGAAGAACATTTGTGAGATGCAGAAAAAATGAAAAGATGCTGGAGGAGTGCTTGACGCCATCTGTCAAGCATGGTGGAGGCAATGTGATGGTCTGGGGGTGCTTTGGGGATGGTAAAGTGGGAGATTTGTACAGAATAAAAGGGATCTTGACGAAGGGAGGCTATCACTCCATTTTGGAACGCCATGCTATATACCCTGTGGACGGCGATTAATTGGAGCCAATTTCCTCCTACAACAAGAGAATGATCCAAAGCACAGCTCCAAACTATGCAATAACTATTTAGGGAAGAAGCAGTCAGCTGGTATTCTGTCTATAATGGGGTGGCCAGCACAGTCACCGGATCTCAACCCTATTGATCTGTTGTGGGAGCAGCTTGACCGTATGGTACGTAAGAAGTGCCCATCAAGCCAATCCAACTTGTGGGAGGTGCTTCAGGAAGCATGGGGTGAAATCTCTTCAGATTACCTCAACAAATTGACAACTAGAATGCCAAAGGTCTGCAAGGCTGTACTTGCTGCAAATGGAGGATTCTTTGACGAAAGCAAAATTTGAAGGTCACAACGATTATTTCAATTAAAAATCATTATTTATAACCTTGTCAACGTCTTGACTATATTTTCTATTCATTTTGCAACTCATTTCATGTATGTTTTCATGGAAAACAAGGACATTTCTAAGTGACCCCACATTTTTGAACGGTAGTGTACATGCTACAGTCTCATGCATTTAGTAAGCCTTCAGTCAAACACTACAGTACTAAGTATCTGACACCCCTTCTACAACAGCAACACTACTATCCTCTTGGTTATCACCACCAATACCCTCTACGTACTGTATCACCATCCACTTGACGTCACCATCCACGCTCTATTATCTCAATTCACTTCATAGCCTGAATCACCACAAGATACTGTATCATTCGTACCAAGAGTTCTTCACTAAAAATAATCTGTGATATGACTGACACAACTTTTTTTCCATCAACGCTAATAACTTTTGACCACCTCACACTGCCCATTTTCACTTGAATAAATGGCAACATGACACATCATTTCTTACCTGGTGACCGTCAGGACATATTAAATAATGAATATTTAAAAACTGTAGCTTGCGGACAGTCCCTACAGGGCATTGAAAAACTTGAGCGAGATAAGGACGAACGTTTCACAGCAGCAGAGTGGCAGAGCTAGCGAATGCTCACACTATGCCTCGCTGCACACTGTCCAAGGAAATCTAATACACCTAGTCATGTGGTAAGTTGCCATGGTAGCAAAGAACCCAGTCACTCCATTCCTAAAAAACATGGTGCAATGCCCCCCCCCCCCCCCCCTCTCACTTTAAAAGGGACCAGATTTTGTGGAGCAAAACATCAATGACAACAAAATTATAAACGATTCAATATACTCTTTCTACTATGACTGGCCACTTTTCACCAATGAAGTAGAAGTTAATCGAATAATTAGATAAATATGCAAATATTATGCAGTGGCCTCAGGTTACATGCAGAAACTTCCAAATGCTTCATGCCAAATGCTAATTTAAGGTACTGTACACATACACAAAAATTAAAACAATTTCTGCACAAAGACCCTTCTCTGCAGAGTAACGCCCTCTATGGTAACACTGGATCAAATTGGTAGCAAGTAGCGCATTCACTCCTAGACACTGTATTCACACAATAAAGATGACTGCAAACAAACATTATCTGTCTGTAATGTCAAGTTTTAGTTTAAGTAAGTTACAACAATGTTAAACACTTTTGAGTTCATCATTCATTAATCATCCAAGCACAATCTACTTGAGTCTCATATAGTACAACAAACACATAGCAACTAACTAACTAATAATAACATTGTAACATACTCAAACTGCCAATTCATATCATAAAGGAACAGAGCCAAGCTCTTGTGCCAAGTATTTGACCTTACGAATGCTATTCTAAATCTGTGAAATAAATAGCTAAGATTGACACAAACTACTATTCCCCTGTTGAAGATTGAAAACAACCACAAGCAACACAACTCAGGAGATAACAAACTTGTCAATGTTGAACATACCCTTCAGAATGTACCATGGTGCTCTGTTTCCTTGTCTGTCTGTGTGCTACTCCAAAGGCTTGTCATTCTTAATAACAACTGTGCAGAGTATATAAAGCCCTCTCTACCAGGCAAACATGACAACAAAAAGCAGCCAGCCCCAGTTGGAAGGGGGTTAGCTTAGCTACAGTCAGATATCTGAAATTAGAAACTATCAGGACACAGGTTGTGCTGCTGCCTCTATCTTTAACTTCAAATGAGCAGGCTCGACATTCTTGTACAGCTTTACTGGCTCTCCAGTTGCAGCCCCTTCCAACCTCTCACTTGGCGCCCACCCAGCGAGCATTACTCTTGCTCTGTGCTAGTGTCACATACACTTGCAGTATTAAAAATAACTGCCCTGAAATGAGCAAATCATCGTATACCATAAACATTGCAGATAACTTGTAACGCTCCACCCCTGCCAGAATCAAACTAAGGCTATAAAGTCAGTTTCTCTTAGCAATATTAAAACTATCACATTTCTTCCTGCAGTGGATAGATAAACTCTCTTGCTCTCTTAACTTAATTTCAGGCATGCTGAACCCTTCCCTTAGAAGTCTATTGTGTATATTATGGCTCTTTTTTTTACCACAGTCAAAGAAAGAAAAGCAAAGGGGTACAGTATTTCTGAGACATGAGCAGTTGTTTGAGTTATGGCCCTGTATTTCCCCATTTTTTTATTTTATTTTTTATTTAACCTTTATTTAACCAGGTAGGCAAGTTGAGATCAAGTTCTCATTTCCAATTGTGACCTGGCCAAGATAAAGCAAAGCAGTTCGACACATACAACAACACAGAGTTACACATGGAGTAAAACAAACATACAGTCAATAATACAGTAGAAAAATAAGTCTATATACAATGTGAGCAAACTATGAAATAGCACATATGGAATCATGTAGTAACCAAAAAAGTGTTAAACAAATCAAAATATATTTTATATTTGAGATTCTTCAAAGTAGCCACCCTTTGCCTTAATGACAGCTTTGCACACTCTTGGCATTTGCTCAACCAGTTTAACCTGGAATGCTTTTCCAACACTCTTGAAGGAGTTCCCACATATGCAACTACCTACTGTATTTATTTATTTTGCTCCTTTGCACCCCATTATTTATATCTCTACTTTGCACATTCTTCCACTGCAAATCAACCATTCCAGTGTTTTACTTAGTATATTGTATTTAGGCAAAAAAAGGCCATGGTGGCGAAGTAAATACAATATAGCAAGTAAAACACTGGAATGGTTGATTTGCAGTGGAAGAATGTGCAAAGGAGAGATATAAATAATGGGGTGCAAAGGAGCAAAATAAATAAATACAGTAGGTAGTTGCATATGTGGGAACTCCTTCAAGAGTGTTGGAAAAGCATTCCAGGTTAAACTGGTTGAGCAAATGTCAAGAGTGTGCAAAGCTGTCATTAAGGCAAAGGGTGGCTACTTTGAAGAATCTCAAATATAAAATATATTTTGATTTGTTTAACACTTTTTTGGTTACTACATGATTCCATATGTGCTATTTCATAGTTTAGATGTCATCACTATTATTCTACAATGTAGAAAAAAGTAAAAATAAAGATAAACCCTTGAATGAGTAGGTGTGTCCAAACTTTTGACTGGTACTGTATGTATTTATAGCAGCCTATATAGCCAGTTAATAAGAAGTCTCAACAATCTTGTGTTGTTTGTCGGGGAGTGTATTACACTGGGCTGCCCTGTCTCCAGTGGTGTAAAGTACTTAAGTAAAAATACTTTAAAGTACTACTTATGTAGTTTTTTGGGGTATCTGCACATTACTTTACTATTTATATATTTTTTAAACTTGTACTTTTACTCCACTACATTCCTAAAGAAAATAATGTACTTTTTACTCCATACATTTTCCCTTACACCCAAAAGTACTCATCACATTTTAAATGCTTAGCAGGACAGAAAATGGTCCAATTCACACACTTATCAAGCGAACATCCCTGGTCATCGCTAATGCCTCTGATCTGGCGGACTCACTAAACACAAATGCTTTGTTTGTAATTGATGTCTGAGTGTTGGAGTATGGCCCTGGCTATACATACATTTGAAAAAACAAGAAAACTGTGCCATCTGGTTTGCTTAATATAAGGATTTTTTAAAATAATTTGTACTTTTGATACTTAAGTATATTTTAGCAATTACATTTACTTTTGATACTTAAGTATTTTTTTTTTTTAAACCAAATACTTTGACTTTTACTCAAGTAGAATTTTACTGGGTGACTTTTACTTGAGTAATTTTTTAATAAGGTATCTTTTACTCAAGTATGACAATTGGGTACTTTTTTCACCACTGCCTCCCTCTGAGTTGTACTAGTCAGTGCTGTCTGCCTGTGGGGCCTCTGATCACCATGGTTCTTTTCTCCATAAGACAGAAAGCATTCTATACGTTTTTTAACAAGTTTGTGGTTGTTGTTCCTGAACTGACCCTGTGTCCCAATGTGAGCTCCTTACTGGAAGGAAAAAAACTCTGATACTGGCTGCACTACAAAGGTGATTAGTGAAACTGCTTCAGGAAATTGCTGCAACAACAGAAAAACTGGATCGGTGGGAATATGCTGATATATACACAATATATACAAAAGTATGTGGACACCCATTCAAATTAGTGGATTCGGTTATTTCAGCCACACCCGTTGCTGACAGGCGTATAAAATCGAGCACACTGCCATGCAATCTCCATAGACAAACACTGGCAGTAACATGGTCTTAGTGAAGAGCTCAGTGACTTTCAACGTAGCACCGTCATAGGATGCCACCTTTCTAACAAGTCAGTTCGTCAAATTTCTGCCCTGCTAGAGCTGCCCCGGTCAGCTGTAAGTGCTTTTATTGTGAAGTGAAAAATGTCTAGGAACAACAACGGCTCAGCCAAGGAATGGTAGGCCACAAAAGCTCACAGAATGGGACCGGCGAGTGCTGAAGCGTGTTGCACGTAAAAATGATCTGTCCTCGGTTGCAACACTCACTACCAAGTTCCAAACTTCCTCTGGAAGCAATGTCAGCACAAGAACTGTTCGTCTGGAGCTTCATGAAATGGTTTTCCATGGCCGAGCAGCTGCACACAAGCCTAAGATCACCATGCGCAATGTCAAGCATCGGCAGGAGTGGTGTAAAGCTAGCCGCCATTGGACTCTGGAGCGCGTTCTCTGGAGTGATGAATCACACTTAACCATCTGGCAGTCCGACGGACGAATCTGGGTTTAGCGGATGCTAGGATAACACTACCTGCCCGAATGCATAGTACCAACTGTAAAGTTTGGTAGAGGAGGAATAATGGTCTGGGGCTGTTTTTCATGGTTCGGGCTAGGACCCTTAGTTCCAGTGAAGGGACATCTTAACGCTACAGCATACAATGTCATTCTAGACGATTCTGTGCTTCCAACTTTGTGGCAACAGTTTGGGGAAGGCCCTTTCCTGTTTCAGCATGACAATGCCCCTGTGCACAAAGCAAGGGCCATACAGAAATTGTTTGTCGAGATCGGTGTGGAAGAACTTGACTGGCCTGCACAGAGCTCTGGCCTCAACCCCATCGAACACCTTTGGGATGAATTGGAATGCTGACTGCGAGCCAGAACTTATCACCAAACATCAGTGCCCGACCTCACCAATGCTCTTGTAGAACATCTTGTGGAACATCCAATGGAAAGCCTTCCCAGAAAAGTGGAGGCTGTTATAGCGGCAAAGGGGGGACCCAACTCCATATTAATGTCCATGATTTTGGAATGAGATGTTTGACAAGCAGGTGTCCACATATTTCTGGTCATGTAGTGTACCAAACTGTTGGTTGATGATGCCATAACAGTTTTACAAACGAGCCATGATAGCCATGTCAATGACTTGGTTACTTTAATTACAATGGATCCTGCTCAGCTCTGGTGTATTTCAGAAAGAACTGAGAAACACTATGATTGACAGTGTGAAATACCAAGAGCATCATTTGTCAACATTTCTTGTCAAACACACATGATGAGTGAAGAAAGGCAACAACAGGCTGTATATGACAGATTTATATGCACATCCATTGCGATAACCTGTATCCCGTTATGACAGAGGCACTACAAATGAGGCATAATAACCGTAACCCCCAAATTGTCAATCCTTCAATTCTAACAGTTGACATGCAATTTGCCTCGGGATTAAAACAAATCTCGATCTCACTAGTTCCTATGCAGTAACTTGGATTTTACACGAGTGATAATAAGGTCGTTCCAGTGCACTTGTGCTGTCTATACTTACCAGGATTTCGAGGAATAAAACTGCATTGTTTACATCCAGGATAGACGTGTCAGCCGTGTCCATAGATGTGATTACGATTAATTTAGGTCAATTGTACATTACCCCTAGAACGGTCTATTCCTGTTATTACGAACGCCTTTTGCAGTGGTGATGTGATGGAAATTTTCGAGTAGCGCAACCCAGCATTTGCCTCGAGTACGTGTGGCTTCTGCCGATGACGTAATGCGGAATCTCTTCACTTGCGTCAGTGTATTCTTTACAAATGTTGAAGTTGACAAAATAAACATACAAATACATATTGATTCAGCCATATACGTACTGTATAAACCCATGAATACAATGCACAGGAAGGATAAGTGCAGTCTGTGAAACCAAACCACATCTAAAATAAAAAAAATGGTGAGAAACTGATGAGAGAAATCTGCATCACATCAAAGTCTTTATAGTAACCTATATGGCCAGTAAATAAGAAGTCTCAACAATTTGGTGTTGTCTGTCTGGGAGTGTATTACACTGGACTGCCCTGTCTCTGAGTTGTACTAGTCAGTGCTGACTGCTTGTGGGGTCTGTAGAAACAATCCCCATCTGATATATACATTTTTTTAATGGTGAGAAACTGATGAGAGAAATTTGCATCACATCGGAGTCAGATAGGCACAGTTTAGAAATGAACAAATAAGACAAAACATTCTCCTCATGCATAGCCTGGGAAGCCGTTAGTGGGAGCTATTGATCTTCACTATCATCTGCGCTATGTGACCAGCAGGTAGTACGCTGGTGGCCCCCGTCGACCGGTTCGTACAGAAAACATCCTCCATTCAGAATGCAAAGGCATCGGTTTCCTCCTTAACTAGCTTTAATTGCGTGCCGCTGTTGGGAAAAAAACTGAAAAAATGTGCATAATGTCTTAAGAAAACACAATTTTCCACCACCATGCTAGAGTGGCTAATGCTACTTCATGATGTTGGCCACCTTGTCAACTAAGGGTAAACAACCGACTGCTGCAACCTGATTGGCTGAACGCGGTATGAAACATTCTGAAGTTGTCCAAAAATCGGAAAATGGTGGTGGGAAAGTATGTTTTATTAATACAGTACGCACATTCAAAAAGCAATCACGCGGCACACCATTAAAGCAAGTTAAGGAGGAAACCGATGTATTTGCAGCCGGAATAGAAAATGCTTTACGTACGAACCGATCGTCCAAAATCCATCTCGCTCTATTTTCTCCCACTGCCGGCCACTGGGCTTCCTACAACCACCATATTTGGTAAAGAGAGGAAACGCCAACCGGATGCTTCAGATTTATGCATCCGGTGAAACATCTGGATTGTTCTAGGCTGGGCACATTAAACCCAGACAATAGTCGAGATCCATAGCCCACACTAGGCTGCACAGGCTACCTCACACAGATAGAGAGGATGCAGAGGACAACAAAATAACACTTTCCTCACTACAGACACCCTGGTTTGAATCCAGGCTAAATCACAACTGGCCGTGATTGGGAGTCCCATAGGGCGGCGCACAATTGGCCCAGCGTCGTCTGGGTTTGGCCCGGTGTAGGCTGTCATTGTAAATAAGAATAAGAATTTGTTCTTAACTGACTTGCCTAGTTAAATAAAGATAAAAATATAGTTTACGCTACTTTGTCACGCTCTGGCCTGTCACATCATCGGGAGAAAGCGGGGAGGGAGGAGCGCCCTTCTCAAATCTAACGTAATCTATGCAGCTTGGTCAAATTGCCGACAAGGCAACATGGGGCATCATCTTTTCCAAAAACGAAATGTTAGACTTTTCAAAATAGTTTCCATTGGGAAGGCAGATAAAGCGTTTTCATCAAAAGCAATCACTTTTGAAAACACAGAATCATACTCATTACTACACGTGCTTAATTACGTCACTTCTGTTTTGAACCGACTTTGCAGTCGGACAGAGTGGGGCACCTGACTCACCCCCAGGAGGCAGTCCGGTTCCAAATCGAATGCAATTAACTTTCAGCCAGTGCAAAACACATCTACACGGGCGCCGGTGCGAGATTAATCAAACTCCTTCACTGGCAGCCCAATTATGGGCTGCGTTCAGAACAGAAAGGGGTTGGGTGGTGGGTTGGGAACGCTCTGCTGCCCTCTAAATACCATCACTCATTGCTTCAAGCCACACCCCACCACAACCACAAAACGGAGCAAACGTACCTCAAAGTCTGTTCAAGAACGTTGAAGAACGTTTTTGTAAAATGTGTCTTTCAGCAAAAACGTCATGCAACGTAGAAAGCGATTAATCAAACTGAACACACCCCTGATTTTTTTGCCTGCCTAATTATTCGCAAAATATCTACACTGATTGGTCAAAGAAACAATTATTGGCAAAAAAATATATATAATAATTAGGCTGCCTGTGTAAATGCAGCCCTTCAGTCACATTGAATAATCCTTTTCCAGTTTCTGTGTGCTTGTAAAGTAGTAATTGTAAGTATTCTCAGTACAACCTACTTGGTGGGTGTTTGGAGTGGACTTGGAGACAGCCAGCAGATGTAGTTCCCGGGTGACAAAAAAATGTATGTGCCACCCTCCCCCTGCACCTGTACTGTCTCTGCCTTCTAGATGATAGCGGGGTGAACAGGCCGTGGCTCAGGTGGCTGAGGTTCTTGATGAGCTTCTTGGCCTTCCAGTGACACTGGGTGCTGTAGATGTCCTGAGGTCAGGCAGTATGCTCCCGGTGATGCGTTGGGCTGACCTAACCCCCTGAAGTCCACTATCAGCTCCTTTGTTTTGATGACGTTGAGGGAGAGGTTATTTTCCTGGCACCACTCCGCCAGGGCCCTCAACTCCTCCCTGTAGGCTGACTCGTCGTTTTTGCTAATCAGGCCTACCACTGATGTGTCGTCAGCAAACTTGATGATTGAGTTGGAGATGGGTGAAAAGTTAGTTCAGGAGAGAGCTGAGGATGCATCCTTGTGGGGCCCCCATGTTGAGGATTAGCATGGCAGAAGTGCTGTTGCCTACATTCACCACCTGGGGTCTGCCCGTCAGAACACCTTCTTTTTGACTGATGACTGACATAAGGGCTTGTATGTGATAGCCCTATCTGGCTTATATGATTATGATGGTCATAATGATTCTTGACAGTGTCATAAAGGGTATTTTCTACATGTTATTTAAATTATGATGGAAAAAAAGATGACCTTAAATAATTCCTTACAACAACAAGAAAGGACTTAAGAAACAGACTTTCAAACAAAAGGAAACTTCTTGGCAGAGAAAAAACATTTAAATAAATGTGGGTTTTGGCACTCTTATGTAGGTGTCATAACCAGCCATAAAATAACACAATATATATCACAACAGGTGTAAATATATGTGTTATGACCATATAATGACATGTTATGACAAGTTATGTCAGCTGTTATGACATATTATGTAATGGTTATGACCATGTCATAAAGTGTTATGATGCTGGGTGTCAAGTAAAGTGTTACCGAAGTTGTAGTGGGTCTAGGGTGTCAGGTACTTACTTAATGACTTTATTGTCCCCATGGGGAAATTTTGTTGCAGTGTCATGTACACATTTAAAGTGGCGTTTAAATACAAAACAAATTGACAATGCAACTTTCATAACAGTTACATACCAATAAAAAGAGACTAGCCTGCTGGTCTTACTGGGTCGGTAGGAACATTAACCTGAGCTATTTAGGAGGGATATCACACCTGGCACAAATGATTGTCTAGTTCTGTTTTTCCTGCTGAGGGTTGCCCTATACCTGCGCCCAGATGGGAGTAGTTCACAGTCCGGGTACAGAGGGTGGCTTGGGTCTAAAATTATTTTATGAGCTTTGCGGAGGGCCCTGACCTTAAAGATCTCATCCAGGCCTGTCTGTTTGACTCCAAGTACCTTGCTTGCTGTGGTGATAATCCTTCTCAGCATATTTCTCTGGTTGACAGTGGTATTGCCAAACCAACAAACAATATTTTTTTTTTTATAAAACTCTAAATGAAAGATTTGTACAACAGTCAGTATAGTACAGTCAACAGTAAAAGATCCTAGCTTTTTGAGAAAGTACAGTCTCTGTTGACTCTTTTCGTAGATCAGATCTGTACATTTACTCCACTGAAACTTGTCCAAGGGGACACCCAGATATTTGTATTCCGCTACAATCTCTATGTTCTGATCTCTGATAGATGTTGCAGAGGTAGGTGTTGTACGCTTCCTGAAGTCTATCTCTTTGGTCTTGTTGGTATTAAGGACCAAGTGTGATTCGTCACACCACTCTACAAAGTCATTTAGGACCAGGCCATGGTGTTCCTCGTCATCATGCAACACGCTGATCAAGGCAGTGTCATCAGCAAACTTAACGAGGTGTCTGTCAGGATGGGAACTAGTATAACTATTAGTGTAAAAGATGTACAGGAGTGGGGACAAAACACATCCCTGAGAAGAGCCTGAGTTGGTGGTGCGCATGTCTGCCACGTGGGGACCTACTTTGACCCGCTGTGATCGCTGGCTCAGGAAGTCCAACAACCACAAGTCCATCTAAGGAGAAGTCCTGAATGAGTCTCTGAGCCAGAATGTAAGGCTGGATTGTGTTGAAGGCAGAAGAAGGTGGAGGTGATATGATCCATAACTAACCTCTCAAAGCACTTCATGATGACAGAAGTGAGTCCTTGTGTTTTATACTGTGATTTTGTCTATTAAGAGAGCGTGGACAGTTTTATGATCGTAACACTTTAGTCTGTTAAGACCTTTCATATTGATTGAATATTGTGTTGTTTGCTGTGTTGCACTGAAAATCAGTTTGCTGAAATTACACTTAATATTTGCTGTGTTTTTTTTACAGGCCTTTGTAGAACTGTACAAATTGAAGTTGTAATAAAATCTATAAATGTTGTGATAATCCTGTGTTGCTTCCATACCAGTATCCAGTTGAGGTCTTTATGACCCAGGCCTATCCTAGAACATGTTATAAATCTACCAATAGTAGGCCTATATCTGCTCTTTTACTTGTAGCGCACATTGGACTTTCAAGTGGAGTTGATTGCCATAAGGACATAAGCAGGGTTGGGGTCAATACCAATTGAATTTGAAATTCCAAATTAATTATTGAATTCACTCATAAAGTGGAGAATTTACATTGAACTCAATTTGAATTCCAACAATCTTCAAGTTATGGAATTGGATTTAGACTATTTGCACTGATGGAATTGGAATTATAAAAACATTTGATCTTTGGAATTGGATTTCAAGTCAATATTTGTAAATTTCCCAGTTAATGGAATTAATGCACTTAGTATCAAACATGTACTGAAGGATTTGTTTTAAATCATTTATATTTCCATTATAGTACGGCTGTCTGAACAGTGACATGATCAGCCTGAAAGCCTGAGGGAATTTAATTTGTGGAATTGTTTTGGATAATATTTAATTGTGAATCTAATTATTGAAATGTAGTTACCTTGGAATTGAGAGGGATTGAAATATTTCTGAATTCAAAGGCTGACCTGGAATTTGAATTGAATTATAAGGAATTCACAGAGGGAATTGAATTAGTGGAATTAACCCCAACCCTTGATATAGCTGACATTTAGGTGTTAGTATTTAATCAATTAATGATCCATAACAGATCATCTTTATTACATGAATTAATGTGTAATTGCATCTTTAGCACAAAACGTGAAAATCAGGATGAGTCTCTATCCTTTAATTAATATGCTATCAAAACTTGCTTCGTGACTCATATTTCTACAAGCATTACCCTAATATAATCAGATGCATCTGTTATCCCTTTGACTCCTAGTCAACCAAACAATTTCACTCTAAAACTTCCAGCAACTTCAACTTCAACCAGTTGGCCTAGCGGTTAAGCGCGTTGGGCCCATAACCGAAAGGTAGCTGGTGGAAAAATCTGCAATTCCGCGCCTGAGCAAAGCATTAACCCGAAACATCTGTTCCCAGGACCACGATGACGTGGACGTCGATAAAGCGTTGAGTTTGATACCCTTGCTCTTAATGTATAAACTCTTGTCTAACCTTGGTGTAACCCTCTGAATTAATACAATGCATCACGTTCCCTAATTTTGATGTCAGATGATGAGCTATGCATGTACCATGCAAAGGGCCTCGAGCAGTCGAGAACTACAACATTTGGCATTTTGTAAAGTGAACAAACCTCCGCTGCTACTGCTCTTGGATGCAGCCCCGTTGAGAACCGGCGTGTTGCTTAGCAACAATGTGACACGGTAGTTTACGCAACCATTCAAGGCGGAATAGAATCTTATGGGGCATTATTGTATTTTATGTAGCTGCTAGCTAGCTAGTCAGAAAATTTATTTTGTTGAACATTTCGCAGGATATATTGTTGACGGTAAAAGTAGCTGTGGTAGCTACAGCAGCGCCTAAATCAGGACGTTAATATGTAAAAAAAAAAAAAAAAAAAAAAAGAGGATATATCCCTTCTGGGAACAAGTAAATTTATAGCCAACTCAACTCTCTCCAGTCCAGGCTAAATTAATCACGCTTTTACCTTCCTTCATGCCACACGACACACACCTAGCCAGCTAAGATTACATTTTGCCATTAGTTTACACAGTGGCAAGATGTAGTAGGTACCAAATAATAGATTTCATTTCACTAACAATGATCCAACTAACAATTTGTTTTTGCACAGGTTTGTGGCGATTGCATACTGCTACTGCCTTAAATTGAACCACTTAGATTCCCATCCAGGGAAGGGGGGCCGAATTTATTAGGTTTTAATTATATTTTGCACGAAATACCCCTCCCTACGCACACATACCTGAACACTTGAAAAGCAGTTGAAACAGAACAGAGATAGGTGGTAGCATTTTTCTACTATGGTTATACTCTGTCATCACACGTTGACTTGCTCCCAGACAATGAGAAAGGTTGGCACAACACCACCGGTGTAATGTACTGTATCAAATTACAGACCATGACAAAAGGTGAGTCACTCACTTGCTTAATAACATTTCCTATGAGCACTCCACCTGCAGTTATGTTGTACCTTGAAATCACCGGCCTAAAGTGCATGTTAGACTGGGTAGGATATCTGTTTCGATATTCTGTATTTAGGCCAGGAACTATACTGCAGCCAGATGGCGCCCTTAAACCACCAAGTCCATATTGCCACATGAGGCTCAAATTAAGCTTCCCTGGCCTGTTTACTGATGCTTACAATACGGCGATTGGTTATGAACAGTTATGGGTGATACTGGAAGGACATAAGCTCATTATGTTATTGTCATAATAAGTGCTTGACTTGGATTGAAATAGGTGCCTGTACTAATTTTGGATGCCCTTATTGTTCATATTTAGGTGCAGGAACTCCACAATACTTCTGAGCTAATATTCTGCGGTGCATCACAACAAGTAGATCATTTGATGTGTCAGTACTCAGTTACGGTGACCTCCTGCCCAAGTCAATCACTGGTTTTCATAGTACTAAGTCTCTTTCATACATAGTGGATTACATGTCCGATATACCATATGTACCTTTGTGTCTGATTTTAAGGGATAGACAGTTCATGTTCATTGCTTATGTTATACTGTCATACTGTTATTTGTATGTATAGTATTTATGGAAATCAGTTATGTGTTTTTGGCTTTTCATCATGCCAACCAAAAGTAAACATGATTTGGGGCATAACTCTTCAATTTGATTTACGGCTGGTAATTTCTGATATCTTTTAAGATCAGGCAGATCTTCAAGCAGTGTGCCCCAGCAGACGTCGCAGTTGTGCCCTGGTTAACACCCCCTCACTGTGTGCCAACAAAGCTGTTTGCCATATTCAGGAGCTGAAGAGGCAACTGGAGAACTGGTGTCAACAGGTAAGATGCTGACTTCATAGTGTGATCATGCAAGAGAGAGAGAACTATGGGGCAAATATCACTGATATAAAAAAAATATCCAATCTATCTAGAAATACTGTAAGGTTGGATGCATTTCTGTAATTTGTCCTGTCCCCTCTATCAGTCAGGAAATGTTCAGCATCAGATGTCTCATGAAAAACAGCAAAATAGCAAAACTTTTAGGTAAGTAGTGTCTTGTTTATCCAATGTTAGTCTTCATTCAAAGCTTTACATTTACAGCAATTAAAGGGATAGTTCACCCATATTGGTTTCCTTACCCTGTTAGCAGTCTATGTACAAGATATGACACCAATCCGTCCTTTGCTCCCTGGTAATGTTTCCAAATGCTCATATTTTAGCATTTGTGGCATAAATCCCATTCAAGTCATGGGATTGATATTAGGAAAGCTAAGGCTAGCTTTTTCAAACATAAATATGCTTCCTGTAGAACTAATTCCAAAAGGTTTGGGACACTGTAAAGTCCATGGAGAATAAGAGCACCTCCTCCCAGCTGTCCAATGCACTGAGGATAGGAAACACTGTCACCACCGATAAATCTAGGATAATCGATCATTTCAATAAGCATTTTTCAACGGCTGGCCATGCTTTCCACCTGGCTACCCCTACCCCGGCCAACATCTCAGCACCCCCTGCAGCAACTTGTCCAAACCCCCTCCGCTTCTCCTTCACCCAAAGCTAGACAGCTGATGTTCTGAAAGAACTGCAAAATCTGGATCCCTACAAATCAGTTGGGCTAGACAATCTCACTTTCTAAAATTATCCGCCGAAATTGTTGCAACCCCTATTACTAGCCTATTCAACCTCTCTTTTGTATCGTCTGAGATCCCCAGAGATTGGAAAGCTGCCGCGGTCATCCCCCTCTTCAAAGGGGGAGACACTCTAGACCCAAACTGTTATAGACCTATATCCATCCTGCCCTGCCTTTCTAAAATCTTCGAAAGCCAAGTTAATAAACCGATCACTGACCATTTCAAATCCCACCGTACCTTCTCCACTATGCAATCTGGTTTCCGAGCTGGTCATCGGTGCACCTCAGCCACGCTCAAGGTCCTAAACGATATCATAACCGCCATCGATAAAAGACAGTACTTTGCAGCCGTCTTCATCGACCTGGCCAAGGCTTTCGACTCTGTCAATCACTGCATTCTTATCTGCAGACTCAATAGCCTTGGCTTCTCAAATGACTACCTCGCCTTGTTCACCAACTACTTCTCAGATGGAGTTCAGTGTGTCAAATCGGAGGGCATGTTGTCTGGACCTCTGGCAGTCTCTATGGGGGTTCCACAGGGTTACATTTTAAGGCAGACTCTTTTCTCTGTAAATATCAATGATTGCTCTTGCTGCTGGTGATTCTCTGATCCACCTCTATGCAGAAGACACCATTCTGTATACTGGCCCTTCTTTGGACACTGTGCTAACAAATCTCCAAACGAGCTTCAACGCCAAACAACACTCCTTCCATAGCCTCCAACTGCTTTTAAATACTAGTAAAACTAAGTGCATGCTCTTCAACCGATTTCTGCCCGCACCCTCCCGCCCGACTAACATCACTACTCTGGACGGTTCTGACCTAGAATATGTGGACAGCTACAAATACCTAGGTGTCTAGTTAGACTGTAAACTCTCCTTCCAGACTCACATTAAGCATCTCCAATCCAAAATTAAATCTAGAATCGGCTTCCTATTTCGCAACAAAGCCTCCTTAAGCCTCCTTCACTCATGCCGCCAAACATACCCTCGTAAAATTGACTATCCTACCGATCCTTGACTTCGGCAATGTAATTTACAAAATAGCCCCCAACACTCTACTCAGCAAACTGGATGTAGTCTATCACAGTGCCATCCGTTTTATCATCAACGACCCATATACTATCCACCACTGCGACCTGTATGCTCTCGTTGGCTGGCCCTCACTACATATCCGTCGCCAAACCCACTCGCTCCAGGTTATCTATGTCTTTGCTAGGTGAAGTCCCGCCTTATTTTAGCTCACTGGTCACCATAGCAACACCCACCTGTAGCACACGCTCCAGCAGGTATATTGCACTGGTCATCCCCAATGCCAACACTTCCTTTGGCAGCTTTTCCTTCCAGTTCTCTGCTGCCAATGACTGGAACGAATTGCAAAAATCTCTGAAGCTGGAGTCTTATATCTCCCTCTCTAACTTTAAGCATCAGCTGTCAGAGAAGCTTACCGATCACTGTACCTGTACACAGCCAATCTGTAAATGGCACAAGCGACTACCTCATCCCCATATTACTGCTTACCCTCTTGCTCTTTTGCACCCCAGTATCTCTACTTGCACATCATCATCTGCACATGTATCACTCCAGTATTAATGCTAAATGGTAATTATTTTCGCCTCTAGGGCCTATTTATTGCCTACCTCCCTACTCTTCTACATTTGCACACACTGTACATAGATTTTTCTATTTTTATTTTCTTTTGTGTTATTGACTGAACCTTTGTTTTTGTGTAACTCTGTGTTCTTGTTTTTGTCTCACTCCTTTGCTTTATCTTGGCCAGGACACAGTTGTAAATGAGAACTTGTTGTCAACTGGCCTACCTGGTTAAATAAAGGTGAAATAAAATAAAATAAAATAAAATAAAATTAGCAGTTTTTGCACATCATGTTCAAATCATTTGAAAGTATCTAAAATGTCTTGTGAAGCTCAACAAAGTCACTTATAGACGGGTTAGTTGTTGAGCAACAAAACCTACGTGTGCGCAACTATGCGGCAAAACAGATGTGGTTGGCTTAGAATGTTGACAACATGTAAACTATATTTAGTCTCCTATGTTTATTGAAAACAAGTACATTTGCATAATGATCAATTGTTGTCTCCAATACATTGTTACAGTTGTTGATTAGCGAGCTAGTGAATTGTAGCCATTTTAGCATAGACGTGACGTCAGTCAAAACACCTGAAAACAAGACATGGTATGAAGAACAAGAGAAAACTAGCTGAAACGAGCCACCTACGATTCCCCACATGGCAGTTTCTTGTCATTGTTGCTAGCTACCTGGCCATCCAGAATCACATCACAAAGACTTCTGCCTCATTGAAGTGTGCGCATCGTTTTCATAACGCTGTCAGCTAACCCATTTATAGATGATTTAAACATGCTGCCAACAAATGCTAAACGTTAGCATTCGGAATCAGTGCCAGGGAAACTAAATCAAAGCATGGATAGCCCTCTTACCTTGTCCATATACTGCTTACAGGGTAAGGAAACCAATATGTAATTTTGTAATTCGCGTGAACTATCCCTTTAATGCGCCTATTTCTTCAGGTATGTGAAGAAATGTGTTCCATCTTTTTCAGATTTCATTCCAGAGAATCCAAGTCTTCAATTATGTCTACAGAGTTATACATTGAAGACATTGGGCTAAGTGCAAGAACCGAAAGAAGTGAATTATTTTTCTCAAATGAGAGGGATACAGTACACAGCCTCGTGTCACATGATGTCCATGAACACAATGGAATATTTCTAGTAACAAAAATGTCCAGTGTAATGGCATCTATAACGTGCACATTATTCTGAATCGTCCATATGCAGTACAGCCCCTGTTGTTTGCAGATGCTTTCTATACAATGAGTCCACTTGTAGTGTATTTTCGTTTAGCTTAGTTTAACTGATAATGACCAATATTTTTCAATAGATAAGGCTACTGGTATACGTATACTGTACAAACATCTTTCTTCATTCATACAGAAGGTGGACTGTTTGTCTCCGCTGTGTAAGGAATGTCCTGGTAAAGTTGGTGTATCTGATTGAACATCTAGAAGCTGATCGCCAGGATGCAGAGGAAGCTCTACAAACAGAGAAGAAGAGGAGGTGAACTTTTGGGAGAAAAATGTATACTGTTTCACTGTGGAAGCAGCCGTCCAGAAAGGTCAGTCAGTGGCATAAATGTAGCCGGCGAAAGTAAACCTAGCACAGGGCACAAACTCATTTGGGGTTGTTTATTCTGTCGAAGCGTACATTTAAAATAGGACAATGTAGGACGGAAATCACTGCAAGGTGGTCACCATAAAGTAAAGTTCAGTCTAAATCACAATCAAGTGAAGTAAATGTGTTGGTAAAGTGCATAAAAACAATCTGAGTACAATAAGTACAAAGAGAAATGCATAAATGGTAATGGCTCTGCTTTTTTATAAAAAATACAAGAAAATACACAGACCACAATGTTCACAGTTAGAATAGACTAGAATAGACTTTCTAACATTTTTCAAATGTCTGAGTACAAGATGTCCAGAAACACAATGACATCTTGCATGAAAAACAAAAATACATTTAGTAATAAAACAATATGAGTACTTACAAACACACTGTCCACTTGATACCCAAACCCCACATGGAACAGTAGATCCTCATCTCACCCATACAGCACTGGGGGAAATTATATACACTATATACAGTATACAAAAGTATGTCACCATATACATTTAAAAATGAAACAAAATACAACACCCTGAAGCTTTACATGAAATCGAACGTCATTCTGATAATTACTCACGCTTCAAATAATGTTATCAACTCCACAAAGTGTTTCTGAGAGCACTGGTATTCAGCTAGGAAGAAGCTAACATCCTCATTTCAATCTGAAAGTATTAACAGGCCAACATGACCATCTGGCATAAATATTACAAAACAATCTCTTATACACTGCAGATGATGCAAAATATGATATATTCCGGTACAAGAGTAGGATAAAAAATAAAGCAAGGTTGGACCAACGATGGATTTCAACAACTCTCCAGTGTAATTGCTTGCGTTCACTCTTACACACTGCGTATGCGCAATCCCATAATGGCTTGCACACATTATTTATGTATCGGCAGGATAGAACAGCAGCCTCTGGTAAGACGAGGGGTAGCGGTCTATGTATATTTGTAAACAACAGCTGGTGCATGATATCTAAGGAAGTCTCAAAGTTTTGCTCACCTGAGGTGTAGTATCTCATGATCAGCTGTAGACCACACTATCTACCAAGAGAGTGTTCATCTATATTCTTCGTAGTTGTCCATTTACCACCACAAACCGATGCTGGCACTAAGACCGCACTCAATGAGCTGTATATGGCCATAAGCAAACAGGAAAACGCTCATCCAGAGGCAGCTCTCTTAGTGGCCGGGGACTTTAATGCAGGCAAACTTAAATCTGTTTTACCTAATTTCTATCAGCCTACTAAATGTGCGAACAGAGGGGAAAAAAACTCAAGACCACCTTTACTCCACACAGAGAGACGCGTACAAAGCTCTCCCTCGCCCAAAATCTGACCATAATTCTATCCTCCTGATTCCTGGTTACAAGCAAAAATGAAAGCAGGAAGAACCAGTGACTCGGTCAATAAAAAAGTGGTCAGATGAAGCAGATGCTAAGCTACAGGACTGTTTTGCTAGCACAGACTGGAATATGTTCCGGGATTCTTCCGATGGCATTGAGGAGTATGTACACCACATCAGTCACTGGCTTCATCAAAAAATGCATCGATGACGTCGTCCCCACAGTGACTGTACGTACATACCCCAACCAGAAGCCATGGATTACAAGCAACATCCACACTGAGCTAAAGGGTAGAACTGCCACTTTCAAGGAGCGGGACTCTAATCCGGAAGCTTATAAGAACTCCCGCTATACCCTCTGACAAACCATCAGACAGGCAAAGCGTCAATACAAGACTAAGATCGAATCGTACTATACCGGCTCCAACGCTCGTCAGATGTGGCAGGGCATGCAAGCTGTTACAGAGTACGAAGGGAAGCACAGCCGTGAGCTGCCCAGTGACACGAGCCTACCAGACGAGCTAAATTACTACTATGCTCGCTTTGAGGCAAGTAACACTGAAACATGCATGATCATCAGCTGTTCCGGATGACTGTGTGATCACGCTCTCCGTAGCCAATGTGAGTAAGACCTTTAAACAGGTCAACATTCACAAGGCCGCAGGGCCAGACTGATTACCAGGATGTGTACTCCGAGCATGCGCTGACCAACTGGCAAGTGTCTTCACTGATATTTTCAACCTCTCCTTGTTTGAGTCTGTAATACCAACATGTTTCAAGCAGACCACAATAGTCCCTGTGCCCAAGAATACTAAAGTAACCTGCCTAAATGACTACCTACCCGTAGCACTCACGTCTGTAGCCATGAAGTGCTTTGAAAGGCTCGTCATTGGCTCACATCAACACCATTATCCCAGAAACCGTAGACCCACTCCAATTTGCCTACCGCCCCAACAGATCCACAGATGACGCAATCTCTATTGCACTCCACACGGCCCTTTCACACCTGGACAAAAGGAACACCTATGTGAGAATGCTATTCATTGACTACAGCTCAGCGTTCAACACCATAGTGCCCTCAAGCTCATCACTAAGCTAAGGACCCTGGGATTAACCACCTCCCTCTGCAACTGGATCCTGGACTTCCTGACGGGCCGCCCCCGGGTGGTAAGGGTAGGTAACAACACATCTGCCACGCTGATCCTCAACACGGGGGCCCCTCAGGGGTGCGTGCTCAGTCCCCTCCTGTACTCCCTGTTCACTAATGACTGCATGACCAGGCATGACTCCAACACCATCATTAAGTTTGCCGATGACACAACAGTGGTAGGCCTGATCACCGACAACAACGAGACAGCCTATAGGGAGGAGGTCAAAGACCTGGCCGTGTGGTGCCAGGACAACAACCTCTCCCTCAACGTGATCAAGACAAAGGAGATGATTGTGGACTACAGGAAAAGGAGGATCAAGCACGCCCCCATTCTCATCGACGGGGCTGTAGTGGAGCAGGTGGAGAGGTTTAAGTTCCTTGGTGTCCACATCACCAACAAACTAACATGGTCCAAGCACACCAAGACAGTCGAGAAGAGGGCACGACAAAACCTATTGTCACTCAGGGGACTGAAAAGATTTGGCACGGGCCAGTACATCACTGGGGCCAAGCCATCCAGGACCTCTATACAGGCAGTGTCAAAGGAGGGCCCTAAAAATAGTCAAAGACTCCATCCACCCAAGTCATAGGCTGTTCTCTCTGCTAACGCACAGCAAGCGCTACCGGAGCGCCAAGTCTAGGTCCAAGAGGCTTCTAAGCAGCTTCTACCCCAAAGCCATAAGACTTCTGAACATCTAATCAAATGGCTACCCAGACTATTTGCATTGCCCCCCCCTCCCCTTTTACACTGCTGCTACACTCTGTTTATTGTCTATGCATAGTCACTTTAATAACTCTACCTACATGTACATATTACCTCAATTACCTTGACTAACCGGTTCCCCTGGACATTGACTCTGTACTGGTACCCTCGGTATATAGCCTCGCTATTGTTATTTTACTGCTGTTCTTTAATTATTAGTTAATTTTATTTCTTTTTTTTAGGTATTTTTCTTAAAACTGCATTGTTTGCTAAGGGCTTGGAAGTAAGTATTTCACTGTAAGGGCTACACCTGTTGTATTCGGCAGATGTGACAAATACAATTTGATGCCATCTAGTGGATATAAAGGAATACAGCTATGTGCTTTAACCACCTGGCTACATTCTCCCCTGCTACAAAGTCAAAGTCCTCGGTGACTTAGCACAAGTTTCTAACTTCTCTTACAGCTTCTCTGAAGAACACAGTACCCAGACTGGTTATAACCTGGGACAACACTTCGGGACTGAGTGAAACTGTATTACTACAAGCTGATTTAGGAGCGTTATACGGGTTTGATTGTACCCAAGCATTTGCACTGGTACTTCTGCGTGGAGCAGGAACGGGCTCAGAAACATCTTGTTCCTCAGTAATATTTTCATGTTCCTCTCTATCGGAAAAATAACTGTCACTATCAGCATTACCAATAGGTTTGGTGTTTCCCTCTCTAGTTACCTTTGGATAGGAGACACCACACTTTACATGATTGACATTAATTTTTTTACATTTAACTAGGCAAGTCAGTTAAGAACAAATTCTTATTTACAGTGCCAGCCTACACCGTTCATACCCGGACGATGCTGGGCCAATTGTGCACCGCCCTATGGGACTCCCAATCACAAACAGTTGTGATACAGCCTGGATTTGAACCAAGGTATCTGTAGTGATGCCTCTAGCACTGAGATGTAGTGCCTTAGACCGCTGCGACACTCGGTAGCCCTAGAAAAGCTTCTCGAAAAGAAAAAGCTTCTATTAAAGAAAACCCTGAGTTCTATTAGATAGATAGCACTGAATCCATGATATGGCAGAGGTCAAAAAGCCATAACACAAGTTTTCTCAACAACAGCCAATAGTGTCAATGGCTGCACTGAAATCTAACAGTGCAGCTCCCACAATCCTCATATTATCAATTTCTTTCAACCAATCATCAGTCATTTGTGTCAGTACAGGACATGTTGAGTGCCCTTCTCTATAAGCATGCTGAAAGTCTGTTGTTAATTTGTTTACAGAGAATTAGCATTGTATTTGGTCAAACACCATTTTTTACAATAGTTTGCTAAGAACTGTCAGCAGGTTGTAGAGTTGAAAATATGAATCGAGGTAGAAGGTAGAACATTTTCACAATTAAAGGAATTGATTTCAGAGCTGCAGAAAGAAGTCCATGCAACTGTAAGTTATGTCATAGTTATGTTGACATATCATATTTTTCACAATATTTAATTTATTGCATACGATATCCTCCTAATGTTGTGTCCGGGCATATTCTAGAGACTTGCAGGTGAAGCGGCGGTCTGTCACACCGAGGAGGTGTTCCATAAAAGAAACATCAGGATACCTTGAATCTTCATGAGGAAAACAAAGAGTATGAACTGGAGATTGAGGACTACAGCAAAAAGATCTATGAGAGGTATATCACTTCGTTCATATCACAATATTTCTATTTATCTAATACTAATCACTAAGGAAAGGAATTCGTAACACCATTATACATTGCAGTATCAAGTACTTGGTCAGTGTTACTCTGATGGTGGGTCCCTCTGACGTGTGTGTGTGTGTGTGTGTGTGTGTGTGTGTGTGTGTGTGTGTGTGTGTGTGTGTGTGTGTGTGTGTGTGTGTGTGTGTGTGTGTGTGTGTGTGTGTGTGTGTGTGTGTGTGTGTGTGTACATACCTGTATGTATGTGTGTGTACCTGCGTACGAGTGTGTGTCTCTGTGTGTGTCCATCAGCGAATCAGCTTCAGAAGAACAGGAAGCACATGCAGCAGAAGTTCAGTGTGAACGAGGACCGGAGAGCAGAGGCTAAGGACGAGCTGTCCCAGATGGCTACGCTGCACGCCAATGCCAAGGTCAACTTGGAGGAGCTGGAGCAGAAGACCTTCATGGTGGAGCAGAGGATGAGAGTATGTGTGAAAAGAGCCATGCACTTAGCTAGACATCCATGCACTCTAACCTGTAGTAAATTCATCATAAATATAGAGGTGGCATATCCTTATTGACACGTCTAATGTTTAGATTCAGCGCTTTGACCATTAGATATTGTCAATCACATAATCTGCACTAGTTGTCAGTGAAATAAGCACTCTACTTTTAGAGATTCATCCATGCATGGAGACTCACTACCAAGTTGGGTTTGTGAAAGGAAAGGAGCACTTGAAGATAGACGTTCAGATATGCACTAGTAGATCCATGTACAATGATGGAATGGGCTTCTTTACTAGTGTTACTGATGCAAAACATCAGTATCTCCTCAGAAAGTGACTGAGAATCCTAAGAAAGACGAGCGAGATGAAAGCCCTAGCCATTCTGAAGGTAAATCTCTTCTGTCTGTTTTCTTTACAGTTTTGAGTTTCACGGTTGGTTCTGTCGAGTATCTTTTTACTCTCAGGTGTGTTAAAAAAACAGTGTGACAAGAGACTGATATGATTCATTGTGTAGAACAGTTTCTTCAGTTTTAAACTGTATTTCAGGATAAAAGAACAACTATTGAAGCAGAATTACTCCAGGAGCAAACCAACACAGAAAATGCCAGATGGGAACTTCATAAGGAATTTGAGGAGGCGTTATCAGCTACAAAACAACTGGAAATTGAAACGGAAAAACTGAGAAACATTTACAATGATAAATCTGAGGTAATCTAACGTTTTATGTTCAGTTTACTGTATTTCTATTTTAGTAAGATATGTTGAGTGTTTTACATTCAATTGCTTATTAATTTCTCTGTTTCCGAAAATGTGAAGTTTAAGGGAGCAACTCAGTGATATTCTAACGGAACACAACAACACTTCAGTTTGTCTGTAAAAGGAACGGAACCTAAAACTTGCCCATCTAAATACAGTCAAGGTACGATAAAGCAAGGGTTTACACACAGTCACTTACCACTGTGTTTAATTTTCAAAATAGTGAGAAATGTAATGGATATTAGCACAACACATTCCATAACATGTATTACATCTAATAGACACGCATGATTTTCAAGTTATAAGGTCATGTATTTTGAATCAGAAGGTGGGTGGGACTTGTTGAAAGTTATTGATGTTGGAATCAGGCTGCCAATTTTATTTGTGGCTCATGGTTCATTCATTTCAATCTCATTTATCATTGATAGGAATTACACCAAGCTGTTACCGAAGGGTTTAACCATGCCTTGAGTAGGATCGCAGACCTCAGTGCTAAGTCCAAAGAGTACAGAACAGGGTCTGACATGGAGAAAACAGCAGCCGCTATGCCAGATGTCATTGAAGAACTACAGTAAGAATCTCTCCTCTCTTCACAACCACCCTCTGTTCTGCCAATATAATATAATAGGCCTTCTACCCTATCTAGAGTATTTGGAATTTATTATCATTGTAAGCCTGTTGCACCAGAGACCCTGGAAAGCTTGAATGTATTAGTTTGATTCATGCTGTGCTCAGAGCGTGAAGCGTCACTATTAACTTTGAAGACTTTGCTTTTCCATCATTGATATCACCACAGGAATCAGCTTGGCATTATTCCAAATCAATTGATTGCCTTTCACCTGTATTTCACATTTATCAGGTTCGCCTTTGATGCCGTTGAGTTTCAAAACCAAACGGCTATGTTGATCATGAACACCTTGGAACGTGATATCACCAACTGTTAACAACGGATGGAGCCAACAGTGGAAACTCATACTACTCTGTTCACAACCAGACAGCAGAAAATGGAGGAAACCAAGGTAACAAAACACTGGGTCATTTGGTTGAATACAAGGTGGTTTGGTTTATGTTGTACTCACTGTATTTGACTTTAGTATCACTGTTATTCCTAATACAGAACATTTAGCTGGAATTGTGGATTTTATCTCTTGAGACCATGTACAATTTCGATTCCCCTGAAATGTTGACTTGCCATTTGTTTTAACGTCAGGTAGGCTGAGTGCTTGAAACGAACAATGTTTCCTTTTCAAACATGCCCGTTGGCATTTGTTTTCAGAGTGGTACTGTATATTGGTAACAAACACAAGAGAAAGTCTGAAAGGGTCTTCAGCTTATTGTGTAGTTATTTGTGGATTAGCGTCAGTAGAATTACTCACCACAATCCGTTGTGAGAAGACAACAACAGCAATTAAAATTACAAGCCAAGGCCAATCTTGTTTTTTTTAAAGGAGTCACAAATAACTGATGAAAGGTTTTAGGTCTCTCCTCTATTGATGAATCTTTCTTGGTTAGACATTTGCCGTATTCAGTTACCTGTATGTTAATAAAACATCATATTCATTTCAACACAAGGTTATTATTTTCAACCTCACACCATTGACAGCACAGTGATAAAACACCTTTTCATCATTCTAATATCTTTTGGTATTCACCTCAAAAAGAATATGAGTGGGGAAAAAATACTAGATTTCCTGTCTTGTACATTATTGGATATTTAAATGCTTTGTTTTAAAGCCTTATATATTGTAAGGATTTCATCTACAGCATGCAGGATAGGATGATCAGCCCAGCCAGGGCCTCGTGGCTGATGGGAGTCTCACATGGCTTATCTAATGTGAAATCGCCATGTGGTATAGAGTTTCATTAAACGGTGATCAAGAATGCATTAGTTCAAAACAAGAAAAGGCAATGGAGCTTAGGCCGCCATGCATCCGCGAGCGCAGCAACTTTAAAGAAGTTGTTGGTGTGAGACAATTTAAGAATTAGGAAGTCTTCCTTATAGATACAAGTCCCATTAGCCTGATAAAAGGCAGTCATGCAAAAAGAGCTTTAGCCTTTTTCACTTGAAAAAATAAAATGGAAACAACAATAGGCCTATAGCCTCTCTCACCAAATGAAAAGATCAAGAGTTAGAGAGAGTGTTACGTTATAAGGAAATGGGTTACTTTGATCATTAGGTTCAATATAAAGCACTCACATAATATCCACATTAGCATCACATAATAAGCACACTAAGCATTTGGGAACCGCCGTGCGTGACTCAGAGAATGGCGCACACACTGTAATGGCTGGACACATTTGAGATATGGAATTACACAGGAGAAAGATGCTTACCTCATATCATTGGAATGCCCTGGAGGTCACTATGGATGTTGACTGTTGGGATGTTAACTGTCAGGTAGAGCCAATTAGCATGGCTATCAGCTCAGAGGAGGAGTGTGTGTGTGTGTGTGTGTGTGTATGTGTATATGTGTGTGTGTTTTTGATGGCATGCTCATCGGGTTTCCACAGCATCAACAAACATAATTCACCTCTGTTGCCTGCATATACTGTAGACACATTAATAAAGAGTAACACCGAGTCAGTTTAAATGAAATTAAATGGAATCAGCTTGTCTTGTTGTCCTGCAGGTAAACTGGCTGACATCTCCAGTCCCCAAACCCAAACATTTCCGAAGCGTTTCCCCCATCAACACGGTGTCTTCCTTCGTTAAATTAATCAAGCGGTTAGCTGACGTTCGACGTAGTCACTGTGGATAAAGTAAACAATGCAAACAAACCGCAGACGCCATCAGTTTCTTCTGGGCAATGAAGTGTAATTTGTTCAATTTACACTTCAGACAACAGCACCCATCAGATGGGCTTTGTCAGTAGTGCTGCATGCCTTGCCTGCTGTAATTAAACCTGAAATCAATAGCAGGCATTTGTCATGTTTACGGCCCGTCTCTCTCCCTCTCTTTCTGCTGGGTTAAACTCATCACTTTACTGCTGCTGCTGTTGTGTTTTACTGCAGAGACACACTTCATTATGTTCCTTCGTTCTGCAGGTACAGTATAGTACAGTGCAGTCGAGATAGGCACCAGGATACAGGGGGGAGGAGCGGAGAGAAGAGGAAAGAGAGAGAGAGATTGTTATTTATTTGCTTGATTCCCCCGGATAGTGTCCAGTTTAATTGTCTGTGTTTGTCCCTGTGTGCCCTAGTTTGTAATACTCACACGTACACCAGTATACACTTACAAGCACATACAGATACAGTCTCACAGACATGTACACGTTCCACCTCCTAAACAACCTATGACAAAATATGTTATTGGAAATCAATTGTAAGCTCGTCATAATGCTGAGTATACAGTATTTCCTAAATACATAAATCTATGACTTCACTCCCAGGCCTATGGGATCATAAGAATGCGTATCTCTCCTTTCTGTAGGCCCAGCCTGGGACAGTGATCCATATCTTTGATCACTCATATAGTATCTGACATCCTATGTGTACAGTATTAAGTACAGTATAACTGCTGCTTCAGCATGTGTTGTTCTTTGGTAGAACTGTAGCAGCTCTCCTCCACTAGGGCTTGATGGAACCAACCACCATGATGGAACTCCTCAGGCATACTGTACTCACTTAGAAAACTGCAACCTGCCATGTCTCCTCAATAATTTCTGTGACCATTCTCATGAGCCCTGTCAACTGCTTGATGTGACAGGAAACCTTGTTATCAAGATATGTGAAACCTGGTTTAAAAAAAGTATAACTGAACTTGAGTTTCTCTGTGTGTATTGTAGGCTGACCTAAAGGTAGCCCTTAAAGAGAAGGTTGAGTTGGCCCATGAGTACAGAGAACTTAAGAATGCCTTCATGATCGCCAAGCGGGAGGCTGTATGTGTGTTTGACGAAAGGAACCAAGCAGAGGCATTTTTTTATGACCATTGAATCAGACATTTAAATCATGATATGATATTATATGAAATTACACTCACCGGCCAGTTTATTAGGTACACTCATCTAGTACAAGGTCGGACCCCCTTTTGCCTTCAGAACAGCCTGAATTCTTCGGGTCATGGATTCTACAAGTCGGAAACAGTCCACAGGGATGTTTTATCCATGCTGACGCGATGGCATCACACAGTTACTGCAAACCTGTACCGTTGACACCAAGCTTGACACCAAGCAGGATGGGTCCATGATGCAACAGGAACCGGGATTCGTCGTACCAGGCAATGTTTTTCCACTCCTCAATGTCCACTGGAGCCGCTTCGTGTTGTTTTTAGCTGATAGGAGTGGAACCTAGTATGGTCATCTGCTGCAATAGCCCATCTGTGACAAGGATCGAAGAGTTGTGCATTCCATGATGCCGTATTGCACACCACAGATGTACTGCGTTTTCATTTGTCTGTTTGTTAGCTTGCACGATTCTTGCCATTCTCCTTCGACCTCTCTCATCAACGAGCTGTTTTCGCAGCCCTAGACAATGTCATGCGTGAAAAGCTCAGGAGGACGGCCGTTTATGAGATACTGGATCCGGCGTGCCTGGCACCGACGATCATACCACGCTCAAAGTCGCTTAGGTCACTTGTTTTGCCCATTCTAACGTTCAATCTAACAGTAACTGAATGCCTCGATGCCTGTCTGCCTGCTTTATATAGCAAGCCAAGTGACTCACTGTCTGTAGGAGCGATCCATTTTTGTGATTGTGGTGGTATACCTAATAAACTGGCCATTGAGTGTATATTATATTCAGTTTGCCAGTTGATTGGAATGTTTCTTTGCATGGTCAGTTAATGTCGGATGGTTTTAGTTGGGCAACCAATGAGGAGGTTACTGCAGTAATCTGATCTCAATGCGATAACTTTAGTGTAGGAGGATTATGGATGTGATATAGTAGTATTTCTGCCAAGGGGGAGTTGAGAGAGGCGATGGGTGGATGGAATTCATGCAAACGCATAAAGACTAAGTTCACTATGCAGTCTTGAATGGGTCTCTGAATAAGGATGCATCCGAAATCGCACCCTATTCCCTTTATAGTGCACTACTTTTTCACCAGGGCCCATCGGATGCATCCTTGGTCTTTATGCGTTTGCATGAATTATCTTTCAAGGTGTTCCAAGGTGACATGTTTCATTATGTTTATGTTACACATTAGCTTCTGTTCACTAGGTGGTCAATGGGAGAGAGAACCATAGCAAGCACAGGTAAAGAATAGAAAAAGAGAATGCACTTGCAATGCTAATACTCCCAAAGGTCTTAAATGAGAAACTACAGAACAACTTATACTCCCAAAGGTATTGAATAGTTGTGAGACTACAGAATCGTTTTGGTCTTTATGGTCCGGGACGCAATTTAACTTTGATCTTGAGAGGAATTGCAGATGACAACCATATTCTATAGCCTAACCAGGAAATAAAACATGCACTGCCCGGCACTGCACTGGCAATAAGCAATAGACATGATTTGTTTCCCAAAATGACTAATACCTTTACTTGAGCAATTCCTCATCTGACTGCATGAATGTTATCAAGTGAGAAATGCATGCAGAAATAAAATCCTGTGGACAGGATTCTCCACGCTCATGATCAAAGCCTGATTTTCTTTTACTCTGGATTCAGCCTCCCTCAACCATTTCTGTTTGTTTCAACTCTAGACAGATTTAGAATAGCACCACCGTCCCAGCTATCACGTTCTCCACCCAAAGTAAGCTTGATAATATGCCTGTAATTTACTTAAATTGACTATCATTATAGAAGGAATTCTCAGTGTTGTTTTAAAAAATCTAATCTAGACTTATTAATGTGTTCACCTAGGTAACCAAAATCATAAATTTTCTCATTAAAAATAAAAAACAGAATTAAGGTAATGTAGTGAATTGTTGGTTTTTGATTGATTTGCTGATTTTCATATCCCTCTGCTAATCTCATTTCTATCTAGTTGCCATTCTCAATACACAATGTGACACGTTTTTTCCCCATAGTAGCTAGCTGGCTAACAGAGAAGAAAGACTAGTTGCCAAGGACACAGCACACTGGTGGGATCATATCATGGCAGACATTGTTTGACAGCCCATAGCAATACTGTGTACAGGAATGACATGACTCCCTCCAAACATGTTACAAGTTCTCAGTTGTTTGAAGAGCCTGTAAAATGTTAGATATTCAGCAGAGGGAGCCAATGGAAGCTCCTGCTAAGGCTCTCTACTGTCTATCTGACTCATCAAACCATGGTTTACAGGCTTTGGCCTGTTATAATACAAACATATGTAGCACCATGGTAATAAGACATTGTTCTCACACAGATACCTCACACATTGTTAAGATACCTTACACATTCTGAATGTAAGCATTTGTAATTAGTTGACATAAATAGTAAGTTCATGTTAGCGTTTGGTTTATTTTTGAATCACCTGCAAATAGCTAAATGCTTCAATACTCCAACCAAACAC
Source organism: Salvelinus alpinus (assembly GCF_045679555.1). Classification (NCBI taxonomy): domain Eukaryota; kingdom Metazoa; phylum Chordata; class Actinopteri; order Salmoniformes; family Salmonidae; genus Salvelinus; species Salvelinus alpinus. The sequence continues at coordinate 32,732,883 of NC_092115.1, read as the reverse complement.
TTTCCTCAAGTGTTAACCTAAAAATGGTTTGTGTTATTTCTCCTCCAATAGGATCAGTTACTTTATGGTTCATGTAAGTGTCCTCTTATCACTGCATTTAAGTATTGTTTTGTTTATGTGGATGGAGTTCTCTGCACAGGTTTTTAACAGGGTACGCCATAAAGAGCATTCCTGTTATTGTCTTTCCTTCAGCAGTTGATGGCTGAGCTAATTTGCTTTAGTTTCTCTATGCACTGGGGAACACATTGCCAAGCAATGATAAGCTTTGTAGGAAGAGAAGAGAAATGGAGGGAGGAAGAAAAAGCAATGGCATCTATCAGAATTGAAAGAAACCCCTTTGCTTGAAACTGTGTTCAAATAATAAAGCGAGCAGCATGTCTTTCCAATAGACTAGGAATAATTTCTAGTTTCGGTGGGGGGTTCATGACTGTGTGTATGTGTAAAATATGTCTTGAGGGGATTGGTATAAAGTTAAACTGGGTGAAGTAGAAATATTTTACTCATCAGCTTTGCAGTCACAGAGTTTGCCTCGGCTAGAACAAAACTGCTGAAGCATTTAGAGAAAATTAACCCCCCATCCTGGCAGCCAGATGTGACTGGATTCTGATGACTGCACACGAGTGAGCAGGGAAACCAAGAGACTGTGAAATTCCTGTCAGGCCCGTGTACTGCAGAATGGGCTATTGACTGCGTTCTCTATTCCCCTCCATCATTCTTCTTGAACACTGCCATTAATTTCCTCTCCTGCCTTACCAATTCCTTTTTCTCTCTTTTCCTTTCCCTTCCTTCTTTCCTTCTTTCTCCCTGTCTCCCCCACCCTCCTAGCTTTCTTTGTTGCACAAGAGGATGCACAGAGCTGTGGTGAAATACTTCAGACAACGCAGCCTCTACAGCCTGGCTGAACTGGCCCGCTTCCAGAACCTCTCTAACGAGAATAACCAGAAAATAAAAACCATCCAGGTATGTATGTGTTTCATAGGACTTTCCCGTGTGGATCCACACCCAGACAACATTATAACCATTCAGTTTAATGGGTTTTTCTTCAATTCTTTTCTTCAATCCTGCCTAGTCCTACAGTATATTTAAAGGGTTGGGAAGATCCATGGGTTGAGTAGATGTTTTAATTGAATGGGAGTATAATAATTTATAACAGTATAAAAACTTAATGTAATGCTGAGCATGTGTGGCATCCCACATTTAAAACACGGCGAGCTGAGCGTCATGCCTTCATTTGCAAGGAACTAACCAGTGCACTAACCCACAGTAAAACATTCACCAGTCACCATGGCCCTCTGTAGTGTCATCACACTAGAGTTAAAGACGCCGCCGCCATACACCCAGTCGTCACAACACCAGCACAGTGACGTGATTGATGATGTGTCGGCGAGAGCGCCATTGGCATGCGGTGACCCGGTGTCTGAGGCTAACTCTGTCTTCTCTCCAGATAACTAAATCTATACATTCACACCGTTAGGTCACCTATTTATTCACTACATTACATTTGGCTGTGTAGCTAGCTACCTTCTGTTTTGTTGTGTATAGGCTACGTTATGAGTTTACCTCATTTCTCATTCAGGCTTTGGCTCTGTTGGGTGTTACTGCTGGATACCTATCTATGGTACAACTACAACACCTCCTGTGTTCGTTGGTTGAAATACCCCAAGCTACCTTTCTCATGTTTCGCTGAAAAAGGAGTAGGCACGTATTCTGAATCTGCAGGGTTGCATGGAGAAGTGGAGATCTTCAATTACTGGATAATGGGTGGCTAATATGTGGTGGGACGTGCGAGGAGGTCAAAGCAGACAGAAGGAGAGTGATGAATCTTTATCAAATGTCCTGTCCTGTAGCACCCTCAACGACCGTCATACTGTAGCAGGCAGGTGCCATTCAACCATGGAACCATTCACATTTTCTTATAGCCATTATATATTTTATACAGAGGTGTTTACAGTTAGCATTGTTTCCTTCCCCTTGCTCTCCCGGTGTGACAACCAGCCATGTCGATCGGCTATTCCCAATCTAGCACTACTATTACCTAGGTCACAGTCCCACAGACCTAAACAATACAAGTATTGCGATTCAAATATAATTCAATGATTTGATTCGATCAGACTTATTCCCAGATAGAATTGATCTCATTCAACATAATTTCAGACCCTCTGTTTCTATTCTTCTCTACACAGTGAGCAATAACACGTTTAGTGATGATTTTCCTCTCCATCCATTCCTTCCCCATTTTTATTGCCAACATGCTTTTTGATGGGTCTTGTCCAGCCAGACATTACAGCTAGTCAGTCATTCAGAGAGGAAGGGTGCAGTCATGTCTCCCAGGCCTAGCCCCGAGGAGCAGAGGGGAGGCCCAAGGCAGCTGAACGCAGAGCAGAGGGGAGAGCAGAGCAGGGAGGAGTGGAGCATGGAGGATGAGGAAAAGGAGGAGGGGGAGGAGGGAGGAGCTATCAGGGAGCTGCAGAGTGTGAAGGACAAAAGAGCTGGTGTATTGAAGCGCAGCGCACCGTCACCCGTCACAGCCCAGCACAGGGTCCCTCAGAGCAGAGCAGCTACTCACTTTAAACCCCCAACCCGGCTCCTCCAGACTAGAACAGACTTTACTACGCACTACGCACAGCTTAGACTCAGGGTCCTTACTAAGAGTAATGCACAATTTAACAGAGTCCCCTTAGAATAGTCCACACTTTAACAAAAAGACATGCCGAGTTGTGCATGCGTAGTGTACACTTAAAAATAAAGACCATAAGCAATGCATACTTGTAACACAAAGACCCTCTGAGAAGTGTACACTTTAAAACCAAATCCCCTCAGAGAAACACATGCTTTATACCCAAGCACCCTTCCACAGGAGTTTTCAAACTTTTCTTCACAGGGACCCCCGCCCATGCAAATCAGCGACCCAGGGACCTACATCGTATGTTAGCTAACAATAAATAAATAATGTCTTGTCTTATCATCAGGTGAATAATAATGGCAAGTAAATTAATAGATTTGGTAGACAGTTTCATTATTCTGACCTCCCCACAGTCAATCGGAAGAGGAGTGTAAACTAATATAGAAAGGTATCTTGGTGGTAGAGAAAATGTTGCTGTTCTACAAATGATTCAATTGAACTGAGAGAACATTTAGCCGTTTTGAAGCAAATTTCCGGCAATTCTACACAGTTTGGCAATTTCCTGCAATTCTATGCATTGTGCTATCGCTAATGCTGTGTTCCTCTGCTCAAACTTTAGAACAAAGTCAATGGGCATGTGCCCTGTATGCCGTTTTTTTCTCTCTCGATTCTCCCTGACTGTCAAGCTTTTATTTGATTGTTAGTTCTCAAAGATGGTATTATTTAAAAATATACAGTGTCTTCGGAAAGTATTCACACCCCTTGACTTTTTCCACATTTTGTTACGTTACAGCCGTATACTAAAATGGATTAAATATACACTACCGTTCAAAAGTTTGGGGTCACTTAGAAATGTCCTTGTTTTTGAAAGAAAAACACATTTTTTTGTCCATTAAAATAACATCAAATTGATCAGAAATACAGTGTAGACATTGTTAATGTTGTAAATGACTATTATAGCTGGAAATGGCTGATTTTCAATGAAATATCTACATAGGCGTACAGAGGCCCATTATCAGCAACCATCACTCCTGTGTTCCAATGGCATGTTGTGTTAGCTAATCCAAGTTGATCATTTTAAAAGGCTAATTGATCATTAGAAAACCCTTTTGCAATTATGTTAGCACAACTAGACACTCTAATGTACTTGTCTTCTTGCTCAGTTGTGCACCGGGGCCTCCCACTCCTCTTTCTATTCTGGTTAGAGACAGTTTGCGCTGTTCTGTGAAGGGAGTAGTACATAGCGTTGTACAAGATCTTCAGTTTCTTGGCAATTTCTCGCATGGAATAGCCTTCATTTCTCAGAACAAGAATAGACTGACGAGTTTCATAAGAAAGTTCTTTGTTTCTGGCCATTTTGAGCCTGTAATCGAACTCACAAATGCTGATGCTCCAGATACTCAACTAGTCTAAAGAAGGCCAGTTTTATTGCTTCTTTAATCAGAACAACACTTTTCAACAAAGTAACAGATATGGACTCATGTAGTAACCAAAAAAAAATCTAAATATATTTTATATTTTATATATTTTTCAAAGTAGCAACCCATTGCCTTGATTACAGCTTTGCACATGCTTGGCATTCTCTCAACTAGCTTCATGCAGTAGCCACCTGGAATGCATTTCAATTAACAGGTGTGCCTTGTTAAAAGTTCATTTGTGGAATTTCTTTCCTTCTTAATGCGTTTGAGCCAATCAGTTGTGTTGTGACAAGGTAGGTTAAAAGACCAAGTCCATATTATGGCAAGAACAGTTCAAATAAGTAAAGAGAAACGACAGTCCATCATTACTTCAAGACATGAAGGTCAGTCAATCCGGAAAGTTGCAGGCGCAAAAACCATCAAGCACTATGATGAAACTGGCTCTCATGAGGACCGCCACAGGAAAGAAAGACCCAGAGTTACCTCTGCTGCAGAGGATAAGTTCATTAGCGTTAACTGCACCTCAGATTGCAGCCCAAATAAATGCTTCACAGACTTCAAGTAACAGACACATCTCAACATCAACTGCAGAGGAGACTGCGTGAATCAGGCCTTCAAGGTCAAATTTCTGCAAAGAAACCACTACTAAAGGACACCAATAAGAAGAAAAGACTTGCTTGGGCCAAGAAACACAAGCAATGGACATTAAACTGGTGTAAATCTGTCCTTTGGTCTGATGAGTCCAAATTTGAGATTTTTGATTCCATCCGCCGTGTCTTTGTGAGATGCAGAGTAGGTGAAGGGATGATGTCCGCATGTGTGGTTCCCACCATGAAGCATGGAGAAGGAGGTGTGATGCTGTGGGGGTGCTTGGCTGGTGACACTGTCTTTGATTTATTTAGAATTCAAGGCACACTTAACCAGCATGGCTACCACAGCATTCTGCAGCGATACACCATCCCATCTGGTTTGCGCTTCGTGGGACTATCATTTGTTTTTCAACAGGACAATGCCCCAAAACACACCTCCAGGGTGTGTAAGGGCTATTTGACCAAGAAGGAGAGTGATGGAGTGCTGATGACCTGGCCCCCACAATCACCAGACCTCAAACCAATTGAGATGGTTTGGGATGAGTAAAGGAAAAGAAGCCAACAAGTGCTCAGCATATGTGGGAACTTTTTCAAGACTGTTGGAAAAGCTTTCCAGGTGATGCTGGTTGAGAGAGTGCCAAGTGTGTGCAAAGCTGTCACAAGACAAAGGGTGACTACCATGAAGAATGTATTATATAAAATATATTTAGATTTGTTTAACACTTTTTTGGTTACTACATGATTCCATTTGTGTAATTTCATAGTTTTGATGTCTTCACTATTATTCTACAATGTAGAAAATAGTAAAAATAAAGAAAAACTCCTGAATGAATAGGTACAGTTGAAGTCGAAAGTTTACATAAACCTTACCTTTAAAACATTTCAACAACAAAAAAATCCCTGTCTTAGGTCAGTTATGATCACCACTTTATTTTAAGAATGTGAAATGTCAGAATAATAGTAGAGAGAATGATTTATTTCAGCTTTTATTTCTTCCATCACATTCCCAGTGGGTCAGAAGTTTACATACACTCAATTAGTATTTGGTAGCATTGCCTTTAAATTGTTTAACTTGGGTCAAACATTTCGGTTAGCCTTCCACAAGCTTCCCACAATAAGTTGGGTGAATTTTGGCCCATTCCTCCTGACAGAGCTGATGTAACTGAGTCAGGTTTGTAGGCCTCCTTGCTCGCACACGCTTTTTCAGTTCTGCCCACAAATGTACTATCGGATTGAGGTCAGGGCTTTTTGATGGCCACTCCAATACCTTGACTTTGTTGTCCTTAAGCCATTTTGCCACAACTTTGGAAGTATGCTTGGGGTCATTGTCCATTTGGAAGACCCATTTGCGACCAAGCTTTAACTTCCTGACTGATGTCTTGAGATGTTGCTTCAATATATCCACATAATTTTTCCTGCCTCATGATGCCATCTATTTTGTGAAGTGCACCAGTCCCTCCTGCAGCAAAGCACCCCCACAACATGATACTGCCACCCCTGTGATTCACGGTTGGGATAGTGTTCTTCAGCTTGCAAGCATCCCCCTTTTTCCTCCAAACATAACGATGGTCATTATGGCCAAACAGTTCTATTTGTGTTTCATCAGACCAGAGGACATCCAAAAAGTACGATCTTTGTCCCCATATGCAGTTGCAAACCGTAGTCTGGCTTTTTTATGGTGGTTTTGGAGCAGTGGCTTCTTCCTTGCTGAGCGGCCTTTCAGGTTATGTCGATATAGGACTGGTTTTACTGTAGATATAGATACTTTTGTACCTGTTTTCTCCAGCATCTTCACAAGGTCCTTTGCTGTTGTTCTGGGATTGATTTGCACTTTTCACACCAAAGTACATTCATCTCTAGGAGACAGAATGCGTCTCCTTCCTGAGCGGTATGACAGCTGCGTGGTCCCATGGTGTTTATACTTGCGTACTATTGTTTGTACAGATGAACGTGGTACCTTCAGGCATTTGAAAATTGCTCCCAATGATGAACCAGACTTGTGGAGGTCTACAATTTTTTTCTGAGGTCTTGGCTAATTTCTTTTGATTTTCCCATGATGTCAAGCAAAAAGGAACTGAGTTTGAAGGTAGGCCTTGAAATACATCCACAGATACACCCCCCAATTAACTAAAATTATGTCAATTAGCCTATCAGAAGCTTCTAAAGCCATGACATCATTTTCTGAAATTTTCCAAGCTGTTTAAAGACACAGTCAACTTAGTGTATGTAATCTTCTGACCCACTGGATTTGTGATACAGTGAATTATAAGTGAAATAATCTGTCTGTAAACAATTGTTGGAAAAATTATTGTGTCATGCACAAAGTAGATGTCCTAACCAACTTGCCAAAACTATAGTTTGTTAACAAGAAATTTGTGAAGTGGTTGAAAAACTAGTTTTAATGACTCCATCCTAAGTGTATGTAAACTTCCGACTTAAAGGATGTAGGTGTGTCCAAACTTTTGACTTGTATTGTACACACACACACACACACATATATATATATATATATATATATATATATATATATATATATATATTCCGGACTCTGACATTGCTCGTTCTGATAGTCCTTAATTTTTATTTGAACTTTTTGGATTATGTGAGTTTTGTTTAGTATTGCTATGTTTTATTAGTGCACTGTTGGAGATAAAAACACAAGTATTTCGCTGCACCTGTGATAACATCTGCAAATCTGTGTATGCAACCAATAAACTTTGATTTTATTTTGATTCTAAACTGTATTTCAATCCCAAAAATTACCACTTAGGTGTCCCGCCTAAGAATTTTGTTACCAGAAAAAAAACCTCCAATGACTGTAATGTCCTCCATATTAAAGGGATAGTTCGAGATTTTGGTAATGAAGCCATTTATCTACTTCCCAAGAGTTGAATGAACACGAACAGCTAGCATGCGAACTGTTCCTCTAGACTTCCAGTAATTGCGCTTGTTAGCAACGCTTGTTAGCATTGGCTCATGAAACTACCTCTAACTTCCTTCATACTGGGCACAGAGACATAATAATGGTATCCACTGTGATATTCTGTTGCAGCTAGCGATATTCCTAAAATTATTATTTTTCACAAAATGTTTGTATATTTTGTATATACTGTATATTTTAATCGCAGGCCGGCCTTAAGAAATATTATTGAAAACTGCATTCTGCATACTGTAAATACTGATTATGATGGCCTCACAGACAAGGAGGCAGTGGGCGGTGGGTTGGGGAACCCAGGGAGTGTGGGATGGTGGGCGTGTGGGTGCGTTTGTGTGTGGTGGTGGGGTGGTGGAGGCGCTGTCATCCTGTAACACTGCTGGCAGAACTGGCAGTTGAATTTTTGTGTTCTGCCAGTTTTCACCAGGGATGGCATAATTGACAATGGTTAACAGCGGCAAGGCTCACAGTGCAGAGTGCTTGTTGAATGGCCAGTAATGATAGCAGCAGACGAGCACTAGCCCCGGTCTCCAGAGACAGTAATCCAAAAATCCTGTTTCTGATATAATTGTTAGTCAGAGAATGTCTGCATGGCTAGGCCGGTTCAGATTCCCAAGCTGGTTGACAGTGCCAGGCAGTTTAATAGACAAACTGGATTCTGAGGTTTTTAAAACAGAGGCGCACTGAACCTTTACCACGATTCAACCAGGAACCTCTCTCTCTTGTTCTCATTATTGCTCTCTCCTTCAAGACGCTGTGTGTAACCTACTCTCACTATCTCTAGACACCCTGATGAGCGAACAGCAAGTAGTGAAACAGATAGACCGAGAACCGAAAGAGTATCAAATCAACACTAGAGTTATCTGTATGTCTGTGTCTGTCGCCAAACGGCTGCTTCTCTCCTCTCTAGCCTCCTCGACTCAACGTCATCCATCGACTGTCGTCACTCTGTTTTCTTAATTAGCTGGTATTCATTGACTCTGTTTGCTCCCTCATTCAAACAGGAGGAGTTGTCAGAAGCAATCCAGCGCATCTCTGCTTTCCTGCAGTCAGTGGCAGATGACTCAACTACAGTAACAGTGATCATGCTGCGACAATAGAGACAGCAGCAGAGAACAAACAAGCAGGTCCGGATGCCATTGGATTGAACAAGAAGAAGATGCCTACAGTTCAGATAACAGTGTAATTGGACATTCACCTGGTCCCAGACAACTTACTTACCCCTGTACGCTTCACTAATTCACTATGCTCCCTCTCTCTCTCTTACCAGCAGCAGATCCATAACAATGAAACAGGTGACTTTCATGCTGCTGTCAGGACTGATCTAATTTTAGCTGGGTGAATGATTGCAATTGGCTTTGCCTCATCAGATAATTAATCTATGTCACCATTAATTGGAAAAGAGAATAATTACAGGCAGTGTTGACAGAAACTCTACGCTTCTCCAGATTTCGAGATCTAATTATGACTACTAAAACCCTCCGTGACCTTAACTAGCACTTAGTACATCACCTCGACCACCCTGACCAATGCCGAAGCAAAAAAACTTCCTCTCGGTAGACATTAAGCCGTTTTTGTTGTTTCATTTTTTCTCCCTCTCTCTTTTTCTCTCCCTCTCTCACTTTTTCTCTCTCACTCTGTGCTCTCCTAGAAAGCTGTCTCCCTCAATCACTTTTCAATGTTCAATCTTCATTTTGTGGAAGTTTAACATTTTCAATGAGCTGGATATGAATGATTAATGAATAAATTTAAATGCTTCATTTTGTCCATGGATCATTAGTTAAGTCCTTTGTGTGAAGGACCTGAGAAAGGAGTAAAAATTATTGAGACATTAGCCTGGAGCAATCTAGGGGTAAATAGTGTGCACATTATAAAATAATGTTGTGTAGCGAGTGCAGTATCCTACTGGCTTTCTAACTGAAGAACCCCCAGGTAACGCTGCTTTCAATTTAGGAATCCCACATAGTATTTATTTGGAGGAGAAAATGTATTATTTCATCAAGCATGTTCCCATTGCTTTATAGGCCTACTAATGACGTGGCACATTAATATTTATTACATTTAAATTTTTCTGTTTGATAAAAATTTGTGATACAAATATTGTACGACAACATTGTTTATATTAGATTATTGTGATGACACAATTTCAAACTATGGCTGAAATTAGCTATTCGGCTATGGAGATGGCCATTGGATTTATGTATGATATTTTCTCACCAAGATGTTCATGAACTCAACTCAACTCAACTCAACTTGAACTAGTGACAGTGTGATTTCCTATTAGGTCACTCAGCCAGGTGATAGATACTGTTGGTCCATTCAGGTCTGCTGTCTTCTGGTTCGCTGTGTGGTAGATAGAGACGTTGTTTGTTTGTTGATGGCACTGAGGCCTCTCTCCCCTCCTTGCCTGCCAGCCAGGACAGAGGGTGGGGAGCATGAAACAACAAGAGAGGGAGGGAGACATTGACATCACCATTGACTTTAGCAAGACAAGCTCCATTTCCTCCTTAGCATGTCCATGGCCATGCTATGTCATAGAATAGCATCTTAAAGTGTGTGTTCAATTTGATCATTTGGTCTTTTTAAATCTAAAGACAGATACAGTTAAAGTTAAAGGCCCAGTACAGTGCAAATGTGATTTTCCTGTGATTTATATATTTCCATATTTATATATTTTATATATATTTGGAATAATACTGTGAAATTGTGAAAATGCCCTTTTGGTGTTTGAAAAGACTGCCTGAAATTTCAGCCTGTCTTGGTGGGATGGAGTTTTGACCTGCCTGGTGACATCACCAGAAGGTAAATTAGTTAATAGACCAATAAGAAATGGAGTTCCAAACCGCTCTGCAAATAACAGCTAGTCTTCAGTTTCCTCTCCCCAATCAGACCACTCCCAGAAACCTCTGGCAAGATTCTTGCTTAAGAAATTGCTCTTTGCTCCTTTGTTTCTTTTGACAATTTTAATTAAAAACAATCAAAGTAATGAGAATGGCGCCGGAGGAAATGGCTACAGTTTTATGGGCTCCTAACCAATTATGCTGTTTTGTGTGTTTCTTCACGTTGTTTGTAACTTATTTTGTACATATTGTTTCTGCCACCGTCTCTTATGACCGAAAAGAGCTTCTGGATATCAGAACAACGATTACTCACCTCGAACTGGACAAAGATTTTTTCTTTAATGAGTCGGACGCAAAGGATTTACTGCTGACACCGGACCAGGCCCAAATCCCCTACATCGCATGAAGAAGAGACGCCGATACAGGGGACACAGGTCCGGGTGCCTTGTGAGAATTAGTCGGCAAATGCGTAACCCGCCTCTACCATCTGTCCTATTGGCCAACGTGCAATCATTGGAGAAAAAACTGGATTAGCTCCGTTCAAGACCATCCAACGGGACATTAAAAACTGCAATATCTTATGTTTCCCTGAGTCGTGGCTGAACGACGACATGGATAATATACAGCCGGCTGGGTTTCCCGTGCATCAGCAAGATAGAACAGTTGCCACCGGTAAGACAAGGGGTGGCGGTCTGTGTCTATTTGTCAATAACACCTGGTGTGCGAAATCTAATATTAAGGAAGTCTCAAGGTTTTGCTCGCCTGAGGTAGAGTATCTCATGATAAGCTGTAGACCACAATATTTACCAAGAGAGTTTTCATCTATATTTTTCGTAGCTGTCTATTTACCACCACAAACTCCTGCTGGCACTAAGACCGCACTCAATGAGCTGTATAAGGCCATAAGCAAACAAAAATGCTAATTCAGAGGCAGCGCTCCTAGTGGCCGGGGACTTTAATGCAGGGAAACTTAAATCCGTTATACTTCATTTCTACCAGCATGTTACATGTGCAACCAGAGGGAAAAAAACTAGACCACCTTTACTCCACACACAGAGATGGGTACAAAGCTCTCCCTCGCCCTCCATTTGCCAATCTGACCATAATTCTATCCTCCTGATTCATGCTTACAAACAAAAATGAAAGCAGGAAGTACCAGTGACTCGCTTAATATGGAAGTGGTCAGATGACGCAGATGCTAAGCTACAGGACTGTTCTGCTAGCACAGACTAGAATATGTTCCGGGATTAATCTGATGGCATTGAGGAGTATACCACATCAGTCACCATCTTTATCAATAAGTGCATCGATGACATCGTCCCACAGTGACTGTACGTACATACCCGAACCAGAAGCCATGGATTACAGGCAACATCCGCACTGAGCTAAAGGGTAGAGCTGCCACTTTCAAGGAGCAGGATTCTAACCCAGACACTTCTAAGAACTCTCGCTATGGTCACCGACGAACCATTAAACAGACAAAGTGTCAATACAGGACAAAGATTGAATCATACTACACTGGCTCCTCATCGGATGTGGCAGGGCTTACAAACGATTACGGACTACAAAGGGAAGCCCAGTTGCGAGCTGCCCAATGACACAAGCCTACCAGACGAGCTAAATGACTTCTATGTGTGCTTCGAGACAAGGAACACTGAAGCATGGATGAGAGCAACAGCTGTTCCGGACGACTGTGTGATCACGCTCTCCGTAGCCAATGTGAGAAAGACCTTCAAACAGGTCAACATTCCCAAGGCCGCAGGGCCAGACGGATTACCAGGACGTGTACTCCGAGCATGCGCTGACCAACTGGCAAGTATCTTCACTGACATTTTCAACCTGTCCCTGACCGAGTCTGTAATACCTACATGTTTCAGGCAGACCACCATAGTCCCTGTGCCCAAGAACACCAAGGCAAACCTGCCTAAATGACTACTGACCAGTAGCACTCACATCTGTAGCCATGACGTGCTTTGAAAGGCTGGTGATGATTCACATCAACACCATCATCCCTAAAACCGTAGACCCACTCCAATTTGCATACCGCCCCAACAGATCCACGGATGATGCAATCTCTATTGCACTCCACACTGCCCTTTCTCACCTGGACAAAAGGAACACCTATGCTATTCATTGACTACAGCTCAGCGTTCAACACCATAGTGCCCTCAAAGCTTGTCACTAAGCTAAGGACCCGGGGACTAAACATTTCCCTCTGCAATTGGATCCTGGACTTCCTGACGGTCCACCCCCAGTTGGTAAGGGTAGGCAACAACACATCTGCCACACTGATCGTCAACATGGGGGCCCCTCAGGGGTGTGTGCTTAGTCCCATCCTGTACTCCCTGTTCACCCATGACTCCAGCACCATCATTAAGTTTGCAGACCCAACAGTGATAGGCTGATCACCAACAACGATGAAACAGCCTATAGGGAGGAGGTCAGAGACCTGGCAGTTTGGTGCCAGGACAACAACCTTTCCCTCATCGTGATCAAGAGAAAGGAGATGATTGTGAACTACAGGAAAAAGAGGGCATCATCGATGGGGCTGTAGTGGAGCACGTTGAGAGCTTCAAGTTCCTTGGTGTCCACATCACAAACAAACTAACATGGTCCATACACACAAAGACAATCGTGAAGAGGGCACGATTACACCTATTCCCCTTCAGGAGACTGAAAAGATTTGGCATGGGTCCTCAGATCCTCAAAAAGTTCTACAGCTGCACCATCGAGAGCATCCTGACTGGTTCTACTGGGCCGTAGTGCGTACGGTACATCACTGGGGCCAAGTACATCACTGGGGCCAAGCTTCCTGCCATCCAGGACCTCTATACCAGGCGGTGTCAGAGGAAGGCCCTAAAAATTGCCAAAGACTCTAGCCACCCTAGTCATAGACTGTTCTCTTTGCTATCGCACGGCAAGCGGTACCAGAGCGCCAAGTCTAGGTCCAAAAGGCTTCTTAACAGCTTCTTTTTACACTGCTGCTACTCGCTGTTTATTATCTATGCATAGTCATTTTACCCCTACTTACATGTGCATATTACCTCGACTAACCTGTACCCCCGCACATTGACTCAGTACCGGTACCCCCTGTATATAGCCTCGTTATTGTTATTTTATTGTTGCTCTTTTATTTTTTTTACTTTGGTTCATTTTGTTAATATTTTGTTAACTCTTTTTTTCCCTTAAAACTGCATTGTTGGTTAAGGGCTTGTAAGTAAGCATTTCACGGTATTCAGTTGTATTCAGCGCATGTGACAAATACTATTTTATTTTGAATTGTTACCCAGAAATGATTTAATATTGAGTTATAAACAGCTGTGTTGGACCTTTAAAGATGTTCCTGTTCGGGGAATGAGGCCCCCTAGGTGCAGTACTACTAAGTTGTGTTATTCTCATCACATGTAAAGGGTAACAATTCAATGTACTATAGATCAGGGATCATCATCTAGATTCAGCCATGGGCCGTTTTTTCTTTCTTGAGCGGATAGTCAGGGGGCCGGAAACATAATGACAAATAATTTGTAGACTGCAAATTGACCGCATGAAGCCCAAACAGATATAATACTGTATTTGACCCAAAAAAAATGTTTTAATTAAAAACAATACAATAAATACAGACAATATAAATGGCCGCTCCCACAGCGGGTGTAATGGTCAGAGGGTGCGCTCGCCCCACCCTTCTGAGACGCCGGCAAGGCTCCGCACATGGCCGAAAGGGATTTTCCACAGCCGGGAAAAACCAAGCCCGACGCCTGGGCAGGAAGCGAGCGCACCCATAACTAACAGGACCAGCACACACACCATTCACAGCATGAAGCCAAAACACAAAACATAAATAACGAAAAGCAAAACATACAATAATCCCATCCCCACCCTCAACATGATTGGAGGACCTCAAACACTTACACTGTGCATTTGTGTATATAATTATTCCAACACACATCAATTCCACCCTTCAGACAGCCACAGATCAACCCATCTTCCCCAATAAATCATCATTCTTCCATTTCCTCTCACCATACTCCATTCTCCATTGGTGTCTCACTAAGGACTTGAACCTTCCGATCTTCAACATTTCTGCTGAAATTGCCCCCAAAATAAAAAATTTACCCAAGAGCACAATGATATTTCAAACCTTGCTTACATTTGTATACGATCACTTATATCTCTTTATTATGCATGGGAATACTTTGGAACAGATTTCGAAATTGTAAATCACTTGGAGCGGATTTGCTGGTATTTTTGGTGTTTTATGTGCCCCCCCCCCCCCCCCAAAAAAATAGAGATTTTTTTGGTCAAAGAAAATCACCCACGGGACAAATTCGGCACGGGGCCGACAGTTGAGGAACCTTGCTATATTGTTGTATTGTATCATCCGATTCCTCAACAGACATGTCTAAGACGCTTACATAGGTTAATGGTGCTAAGACCGTGTTTCAGATCAGCGTCTTACTAAGCTGGGAACCGGTTCACTCTCTAAAAGCACCTTGAGGACATGGGAGTGTTTTGAAAAATGCACTGACTGTCTGCTATCTCTTAAATATTATATGGCAATATATCAAAGGAAGGCACCGCCCCAACACATTCATCTCCTCTCCTCGCATCTAATCAATCCCCCAAAATAAATGACACTGAACCAGCGCCGGCTGTCATCACATTTGTCTGAAGGCTAGACTCAAGGTACACACACCTGAATGTTGCTACATTTTAGTGGGTGTACTGATGTAGACTTGTGTGTGCATGTGTTTGCACTACTGTAGTGTGTGGAGATATTGATGTAAAAAATGCTTGACAACTGAGATATACACATGTAGGCCCACTGTACAATATTTGACATTTATTACATGTTATATACACACACTGGTATTATTATGTGAAGTCTATGATGAGCAAACAAAATTAAGAGCATGTCTTGCAAACATAACATAACACAGCACAAGCATTTTTATTGTTGTAATAATTTGTGACGTGTCACAGTCAGTGAAGGGTCTTTCACTATTTCAAACAGACAGGTTGTAAAGATATGGTGGGAGGAACTGATTTACAGGTTGTCTAATACTGTCTGCCTGTTTGAGATCATGGAAAATGGGTGTCAGTTTGCCCCTTTGCCCTGTAAAGCCTTCCTCTCTGGTTGTTCATGAGAGACCAGCACTTAAAAAGAGTTGTTTCGGTGCGTGCCATTAGGCTATTTACTAAGTTTTACAGGAAGAAAAAGTGGTTATATTTTTCAACAACCTGGACTTAGGGGTAGACGTAACATAGTAAATGTAAATCCGGGCCACTCTAACTAGTATAATATGTTACATTTAGTATGGTATTAATATGTCGATGTACATCATCCATTTTCCTTTGATATGTTACGAATTACAATTCGTATGATATATTATGAATTGCAATTCGTACAATTTTGCCTTAACTTACTGTAAGTGACCTTCTGTCTTATGTAACCATACCAAATGTAACATATCATACTAATTTGAGTGTGCCGGAATTACTTTACTATGTTATGTCTAGTCTATGAGACCAAGCCAGTTTCAAAATGGCTAGAGTTGAGAGCAGTAGAGAGCTCATGGAGGCAAGGAAATAATAGAGTGGAGATGCAGCTGTGTCTAACATATCAATGAGGGAGATGCTGCCAAGTTTTAGTAGACACAACAGGAATAAGGTCTGTGCTTAACAAAGAGAGGTCCATTTGCTACTGTAGGTTCCTAGATGAACCTTTTCAGACTTTTAATTGTGTAGACAGTGCAGCCAAGCAGAGTTCTCAAGCTTTCAGGAGATATACAAGTAGGGTTGCGAAGCTACCGGTAATTTTGGTAATTAACAGAAAATCTATGGCAATCTATCGTAACTTTGGTAATTTATGCTTAATTAAGCTATTTTCTATCTACTAGAAACTCATGGACAATATGAATACAGATATAATAAATGAATACGATAAGAATATATACTTTTATTCATATTGTCCATGAGTTTCTAGTAGATAGAAAATAGCTTAATTAATGAAACAATCAGCTAATCAACAATGCCACTATTTTCAATTAACTCTGCAACTCTACCAACTATTGACTTTTTTCACTACTTCAACCAGTTTGACGGCAAAATATCGACAAGAAATACATACATACATAGTCAAATTAAATAAAAATGTATAAATAAAGGATATTTCTTGCTGAAACCCTCATATTAAACACCAATGGTATTTTACAGCTTTGTCATTCTATTCCTTATGTTAAAATCATCTTGTTCAAGGCCACACAGAGGTCCAGAGACTATTACAGACACCTGTGACAATTTGAAGTACCCAAAAGGGCCACTAGATGTCTTGAGATAGATTACATAAAATCCTTGAAAGATAGCAAAATTCTGGTAGTTTACTGGTAAACTTCGAAAGTTTCCAATAATATACCTTTCCTCTGCAACCCTATGTCCAAGAAGGTTTTCTAAAAGGGTGGCATGTAGACTAGTGGTTGGAACGTAGGGCCAGTAACCGAAAGGTCACTGGTTCAAATACCCAAGGTGAAAAATCTGTCGACGTGCCCTTGAGCAAGGCACTTAACCCTAATTAGCTCCAGGGGTGCCGTACTACTGTGGCTGACCCATTAAAACTACACCTAACCGCTGTGTGTGACAATAAAGTAACTAATACGCCTCTATTTTCTGTCTTTCCAACATCTCAGTGGAAGACCATTTATAAGTTGTCATTTGTTGTTTTTTAGAGTAGACAACTGAAGTTTGGATAGTACATAACTTTCCATTCATTGATAACAATACCAATCTTGCATGCCTACCAATATATTAATGTTGTTAATTCTCAGTCAGACTTTGAGAAGAAATTAGAAATCTGCACATAAGGTTTCCAGGCTACTTTTGCAACGTGTGACCAACAACACGTAAAAAACATGCCAAACAAAATGTATCACGCAAATAATACTCCATGTTCCCTGTGTTTCCACACTCCCTTGATGTCCAATACATTTATCTTAACAGGATAATCATTTGTGAAAGTCTGTGACATTTGTGGCTAGCTAGCATGATAATAAATCCATGGCTCTCAATTTTGTTGTTGTTAATTAGAGTCAATCAATCCAAACTTTGCTCACTTACCGGTGTGAAACCAAAGTATAATGAGCAGAAATCAACATGGTGATTGGAAAACAACAAATTACAGCTGTTAAAGAAAAAGGCATCCACTCCTCTTTCTGTTGATGTCAAATCCTGCTGTGAGGATTTAAACATGGTGTGACATTATTTTAATGAATGTTAGAAGGGAGGGAGAAAGTGATCCACAATCATTTCAAAACCTTTCATATCCCATGGTAAAACTGCATGCCAATACTGTCAAATCATCAAATCAAAATGTATTTGTCATATGCGCCGAATACAACAGGTGTAGACTTTACCTTGAAATGCTTACTTTCTCAAAAATGCAGAGGTAAAAAGTAAAAACATTTGCAAATTAAAGTAGAAAATACTAACACAATAAATAACAATAATGAGGCTATATCCAAGGAGTACCAGTACAGAGTCAAAGTGCAGGGGTACGACGTAGTTGAGGTAATAAGTACATGTACAGTACCAGTCAAAAGTTTGGACACACCTCATTCAAGGGTTTTTCTTTATTTTTTACTATTTTCTACATTGTAGAATAATAGTGAAGAGATCAAAACTATGAAATAACACATGGAATCATGTAGTAAAACAAAGTGTCAAAGAAATTAAAATATATTTTATATTTGAGATTCTTCAAAGTAGCTACCCTTTGCCTTGATGACAGCTTTGCACACTCTTGGCATTCTCTCAACCAGCTTCATGAGGCAGTCACCTGGAATGCATTTCAATTAACAGGTGTGCCTTGTTAAAAAATGTTTTCCTTCTTATTGTGTTTGAGCCAATCAGTTGTGTTGTGACAAGGTAGAGGTGGTATACAGAAGATAGCCCTATTTTGTAAAAGACCAAGTCCATATTATGGCAAGAACAGCTCAAATAAGCAAGGAGAAATGACAGTCCATCATTACTTCAAGATGTGAAGGTCAGTCAATCTGGAAAATTTCAAGAACTTTTTGAACGTTTCTTCAAGTGCAGACGCAAAAACCATCAAGCGCTATGATGAAACTGGCTCTCATGAGGACCGCCACAGGAAAGGAAGACCCAAAGTTACCTCTGGTGCAGAGGATAAGTTCATTAGAGTTAACTGCACCTCAGATTGCAGCCCAAATAAATGCTTCACAGAGTTCAAGTTACAAACACATCTCAACATCAACTGTTTAGAGGAGACTGTGTGAATCAGGCCTTCATGGTAGAATTGCTGCAAAGAAACCACTACTAAAGGACACCAAGAAGATGAAGAGACTTGCTTGGGCCAAGAAATACAAGCAATGGACATTAGACCGGTGGAAATATGTCCTTTGGTCTGATAGGTCCAAATTTGAGATTTATGGTTCCAACCGCTGTGTCTTTGTGAGACGCAGAGTAGGATAACGGATGATCTCCGTATGTGTGGTTCCCACTGTGAAGCATGGAGGAGGAGGTGTGATTGTGTGTGGGTGCTTTGCTGGTGAAACTGTCTGATTCATTTAGAATTCAAGCCACACTTAACCAGCATGGCTACCACAGTATTCTGCAGCAATACGCCATCCCATTCTGGTTTGCGCTTAGTGGAACTATAATTTGTTTTTCAACCACACAATAACCCCAAACACACCTCCAGGCTGTGTAAGGGCTATTTGATCAAGAAGGAGAGTGATGGAGTGCTGCATCAGATGACCTGGCCTTCACAATCACCGGACCTCAACCCAATTGAGATTGTTTTTAGATGAGTTGGACCGCAGAGGGAAGGAAAAGCAGCCAACAAGTGCTCAGCACAAGTGGTAACTCCTTCAAGACTGTTGGAAAAGCATTCCTCATGAAGCTGGTTGAGAGAATGCCAAGAGTGTGCAAAGCTGTCATCAAGGCAAAGGGTGGCTACTTTGAAGAATCTAAAATATTAAATATATTTTGATTTGTTTAACAAGTTTTTGGTTACTACATGATTCCATATGTGTTATTTCATAGTTTTGATGTCTTCACTATTATTCTACAATATAGAAAATAGTCAAAATAAAGAAAAACTTTTGACTGGTACTGTAGGTAGGGGTAAAAGTGAATAGGCAATCAGGATATATAATAAACACAGTAGCAGCAGCATATGTGGAGTGTGAAAGTGTGTGTATGTGTGTGTGTCTGTGTGTGACATCGATATGTGTGTGTGTGTGTTGGACACTGATGGAATAAGTACCTAATTGTCATATTTCAGTAAAAGTAAAGATGCCTTGATAGAAAATGACTCAAGTAAAAGTGAAAGTTACCCAGGAACAAATACTGCTTGAGTAAAAGTCTAAGAGTATTTGTTTTTAAATATACTTAAGTATCAAAAAGTATATGTAATTGCTAAAAGATCAAAAGTAAACGTATAAACTATTACACATTCCTTGAATTAAGAAAACCAGACGGCAGAACTTTCTTGTTATTTTTATTTAGCCAGGGGCACACTCCAACAAATAATTCACAAACGAGGCATTTGTGTTTAGTGAGTACACCAGATCAAAGGCAGTAGGATGACCAGAGATGTTCTCTTGATAAGTGTGTGAATTGGACTATTCTCCTGTCCTGCTAAGCATTTAAAATGTAACAAGTACTTTTGGGTCTTAGGGAAAATGTATGGAGTAAGTATGTGTGAATGTGTGGGTAGAGTTCAGTGAGTGTGCATAGAGTCAGTGTAAGAGAGTCACTGCGTTTTTTGGTTGATCGAAGAATTCAACACATTACAAGTATTCCTTTTATAAAGGAAAAACTTGATCTGCATGAAGTGTTATCACTTCATGAGCCTGTGTTATATTTATGTTATGTGTGTTCGTTTTGTGTCTGTCTATGCTGTGCTCTTTATGTGGGATTGTGCTACCTATGCGCCTGTATGTACAGTACCATGCCTCTGTGCTGGTCAGTGGTGACCTTGCCTGAGTTGCTGGACATCGATGCATGTCCATGATGTACAGGACAGGACAGTCTGTGCTATGAAAGGGCACTGTATGTACTGTACTGTATATTTACGGTCAGGCTGTATTCATATTGTTCCTGCCATCCACCAGAGCTACAGCGTTATCAACGTAATGGTGTGAGTAATAACCTGGTAATAACCTGATGATATTACTAAGGTCTTGTAATGGGACCTATATCCATTCTAAGGTCGGAAACCAGACTGAGCATGTCTGTCCGTCCATACTGGGGACTGTGGTGACTACATCATCAGCTATGATGACCTCACGGACTGTGTGGTGACTACATCATTAGCTATAACCTCTCATTTAGCAGGAAGTAGTATTTTCCTCTCTATTAAGAGCTCTTCTAAATGGGAGAGCTTATGTTTAGTTTATGTCCCCGGGGTTGGTCATAGCGGCTTGCCATTGTATTAATCATTGTTGGGGAATCCAAGGGGTGTAGATAATACAGAATGCACTGGTTGGTCCCCATTTGTTTCACTTGTCAGTGGAGTGAATAATTGGGAGTGCTGACAATATTAGCCACAAAGAATATTCTAAAAGATACAACTGCGAGAGTAAAAAAATGAAAAGGCATGTCTGAGAATTTTTCGAATCAATATGACATCATGTGTAAGGTCCTCGGTGCCAAGAACATTTACTATGTCTGTAATATATTATATAATTATATATCAGTTCTGTCCTGTATCACAGCCAAACTCTGCTTTATGATAGCAAATGATGCTATACATCCCCTTTCATACTACTATGGTTTTAATCAGTGTCGTAAAGTACTTAAGTAAAAATACTTTAAAGTACTACTTAAGTCGTTTTTTGGGTATCTGTACATTACTTTACTATTTCTTTTTTCCAACTTTTACTTTTACTTCACTATACATTCCTAAAGAAAATAATGTACTTTTTACTCCTTACATTTTCCCTGACACCCAAAAGTGCTTGTTACATTTTGACAGGAAAATGGTCAAACTCACACACTTATCAAGAGAACATCCCTAGTCATCCCAACTGCCTCTGATCTGGTTGACTCACTAAACACAAATCCTATTATTGTAAATAATGTCTGAGTGTGCCCCTGGCTATCCGCCAATAAAAATGTAAAAATAAAATTGTGATGTCTGGTTTGCTTAATATAAGGAATTTGAAATGGTTTATACTTTTACTTTTATTTTTGATACTTAAGTACATTTTAGCAATTCCATTTACTTTTGATCCTTAAGTATATTTAAAACCAAATACCAGTATTTTACTGGGTGACTTTCACTTTTACTTGAGTCATTTTCTATTAAGGTATCTTTACTTTTACTGAAGTATGACAATTGAGTACTTTTCTACCAATACTATAGGGACTGGACTGTATGTTCCATTTAAATGATTGATTCTATAATTTGGTTAAAAAAAACATCTTACCAAAACTGGAAATACAGCATTGGTTTTGCAGATACCACATTTTCTTTGCATCCCTTAAAAAAATACTTTCATGGCTCAACAGCATTGATACAATTTGGGGTGGGGTAGTGAGGGGTTTGCTAATACAATGGGGCTCATCTTACAATTCTCCCAAGGAATAACTATCAGTCGTGCAACAGCAGCTCCAGCGTCCCTAGGTGACCGCGCCACTGAGCCCGTGCTTGCTCCACCGCACCCCACTCCACGTCTGCTGCCACCCTGAAGGTAGATGCATCACGCGGGGGAGACTGCACATTGGCACCCCCTTACTCCCCCCAGCCTCCAGCCCTCACACACCACTCTAGTCTACACCACAGTGGCTTTGGTTGGCCCCTTTTGTCCTCCACACCTTGGTGTCCTCTCCAGTCTCAACCACACCTCTTCCTGTCCCAGTAGCCTCTCCCTAGGTGAGTCTTTCCTCCCTCCTTGTCACTTCCCGGTCCCCTCCGTCTTTCCCTCCTCTATCGCTCATCCACTCTCCTTTTGTCATTTGAGAATGCCTCGCTCTCTCTCTCTCCCTCACACACACACACACGTACGCTCCTGTGCTCACTCTGGAGGGGACACCGCCTGTTCTTCTCTCTGCTCACCTCCCGGCTGCTGGCTGATTCTGTGAGCCGTGTCTGTGTCTGTGGTGCCTACACTCCGCCATGTGTGAGGATCTGGGGGTTTCAAAAAGCAGCAGCAGGCCCTCTCCATGGTCCCAGAGTTACCAACGACAGCAGTAGAATTAATACACGGTAGACTTTAGATGAGTACTAACACTAGCTTTGCGCTGACATGAAACCTGTACTGTAGCTGTACACATATTAGAGGAGTTGATCATTTAATATACATCACAGCTTTACTTCTCCTTACAGTGACGTATTAGCAGCTGGTGCTGTACAGACAACAGCACCTTTCACTGTGTAAATGATGGACCTCCTTCCTATGGTTATGGATCATTTTCAGTAACGGAGCAGGCCAGTAACTTACTTTTTTATAACTGGAATAGTTTGTCTCCAGCAAATTCCATCTGCTCTTTTTGTGACTAGACTGTGCAGAGTGGAGATGATTAAACTGGTAAAACTGGCGTCGGAGACAGTTAACAATGCATAAGGTTCTGGAGCAGTGAATCAAATCAAATCAAATTGTATTTGTCACATGCGCCAAATACAACAGGTGTACACCTTACCGTGAAATGCTTACTTACAAGCCCTTAACCAACAATGCAGTTTAAGAAATAGAGTTAAGAACATATTTACTAAATAAACTGAAGTAAAAAATGTAATAAATAGTAACACAATAAAATAACAATAATGATGCTATATACAGGGGGTAACTGGTACCGAGTCAATGTGTGGGGGTACAGGTTAGTCGAGGTCATTTGTACATAGGGGTAAGGAGTAAAGTGACTTTGCATAGATAATAAACAGCGAGTAGCAGCAGTGTAAAAACAAAGGGAGAGGGGGTGTCAATGTAAATAGTCCGGGTGGCCATTTTATTAATTGTTCAGCAGTCTTATGGCTTGGGGGTAGAAGCTGTTAAGGAGCCTTTTGGACCTAGACTTGGCACTCTGGTACCGATTGCCGTGTGGTAACAGAGAGAACAGTCTATGACTTGGGTGACTGGAGTCTTTGACAATTTTTGGGGCCTTCCTCTGACACTGCCTAGTATATAGGTCCTGGACATCAGGAAGCTTGGCCCCAGTGATGTACTGTGCTGTACGCACTACCCTCTGTAGCGCCTTACGGTCGGATGCCGAGCAGTTGCTATACCCGGCGGTGATGCAACCCATCAGGATGCTCTCGGTGGTGCAGCTGTAGAACTTTTTGAGGATCTGGCGACCCATGCCAAATCTTTTCAGTCTCCTGAGGGGAAAAGGCGTTGTCGTGCCCTCTTCACAACTGTCTTGGTGTGTTTGGACGATGATAGTTTGTTGGTGATGTGGACACCAAGGAACTTGAAACTCTCGACCCGCTCCACTACAGCCCTGTCGATGTGAATGGGGATGTGTTTGGCCTTCCTTACCCTGAACTGTATTTGTCCCCCACTTTATCTTTAATTTCCTTTACTCACACTAATAATATCCCTTCAACAGTAGTGAAACTCTTATCAAATACAATGAAAGCCTGCAGTGATTAAATAAAGAGGAAAGTGTTTGAGTTTACAGTAGACATCAGATGCAGAGGTCATTTGAGGTTACACTTGGGAAAGACTGCAGTTGCTATCGTATTGTCAATGAAAGCTGTTAAATCAATAGTAACTGATCATAAAACATTAATTGTACACATGTTATGTACAACAGACATTCTGTATGGAATTACTATTTGATGTGTATAATTTATGCACATTAAAATGGATAACGTTGGTGATCAAACACAAAAAAATTGGTGTACATACATTTTGCCACATAATGAGATTTTAGAAATGTGCTTCGCATCGCAATATCTTCATATTTTATTCATTTTCCAAAGATTTTTGGAGAAAGGAATATAAAGTCTTTAACCAAGAACACTTACATCGAGAACTTTCCCTCTGATCCAAGGTTGCCATACCATCACACTTAGTTAACAAAATATTTTTACAAACAAGATGATATCACCCTCTCCATGATATTAATATGATATGTTCTGTGATCTGTAAACAGCTGGTTATCTTGCTTTTCCATGATAAGAGAAAGTGCGGAGGATTTCCGGTTTGTGAGCACATTTGGGCTGAATCTTTCACACGTCACAAATTGCAGATGGGAAGCAGTGATCTTGAACAGCCGATCACATTTCCGTGACCATCTGACACCTTCCATTTAGGAAAATAATACTTTCTATCTTAGCATACCCTCTGCTGCTGCTGCTGTTGCAGCAGCCAGCAAAATGAATTATGCCTGGTAGACTTTGTTATGCTATAACTTCCAGATAGATTCTCCATGTTTTGTTTCATTGGATTGATTAGATTAAATGCTCTGATCTTTTATCTGTTCATTCTGGGCTGTAATCATTTGAGCAGTTTTGTATTATTTCGGTATTTCTCTGTATTGTTGTTGATATGCCTATCACTACAATGTTATTTCAATTATTGACATTGTAAGAGCATCGATATATTTAGTGATATCTTTCACAAAAGTAAATAGCTTAGTTCACATTTTGTCGAAATGCATAAAGCGTACCGTATTCACATTTCTTAACTATTCCTACATATTTCACACTAAATATGTTTTCTTTCTCTGCATATCCTCTATGTAGAAGAGCAGTGGGCATCAACCCTAGTCTTTGACAGCTACAGGGTTTCAGCTTTTCTTTCAGCCTACCACAAACAGAATTGATTCTGCAAATCAAGGTCCTAATAATTAGTTGATTATTTCAATCAGGTGAGCTGAGCTGGAACAAAAGCCTGCATACCCTGTGGTTCTCAATGACCAGGACTGGAAACCACTACTAGGGTTAGCCCCAGCCTTAGACCTCACAGTAAACTCAAAACACATTCATATATTCCATACATAAGCAGTACATCAACAGGTCAACTCCGGTCAACAGAAGTAAGTTGATATTTGAATTATGTCTTGAGGTGGTTGTAAAAGCATTTTGCTTCTGTTTGATAACAGAGTAGAAATAGTGTTCAATCTTATTTTTCAATTACGTTCCATAAAATATATTGTAATTTCCTCTTCAAGGAATACATACGGTACAGTGTATGTAATGTGAATGTGACAGATGAATATGAGTTGGGTTAACTGGTATAGAGAGAGTTGTAAATCACTGTACTGTGATTCTCTGTCTCAACGGGTTTAATTAGTCCAGAAACTCTTCTCTTGTCTGATGATTGACCCCCCCCCCCCACACACTTCCTCCCTCCCCCTATCCTCACTGTAACAACCTACCACCATATAAATGCCCTGCAATTTGAAGACCAGTGGCCTCAGGAGACTGAGTTGCTACAAAGAGCTGAAAGAATTGGAAATGGTCATTTCATAGCACTAGAATGGCTCGCCTGAGACCTGCGTAATGCCATCCTAATTGACTGTTGTATTTTCTTTGGCAAACATTACAGTCCCAGACATACCACAACATGGGTTATAGCTAGGCACTAGAATGTGATTATACTGTATGTCGAGTCCTTTGAAAGGATTGAAGTATAACCAAAACGAGTGTGTTTTAACATGATAAAACACTCATTCATTTAACAATATCTAGTGATGGACATTGCTTGAAACATGCATAGCCAAAGCACCAGATGAGTACGCAGGATGCTCAGATGGCCTGGTTCCACTTTACAAGATCAAATGGCTCTGCTAACAACATGATCTATACACCACTCTGGGTTGAGAAGTGGTCCTGTCCTGTTGTCAAACATTCAACCATCAAAAGGCATCAAGAAGGATTATCTTTGAGCAACATTATAACCCACTGTTTGTGTGGCCTGCTATTATCTGATGGTTGCCTGTGGTGTTACCCTATTTCATAGTACGTGAACAAGCCCATTTATCCCGATCTGTCATTTTCGAACTTGTGAGGAGGTATCTGTCAGTTCTCGTCCCAGGGGACAACTGGATGTGCAGGTTTTTGCTCCAATTGAGCTCTTCATTTAATTGACAGTTCAGTCCAACCTAATAAGTGCTTTAACAGATTTGAAATTGATTTGCTTGAATGCTTTGTTTTCACCGTTTACTTTGTGTGAAATACATGTTTGATTGACTTGCTTTGTTACATATAGCCCCTCAATATGGCAATTGTGATGAGGCATCAATTTTAATGCAGCATATAGTCAATTAAGAATGACAATTGAATTGTAAGTGATAAGATACGGTACTACATAGTGGAAACACCAAAAAGTTGAACCAGACAGTTCTGGACATAAGATGTTACCTCCCAAGATGCGTGTAGTTTTACAACAATACTTTCAAAACAGAAATATGTATGGCTTTTTAACATATTTGTATGTAACATGCTCATAACATTGGATATGTTCAAGAGCTCCTTTATTGAGGCCTTGAAGACGGCTGACTCATTGACCCACCTGAATATGAGTTATAAAAGACCAAATATCAGAGAAATATGTGGTGTGTCTTTATTAAAGTTGACAGTGCATCTGTCCTGGTGGTCCCAGCCCGCACGACCCACGTGGAGTTCCAGGTCTCCGGTAGCCTCTGGAACTGCCGATCCGCGGCCAACAAGGCAGAGCTCATCTCAGCCTATGCGTCCCTCCAGTCCCTCGACTTCTTGGCACTGACGGAAACATGGCTCACCACAGATAACACTGCTACTCCTACTGCTCTCTCTTCGTCTGCCCACGTGTTCTCGCACACCCCGAGAGCTTCTGGTCAGCGGGGTGGTGGCACCGGGATCCTCATCTCTCCCAAGTGGTCATTCTCTCTTTCTCCCCTTACCCATCTGTCTATCGCCTCCTTTGAATTCCATGCTGTCACAGTTACCAGCCCTTTCAAGCTTAACATCCTTATCATTTATCGCCCTCCAGGTTCCCTTGGAGAGTTCATCAATGAGCTTGATGCCTTGATAAGCTCCTTTCCTGAGGACGGCTCACCTCTCACAGTTCTGGGTGACTTTAACCTCCCCATGTCTACCTTTGACTCATTCCTCTCTGCCTCCTTCTTTCCACTCCTCTCCTCTTTTGACCTCACCCTCTCACCTTCCCCCCTACTCACAAGGCAGGCAATACGCTTGACCTCATCTTTACTAGATGCTGTTCTTCCACTAACCTCATTGCAACTCCCCTCCAAGTCTCCGACCACTACCTTGTATCCTTTTCCCTCTCGCTCTCATCCAACACTTCCCACACTGCCCCTACTCGGATGGTATCGCGCCGTCCCAACCTTCGCTCTCTCTCCCCCGCTACTCTCTCCTCTTCCATCCTATCATATCTTCCCTCTGCCCAAACCTTCTCCAACCTATCTCCTGATTCTGCCTCCTCAACCCTCCTCTCCTCCCTTTCTGCATCCTTTGACTCTCTATGTCCCCTATCCTCCAGGCCGGCTCGGTCCTCCCCTCCCGCTCCGTGGCTCGACGACTCATTGCGAGCTCACAGAACAGGGCTCCGGGCAGCCGAGCGGAAATGAAGGAAAACTCGCCTCCCTGCGGACCTGGCATCCTTCCACTCCCTCCTCTCTACATTTTCCTCTTCTGTCTCTGCTGCTAAAGCCACTTTCTACCACTCTAAATTCCAAGCATCTGCCTCTAACCCTAGGAAGCTCTTTGCCACCTTCTCCTCCCTCCTGAATCCTCCTCCCCCTCCCCCCCCCTCCTCCCTCTCTGCAGACGACTTCGTCAACCATTTTGAAAAGAAGGTCGACGACATCCGATCCTCGTTTGCTAAGTCAAACGACACCGCTGGTTCTGCTCACACTGCCCTACCCTGTGCTTTGACCTCTTTCTCCCCTCTCTCTCCAGATGAAATCTCCCGTCTTGTGACGGCCGGCCGCCCAACAACCTGCCCGCTTGACCCTATCCCCTCCTCTCTTCTCCAGACCATTTCCGGAGACCTTCTCCCTTACCTCACCTCGCTCATCAACTCATCCTTGACCGCTGGCTACGTCCCTTCCGTCTTCAAGAGAGCGAGAGTTGCACCCCTTCTGAAAAAACCTACACTCGATCCCTCCGATGTCAACAACTACAGACCAGTATCCCTTCTTTCTTTTCTCTCCAAAACTCTTGAACGTGCCGTCCTTGGCCAGCTCTCCTGCTATCTCTCTCAGAATGACCTTCTTGATCCAAATCAGTCAGGTTTCAAGACTAGTCACTCAACTGAGACTGCTCTTCTCTGTATCACGGAGGCGCTCCGCACTGCTAAAGCTAACTCTCTCTCCTCTGCTCTCATCCTTCTAGACCTATCGGCTGCCTTCGATACTGTGAACCATCAGATCCTCCTCTCCACCCTCTCCGAGTTGGGCATCTCCGGCGCGGCCCACGCTTGGATTGCGTCCTACCTGACAGGTCGCTCCTACCAGGTGGCGTGGCGAGAATCTGTCTCCTCACCACGCGCTCTCACCACTGGTGTCCCCCAGGGCTCTGTTCTAGGCCCTCTCCTATTCTCGCTATACACCAAGTCACTTGGCTCTGTCATAACCTCACATGGTCTCTCCTATCACTGCTATGCAGACGACACACAATTAATCTTCTCCTTTCCCCCTTCTGATGACCAGGTGGCGAATCGCATCTCTGCATGTCTGGCAGACATATCAGTGTGGATGACGGATCACCACCTCAAGCTGAACCTCGGCAAGACGGAGCTGCTCTTCCTCCCGGGGAAGGACTGCCCGTTCCATGATCTCGCCATCACGGTTGACAACTCCATTGTGTCCTCCTCCCAGAGCGCTAAGAACCTTGGCGTGATCCTGGACAACACCCTGTCGTTCTCAACTAACATCAAGGCGGTGGCCCGTTCCTGTAGGTTCATGCTCTACAACATCCGCAGAGTACGACCCTGCCTCACACAGGAAGCGGCGCAGGTCCTAATCCAGGCACTTGTCATCTCCCGTCTGGATTACTGCAACTCGCTGTTGGCCGGGCTCCCTGCCTGTGCCATCAAACCCCTACAACTCATCCAGAACGCCGCAGCCCGTCTGGTGTTCAACCTTCCCAAGTTCTCTCACGTCACCCCGCTCCTCCGCTCTCTCCACTGGCTTCCAGTTGAAGCTCGCATCCGCTACAAGACCATGGTGCTTGCCTACGGAGCTGTGAGGGGAACGGCACCTCAGTACCTTCAGGCTCTGATCAGGCCCTACACCCAAACAAGGGCTCTGCGTTCATCCACCTCTGGCCTGCTCGCCTCCCTACCACTGAGGAAGTACAGTTCCCGCTCAGCCCAGTCAAAACTGTTCGCTGCTCTGGCACCCCAATGGTGGAACAAACTCCCTCACGACGCCAGGACAGCGGAGTCAATCACCACCTTCCGGAGACACCTGAAACCCCACCTCTTCAAGGAATACCTAGGATAAAGCAATCCTTTTGCCCCCCCCCCCTCCCCCCCCCTTAAAAGATTTAGATGCACTATTGTAAAGTGGCTGTTCCACTGGATGTCATTAGGTGAATGCACCAATTTGTAAGTCGCTCTGGATAAGAGCGTCTGCTAAATGACTTAAATGTAAATGTAAATGTACACCAACTATAAGGTGAAATTACTTACAAATGCTGTCAAAATAGGTTGAGGCCTATTTTGTATGAGCTCATTTGTAGTGATGCGTAGGCGGAATATATAGAAAGAGTATCTACCTACATCAAACCTATCCACACAGGATGGATCATGTGAGTCCGGTTCATATTACACTCATTCCTTCTATTGTGTAGGCCTACAGTAGGACTATATCCAATTAGTCTATCAAGCTACAAGTATCTGATAGTTAACTTCTGCTTTTAGATAATAAAATAATAATATAATGGATGTTTTTATGCATAGCAATTTAAGTTGATACAATGTGGCTGGTTATTGGAATGATGGCCTTATGATTTGTCAAACATAGAAAAATATGTTTCATAATTCAATTTTGACAACTATTATACATGTAATATGATACTCTAAGTTCAAATGTGATGCATATAAAGCATTAAAGTTTGTATAGAGCATCTTTTGAAGGACTAGCAGGAGCAGAATGAGATGAGGGGTTATTTTGGTGATGGAGATTAAGGCAGCCTTTTTGTCATTTGTGCGAGACAAGCCATTCATCCATCCAGTTCACAGCCAAAAAAAGGCTGGTCCCAGAAATTAGCAGTTTCAGCTCAGCAGCAAAGTCGTCGGGCTGTGAAGGCAGAGAGAAATTGACTAATTAGCAATGCGCACTAAAACTTGACGGTTCTCTCTATAACAGCGAGGGAAAGACTCGGTTTTTCTCCCCCTTTCTCTTTTCTTTCTTCCATAGATGTTTGAAATCGCAGTCATTTACGCTCGACAGTTTTTACAATAGCCTTGAGCCATAATTTTGCGAGTCTCTCCAGCATCCATACCCCTGCATGGTCTCTCTCCACCGGCCATGCACGACCGTTTCTCTCCCCAACCGTGGATTTCCTATTACTCTCGTTACGACTCACTGAGCCCCAGGCCCAAGGATAATGATGTGTTGTTTCTTGGTAGCATAATTTGTCACACGTATATTTCTTCTTCTTCTTCTCTTGCAGAAAGCACAGCTCCCTCTCACACACTCACACACTTCTTGTTAATTCAGAAGAACAAATTATCAACGTCAACAAATAACCTGAAATAGTGACTTTATGAGTTGAAATCAATCATTATTTTGAGGCACCGACCATAGACTTTTAAAGGAAAGGAATACAGCTAAAGAAAAGGAGAACAAAGGAAAGCCAAGTGAGAATATTGGGAACCTAAAGCTTTACTTTCTTTTTTGTCAAGATCGTAAGTCAGGTAAGTTTGGCTTGTTCTCAAGCAAGCTGCTCACATCATTTAGTTGTGACAGGCGCTTTAGAAAATGTGGCGACTATGAAACAAGGTAGTAGAGGACGCTTATATCAAGTTTACAAACATATTTCACACAGTAAATGCATGTTTAGCGTTATACAGCAACATACTCATGTGCGTGTTTCATTTATATTTGTTGGATAGCTGCATTGAATTAATAATTTCTGATACTCACGTCTGAATAGTCGTAACTCAGGTATAAGGGAAAACGCACACGCACAGTGATGATGTCGGCTGTGTGAGGGACAAACTAATTGCTTTTGTATCACTCCGTGCGTGCATTTGTGGATGTGTAAATTTCCTCATTGTGGGAGTGCAGCAAGATAAGAGGAGAACGATAAGTGTTAGCTGAATGCTGCATAGTATCCGTGCACGGCACCGTTGGGGTTGCCTTTTCCTCTTATCCAACAACTTAAATTGCGTTATCGAAGATAATAAGGCGATGCAGCATCTCCTATAATATTTTGTTTTGACAGTGCGCTTCAAACAGCAGCGTCCATTTCAAATGATCTTGAACGACTGACAATAGCAAGGGAATAGCACATTATTGGGACTATACGTTTTTGTTTTCTCTTCCGACCTGAGCCAAAGTTCAAATGATACCGGACTGAACGATATTGTTCACTGTAGAATAATATCGGAGGGAGCAGCATGACGGTTTACAAGTTCAGTCGTGTGTATATCCACCATTTAACCATTATGCTCGGTATAACGTGAAGGTATTAGAGACA
This sequence comes from Salvelinus alpinus, assembly GCF_045679555.1. NCBI lineage: Eukaryota > Metazoa > Chordata > Actinopteri > Salmoniformes > Salmonidae > Salvelinus > Salvelinus alpinus. Next base: position 32,700,861 of record NC_092115.1, on the reverse strand, counting down.
ATTCCACCCTGACTGTAATGATGATATCATGTTATGTTATTCACAAATAAATGGGCTAGAGGTAGGCTAAATGGCTTGCGTGGTGTATTTGTTGCCTAGGTGGCGTTAACAGTCAGGAAGTCATGTCCAGATCCGGTGATAGAACCTCCACCTTTGACCCTACACACAGTGACACCCTGCTGCACGGGCTCAACCTGCTATGGAGGAAACAGCTTTTCTGTGATGTGACTCTCACTGCCCAGGGACAGCAGTTCCACTGCCACAAAGCCGTGCTGGCGTCCTGCTCACAGTATTTCAGGTCTCTCTTCTCCAGCAGCCATATGCTCAACAACGAGGGGACCAACAACAACAAAGACCAGGGGAGCAGTGGTACCCCGTCTTCCTCCCCCGATGACAAGCTGATGGCCAGCCCCCGGCCCATCAACAACTTGGTCCTTCAGGGCTGCTCCTCCATCGGACTACGGCTAGTGCTGGAGTACCTGTACACTGCCAATGTCACGCTCTCCCTGGACACTGTGGAAGAGGTGCTCTCGGTCAGCAAGATCCTCAACGTCCCTCAGATCACCAAGCTCAGCGTGCAGTTCCTCAACGACCAGATCTCTGTGCAGAACTACAAGCAGATCTGCAAGATCGCGGCGCTGCACGGCTTGGACGAGACCAAGAAGCTGGCCAACAAATACCTGGTGGAAGATGTGCTGCTGCTGAACTTTGAGGAGATGTGCGCCATGCTGGATGCTCTGCCGCCCCCGGTGGAGTCGGAGCTGGCCCTCTTCCAGATGTCGGTCCTCTGGCTGGAGCATGACCGGGAGACTCGCATGCACTACGCCCCAGACCTGATGAAGAGGCTGCGCTTCGCCCTCATCCCGGCCCCAGAGCTGGTGGAGAGGGTGCAGTCGGTTGACTTCATGAGGAGTGACCCGGTATGCCAGAAGCTGCTGATGGACGCCATGAACTACCATCTGATGCCCTTCAGACAGCACTGCAGGCAGACCACAGCCAGCAGGTGAGGAGACGCACACGCACACACACACACACACACACACACACACACACACACACACACACACACACACACACACACACACACACACACACACACACACACACACACACACACACACAAATAAGGGTTAGGAGTGGTGTGTAAGAAGTCGTTAGCAAAGGTTAATAAAGATACTACATACTGCATACTTGCTTAAGGTTTGGGTTAGTGAGGATGCTTTAGAATGGTCTACCTTATTTTGCATACCATCTCAATTCCAACGCTACACTATCTAACTTAGTTAACTCTTGGTAAAATTGTTTTTTCTCTGTAAAGGTTTTAAGTGCTGAAAAAATGGAGGAACGTACATTTAGTCAATAGTTGTACGGTACATTCAGGCATTTCTTCTGAAATAAGAAATGATTATTATTTCCTATATATTCCAAAAATATATAGGTCACTCATAACTTAACGTAGGCACACATGTAAAAATATGACATAAGAGCACATGAGCATTTGTGTTGACATAACCTGGGTAGATATCACCTATAACTTATAACCTATTTATACACAACCAGTAGGTATATTTCTTTATTAGCAAGGACAGGAAAACAACTCATGGGTTATAGAGTTATAGGTCTGAGTGATCCATACTTAGGAAAGTTGCTTGGTCTGCCTCACCTACAGTACACAACCATGGGAGATAGAGTACTGCATGGCCAGGTATGCTTGTCATGGTCTGTTTGTCATGATGAGCATTTTCAGAGATAATTAATGGACATGATGTTGACAGGAAGATGATTGATTGGCAGTGCTTTATGATGCTGTTGTTTATAGAACACAATTTAGTTATTATAGGTCTCAAGTATTATGGAGCAATTTTGACTTTTATATTTGTCTAACGTTATCTGCTTCATTCAGAAACAGTAGACTATATGATTGGAAAAATATTCTCACAGTATTGTAGAAAATAGAAATCAACAATTATGTTGCAGTTGTGGGGTACTATTTATTTACCAGGGTAATTTATGGCGTGGGTAATTTCACAATTTCTTTCTCACAATATCTTTATAGAGCACATACGTGGAAATCCAATAAACAGTTTTATCATAAATTCAGAGTAGAAACAGCTGTGATATTACAAAGCTGATTTTCTGTATTTAGAGGTAACAATATTATTAGGAAGTATTATCATGTACATTCACATGATTGTTAAGATGTTACAGCTATGATCTACTGTATATAGCTCATATAGCGTTGGCCAATATGGACTTTTCTCCATGATAGGGAACATTATTTTGTTATCTAAATCTTCCATATAGAAAACAGTTACAGTGCATTCAGAAAGTACTCCAATAAATAAATCCAATAAAAAGCTGTGTGGAATAGAGAGGGCCTGCATGTGCTGTAGCATGTAGCCATTGCCTAGTAGTCTCAGTGAGATACCCATAGATGGGTCCAGATACAGCAAGATCTAGGGTCTAGACTTCTCAAATTAATATCACAATCCACTGTTTCTCTCCCCTTAATTAATTAGCCTTATCTATGTTTAGTGGCCATTTGCAGATGAGAATAACCCCCAAAACACGAGTCGGCCAGTATCCAAGTGGGTGCATGAGAGGGCGGTCATTTAGTCAATCGTAAAACGAGAACGATGCAAATGCCTGGAATTAATGGCCAATGTTGTTTAAACGACTGTTACTTTGTGGTTAGTTGTTTAATTGCATTGCACTTAATTAGATGACTGGACTCAATGTACAGTAAAGTATGTGGCCCTGAAATTGTGTTTCACAAACCAACCCCACAGCTCAAGAATATGCTGCACAATTGGCTCAGAACTATCACATGGAGAGTCTTTGCCAATGGAATAGCAACATTTTATGTAGTAGTTGATCTACTGTGTATTGTCCAGTCATAATATTATTTGCCTCACTGTATGGCACCCTAGCACCCTGTAGAAAAGTTCTGATGAGTTCACACCTAATTGAACAGATATCTTTAGGCTGTAAACCCTCTTTAGACCGAAACCGAATGAAAAACAAGCCATTGAAAGCTTTATCATAAATTCAGAGAAAAAACAGCTGTGATATTACAAAGCCGATTTTCTGTATTTAGAGGTTACAATATTATTAACATTTTGTTACCAAATACATAGGAAGTATTATCATGTACATACGCATGATTGTTAAGACGTTACAGCTGTGATCTACTGTATATAGCTCATTTAGCGTTGGTCAATATGGATTTTCCACCATGATGGGAAACATTCTTTTGTTATCTAAATCTTCCATATAGAATACAGTTACAGTGCTTTCGGAAAGTATTCAGACCCCTTGACTTTTTCCATGTTTTGTTACTTCACAGTTTTATTCAAAATTTTTATTGAATCATTTTCTTCCCTTGTCAATCTACACACAATACCCCATAATGACCAAGCAAAAACAGAATTTTTATGTATTAAAAATAAAAAACATTTACATAAGTATTCAGACCCTTTACTCAGTACTTTGTTGAAGCACCTTTGGCAGCAATTACAGCCTCGAGTTTTCTTGGGTGTGACGCTACAAGCTTGGCACACCTGTATTTAGGGAGTTTCTCCCATTCTTCTCTGCAGATCCTCTCAATATTTTCAGGTTGAATGGGAAGCGTTGCTGCACAGCTGTTTTCAGGTCTCTCTAGAGATGTTCGATCGGTTTCAAGTTTGGGCTCTGGTTGGGCCACTCAAGGACATTCAGAGACTTGTCCCAAAGCCACACCTGTGTTGTCTTGGCTGTGTGCTTAGGGTCTTTGTCCTGTTGGAAGGTGAACCTTCGCCCCGTCTGAGGTCCTGAGCGCTCTGGAGCAGGTTTTCTTGAAGGATCTCTCTGTACTTTGCTCCGTTCATCTTTCCCTCAATCCTGACTAGTCCCCTAGTCCCTGCCGCTGAAAAACATCCCCACAGCATGATGCTGCCACCACCATGCTTCATCGTAGGGATGGTGCCAGGTTTCCTCCAGACGTGACGCTTGGCATTCAGACCAAAGAGTTCAATCTTGATTTCATCAGACCAGAGAATCTTGTTTGTCATGGTCTGAGAGTCCTTTAGGTGCCTTTTGGCAAACTCCAAGTAGGCTGTCATGTGCCTTTTACCGAGGAGTGTCTTCCGTCTGGCCACTCTACCATAAAGGCCTGATTGGTGGAGTGCTGCAAAGAATGTTGTCCTTTTGGAAGGTTCTCCCATCTCCACATAGGAACTCTGGAGCTCTATCAAAGTGACCATCGGGTTCATGGTCACCTCCCTGACCAATGCCCTTCTCCCCCGATTGCTCAGTTTGGCCAGGCGGCCACCTCTAGGAAGAGTCTTGGTGGTCCCAAACGTATTCCATTTAAGGCCACTGTGTTCTTGGGGACCTTCAATGCTGCAGAAATGTTTTTGGTTACCTTCCCCAGATCTGTGCCTCGACACAATCCTGTCGCTGAGCTCTACGGACAATTCTTTTGACATCATGGCTTGGTTTTTGCTCTGTCAACTGCGAGGCCTTATATAGACAGGTGTGTGCCCTTCCAAATAATGTCCAATCAATTGAATTTACCACAGGTGGACTCCAAGAAAGTTGTTGAAACATCTCAAGGATGATCAATGGAAACAGGATGCACCTGAGCTCAATTTCGAGTCTCATAGCAAAGGGTCTGAATACTTATGTAAATAAGGTATTTCTGTTTTTTATTTGAATACATTCGCAAAAATGTCTAAAAATATGTTTTCACTTTGTAATTATGGGGTATTGTGTGTAGATTAGTGAGGAAAACATTTAATTTCATACATTTTAGAACAAGGCTGTAACGTAACAAAATGTGGAAAAAGGAAAGGGGTCTGACTACTTTCGAAATGCGCTGTACATGGTGTCATGACTGTCCAGAGAATCCAAATAGATCAGTTTTGCAAGGAATAACTTCAATCAGACCCACTCTCACCCGCAGAGGAGGGAGAAAATAACTAGTGGGGATTGACACTCACGTCCTGTTGTAAATGAAGGGAGAAGATCCAGGCCTGCGCTCTCAAGATTCACCAAAGGAATGTGCTTTGTCTCAACAGACCCTTTTTCCTGCTGAAACTCTAACACGTTCAAAAGCGAATAGTGGAACAATATTTCTAACGTAGAACGTGGGGTATGGTCTGAGGCGAACTATAGAACACTAATGTAATTTTGTTTGTTATTTTGTGATGTCATTAGAAATGTTATTAAAAAAAGGAAATACTGAAACTTGGAAAGTATACACACTACATATATGAAGTTTCCACACTATGCGTTGTGCATGTAATATGAAAAATGATAAAAGTGTTTTCCATAACTTTGCACAGTGAGTAATCAGGGAGCGTGCTAGCCTGCCGGAACCGCCCCTTTCGAGCAAAAGGTATAAAGGATGGGTTAAGAAGTTAACACGGCACCAGAAAAGCGTGAAGCTTCAGCTACATGTTTAAAATGGTTTGAACTTTGAATCTCAACACGAGGTGGAGACGATAAACTCACCTCCCGGACAATCACTGGTATGGCGGATTAGCTGTCCTAAGTAAAGTATCTTCGAAAGTGAATTTAAGCTCAAACCATCGTATTACGCTACTCTCATCACCACACTGGGGAACCATCGATACGGCTGGTAAGCCTTTCTTCAAAGAAGCATCTTCAAGAGAAAATGGAAGGAACATCAACTCTGTAGTTCTGTTCAGGACTAAACGACTAGTCACCGGATACCGGATAACTACGAAGAAGGACAACAGTAGAAGACTTGTTGGAACCCATTTCGGACTATCAGAGCCTTACAAGCGTCCCGAGAAAATGCCCTACCCCCTTTCCAAGGCTGCCCGGTTCACTGAGAGACCCCCGGCGAACCCAGGCATTTCACGTAAATACATTCATGATTTTTCTCTCAAAGCGGGCGGCTGTTCGTGTGCAAAGTATATGGTTACTTTAGGTGGTAGTAGTTTCTGAATGTTGCAATGTTAAGTGTCTCTGTCTCTCTCTCTATCTCTTCTTTAACAAGCAGCCATGTTATTGTCATTCCACTAGGGACCTGTTTTCAGCGTGTTAAGTCTCCAGTCAATAACCGGTGCAGAATGTGTATGTTTATCTGTATTCCCATTTAAGTAGCTAGTAAATAAATAATTCAACCAATTTGTGTAGTACTGAATCATAATTCAGACTCCAGTTTTTGCAGATGCAAGGTTACGACTGTTCAGAATGATGATATGATACAAGGTTATGATTAATACGTTGACTGTTTATAGATGTGATAGGTAAAGGCCTTATAGAGTTTAATTCGGGAGATGGTAACTCTTTAAAGAACCGCTCTCGTGGTGCCCCAGATCCTAATGAGTTAGTTACATGATTCATTGAATTGGGTAACAATTAAACATAGTTAGTTAATTAGATAATGAACAGTCTTCAGATTAATGTTAAAGTCAAGTCACGACAATGGGCTACAATTCAATGACTACCAACACAATGAATTTGTTGGGATTAGTTACAATTGGCTTTCTACTCAACAAAAACGGTTCTCTGTTTGTTTATGTGTGCAAGTGGTTGTTTTATTTAATCTATACAGTGGGGAGAACAAGTATTTGATACACTGCCGATTTTGCAGGTTTTCCTACTTACAAAGCATGTAGAGGTCTGTAATTTTTATCATAGGTACACTTCAACTGTGAGAGACGGAATCTAAAACAAAAATCCTGAAAATCACATTGTATGATTTTTAAGTAATTAATTAGCATTTTATTGCATGACATAAGTATTTGATACATCAGAAAAGCAGAACTTAATATTTAGTATAGAAACTTTTGTTTGCAATTACAGAGATCATACATTTCCTGTAGTTCTTGACCAGGTTTGCACGCACTGCAGCAGGGATTTTGGCCCACTCCTCCATACAGACCTTCTCCAGATCCTTCAGGTTTCGGGGCTGTCGCTGGGCAATACGGACTTTCAGCTCCCTCCAAAAATGTTCTATTGGGTTCAGGTCTGGAGACTGGCTAGGCCACTCCAGGACCTTGAGATGCTTCTTACGGAGCCACTCCTTAGTTACCATGGTTGTGTGTTTCAGGTCGTTGTCATGCTGGAAGACCCAGCCACGACCCATCTTCAATGCTCTTACTGAGGGAAGGAGGTTGTTGGCCAAGATCTCACGATACATGGCCCCATCCATCCTCCCCTCAATACGGTGCAGTCGTCCTGTCCCCTTTGCAGAAAAGCATCCCCAAAGAATGATGTTTCCACCTCCGTGCTTCACGGTTGGGATGGTGTTCTTGGGGTTGTACTCATCCTTCTTCTTCCTCCAAACACGGCGAGTGGAGTTTAGACCAAAAAGCTCTATTTTTGTCTCATCAGACCACATGACCTTCTCCCATTCCTCCTCTGGATCATCCAGATGGTCATTGGCAAACTTCAGACGGGCCTGGACATGCGCTGGCTTGAGCAGGGGGACCTTATGTGCGCTGCAGGATTTTAATCCATGACGGCGTAGTGTGTTACTAATGGTTTTCTTTGAGACTGTGGTCCCAGCTCTCTTCAGGTCATTGACCAGGTCCTGCCATGTAGTTCTGGGCTGATCCCTCACCTTCCTCATGATCATTGATGCCCCACGAGGTGAGATCTTGCATGGAGCCCCAGACCGAGGGTGATTGACCGTCATCTTGAACTTCTTCCATTTTCTAATAATTGCGCCAACAGTTGTTGCCTTCTCACCAAGCTGCTTGCCTATTGTCCTGTAGCACATCCCAGCCTTGTGCAGGTCTACAATTTTATCCCTGATGTCCTTACACAGCTCTCTGGTCTTGGCCATTGTGGAGAGGTTGGAGTCTGTTTGATTGAGTGTGTGGACAGGTGTCTTTTATACAGGTAACAAGTTCAAACAGGTGCAGTTAATACAGGTAATGAGTGGAGAACAGGAAGGCGTCTTAAAGAAAAACTAACAGGTCTGTGAGAGCCGGAATTCTTACTGGTTGGTAGGTGATCAAATACTTATGTCATGCAATAAAATGCTAATTAATTACTTAAAAATCATACAATGTGATATTCAGGATTTTTGTTTTAAATTCCGTCTCTCACAGTTTAAGTGTACCTATGATAAAAATTACAGACCTCTACATGCTTTGTAAGTAGGAAAACCTGCAAAATCGTCAGTGTATCAAATACTTGTTCTCCCCACTGTATCTGTTATGTAATCTACGTTTCCCGGCTCTTGTCCCCCCCAACCCAACCCAACCCACTCCATACCCTAACCCACCTCCACATCCCAACGCCTAAACCCGAATCGCTCCAAATCCCAACCCCCTCCACACCCCGAAACCCTCAACATCTCCTCACCCACACTACTCTAGGATTCGTTCCAATAAGAGGATGCTGTTGTTGGTGGGTGGCTTGCCCCCTGGACCCGATCGACTCCCCAGTAATCTGGTCCAGTACTACGATGACGAGAAGAAGACATGGAAGATCCTCACTAGTGAGTAGAAACCCTATCTTTTACCGATATGCTCTTTCTGTTATAAGCTTATTTAATAAAGAGGAATCAACGTACCAACGTGTCAACGTACACATTTTTCTACATCATATTCATCATCTCCAGGAACACCCCAACATCAACATATGTGAAAATGGAACGTTTCTATGTTTTGTAGTCAGAAAGATAGAGGAAGATAAGTGTTTACAAACCTTTGCCTACTTATAGTTGGTTAGAATCACATAATGCACACCAGATGATGTCAAAAAAAAATCTAATTACATCGTTGATCATCTGGTGTGCATATTTTTGACTACAAAACATAAAAATACACAGTTTTCACATATGTTGATGTTGTGGTGGGGCTGGAGATAATGAACCTTAAGTTAAACAATTGTGAAATGTCCCTTTAATCGATTTTGGGTTGAATTCACAAAAAGTAATCGACATAATAATTTAACCAGATTTCAACCACAAATCAATGACAGAATTTTAAGAAGTGGTTTATTTCAAGTTGAACATTCCTGAGCACAGGTTCATTTCCAGGTGAAATGAAGGGAAGAACAAAAGGAGTTCCTTAAATCCTAGAGGTAATGATGTATCACTATCACTTTTAATGTACGTTTTTTAAACTGAGCGTGGCTTTACAGTCACAGCCCTGTGGCGTGGAGCTTTCTGCCTGGATTCCCTTGTTTTTGCTGAAATCTCTTGGCAAAGATGCATGGCCAGATTTATAATAATCTAATAATCTTGTGAGGTATAGATGTAACATTATATAATTAAATGTTACTGTCCAGCTGCTTTAAAATACAATAATATTAAGTTATAATATATTATTATAAATATTGAATATGCCAGATACTATATATAGCAGAGCGAGGGAAGGAGAAAACATCCCTCCAAGATGATAAAACCATTTGGTAATTGGACATGCATGAACGTCTTGAAAAACCTTGCAAAGCCAAAAGATAATTGTGTGGATATTTTTTTGCCCAATAATATGTTAAAATATAATCTTTCCCGTAAATGTTGACAATTAATTGAATAATTCTAAAATTCATAATTACATTGATTTTATGGTACATTTGAAGTTGGAAGTTTACATACACCATAGCCAAATACATTTAAACTCAGTTTTCACAATTAGTGACATTTAATCCTAGTAAAAATTCCCTGTCTTAGGTCAGTTAGGATCACCACTTTATTTTAAGAATGTGAAATGTCAGAATAATTGTAGAGAGAATGATTTATCTCAGATTTTATTTCTTTCATCACATTTCCAGTGGGTCAGAAGTTTGCATATACTCAATTAGTATTTGGAAGCATTGCCTTTAAATTGTTTAACTTGGGTCAAACGTTTTGGGTAGCCTTCCACAAGCTTCCCAGAATAAGTTGGGTGAATTTTGGCCCATTCCTCCTGACAGAGCTGGTGTAACTGAGTCAGGTTTGTAGGCCTCCTTGCTCTCACACGCTTTTTCAGTTTTGCACACAAGTTTTCTATAGGATTGAGGTCAGGGCTTTGTGATGGCCACTCCAATACCTTGACTTTGTTGTCCTTAAGCCATTTTGCAACTTTGGAAGTATGCTTGCGGTCATATTCCATTTGGATGACCCATTTGCGACAAAGCTTTAACTTCCTGACTGATGTCTTGAGATGTTGCTTCAATATATCCACATAACTTTCCTGCCTCATGATGCCATCTATTTTGTGAAGTGCACCAGTCCCTCCTGCAGCAAAGCACCCCCACAACATGATGCTGCCACCCCCGTGCTTCACTGTTGGGATGGTGTTCTTTGGCTTGCAAGCTTCCCCCCTTTTCCTCCAAACATAACGATGGTCATTATGGCCAAACAGTTCTATTTTTGTTTCATCAGACCAGAGGACATTTCTCCAAAAAGTACGATCTTTGTGCCCATGTGGAGTTGCAAACCGTAGTCTGGCTTTTTTATGGCGGTTTTGGAGCAGTGGCTTCTTCCTTGCTGAGCGTTCTTTCAGGTTTTGTCGATATAGGACTCGTTTTACTGTGGATATAGATACCTTTGTACCTGTTTCCTCCAGCATCTTCACAAGGTCCTTTGCTGTTGTTCTGGGATTGATTTGCTCTTTTCGCACCAAAGTATGTTCATCTCCAGGAGACAGAACTCATTTCCTTCCTGAGTGGTATGACGGTTGCGTGGTCCCATGGTGTTTATACTTGCGTACTATTGTTTGTACAGATGAACGTGGTACCTTCAGGCATTTGGTAATTGCTCCCAAAGATGAACCAGACTTGTGGACGTCTACAATGTTTTTCTGAGGTCTTGGCTGATTTCTTTTGATTTTCCCATGATCTCAAGCAAAGAGGCACTGAGTTTGAAGGTAGGCCTTGAAATACATCCACAGGTACACCTCCGATTGACTGAAATGATGTCAATTAGCCTATCAGAAGCTTCTAGAGCCATGACATAATTTTCTGGAATTTTCCAAGCTGTTTAGAGGCACAGTCAACTTAGTGTATGTAAACTTCTGACCCACTGGAATTGTGATACAGTGAAATAATCTGTCTGTCAACAATTGTTGGAAAAATGTCCTTACCGATTTGCCAAAACTCTAGTTTTTTAACAAGAAATTTGTGGAGTGGTTGAAAAACGAGTTTTAATGACTCCAACCTAAGTGTATGTAAACGTCCGACTTCAACTGTATATAGTTGATCGTAGGACTCTACCAGAGTATATAATGCGCACAGAACACAAACAAATTATCTATTGGCTTCTGCAAATACAAAGAACAAGCTTTCTATTACAGTACTATCCCATAATGAAAATGCAAAAACAGGTTTTTAGAAATGTTTGCTAATTAGTAAAAAAAAACTGAAATATAACATTTACATAAGAATTCAGACCCTTTACTCAGTACGTTGTTAAAGCACCTTAGGCAGCAAATACAGCCTACATTCTTCTTGGGTATGATGCTACAAGCTTGGCACACCTGTATTTGGCAAGTTTCTCCCATCCTTCTCTGCAGATCCTCTCAAGCTCTGTCAGGTCGGATGTAGAGCGTCGCTGCACAGCTGTTTTCAGGTCTGTTTTCAGATGTTCGATCGGGTTCAAGTCCGGGCTCTGGCTGGGCCATTCAAGGACATTCAGAGACTTGTCCCGAAGCCACTCCTGCGTTGTCTTGGCCATGTGCTTATGGTCTTTGTCCTGTTGGAAGGTGAACTTTCACCCCAGTCTGAGCACTCTGGAGCAGGTTTTCATCAAGGATCTCTCTGTACTTGGCTCCGTTCATCTTTCCCTCAATCCTGAATAGTCTCCCAGTCCCTGCAGCTGAAAAACATCCCCACAGCATGATGCTGCCACCACCATGCTTAACTGTAGTGATGGTGCCAGGTTTCCTCCAGACGTGACGCTTGGCATTCAGACCAAAGAGTTCAATCTTGATTTCATCAGACCAGAGAATCTTGTTTGTCATGGTCTGAGTCCTTTAGGTGCCTTTTGGCAAACTCCAAGTGGGCTGTCATGTGCCTTTTACTGAGGAGTGGCTAGAGTGCTGTAAAGATGGTTGTCCTTCTGGAAGGTTCTCCCATCTCCACAGAGGAACTCTGGAGCTCTGTCAGTGTAAGCATCGGGTTCTTGGTCACCTCCCTGACCAAGGCCCTTCTCCCCCGATTGCTCAGTTTGGCCAGGCTGCCAGCTCTAGGAAGAGTCTTTGTGGTTCCAAAATTCCTCCATTTAAGATTGGTGGAGGCCACTGTGTTCTTGGGGTCCTTCAATGTAGAAATGTTTTGGTACCTTTCCCCAGATCTGAGTCTCGACACAATCATGTCTCGGAGATCTACTGACAATTCCTTCGACCTCATGGCTTTGGTTTTTGCTCTGACATGCACTGTCAACTGCGAGACCTTATATAGACAGGTTTGTGCCTTTCCAAATCATGTCCAATCAATTGAATTTACCACAGGTGGACTCCAATCAAGTTGTAGAAACAGCTCAAGGATGATCAATGGAAAGAGGATGCACCTGAGCTCAATTTCGAGTCTCATTGCAAAGGGTCTGAATACTTATGTAAATAATGTTTTTCTGTTTTTTTATTTTTTTATTTTTAATACATTTGCAAAAATGTCTAAAAACCTAATTTCACTTTGTAATTACGGGATGTTGTGTAGATTGATGAGTGAACTTTTTAGAACAAGGCTGTAAGTCAAGGGGTCTGAATACTTTACAAATACACTTTATAGTTTTTTTTACAACCTTAATGTTACTAGACAAGTCAGTTTAGAACAAATTCTTATTTACAATGACAGTCTACTTGTAAAGCCCCCCCGGCCAAACCCTCCCCTAACCCAGATGACGCTGGGCCAATTTTGCACTGTTCTATGGGACTCCCGATTGCAGCCGTTTAGGATCGAACCCGGGTCTGTAGTGAGGCCTCTAGCACTGCGATGCAGTGCCTTTTTTATTTTTTTATTTTTATTTAACCTTTATTTAACCAGGTAGGCAAATTGAGAACACGTTCTCATTTACAATTGCGACCTGGCCAAGATAAAGCAAAGCAGTTCGACACATACAACAACACATAGTTACACATGGAGTAAAACAAACATATAGTCAATAATACAGTGGGAAAAAATAAGTCTATATACAATGTGAGCAAGTGAGGTGAGATAAGGGAGGTGAAGGCAAACAAATATATGTATAAATAAATAAAAATATAAAAAGGCCATGGAGGCGAAGTGAGTACAACACAGCAAGTAAAATAAAAACTAAAAAACACTGGAATGGTTGGTTTGCAGTGGAAGAAAGTGCAAAGTAGAGACAGAAATAATGGGGTGCAAAGGAGCAAAATAAATTAATAAATAATACAGTAGGTAAAGAGGTAGTTGTTTGGGCTAAATTGTAGATGGGTTATGTACAGGTGCAGTAATCTATGAGCTGCTCTGACAGCTGGTGCTTAAAGCTAGTGAGGGAGATAGGTGTTTCCAGTTTCAGAGATTTTTGTAGTTCGTTCCAGTCATAGACCACTGCGCCACTCAGGAGTTTAGTGTCCTATGCTCAGTCTCACCTGATTATGTTGACCCTTTGAGACACACCATTATATTCTTGCCACATTCCAAAGATCAAACAGGTGCTAATGTTAAACCTTATCTGTCCTTTGCAGCGGCATCATCATCATCATCATCTTTTGTCTCTCAGTTGAGTTGTTGTCCTCTTGTCTGGCGGGGAGCATCTCTCACTAATGTTGCTCCATTCATAGGTATTAACCACTGGCCTATGCTGTCAAATACCCTGTATACTCTCTCACAATACAATACAACTTTCTAGTCCATTTGTCACAACTGCTCTCAATCCCACCCCAGACAACACACAAACAACACTCACTTTGTGCCCATAGTTATTTCTGGTCATGGTCTGGTGGTGCGAGTATCATGTACCATGATACCATTTTAACACATACCATCTGTAGCTAGATTGAATTGTAGTAGTGTTCCCAAATATTACCCACCTGTTTACTATCTGTTAATACTCAGCAATGTAATTGTCTGCTCTATTAAGTGTTACGTTAATGGTATTTTAACATTTGCCTTAGGTTTTTTCATACATGTACATGATTTGGAAAGACAGGTATGCATACACAATGACTTACAAGCCCCCATTGATAATTCACTGTTGACGTTTTTTTCCATTACAACTAATCGATATGTGTAACAGTGTAAAACAACTAAAAGGTCAATGGGGATTACCATTATTCAAAACTTAAAGTTAACGCTCAGATGGTCCGTGTCTGAGTGGAAGGACAAAACTGCAAAATCATCCCCTTAACGTAACACATCGATCGCCACCTGATGGAGCTGCTACACACTGGATGTGAAATAGAGGATGATTAACATTCAATCATAACTTTTCAAGAAGGCAAAGCCTGAGAGGGACAACGTTTGATTAAGACGTTTATCAACACAGTTTAAGGAGAATCTGATCGCTCTCGTCGCGTCAGATCACTGCAGCTCGTCTGCTCTAGAAACTAGAGGAACACTTGCTTGCCATCTAGTGTACCTATAGCACCGTGAAGAAGCAGGGGAGGAAAGTAAGACAGAGACAGTGGCTCATTGAAAGTAGTGACTGTCTGTCCACAGGCTGATTCTACAGTACCCGAGTCAACATTGCATTAACACCTGATGGCTTCAAAAATACATCTTTATCCAAGCACAGTACTGAACAAAAGAATGCAATGCGGTGGGATGCAACACTAATGACGTTCGATGGCAGTAGTAACGCAACGTTGGTTGGTCCAGTTGCCGTTGAGTTATTCAGTCGACCCCGACCAAGCGTGTTTCAACGCGAGGTATCTAACTCCCTCTAGTGAGCCTGAGAGTTTACTGTAAAGCTAAGACAAGGCCAATTCTAAGGGGCTGGGTTTCTGCCCCATAGTTGTCTTACTGTTTGGGCTCCAGTGGTAAGTTAGGGGACAATTAATTGACAAAAATGTTTGATATCCACATCTTTCAACATCATGATCCCTGATCAAATTAATTAGCCAACTTGAACGTGTTATGGATAGTAGAACCACTGTTTTGAGTCGTGTTATTACCTTTACCCCTTATTGGAGGCAAAGTGTCTGGTTACCTATGTGAATAAGGTATCTGTTTTTTTTTATTTTTATAAATTAGCAACAATTTCTAAAAACCTGTTTTTGTTTTGACATTATGGGGTATTGTGTGTAGATTGATGATGGGAGAAAATGATGTAATCCATTTTAGAATAAGGCTGTAACGTAACAAAATGTGGAAAAGTTACGGGGTCTGAATACTTTCCGAATGCACTGTTTTAAAAAATATATATGTTACTTCATTATATATTTTACTCCCCTAATTGGAGTAAACTAATGGGCAACAACATTTAGGCTTCTACTTCCAGCTTATACATACTATGTACATTTTACGGACACAGTATTTTTTACATTAGTTATCTTGTTGTTTTTTGCCCCACCCTTCAACTGAACCCCTCCCATCTATCTCTAAACACCATTTTGATTTCTGTTTTCCATGTAGTTTCCAACTGTGCTGAGATGTTTCACAAGTTCTGAACCTTTCCATTCTCATAGTTTTTAAAGATTGTAAATTACATTTTTTTTGGTTAAGAGCATTATTATATTATTGATCGATTGACTGTGACTTTTTACATCACCCATTAGTGCTATTTGCAGAGTTAGCGCCAGGTAAATGTTGCAATTCTTTAGCCATTCCTGAACTTGTGACCAAAATCAAGTCACATACTGTATGGACAGTACCAAAACAAATGATCTAATGGTTCTGTCTCTTCGCAGCAAAATATGCAGAGCTGTGATGGTTTATCCCTCCTATATATAACATTCTATATTGGTTGCAAGGATTTTGGATAATCATTTAAATGGAAAAATTGTAACTTTTGAATCAAGCGTTTTGTGTATCAGATCATAAATTATGTGTCATGGAAACGATACAAAGAAAATCTCTTCCCAACTATTTTGCAATCTATATGGCACAGTTGTTAATCCTTAAAATAAACTGGTATACTTTTCTATTTATCACAATTTTCTTTAACCAATTTTGGTCTTTAATGCAGAAAAGTTCCTTACTTTATCCCCCTTCCACTTGCTCTCTTTCATTTTTGCCGTAATGCTGCAATTAGTTGGCTGTAATTTTGAGTAGAGCAGACATTTCCTACCCTAACCAGAAACCGTGGATGGATGGCGGCATTCGCACGAAACTTAAAGCGCGTTCCACCGCATTTAACCATGGAAAGAGGTCTGGGAATATGACTGAATATAAACAGTGTAGTTATTCCCTCCGCAAGGCAATCTAACAAATGCCAGTACAGGTGGACAAGGTGGAGTCGCAATTCAACGGCTCAGACACGATATGTATTTTGCAGGGTCTACAGGAAATCATGGACTACAAAAAGAAAACCAGCCACGTCACGGACACCAATGTCACGCTTCCAGACAAACTAAACACCTTCTTTGCCCGCTTTGAGGATAATACAGCGCCACTTGTTAGCGGCCTGTTAACAAGGACTGCGCCTCCCCCTCTCCTTCTCCATGGCTCACGTGAGTAAAGCATTTAAACGCTTTAACCCTCGCAAGGCTGCTGGCCCAGACGGCATCCCTAGCCACGTCGTCAGAGCATGCGCAGACCAGCTGGCTGGTGTGTTTACAGACATATTCAATCGCTCCCTATCCCAGTCTGTTGTCCCCACATGCTTAAAGATGGCTATCATTGTTTCTGTACCCAAGAAGGCAAAGATAACTGAACTAAATGACTACTGCCCCGTAGCACTCACTTCTGTCATCATGAAGTGATTTGACAGACTTGTCAAGGATCATATCACCTCCACCTTACCGGCCACCCTAGACACTCTTCAGTTTGCATATCACCCCAACAGGTCCACAGACGACGCAATCACAATCACACTGCACTCTGCCATATCCCATCTGGACAAAATTAATACCTATGTAAGAATGCTGTTAATTGACTACAGCTCAGCATTCAACACCATAGTACCTTCCAAGCTCATTATCAAGCTGGAGGCCCTGGGTCTCAACCCCGCCCTGTGCAACTGGATCCTGGACTTTCTGACGGGCCAACCCCTGGTGGTGAAGATAGGAAACAACATCTCCACTTCGCTGATCCTCAACACTGGGGCCCCACAAGGGTGCGTGCTCAGCCCCCTACTGTACTCCCTGTCCGCCCACGACTGCGTGGCTATGCACGCCTCCAACTCAATCATCAAGTTTGCAGACGACACAACAGTAGTGGACTTGATTACCAGCAACAACGAGACAGCCTAAAGGGAGGAGGTGAGGGCACTCGGAGTGTGATGTCAGGAAAACAACCTCTCACTCAACGTCAACAAAACAAAGGAGATGATTGTGTGCTTCAGGAAACAGAAGAGGGAGCACCCCCCTATTCACATTGGAGGGACAGCAGTGGAGAAGGAAGAACGTTTTAAGTTCCTCGGCATACCTATCACAGACGAACTGAAATGGTCCACCCACACAGACAGTGTGGTGAAGAAGGCGCAATAGCGCCTCTTCAACCTCAGGAGGCTGAAGAAATTTGGCTTGTCACCTAAAACTCTGACAAACTTTTACAGATGCCCAATCGAGAGCATCCTGTCGGCCTGGTACGGCAACTGCACCGCCCTCAACCGCAAGGCTCTCCAGAGGGTGGTGCGGTCTGCACAACGCATCACCGGGGGCAAACTACCTTCCCTCCATGACATCTACAGCACCCGATGTCACAGGAAGGCCAAAAAAGATAATCAAGGACATCAACCATCCGAGCCACTGCCTGTTCACACCGCTACCATCCAGAAAGCGAGGTCACTACAGGTGCATCAAAGCTGGGACCGAGAGACTGAAAAACAGCTTCTATCTCAAGGCCATCAGACTGTTAAACAGCAATCACTAACTCAGAGAGGCTGCTGCCTACATTGAGACCCAATCACTGGCAACTTTAACAAATGGATCACTAGTCACTTCATACAATGCCACTCTAAATAATGCCAGTTTAATAATGTTTACATATCTTACATTACTCATATCACATGTATATACTGTATTTTATACCATCTATTGCATCTTGCCTATGTGGCTCAACCATTGCTCATCCATATACTTACATGTACATATTCTCATTCACCCCTTTAGATTTGTGTGTATTAGGTAGTTGTTGGGGAATTGTTAGATTACTTGTTAGATTTTACTGCACTGTCGGAACTAGATGCACAAGCATTTCGCTACACTCACATTATCATCTGCTAACCATGTGTATGTGACAAATAACATTTGATTTGATTTGATTTCCATATATATTTGCTAGCTGCATGTGTGACATAACTCCACCAGTCATATTTATAATATAATTTACAAAGATTAAATAGTCTTTTTTTTTTATCAATTAGTATATTTGAATTTAACCATAATGTTTGTTGTAATATTTGTTCAGTATTTTCTGGTGGATTAAACTGAAATTACAACCTTCAATGGCTTGTTTTTAAAATAGAGATATTTTTGAGATGATTTCATTTTAAAATAACCTAAAGTGAGAGGTTGTAATCTGAATATTGGGGAAAAAAGCCATTATTGAACATGGGGTGAGACATTCTTACTAATCTTCTAGAGAACCAGTTCGGATTTAAGTATTGCTTTTGTATGATTGAAGCCTTTAGTGAGAGGTCTAATGCTTAATATTTAATAAGTGCTGCCCTCCGAATTCATATTCATCATATAAATAGGCCTGCTTAATTTTGTCTTGCTTGCCGTTCCAAATAAAATTGTATATGCTTTGCTCATTTAAAAAACAAGTTGCTAGTGTAGGCCATAAGTTAAAAGGTAAATTGGGATATGACTAAAGAGTTAATCAGGGAGATTTTTCCACAAATAGACAGGTATTTTCCTTTCCATGGTCACAAGATCTTATCTATTTTTGTTAACTTTCTATAAAACAAATTGTAGTGAGATAAGTTCTCTCTTCGGGATATGATTACTGAGTATGTTCACTTCGTCATCAGACCATTTTATTGGTAAACTACACGGTAATGTAAAAGTTGTATTTTTTAGTGATCCAATCCGTAATATAGTACATTTATCATAATTTGGTTGTAATCCAGAGATGTTAGAAAAATTGTATAGATCCTCTATGAGGCTGTGGAGGGATCCAAATTGTGGATTTCAAAGAAAACATGAATCATCAGCGTACAATGACACTGTTGTTTTTAAGCCCTGGATTTCCAGCCCCTTGATATTATTGTTGTATCTGATTTTAATAGCTAACATTTCGATGGCCATAATAAATAGATATGCCGATAGTGGACAACCTTGTATTACTCCTCTTGACAGTTTAATACTTTCTGAGAAGTAGCCATTATTTACTATTTTACACCTAGGGTAACAATACATAACTTTAACCCATTGAATAAGAAATTCTTCAAAATTGAAATATTCCAGGCATTTATATATAAATTCCAGTCGTACTTTATCAAATGCCTTTTCAAAGTCAGCTATGAATACCAGGCCTGGTGTCCCAGATTTTTCATAGTGTTCTATCGTTTCCAGTACTTGTCTTACATTATCTCCAATGTATCGTCCATGTAAAAACATATCTGATTAGAATGGATAATATCCAACAATATGTTTTTAATACTTGTGCTATCCATTTTTCTAGAATTTCTGCATCACAACAGTGAAGTGTAAGGGGCCTCCAATTTTTTTAATGGACTGGATCTTTTTTTCTATCACTTGGGTCCTATTTCAGTAACAATGAAAATCAGATCTTCTTGTTGAGAATCTGATAATCTATAATTTTTATGGTTAAAACATGCTAATAATGGTCCTCTGGTATACCTCCATGAATCTACTTGTTCTAATAAATCCATGATATTTGTGATTTCCTTAAATGCATGAGGGTAATAGTTTGTAGTGTGATTTCCTTTACGGTCCATTGAGGTATTTAAAACCGTATTATAATCTCCCACCATAATAACAGTCTTGTATTGCTTGTAAGCTTGATCAATTATTATACATATTTTTAAAGAAGCGTTGATCATCATTATTTGGACTGTAATTTAAAAAGAATCCATCTACTAATTAATATCACAACCCTTTTGAATTTCTTTGGGAGAACTATATTCTGTTCCTCATCAATCTACACACAATACCCCATAATGACAAAGCAAAAACATGTATAAAAAAAAACAGAAATGCCTTATTTACATAAATATTCAGACCCTTTGCTATGAGTCTCGAAATTGAGCTCAGAAGCATCCTGTTTCCATTGATCATCCTTGAGATGTTTCTACAACTTGATTGGAGCCCACCTGTGGTAAATTCAATTGATTGGACATGATTTGGAAAGGCACACACCTGTCTATATAAGGTACCACAGTTGACAGTGCATGTCAGAGCAAAACCAAGCCACGAGATTGAAGGAAATGTCTGTAGCGCTCCGAGACAGGATTGTGTCGAGGCACAGATCTGGGGAAAGGTACCAAAACATTTCTGCAGCATTGAAGGTCCCCAAGAACACAGTGGCCTCCATCATTCTTAATTCTTAAGCCTAGGCGTCCCGCCAGCGGGACAACCTCCGGTAAAACTGGAGGGCGCGCAATTCAAATAAATAATCATAAAAACTATGGATATTAAACATTTAGGTACATAAGTGTCTTATATCGGTTGAAAGCTTAAATTCTTGTTAATCTAACTGCACTGTCTGATTTACAGTAGCTATTACAGCGAAAGCATGCCATGCGATTGTTTGAGGATGGCGCCCCAAATCAAAATATTTTTCCACCGGCACAGGTTTCATAAATTCACAAATAGCAATTAAATATTCACTTACTTTTGGAAAATCTTCCTCTGATTTGTCATCCAAAGGGACCCAGCTATAACATGTAGTGTCGTTTTGTTAGATAAAATCCTTCTTTGTATCCCAAAAAGTCTGTTTAGTTGGCGCAATCAATTTGAGTAATCCACTCGTTCAACATGCAGAGAAAGGAATCCGAAAATCTACCCCTAAACTTTGTTTCAACAAGTCAAAATACGTTTCTATTTACTCCTCAGATACCCTAAAATGTAATCAAACTATAATATTTCTTACGGAAAGAAGTATGTTCAATAGGAAACCGATTCTGGATGGTTTTTCTTTGGATTTTCTCCTACCATATCTATTGTGTTATATTATCCTACATTATTTTAATATTTCTACAAAATTCAAAGTGTTTTCTTTCCAATGGTACCAATTATATGCATATCCTGGCTTTTGGAACCACCAAGGCTCTTCCTAGAGCTGGCTGCCTGGCCAAACTGAGCAAAGCGGGAGGAGAAGGGCCTTGGTCAGGGAGGTGACCAAGAACCTAATGGTCAATCTGACAGAGCTCCAGAGTTCCTCTGTGGAGATGACCAGTCAGGCCTTTATGGTAGAGTGGCCAGACGGAAGCCACTCCTCAGTATAAGGCACATGACAGCCCGCTTGGGGTTTGCCAAAAGACACCTAAAGGACTCTCAAACCATGATAAACAAGATTCTCTGGTCTGATGAAACCAAGATTGAACTATTTGGCCTCAATGCCAAGTGTCACGTCTGGAGGAAACCTGGCACCATCCCTACGGTAAAGCATGATGGTGGTAGCATCATGCTGTGGGGATGTTTTTCAGAGATCTTTGATGAAAACCTGCTCCAGAGTGCTCAGGACCTCAGACGGGGTCAAAGGTTCACCTTCCAACAGGACAACAACCCTAAGCACACAGCCAAGACATTGCAACAGTGGCTTCAGGACAAGTCTCTGGATGTCCTTGAGTGGCCAGCAGAGCCTTGAACCCCATCGAACATCTACTTTGTGCATGACACAAGTAATTTTTCCAGCAATTGTTTACAGACAGATTATTTCACTTACAGTTGGAAGTCAGAAGTTTACATACACCTTATGTCACGAATCCCGCCGAAGATGGTGCCTCTTCCTGTTCGGGCGGCGCTCGGCGTTGTCGTCACCGGCCTACTAGCTGCCACCGATCCCCTTTTCTGTTTCAGTTAGTTTTGTCTGATTAGTTTCACCTGTTTCTTGTTTGGGTTTTGTTTTGGGCTATTTAAACACGGTAGGCCCGCCGGCTTTTGTGCGGGCTTGTTTTTCTGTTCATGGTGTGTGGATTATTGTGGATTCCGTTTTCCTGGACAGTTTCGTCCTACTTGTTGGACTGGGTATTTTATGCGCCCTTGTGTTTGGTGTGACCGTTACTCTGTTCTTGGAATAAATATCCACGTTTTGAACTACCCTGCTCTCTGCGCCTGACTCCTCCACCCACTACTCCTTGAAGCCGTGACACCTTAGCCAAATACATTTAAACTCAGAAGCTTCTAAAGCCATGACATAATGTTCTGTAATTTTCCAAGCTGTTTAAAGGCACAGTCAATTTAGTGTATGTAAACTTCTGACCCACTGGAATTGTGATACAGTGAATTATAAGTGAAATAATCTTTCAATACATTTTGCCTCAGGATATGTGGTTTCCAGTTTGCATAAAGTCCAGTGGAGTTCTTTGAGGGCTGTCGTGGTATCAGCTTGAGGGGGAATATACACGGCTGTTACGAATCCCTTTGGCCCGGCAGTCTAGGGGGGATGGTATCGAGACCCGTAACATAACTCATGCAAAGTGTAATAGTGACAAAGTAACGGTGAGAACGAAATAACCACGACAACTTAAATTCTACCGTCAAACTCAGGGTTTATTAGCAAACACACGGTAATGGGGGGGGCAGGAAAAGGGTCTGAGCTTGACCCAAGGAAAGAAAGAATAAGCATCCAAAAACACCCTTAAGCTAGACCAGCCTATTTCAACAACAGCTAACTAACTATCCAAAAATACAGTGGGTGGTCCGCCCAGTTCTAACTAGTGTATTGAACAAAGTTTACCTACGGGTAGTGTATGCCCATGGGCGCCCTGTTTGGTTACCCCCTTTTCCCACTATCAAACACACTCAAACACCATAATAAACACAATACTCACAGGTGGGGACAAAGTGACATGTAGATGCTAAACCACACAAGTGATCTACAGACATATGGCATTTACAGAGAGATTGCTACACAAAGAGATCGAGCTCCAGAGGAAACAACGGACAGGGTTTTTAAACCAAGGGAAAGGAACTGTGATTGGGTAGGAGAAAAGGAACAGGTGTCTTCTGATTAGCGATTGATTGATGACTGATTGGGGAATGATGATTGTCACCTGTGAGTAGGGGAGAAGGAGAGAAAAGAAATACACAGGATACACACAGAATACTTGTATCCGTAACAACGGCCGTGACTATAACCGAAGAAAATTATCTTAAAAGATAATACGGTCGGCATTTGATTGTGAGGTATTCTAGATCGGGTGAACAAAAGGACTTGAGTTTCTGTATGTTATCACAATTAAGCCATGAGTCGTTAATCATGAAGCATACACCCCGCCCTTCTTCTTCCCGGAGTGATATTTATTCCTGTCTGCGCGATGAACTGAGTATCCAAATGGCTGGTCCGATTCAGACAGTAAATCCCGACAGAGCCATGTTTCCGTGAAGCAGAGTATGTTACAATCCCAAATTCTTCTCTGGAAGGAGATCCTCGCACTGAGCTCGTCAACTTTATTATCCAGAGACTGAACATTAGCGAGTAATATACTCTGAAGTGGTGGGTGGTGTGCTCGCCTCCTAAATCGGACTAGAAGACCGCTCCACATCTCCTCCGCCCGCGTTGTTTTGGGTCAGCTTCTGGAATCAGTTCAATTACCCTGGGGGGTGCAAACAAAGGATCCACTTCGGGAAAGTCATATTCCTGGTCATAATGCTGGTAGCATTGTTCCATCCCCGAGCCCAACTCAAGAGAAGACTTGATGTGCGAATGCACATACAGTTGTAGCTTTTTGAGTAGGCATGCATAATTGAGTAAGAATAGGAAGATTTGATTAACCAATGTCAAGTCCTAGCTGATGGAGCTCAGATATACCCCCCTACCCTGAAACACATATGCTGGTCCCCCGTTGTGACCATTTTCCCAAGCATCTCTGTGCAGTCAGACCTTTTGATTATTTTGTGCTACCAGGGCCACAATCATTTACCCCCTCTCTGATTGTCCGAGTGTGACGCCCTCCCCGTGGGTTACTGCAGCTAGTGTTGCCAGCACTGCCACTACCTGGGTGAGGGCACCCCACCAGAAATCCCACAGGATAGGTACAAGGTCATCAAGGTTCTCATTAGCAGCTTTGAGAAATTCCTTGTATATTATGCTCACACATCTGGGGACTTTGGCATTGTTGGACCAACCCTGCCAGGCAGGCTCAGACTCTTGAGTGGCTATTGCTGCTTTAGTGGGTCTCTGACCGCTTTTATCGGCTAGTACTTACAGTAGGCCTATAAAACAGATAAGGACTTCTCCTTAGTGTGTGGGTCGCTCAGGTGGGTGTCTAGGTTATAGGGTTGGGGACCGTTCCATCATGATAGGACAATAAATATATATATATAGAGAGAATTAATTTAAAATGTATATCCCATATCTGATACAACCCCCAACTGTTGCGAACCAAATAGTAATAAGGAAAAAATTATGTGTAGGTGCTTTTTTCCCGAGGGAGATTACGTTTATGAATTTCCTGCATGGGCTGCGGGACAGTGGAATTATTACATTTCCCATACCAGAAACCATGGATAAATGGCAGCATTCACACAAAACTGAAAGCGCGAATCCCCGCATTTAACCTAGCAACCCCAGGACTCTCCAGAGTGTGGTGCGGGCAGCCCAACGCACCATCGGGAGCACACTGCCTGCCCTACTGGACATCTACAGCACCCGGTGTCACAGGAAACCCAAGAAGATCATCAAGAACCTCAGTCATCCGAGCCACAGCCTGTTCATGAAATGAAGAAGGCAAAGACAGTACAAGTGCATCAAAGCTGGGCCGAGAGACTGATAAACAGCTTCTATCCCCAGGCCATCAGACTGATAAACAGCCACCACTAGATAGCCTCTGCTCAATACCCTGCACTCTGCCAAGTACCCTACTCTGCCCCTCAGTCACTGTCACTAGCCAGATAGCACCGGGCACTGTACCCTGCACCTTAAGGACTTCTGCCATATGTACATAGTCATTGAACACTAGCCACTTTAATTATGTTTACATACTATTTATATATCTACTGCTGTACAAAATGTTTGATTATTTTAAAATGTTGGATTATTGTGTGCTTGTTGACATTTACTGCATTGATTGATAGGAACTAGGAACATAAGCATTTCGCTGCACCCGCCATAACACCTGCTCAGCGGTGTATGCGATCAATAACATTTGATTTAACTAAAAGAACCACTCGTTCAAATCTTTAAACATCAACTGAATGTTAAATATTAAGGCATTTAAGGAAATCTGACACCTACACGCTCCTTCCATTGTGATGCACTGAAGTCAGGGACTATAATCCCCTTTCCTCATTCAAGATAAAGCTGTGTTAGTTCCCCTATCTGTCTGAGGCTCAATGGAAGACCTCTGCATGTCAGCCACACACACACGCATACGCACACGCACGCACGCACACACGCACACACACACACACACACACACACACACACACACACACACACATTACACACATTACACACACACACACACACATTACACACACAGAGAAGATAAAGCTGTGTTAGTCAGTCCCTATCTGTCTGAGCTAGACTCCCCTCGATGAATGGAAGACTTTCGCATGTCAGCTAGCCACAGCTATTGAGATTGCAGCTGAGGAGTGAAGAAAATAAATTAGATTCAAGGCTGTCTAATTTTACAGTAACTGCGATCCATCAGACTAGCGGGAGGTGACAGTGGAAATGACGGATGGAGACAGACAGGTGGCCTTACCATTTCACTGATTTACGCTCAAAAGCACGGCACGGGCCCCTAGATTTATTGAGTGAAGATGATCCTGTTCATTATGACTGTCACCTAAGACCATTTCTCTCCATCTCAACGGGGGTCACTTTAGGAAGATGGAAAGGAGAACATGAGAGGGATAGGAGGACAACTTTAACATATAGACAGTGTACAGGCAGGGAGGTTGGGTGGAGTTTTTTGGCCCTGTGAGCTGCCGAGTGTTGTCAAATTTAAAACAACAATCAATGAAATGTATTTTTTAAAGTCCTTTTTACATCAGCAGTTGTCACAAAGTGCTTTACAGATACCCAGCCTAAACCCCCAAATGAACAAGCAATGCGGAGGCAAAAGCAGAAGCACAATGGCTTGGAAATACTCCCTAGAAGTCAGGAACCTAGTAATAATAATAATAATACATTTTATTTGCGCCTTTCAAGATATACAAGGACACTTACAGAGTAAAACATAAAATAGCAAATATAAACATGGTAATACTAAAAGCAAAGGACCTGATTCCGACCCGAGCTAAGTGCGCATAAATGGAACGTAAATTAGATTTTTATGCACTTTTCTCTCTACGTGTATTCTGATCTTGAATTTAAACAGGAGAATAGCATGCTATTCACCCGCTATTTGTTTGGTGTGGAGATCAAAGAAATGAAGGTGCGGCGGAGGTATTCTTATCTCGACTCAATTCCCACATAATTCAACCGCCTTACGTTCCAAGTGGAACAACATCTACTTTCTTTTTCCCCCAGATATAAATAACACCATTCTCCATGAGTAAGCCGTTTGGATGAGGGGATTGTAAATATAAATGACAATTGTTTTCGATCTATTTTACCTTACGATCGCTGGAGACAGATGTGAAACCTGTCATATGGCAGAAAACTGAAGCATATCAACATATCACCTTTTCCACAGTGAAGTTTATGACTTTGGTTGAAATTTGGAATCCCAAATTATAGGCTTCTGTAGCCATGCACAAATGACAGTATAGTAGTACCAAACCTACCGAGTTGATTTATGATCGTCGAGGGTGATGCCTTGGACTGAGTTGGAAGATTCACATGCTGTGTGAAATTGAAACAGTCCAACAGGGAAAGGAAATCCGCCGCAAACTCACAAGTGCTGGAGTCCACATGGATGTGTAAAGTGGAACTTACAGCGTTTTAGCAACATGAAACCTTATAAAAATCTGTTCATATACACCCCCAGGAAGAATACGACACAATGTTTTACATTTTCTGACAAGCGAGCACTTAGATATGGTCATTTTCACCTTTTCATCAATTCATGGACTGTTTGGGAATGACGTATATTTAACGATTTGTGAAAATTCTATAGCAATACAGGGTGGGAAAGCCACTGCAGTTAATAAAACCAACAACAAAAACATTTGTCTTGTCCAGGGCCGGAGTCTACGCAGACCGTTGCGCCAATCAGAGCTACAGTAGGCCTATATGCAAACAAGCCATTTGCCACACGGGCCTGCCATCATTCACTTTAAACTGGACTGTGTGTTTACAGGCAGTAGCAACAGCACAACTTTAGATCATTAGAACGCATTCGCCAAAAGCCACAAAATACACTTGAATGGATTTCTGCAAATAAGTTTTTCCTAGCCACCGTGCTTCTACACCTGCATTGTTTGTTGTTTGGGGTTTTAGGCTGGGTTTCTGTACAGCACTTTGTGGCATCAGCTGATGTAAGAAGAGCTTTATAAATACATTTGATTGATTGATGTAAATACCACGGGAGTCCTCTTACATTTCACAGTCCTATTGAGCAAACAACCAGGTAGGCTCTCTCTCCCTCAGTTGCCTATGGACATCAACAACAACAAGATCAACAACTAATGCTAGCCAGAGCAAGATGAGCTAAATTCTAACAAGGGAACATTAGATAAACCCTCTCAAACTTTTTCAGCTAGTTGGCCGTCAAAATTGCAATGATAAATGATGGGGAATAGCCTACTCCTACTCCTGCAGCTTGTCTGCCAATGCATGCTTGTCCCAACCTACGCTTTGACAACTGAATTGGAACTTGCCTCCCTCCCCGCCCATTTGATCGATGCCAAATACATTTGTTTGACAACTAAGAGATATGGATAACAGTCGTTCAAGTTCAGCCTAGCTAGCAAAGTGATTCACCTTTCTTGCTAGCTAACCAAAATACATCTGCATCTCTAGCTGTAGCCAGTACCCACCGAAAAATACAATATGATGGGAAAAAGTCTGTCACTCACCCACTCCTCCAATGACATGACATCTTCCCAGAAGCTAGTTAGCTAACTAACGTTAGGTTTCATGTTTTTAGCTTGCTATATAAATAGCTAGCTACATAAATAGATCAGCTAGCCCAGGAGTGTCAAACTCAATCAGCGTATGGGCCATATTGGAAAAATAAGGAATTTGCAGGCCAGACATACAGTAGACGATTCTTATTTTTTTTTCAACCTGCAACTGCGACCCAAACTGTCCAATGTTTGAAAAAATATGGCCCTTAATAATGTCTGCTTACAGTATGTACACTTACATTTGAAGTCGGAAGTTTACATACACCTTAGCCAAATACATTTAAATGCAGTTTTTCACAATTCCTGACATTTAATCCTAGTAACAATTCCCTGTATTAGGTCAGTTAGGATCACCACTTTATTTTAAGAATGTGAAATGTCAGAATAATAGTAGAGAGAACAATTTATTTCAGCTTTTATTTCTTTCATCACATTCCCAGTTGATCAGAAGTTTACATACACGCAATTAGTATTTGGTAGCATTGCCTTTAAATTGTTTAACTTGGGTGAAACGTTTCAGGTAGCCTTCCACAAGCTTCCCACAATATAGGCATGAATATAGGATTGAGGTCAGGGCTTTGTGATGGCCACTCCAATACCTTGACTTTGTTGTCCTTAAGCCATTTTGCCACAACTTTGGTAGTATGCATGGGGTCATTGTCCATTTGGAAGACCCATTTGCGACCAAGCTTTAACTTCCTGACTGATGTCTTGAGATGTTGCTACCTGAAACGTTTCACCCAAGTTAAACAATCATTGAAAAGTGAAAGACTAAAGTTACATACATGGGATGCTTTAGTGAATTTCAGAATGTCTGGAATAGAAAAGGCAGAAATAAAACAATTCAATAAGCATTCGCAGCCAGTCATCCAAAACATAGTCCTATGCAGTCGTTAAATTCCTATAGAAGGCTGAGGATGTGTGTTCAACAGGCAGACAAGTTTCAAACCATTTAAATGCATTCAAATCATTTTTGTGAAGAACTTTAGGGTTATTGTGGCATACGGTGGTTACATTCAGATGCGAGTCCCCTTCCCCCCCACTGTCTCAAGTGTAAAAAGTTGATAACATTTCATTACTGAAACCCCATGAATGCTGGTCTACCAAATACTAATTTAGTGTATGTAAACTTTTGATCCACTGGGAATGTGATGGAAGAAATAAAAGCTGAAATAAATCACTCTTGTCACGCCCTGACCTTAGAGATCCTTTTTATGTCTCTATTTTGGTTTGGTCAGGGCGTGAGTTGGGGTGGGCATTCTATGTTCTGTGTTCTTTGTTTTGTATTTCTTTGTTGGTTGGCTGGGTGTGGTTCTCAATCAGAGGCAGCTGTCTATCGTTGTCTCTGATTGAGAACCATACTTAGGTAGCTCTTGCCCACATGGGTTTTGTGGGTAGTTGTTTTTTTGTCTTTGTGTCTGCACCAGACAGAACTGTTTCGTGTTGGTCTATTTTTGTTATTTTGTCTTAGTGTTCTGAGTTAAAATAAATATTATGAACACGTACCACGCTGCACCTTGGTCCGATCCTTCTCATTCCGACGACAACCGTTACAACTCTCTACTATTAGTCTGACATTTCACATTCTTAAAATAAAGTGGTGATCCTAACTGACCTAAGGGAATTTTTACTTGGATTAAATGTCAGGAATTGTGAAAAACTGAGTTTAAATGTTTTTGGCTAAGGTATATGTAAACTTCCGACTTCAACTGTATGTCCTGCACCATTCTGTGTCCTTTCATAACCAGTTTCTGACATCCTCCAATATGCTGTGTTGTGTCTTCCAGTAATGCCTTACAACAGTGCCCATCACTGTGTGGTGGAGGTGGAAAACTTCATACTACTGCTGGGTGGAGAGGACCAGTGGAACCCCAATGGTAACATGACTACTGATACTACTACTAATACCAGTAGTAATACAAAAATATATATAAATGTTTAGTATTTATATTCATCATTTGCAATTTATTTCCAATCAACATTGTTTGATTAGATAAGTATGGCCATATTAACTATTTATGGATCTTGATTATGACATGTATTTTGCAGGAAAGCACAGCACCAATCATGTCAGCCGTTATGATCCACGATTCAACAGTTGGATACAACTTCCTCCTATGCAGGAAAGGTAAGTCAATGCAAACAAGATTGACGAAGTAATGCAATACAATAGATGTGTGAATTATTGCACTGATTATTAACACTGAATGATTACGGTGTCTGTATGTGACATTACACTTTTTAGGAGAAGAAATCTTAACTTTTCTGGAGTACTGCGAAAGGTTCAAAACACTATTTTGGTGTTTCGAGTTATGTTTAGTGCAGAATTAGATACTCAACAATATATGTTAAATTTTTATTTAGAATGGACCATTATCACGCACCTGTCTCGAAACAGGGGCAGCGGGGAAAAATACATGTCATCTATGCACTTAAATAGCGAGTGTAGGATGTTTTTCCCGTGATTCATTTTCATGCCAGCCTAGTAGGCTATACTCCTGTTTGTAAAGAGAAGCAATGTGCTTAATATTAGGAAAGTTGATAAATAAATATAGCAGACCTAGCCTATAGAAAGCTGATGGAATACTCCACTTTTTAGTAGTGGCCATCACTCTGTTTTCTCGCGCAATTGTATAGCCCATAGAAATGTTGATCAACATAAGCTCATAGGCTCTCATTAAGTTTTTGATTAGATTTTCAATTACATTTGTATTGATGTCAGAGTGATTATAGGGACAATAGAGTGTGGAGTAGGGAGTTAGCAAGTTTTGTAGGCTACTAATGACCATCAGCAGCATCAGAGCTTGCAGAATCCTACAGTAATTACTGTGACTAAATGGTCACGTGGAATCTGACTGCCGTCACGAATCATGACTGACGGTGTGGTGTTAATACGGTCACCGTATCAGCCGTGCACACACACACACACAAACACACACACAAACACACACACATATCAGTGTTAATGTCGTCAACAATAACTATGATAAAAAATACTTTTCAACAAACTGTTTTTCCTGACGAAAACGAATGACAATAACGAGATGAGATGCCCTGAAAAAAAGAGAAATATTACCAATGGCTTTTCATTTTAGTTTACGAATAGGTAACGAGATGAGAATTCCATGTGAGACTAATGGTCATTCCATTTGACATGAAACGCCTTTTCATCCGTTTTGTCCAATCATAAGCATGCATCCCTGTGCATAATATATAACGCAATCCTCTCATTGGCTGCTAAAGTCTTTCTGTTGCGTGGGCTGTTTGCATTGATCTGGCTCCTCCACAATCACAGCTCCCGGTCACTTCAATCACTCGTCTCTGTCTCTGTTTTGAACTGATGCGCAGCCAGGACACTTGTAACAAACTAACCTAAATTAGAAACAATAATGTCTTTCGTCATCTTTGCTTTTTCACATCAGAAGCTCTGTTTTGCCATGTGCGCTGTTATTCATCTGTGTTGGCAATAACACGTTTTGATGAATATTAGGACTGCAGTAATACTTCTAGCATTGTTGCAAAGCTCATATTCTCCACTTTAAGGACATCACTGTTATTTAACCCCTTCGATGGTTATGATGCTGAAAAAATCAGAACCTAAATTGTTTAACCTGTAGGATTTATATCCTATAGTCTATGGTAAATTATGGCTGGCATTGGGTACCAGCTAAGGAATACATGGCGATAGTGACGCCTCTATTTGGACAAGGCTATCTGAGTGTGCACATGGTGCAAGTAAGAGCTAAATATGAATTATTTAATGGAAAATGCACCGACTAATATGTGACTAAAATGACTGACTAAACCAGACTAAAATTGTCCAGCGTTTTCGGCGACTGATAATAATTAAAATGAACGAAGGATGAAAAGACTAAAATGTGACTAAGACTAAAATATATACAGTGGGGAGAACAAGTATTTGATACACTGCCGATTTTGCAGGTTTTCCTACTTACAAAGCATGTAGAGGTCTGTAATTTTTATCATAGGTACACTTCAACTATGAGAGACGGAATCTAAAACAAAAATCCAGAAAATCACATTGTATGATTTTTAAGTAATTAATTTGCATTTTATTGCATGACATAAGTATTTGATACATCAGAAAAGCAGAACTTAATATTTGGTACAGAAACCTTTGTTTGCAATTACAGAGATCATACGTTTCCTGTAGTTCTTGACTAGGTTTGCACACACTGCAGCAGGGATTTTGGCCCACTCCTCCCTACAGATCTTCTCCAGATCCTTCAGGTTTCGGGGCTGTTGCTGGGCAATACGGAGTTTCAGCTCCCTCCAAAGATTTTCTATTGGGTTCAGGTCTGGAGACTGGCTAGGCCACTCCAGGACCTTGAGATGCTTCTTACGGAGCCACTCCTTAGTTGCCATGGCTGTGTGCTTCGTGTCGTTGTCATGCTGGAAGACCCAGCCACGACCCATCTTCAATGCTCTTACTGAGGGAAGGAGGTTGTTGGCCAAGATCTCGCGATACATGGCCCCATCCATCCTCCCCTCAATACGGTGCAGTCGTCCTGTCCCCTTTGCAGAAAAGCATCCCCAAAGAATGATGTTTCCACCTCCATGCTTCACGGTTGGGATGGTGTTCTTGGGGTTGTACTCATACTTCTTCTTCCTCCAAACACGGCGAGTGGAGTTAGACCAACAAGCTCTATTTTTGTCTCATCAGACCACATGACCTTCTCCCATTCCTCCTCTGGATCATCCAGATGGTCATTGGCAAACTTCAGACAGGCCTGGACATGCACTGGCTTAAGCAGGGGGACCTTGCGTGCGCTGCAGGATTTTAATCCATGACGGCGTAGTGTGTTACTAATGGTTTTCTTTGAGACTGTGGTCCCAGCTCTCTTCAGGTCATTGACCAGGTCCTGCCGTGTAGTTCTGGGCTGATCCCTCACCTTCCTCATGATCATTGATGCCCCACGAGGTGAAATCTTGCATGGAGCCCCAGACCGAGGGTGATTGACCGTCATCTTGAACTTCTTCCATTTTCTAATAATTGCGCCAACAGTTGTTTCCTTCTCACCAAGCTGCTTGCCTATTGTCCTGTAGCCCATCCCAGCCTTGTGCAGGTCTACAATTTTATCCCTGATGTCCTTACACAGCTCTCTGGTCTTGGCCATTGTGGAGAGGTTGGAATCTGTTTGATTGAGTGTGTGGACAGGTGTCTTTTATACAGGTAACGAGTTCAAACAGGTGCAGTTAATACAGGTAATGAGTGGAGAACAGGAGGGCTTCTTAAAGAAAAACTAACAGGTCTGTGAGAGCCGTAATTCTTACTGGTTGGTAGGTGATCAAATACTTATGTCATGCAATAAAATGCAAATTAATTATTTAAAAATCATACAATGTGATTTTCTGGATTTTTGTTTTAGATTCCGTCTCTCACAGTTGAAGTGTACCTATGATAAAAATGACAGACCTCTACATGCTTTGTAAGTAGGAAAACCTGCAAAATCGGCAGTGTATCAAATACTTGTTCTCCCCACTGTATATATATTTTTGTTGTTCTTGTTACTTTTTACCCCTTTTTCTCCACAATTTCGTGATATCCAATTGGTAGTTACAGTCATCCCATTGCTGCAATTCCCGTACGGATTCAGGAGAGGCGAAGGTCGAGAGCCATGCGTCCTCCGAAACACGACCCCGCCAAGCCGCACTGCTTCTTGACACACTGCTCGTTAAACGCGAAAGCCAGCCTCACCAATGTGTCGGAGGAAACACTTTACAGCTGGCGTCCGAAGTCAGCGTACATGCTTCCGGCCCGCCACTAGGAGTCGCTAGAGCGCGATGGGACAAGGACATCCCGGGCCGGCTAAACCCTCCCCTAACCCGGACGTCTTTGGGCCAATTGTGCGCCGCCTCATGGGTCTCCCAGGCGCGGAAGGCTGCAGAATATATTTTAAGACCAAAACTCAATCTAAAATAGCTGCCAAAATGTACACTGACACACACACCACTGGCATAGCACACACCCCCACAGCCCCTGGGGGGCCCAAGAGCTATATATATTTGTTTTTAATTACAAGAAATGTGCTTTAAAACTGCAAAATTTTCTCTCATCCTTATGGCAAAATGTGTAGAATAGCAGGAAATTTGCTCTATAACGGCAACATTTTCTCTCAGCCTCATGGCAAAATGTGTAACATAGCATGAGATTAGCTATAAAACTGCAAATTTTTCTCTCTGCCCCATGGCAACAACAAAAAAGATGTGACCCTTGCTCGAACCTTGTGGGTGGGCCCCGCAAAACTGTGCATACCACTGACACACACACACACACACTGTCCTGCTTGTTTTAATTATGTTGTCTGGTTTACACCTCCTGCTCAGGAGAGCCAGTTTCTTCGCCTGCTGCCTGGATAAGCACCTGTATGTGATTGGCGGGAGGAACGAGTCGGGCTACCTCTCCAGTGTGGAGTCCTACAAGCTGGAGACTAACGAGTGGAACTACGTGTCCTCCCTGCCCCAGCCTCTGGCCGCACACGCTGGAGCAGTGCACAATGGGAAAATATACATCTCAGGTCAGACCTCACTCAATTTATAGAACCTTTATTTTACAAGGTTGTCCCATTGTCAAAATACCTATTTTTCAAGGGAGACCCACTGATCATCTTATTCATGGAAAATTAGTCCATGTTGGAAATTAAAAGCTGAAAAATTATCCACTCAGACACAGTCAAAATGAAAGTACAAAATCTTCTGATCTGTGTATTGTGATGAGTGCAGGACTGCTAAATATCACCTATCAACGCATATAGACTTTCCAAAAGCAGAGTCTTGTGTCTATGGATCCTGATCCTGCCATTCGCAGCTAATAGGTCTTCATGTGTGTATCTGCCATACCACTACAGGAGGAGTCCACAATGGAGAGTACGTATCCTGGCTGTATTGCTACGACCCCATCATGGATGTGTGGGCCAGGAAACAGGATATGAACACAAAGAGAGCTATTCATGCCCTGGCTGGGACGAACGACCGCCTCTACGCTATCGGGGGCAACCATCTGAAAGGTAAGGACTGACATGTCTCAGCTACTGTACTGTACTGTGCAAAATAGACTGTGGAATACAAGATGGATTTTTTGAATAGTTGTACTTAGGGCTGTTGCGGTGAGCATTACCACACCGGCAGTCATGAGTCATGACTGTATTAAAATTCTACGTGACCGTTGAAACACGGTAATCTCCTCTTATGCACTCTGGACCTGCGTTATTAGAACCAAACTCACTAACGACCATCAGGTCGCTGATGGCTTGGTACTCAGCACTCTATTGTCCCTCTAACCACTCTGACATCAATGCAAATACACTTATCATCATGTGCTTTTAAAACTCACCTCGATGTGGTTGATCAATTTGAGGAGAGAAGTTAAACAACAGGTTGAAACTGAGTGGAAAACATGGTTGTTGTGGATGTTGTTTCACAGCCTAACACAACGAAATGGACAGAGCTTTCTAAGGTCATTCTTCATTCAAAACACCTGTAGGCATATTATGCATATGCATAGGCCTATGAACCCAAGCCCGAAAAAAAATATGGAATTAACATTATATAGCCTACCACATATGCACGCAAGAAAAACATTTACATGTTTTATTTATTTAAGATGTCTTTGGTACATAATTGGTTTAGCCTATACTCCAAAATTAAACAAATTCTAGTAATCGCATTTGAGTGTGGAGTGTATTATTATGCATACTGGATGGACTTGTTACCTTCTGCTTCGCTCTAAACTTTCTATCCATGAGTCTGGGAGAGAATGTATAGGCCTAGGCGATGCTGTTGGTTCATTGATTGTGCAGAGCGGCTTACAGAGTCAGCCTAAAATTATAGTGAATTTCTATTTGAATAATTAATAGGCTGACACATTACCTTTAGCTGCAGAATATCTCACCAATGTGAGTTTCCATCTCCTTCCCTCTCGTCTTCATTATTTTCTTGAACGCGCATAGAGGCGGTCAGAACTATATACATTGACATTTGATTGGTAAAAACAGTAGGAGTCCATTCCAACTTTGATGTTGAGGTATAGACACCTGAGTTGCCTAAGCCGTTCACAGGATTGGTTCACTTTTGAGGTTCCTCGGGTCTCCACCGAGTTAGGTATATCTGGTTTTAGTTTTAATCTGCCGTATTGCTGGAATAAATTCAAAATACTTTTCCTCTTGAT
This sequence comes from Salvelinus alpinus, assembly GCF_045679555.1. Classification (NCBI taxonomy): domain Eukaryota; kingdom Metazoa; phylum Chordata; class Actinopteri; order Salmoniformes; family Salmonidae; genus Salvelinus; species Salvelinus alpinus. Next base: position 32,664,513 of record NC_092115.1, on the reverse strand, counting down.
GTTCTGGTGCAGTTCGGGCAGTTCAGAGTATTGATTGGGGACTTGTGGAGGAATGTAACTGTTTTTCTGGGTGATGTGTGATGTTTTATTTGTGCTTCCCGTGACTGTGTTTTTGTATTTTGAAGGAAAATTCCACCCAAAAACTAGCCCCAAAATGTTTTGCTTGTCAGCGATCAAGTTTTCAAGATATGTAACTTTCCAAAAACATGAATCATACCTGTTCGATGCATTTTACATCATATGATACTTTGTTTTGCATCATATGTATCATTTCTGTATTTTGAAAGTTTTATATCTTGAAAACTTAATTGCCGACAAGCAAAGCATTTTACATTTACATTTAGTGTGAAAGGTAACATTTACCCAAAAGGTAACATTTTGGGACTATGTCAAGAATGGACCAATGAAACAAATACCAAGAGATCCTTTTTGGGTGGAATTTTCCTTATGTATATATTACAGTACCAGTCAAAAGTTTGGACTCCTACTCATTCAAGGGTTTTTCTTTATTTTTACTATTTTCTACATTGTAGAAAAATAGTGAAGTCATTAAAACTATGAAATAACACATATGGAATCATGTAGTATGATAAAAGTGTGAAACAAATCAAAATATATTTTATATTTGAGATTCTTCAAAGTAGCCACCCTTTGCCTTGATGACATGTGATAATGTATCTGTGACACTGTGATTCTGTAGCAGCTGATCGGGCAGGTGTTTACAAAACATTAAGACCTGTGTGATTAATAAGTGCCTTCTCAGAGATGGCCCGTTAGACATTTCTGTGCTGAGGTTGCAACTTGTATTAAACCAACTAGATTTTGATTGACTTTATCTGCGAATGCTCTTTTTTATTCACCTGTAAAATCCCATTTACAATCGCATGTATCATTAACTGTTATTTTGTGCTCAGGGTTCTCTCACCTGGATGTGATGCTGGTGGAGTGTTATGACCCCAAAGCGGACCAGTGGAACATCCTCCAGACGCCCATCCTGGAGGGCCGCAGTGGCCCCGGCTGTTGCATACTGGACGACAGCATCTTCCTAGTGGGCGGATACAGCTGGAGCATGGTAAAGACACATCTCACTATCAACTTGATATCATTAATTCACGGCAAACCTAGGTAGGTCGTTTCACAAAAAGAGTGTATTTTGCGTCCCTTTGATATTTTAAGTAGAAATTGTGCACCAATATTGAATTTTAAAAATCTGTTATATTAAAGGGATACTTCGTCATGTTGCCAATGAGGACCTTTATCTACTTCCCTAACGTTAGCACAGTGACTGGCAGTCCATGGTTATCTGCTAGCATGCTAGTAGATAGCCATAGACTTCCAGTCATTCATTCCGCGAATGCTAGTTAGCATTGGCTTGAGAAATTACCTTTAACTTCCTTCATACTGGACAGAGACATAAAAATGGTATCCGCAAATGAATCTGGCTCTGGGGAAGTATATAAAGGGCGTCATTGCCAAAATCCCAAAGTATCCCTTTAAATTAAATTCCCTTTAATATAGACCACATGGATATTTCAATAAATCAGAAAAAAAATTGCATTTTGACATGTCCCTCCATCAACTCTGTATCACTTAAAGGGAAGTTTTCAACCCACAATCCAAACATTTCTCCAAGTTTCATCATCATTGTAAAGCCTTAGTTATTTTGTTGCTTTGGCAAAGTCATTTTTTGAAGATTGTTATTAATTTAATGTGATTAGTGATTCATTTATGTCTGTCCCTCATTTTAAGGTCAACCCTGTTATGTGAACTGGAAAACTGAGCGGGTCTGGCATAACACGTCAACCCCGTTACCCATAGATAGACAGGCTAGAAATGTTTTATAAATGTCATACATTTTTTTGTGAAGGTTGAGTTCAATTGCCACTCACTGTTGTACACAACAAGCTTCCATTCCCTCTGTCACGAGGGGATTTATGGTTGATTTAAGAAAATTGGCAACTCTATTTCGGTCATCGCTGTTATTATTATTATTATTATATTGCAGGGAGCCTACAAGTCTTCCACCATATGCTACAGCCCAGAGAAGGGGACCTGGACAGAGCTAGAGGGAGAGGTGGCTGAGCCCTTAGCAGGCCCATCCTGCTCCACTGTCACACTGCCTGCCTGTCTGCCCTTCAACAAATAACACATCACTAGATACAGAGCAGGATGAGGAGGAAAATAGGTGAGGAAGAGGATGGGGGATGGAGAAAAGGACCATCGATAAACGAACATTTGTAAACAAATTTTGTGATGAAGTACTCCAATCAGCCGATGGGATGTGTATAAATTATTTTTTTACAGGTTTGACAAAAGAGCACTTTCGTTATTATTGCCTACTGAAGGTTTGAAAAAGTAAGTAATCATGTATTTCATGTATTTAAATCCCCATCTGTGTTGAACTTTTTCCAGACAATAGTCACATTTCATATCAGATTTTTTCTTTAATCGATAGTAAGTGTTTTTGGCTTATCTTGATATAGCACGCATAGTGTTTAACTGAATTGTTATAGCTTTAAAAAATCAATTTGTATCTTGTTATTAGTAGGAGACATAAATCCAAAACAGAATGCAGTGTTGTTAAAAAGAATTGACACTGGAAACAACCTGTCTGGCGACCAAATCACACTGAAACTGAGTTTTTCCCAACCAAAATCGTGATTCTGTGTACAGTATATTGTAAACCAGAGACTAACTAACAGTTCATCTGCAGCAAATTAATCATTCTTTAAGCTGCAAGCAAGAACAATTTTTACATTCAACATCGATTCTGACCTTTGTAAAAACGGCACTAAAAACTAATATGGTTATTTAAGGATGGTACAATCAAATGATTATTATTCATTGCTAGCCATTGGTATACACGGGTAGCAATTTTAACTGAGTGATAAGGTAGGTTTTATGTTTTATGTTCAATGTTACCTGTTAATGTTTAACAGAGCCTATTTCCAGAGAGCACACAATAAATTCCTCAAAAAGGGTACATCCCATTTACGATTATGATAAAGCACACAGTGGTCCTCAATGCACTAATGGTGAACCTTAAAAACAGTTGTGTGTAAGAATGGTTCACAAAACTAAAAGTTTGTTGAATTGTTGTTAATTTTAGTATACTATGTTCCAGTGGTGGGCCGTCAGGGCCTGCAAGGCCTTCTCTGCTGGCCTAAACATCATCAGAATATAATTTTTTTTTAAATATATTTTCCCACAAATATGTATTAAATTATTCCCCAGAGTAAGAGTTATACTCTTCATTTCATAGCTTTCCTCTTGGTTGCACTGCTTCCAGCCCCAGGTTGAGATTTGGAGGGCTGGTCTTTACGTTAGATCTTTTATCCAATCATATTCAGCCATCATGTGTTGCCAGGGGTCTAAAATCTGCCCTCAGGCCTTCAGAATCAACAGTGCGGGCGCTTGTAGCTTAAAGTGAATGGAAATTAAAATTTTGTGTCAACCAATCAGCTTTAGAGTTGGCTATTGTACGCCTGCTGGCTGGCTCCAGTGTTACACAGGAGCCAGCTAGCAGGCGTAGGGCGTCCACGTCTTTTGATTGGATTACCAATATTGAGAGGCAGGTCCTATGGGCAGATCTATGCAGATCTAGGAAACTAAATTTGATAAACGAATTAATTCGCGTTCTACTGTTTTTTGAACCCACAATGGCGGAAGGAGGAGAAGATATCGATTTGGTCGAGGATATAATTATAACGCCATTCTCAAGACGAACTTTTCAAGAAAAGTTAGACATTGTAAGGAGAGGTCGCCCGACGCCACAAAGCCTGTCACAGGCGGGAAAGGGGTTCGTTCGTTCGCCACTTTCAAAGTTTCAACTATGAGCGCTGTCAATGGCTCACAGGCTCCGAGAAGCACTGCAAACTGTACTGCTGGGAATGCCTATTATTTGCAAGTGATCGATTTGGTGTTTGGAGCCACACTGGCTTTGCAAACTTGAGTTGTCTAACCAAGGCAGCAACGAGACACCAAAGTACGGCTGGGCACTTAGAAGCAATGGTGCTTTTGAAAACGTTTGGGGACACCAGAGTGGAGCTACAGCTCTCACTCGTCCTGCGTTATGTGACGGACACGGGAGTCAAGGAGCGATTTATCCGGTTTGAAGATGTGACAAGCGGCAAGCGAGCTGATGACATTGCCGCTCTTATTTTCCGTTTCTTGGAGGAAAATGAATGTAGTCTGGATAAAGTTGTGGCACAGTGTTTTGATGGCGCAGCAGTCATGGCATCTGGACTCAATGGGGTGCAGGCTAAAGTTAAGGAGAGGGCACCGATGGCCTTATTCATTCACTGCTATGCACATCGACTAAATTTAGTACTGACTCAAGGAGCCTCAAAGCTTAAAGAATGCAAGGTCTTCTTTGCCAACCTCAATGGCCTTGCAGCATTTTTCTCACGATCCCCTAAGCGCACGCAACTGTCTAATAATCAGTCTTTGGTGAGTAGGCATACAATGCATGTTATTTTTTATTAAATGTGTATGTATGTTTCGCATTTTATTTCGTTAATATTAAATAGCCTATATATTAACAAAATAAAATGGCAAATAGCCTATGTTGCAAAGTATTTGTTTTCTTTTATTTTCAGTGAATAGTTATGTGTCTTTATCATCACGGTGAAACTGCTTTGGGTGCGACAATGCGCTGTTTAGTGAACACACTGTATTTATTTTTTGGGGGACTTAAAGCTCAAAGTTTGTGGACCAGAAATGGATAGAAGAAGAATATTAATATAACTCTGTTGCACTCGACTATGTTCTTGCCTATTAGTTGAACTGTACTGTATTGTACTCTTCCCCTGCAATTCTCTGAAAAAAATGTCAATTTCAAGGTGACGCAACGCCTGGTTATACTGCGTTTCTGTCTAAATGTATAGTGTCTAGAGCCATGGCATCTAAATGATGGTAATAACAGGTGGATTAATTCGGGTGGGACTGTGTAGGACCTCACTGAAGGCCCAGGCGCCAGGCCCACGGCACGCTACTGCTATGTTCAGAAACATGATGAAAAGTGAATTCAACTGTCATGTCTGCGTTCTACTATTTTGTCTAAGTAAGTGTGCAAGGTCCACACTGAATATTGGTACCTGTTGAATTACATATAGATACAGTATGTTACTTTTTTCTTGTAAATAATAGCTTGCAGTGGAACATTTTTGTGCACTCAACCTGGGATTTATTCTCAAATCCTGTTATGTCCTTTGCATTTTAGAATATGAAAATAAAAAGGAAACTTGACAATTACAACAGTCTCTGCAGCTTTTTTCAGGTACTGCAAATATTTCCAGTCAACAGACACTCACTTTACATTGAACTTCCAGTATACAAGGACATTCACGGATCCATTCAAACAAAGTAGGCATTCAGACATTTCTTGAATATAATAACTATCAAGCAGGGTTGGGTAGGTTACTTTCTTAATGTAATCCGTTACAGTTACTAGTAACCTGTCCAAAATTGTAATCAGTAACGTAACTTTCGGATTACCCAAATTCAGTAATGTAAGCTTACATTCTGTTACTTTTAGATTACTTTCCCTTTAAGAGGCATTAGAAGAAGACAAAAATGTATGTTACCATTTGAATGACATCTATTGCAGGATAAATCAATGTTAAAGCTTACATAGCTGGCATATATGGATGGTAAATGTAACCCTATGGGCTGGTTATGTAGGATTCTTGTAACCCATTCCTTTCTACTACATATAATAATACGATTAAATTGTCTTCACATTAAAAATCTAAGTCTATCAGAATTCCAGTCATTCCAATAAATGTTATACCCCTTAGGACTTGGAAATATTGAAGTATAGATTAGCCAAATTGTTTTACCTGAGCATGACCCCAAAACGAAGGACTTATTAGCCAGCCCTATTCTGTTTATGAATTTGTTGTCATAGAGGACTGATTGGGCTCATTGATTCGAGTTGAAAAATAAATGCTGTGCTCATGGAATGGCATGCTTTGAGCACTACTGAAAAGTGCTATTTACATGTGAAGAATGAATGCCATATGATGCATTTGCTATAGGCCTATTGTTTAAATTTTTTGTTGGTGACACTTTGATATCTTCATAATATGCAGCTGTTAAAGGGCAAGAAATTGCCAAGAAACTGAAGCTCTCGTACAACGCTGTGTACTACTCCCTTCACAGAACAAGGCAAACCGGCTCTAACCAGAATAGAAAGAGGAGTGGGAGGCACCGGTGCACAACTGAGCAAGAGGACAAGTACATTAGACTGTCTAGTTTGAGAAAGACACCTCACAACTCCGGGATTTTGGCCTTTTAGGCAGAGTTCCTCTGTCCAGTGTCTGTGTTCTTTTGTCCATCTTAATCTTTTATTTTTATTGGCCAGTCTAAGATATGGCTTTTTCTTTGCAACTCTGCCTAGAAGGCCAGCATCCCGGAGTCGCCTCTTTACTGTTGACGTTGAGACTGGTGTTTTGCGGGTACTATTTAATGAAGCTGCCAGTTGAGGACTTCAAAAGCCTATTCTTGCTCTTTTCCAGCGATCCAAAAATATTTGGTGTGTCATCATAGTGGTCTCTGACTTGTGGTCAGATACGCTCAGGTGGAACAAACTTAAACTTGTGTCTTTTTTCAATGCTGATTTAAATGTCATTGAGAAAACAGAGAAGTGTTCAAGATTTTTTCCCGCAAATATCCTTAATTTAAAAGTAATCCTTGAAGTAATCCTTGAAGTAATCATCTAGTTTTTCAAAAGTATCTGTAATCTGATTACAATATTTTTACTGGTAACGTAACAGATTACAGTTAGCGGTTTTTGTAATCCTATACATGTAACGGATTACATGCTATTAAGTAGTACTGCATCTTCTTGAGAGTTGATATAGATACATCTGCATTACAGGGGTGAATTGAGTTTGCATGATGCAGAGTGAAAACTTGTGGATTTAAATAACCACTGTGAAAAACTGCAGACAAGAGTTCTGAAAGACTACTGACAACCTTAATTTCTTCTAAACAAAGCAACAATGAGCAGTAGTAAAACAACAATAGCGAGAATATATACTGGGGTGTACCGGTACACAGTCAATGTGCGGGGACACCGGTTAGTTGAGATAATATGTACATGTAGGTATTAAAGTGACTATGCATAGATGATAATAACAGAGTAGCAGCGGTGTAAAAGTGGGGGGGGGGGGGGCACAATGCAAATAGTTGGGGGGGTCAATGCAAATAGTCTGGATAGCCATTTGATTAGGTTTTCACGAGTCTTATGGCTTGGGGGTAGAGGCTATTTAGAAGCCTCTTGGACCTAGACTTGGCGTTCCGGTACCACTTGTCGTGTGTTAGCAGAGGGAACAGTCTATGACTAGGGTGGCTGGAGTCTTTGACAATATTTAGGGCCTTCCTCTGACACCGCCTGGTATAGAGGTCCTGGATGGCAGGAAGCTTGGCCCCAGTGATATACTCAGCCGTTCGCACTACCCTCTGTAGAGCCTTGCGGTCGGAGGCCGAGCAGTTGCCATACCAGGCAGTGATGCAACTAGTCAGGATGCTCTCGATGTTGCAGCTTTTGAGGATCTGAGGACCCATGCCAAATCTTTTCAGTCTCCTGAGGGGGAATAGGATTTTTCATGCCCTCTTCACGACTGTCTTGGTGGGCTTGGACCATGTTAGTTTGTTGGTGATGTGGACACCAAGGAACTTGAAGCTCTCAACCTGTCCCCTACAGCCCCCTTGATGAGAATGGGGGCGTGCTCGGTCCTCTTTTTCCTGTAGTCCACAATCATCTCCTTTGTCTTGATCACGTTGAGGGAGAGGTTGTTGTCCTGGCACCACACGGCCAGGTTTCTGACCTCCCTTTTGGCTGTCTCGTCGTTGTCGGTATGTATCAAGTTGAGGGAGCATGCAATTGGCATGCTGACTGCAGGAATGTCAACCAGCACTGTTGCCAGAAAATGTCATGTTTATTTCTCTACCATAAGCCACCTTCAACGTAATTTTAGAGAATTTGGCAGTACGTCCAACCAGCCTCACAACCGCAGACCACATGTATGGTGTCGTGTAGGCGGACGGTATGCTGATTTCAACATTGTGAACAGAGTGCTCCATGGTGGCAGTGGGGTTATGGTATGGGCAGACATAAGCTACGGGCAACGAACACAATTGCATTTTATCGATGGCAATTTGAATGCACAGAGATACCGTGACGCGATCCTGAGGCCGGGGGATTGTCGTGCCATTCATCCGCCGCCATTACCTCCTGTTTCAGCATGAAAGTGCACACCTCATGTCATAAGGATCTGTACACAATTCCTGGAAGCTTATAATGTCCCAGTTCTTCAATGGCCTGCGTACTCACCAGACATGTCAGCCATTGAGCATGTTTGGAATGCTATGGATCGACATGTATGATAACATGTTCCAGTTCCCGCCAATATCCAACAACTTTGCACAGCCATTGAAGAGGAGTGGGACAACATTCCACAGGCCACAATTAACAGCCTGATCAACTGGTGGTCAAACCAGATACTGATTGGTTTTCTGATCCACGCCCCTAAATTTTTTCGAGGTGTCTGTGACCAACAGATGCATATCTGTATTTCCAGTCATGTGAAATCCATAGATTAGGGCCTAATTAATTAATTTAAATTGACCTGATTTCCTTATATGAACTGTAACTCAGTAAAATCTTTTAAATTGATGCATGTTGCATTTATATTTTTGTTCAGTATATGTAAGAAGTTTTGGGTTGTTCTGCTGGTTAACTTTCCTCTCGTTTATCTGGTTAAGTCTTATTTAAGACTTAATTATTGGCAGTGTACAAGATTTTTTGTCAATGCATCACACAACAGAACACTTAAACTGGAACGACACTCAGTAAAGGTTGCACAAAAAGAACTGTGGCAAAACACGCCCCCAAATATTCTAATGAGCCCCTGTCTCTACATTAAATATCTTACTTGGGTGTGGGATAGCACGTACTGGGTTTGGTATGGGTTAGCCCGTGTTGGGCTGGTGTGTGCTAGCCTGTGTTGGGCTGATGTGGGCTTGGTGTGGGCAAGCCAGATTGGCTATAGGCTAGCCTGTGTTGGGCTGATGTGCAATTGGTGTGGTCAAGCCCTTGTTGGGCTTGGTGTGGGCATGGCAGACAGAAGCAGTCTTGACACACACACACACACAAGGGTTGGGCTCAATTTGATTTGAAGGCAGTCATTTCAGGAAGTGATTTGAATTTAACATTTAACAAAAAAAGTACTTTTACAGGTCGAGAGTCATGCATCCTCTGAAACACGACCCTGCTAAGCCGCACTGCTCCTTGACACACTGCTTGCTTAACCCAGAAGCACCAATGTGTCGGAGGAAACTGGCGGCGAAGTCAGCTTGCAGGTGCCCGGCACGCTACAAGGAGTAACTGGAGCGCAATGGGACAAGGAAATCCCGGCCGGCCAAACCCTCCCCTAACCCGGACTACGCTGGGCCAATTGTGCGCCGCCTCATGGGTCTCCCGGTCACGGCTGGCTGTGACACAGGCTGGGATTGAACCCGGGTCTGTAGTGATTGTAATTGTAATTTTAATTACAGTATTTATTTGATAGAGTTGAGGACACCAATGGTGTACTCCAGCAGGTTTTCAAAGAAGCTGTCAGCCATCCTCATTTTTATGGCCAACTCCTCTTGCATCTCCTGATGCAGAAAGAGCCCAACAGGCTACGTTAGGTCCAGCAGTGTGTGTCAGTTTTGGACAATGATAACACACTTGTAAAAAGCTTACCAGAATGTGGTCCACGCTGTCCAGCTTCCTCTTGCTTGAGGCTTGTTGGGAAGGTCTGGCCAAACCTATTGGTTAGGGCCACCTCTACCTTCTTGCAGCCATAGGCCTTTAAAACCTCACAAGCAGTGTTAATAAACATGCACGCACGCACAGACGCACACCCACACAGAAACACACCCACACAGAAACACACCCATACAGAAACACACACATACAGAAACACACCCATACACGGGAAGACTTGACTCCACAAATCCTGCTTATGCCTCATCTGAACCTCTGCCATATTATCCAAGCTGAGGGTGCACTTGTAGGTGTGGTGTCTGTCCTCAGGCTTCTCCCATGGCAGCCTCTTAACTTTTCCTTCTGGGAAGATGTTTTTTATTTTATTTTATTTTTTCACCTTTATTTAACCAGGTAGGCTAGTTGAGAACAAGTTCTCATTTACAACTGCGACCTGGCCAAGATAAAGCATAGCAGTGTGAACAGACAACACAGAGTTACACATGGAGTAAACAATAAGCAAGTCAATAACACAGTAGGAAAAAAACAAAATGAGTCTATATACATTGTGTGCAAAAGGCATGAGGTAGGCAATAAATAGGCCATAGGAGCGAATAATTACAATTTAGCAGATTAACACTGGAGTGATAAATCATCAGATGATCATGAGCAAGTAGAGATACTGGTGTGCAAAAGAGCAGAAAAGTAAATAAATAAAAACAGTAAGGGGATGAGGTAGGTAAATTGGGTGGGCTGTTTACAGATGGACTATGTACAGCTGCAGCGATCGGTTAGCTGCTCAGATAGCAGATGTTTAAAGTTGGTGAGGGAAATAAAAGTCTCCAACTTCAGCGATTTTTGCAATTCGTTCCAGTCACAGGCAGCAGAGAACTGGAAGGAAAGGCGTCCAAATGAGGTGTTAGCTTTTGGGATGATCAGTGAGATATACCTGCTGGAGCGCGTGCTACGGGTGGGTGTTGATATCGTGACCAGTGAACTGAGATAAGGCGGAGCTTTACCTAGCATGGACTTATAGATGACCTGGAGCCAGTGGGTCTGGCGACGAATATGTAGCGAGGGCCAGCCGACTAGAGCATACAGGTCGCAGTGGTGGGTGGTATAAGGTGTTTTAGTAACAGAACAGATGGCACTATGATAAACTGCATCTAGTTTGCTGAGTAGAGTATTGGAAGCTATTTTGTAGATGACATCGCCGAAGTCGAGGATCGGTAGGATAGTCAGTTTTACTAGGGTGAGTTTGGCGGCGTGAGTGAAGGAGGCTTTGTTGCGAAATAGAAAGCCGATTCTTGATTTGATTTTGGATTGGAGATGTTTAATATGAGTCTGGAAGGAGAGTTTACAGTCTAGCCAGACACCTAGGTATTTATAGATGTCCACATATTCTAGGTCGGAACCGTCCAGGGTGGTGATGCTAGTTGGGCGGGCGGGTGCAGGCAGCGAACGGTTGAAAAGCATGCATTTGGTTTTACTAGCGTTCAAGAGCAGTTGGAGGCCACGGAAGGAGTGTTGTATGGCATTGAAGCTCGTTTGGAGGTTAGATAGCACAGTGTCCAAGGAACGGCCAGAAGTATACAGAATGGTGTCGTCTGCGTAGAGGTGGATCAGGGAATCGCCCGCAGCAAGAGCAACATCATTGATGTCCTTTAGGATCTCCCAGCTGAGGTCAAAAACAGAGACATACGAGGGTCACTCCAAACCACCTGTAAAAAGAATGTGTCAGGTCAGGAGATTTCCATTCCCTAGTGTTCCATATCATGTTAACTAATTCACACTTATTGGGTGAAATAGCTGATTGCCTGAATCGATGTGTGAAAAGTGGTAATCTATGCATTTACAACAAGGCTTACCATCCTGTAGCTATGCTTGCTTTGGGTATCAAGATCACATCCCTCTGCATATATCCCCAGAGGGATGTCTGGTTTGTTCTTGTCAGCCAGGATGCGTGGCCCGTGCCAGGTTGCAGTGGGTCCAAATGTGCCCAGTGGCCAGATGCACCAGCCTGGTCACCTCAGGCACTGTGTGGGCCACCACCATAGGGATCTTAGCCTTCTTTGGCTTAGGCTTTGGCTTGTTTGGTTCTTTGGCAGGCTCTTTTGCCACCTGCTTCAGCCTGGAGCTGCTGGTTTCCACCTGCCTTTGCCAGTGGCTGCTGCAGCTTACTGGGCTGCTTCATCTTTGTCCCACTGAGGCCGAAATCATCATCGGACCACTCATCCCCGAGCAAGTACAGAAGCTCATCGAGCTCATCTTGAGGTTTGTTCTTTTTCACCTCTTTGGCTGGACTGACTTGGGCGACTGTGGTGCGGCTGGCCTGTGTCTGGACAGAGTGTGGAACAGGGAATAGTTCTAGTAGGAGACTGTACTGGACACTTCAAAGAGGAACTTTTCGAGACACGGACAATACAAAAGCATCCAAAAACATCAACCAATATGAAGGGATAACTCACCTGGCTTTTGCTCTGCTCAGGAGGAGAAGGTAAGTGCTTGTCAGTGCTGTTGGTGCTGCTGCTTTGGCCACTGCTGGAGCTGTGGCTGAACCTGGAGTTGCTCTCCTTACTCTCACTCTCCCTAGAGGACTGAAAGTCCTCCTCATAGTCAGCCTCAGCTTGGTGACAGACACATTCAGTTACCCACAGTAACAGGACATTATCTATGGCCAATAACTAGGTACTAGGTCCCGTGTGGCTCAGTTGGTAGAGCATGGAGCTTGCAACGCCAGGGTTGTGGGTTCATTCCCCACGGGGGGACCAGGATGAATATGTATGAACTTTCCAATTTGTAAGTCGCTCTGGATAAGAGCGTCTGCTAAATGACTTAAATGTAAATGTACTACATGTATATTCCAAGTAAATAATAAAAGTTACTCTGTTACCTCATCCGACGACACCTTCTCCTCCTTCTTCTCTCCACCTCACTAACAGCATCTGTACTCGCCTGAGAGTGAATGTGAAACCCATGAGAGAACTTCTAAGCTAACTAAAGTTTTACACAGAACAAGAGATAGCTGAGATGTGTTCGCAGTGTGGTCCAACTCAGTTTACCTGCAGCTGCTCCTGAAGGCTGACTATCATGGCCTCAGTGGTGGAGTGTGTGTCCTGCTCCTTGTCGTCAGGCAAGGACACTCCAACACAGGAAGAAACAGTCTTCAAACAAACACTCAGAACAGCACAGAGTAGGAGTCTTGTCTGTGTAAAGTGGGAAGGAACCCTACAGAGAACTTCAACCTACTAGAGCAGTGATTCCCAAACGTTTTATGTCCCGTACCCCTTCAAAGATTCAACCTTCAGCTGCGTACCCCCTCTGACCAGGGTCAGCACACTCTCAAATGTTGTTTTTTGCCATCATTGTAAGCCTGCCACACACACACACACACACACACACACACTATACAATACATTTAAACATAAGAGTGAGTATGAGTTGTTGTCACAACCCTGCTCGTGGGAAGTGACAAAGAGCTCTTATAGGACCAGGGCACAAATAATAATATAATAATCATCAATAATTTTGCTTTTTATTTAACCATTTTACATATAAAACCTTATTTGTTAATTGAAAATTGTGAATTACTCACCACAGGTTAATGAGAAGGTTGTGCTTGACAGGATGCACATAACTCTGCAATGTTGGGTTGTATTGGAGAGTCTCAGTCTTAAATCATTTTCCACACACAGTCTGTGCCTGTATTTAGTTTTCATGCTAGTGAGGGCCAAGAATCCACTCTCACATAGGTATGTGGTTGCAAATGGCATCAGTGTCTTAACAACGCGATTTGCCAAGGCAGGATACTCTAAGCGCAGCCCAATCCAGAAATCTGGCAGTGGCTTCTGATTAAATTACAATTTCACAGAACCGCTTGTTGCAATTTCGATGAGGCTCTCTTGTTCAGATATCGGTATGTGGACTGGAGGCAGGGCATGAAAGGGATAACGAATCCAGTTGTTTGTGTCATCCGTTTCGGGGAAGTACCTGCGTAATTGTGCACCCAACTCACTCAGGTGCTTCGCTATATCACATTTGACATTGTCCGTAAGCTTGAGTTCATTTGCACACAAAAAATCATACAATGATGTGTGTTGTCCTTGTTAATGCAGACAGAGAAGAGCTCCAACTTCTTAATCATAGCCTCAATTTTGTCCCACACATTGAATATAGTTGCGGAGAGTCCCTGTAATCCTAGATTCAGATCATTCAGACGGGAAAAAACATCACCCAGATAGGCCAGTTGTGTGAGAAACTCATCTTCATGCAAGCGGTCAGACAAGTGAAAATTATGGTCAGGATATGAAAACTTTAAGCTTGTGTCAATACTTTGCCCCTTGATAACCAGCGCACTTCTGTATGTTGTAAAAGCGTTACATGGTGGCTGCCTATAACATTGCATACTGCAGAAAATACACAGGTGTTCAGGGGCCTTGCTTTAACAAAGTTTACCATTTTCATTGTAGTGTCCAAAACGTCTTTCAAGCTTTCAGACATTCCCTTGGCAGCAAAAGCCTCTCGGTGGATGCTACAGTGTACCCAAGTGGCGTCAGGAGCAACTGCTTGCATGCACGTTACCACTCGACTATGTCTCCCTGTCATGGGTTTTGCGCCATCAGTACAGATACATCTTGACAAGTCCATTTGATGTCACAAAGCTGTCCAGTTTGTAAAAATATCCTCTCCTGTTGTCCTGGTTTCCAGTGGTTTGCAGAAGAGGGTGTCTTCCTCCTCCACAATAGTATGGGGCTTGCCTGTCCTAGCTACTTTTTAGCTCACCATATAAGACGCTTCATTAATGGTATCTGTTGCTTTTATACATGTCTTACTACTCGAAAGTCGTCTTAATTCAAAAAACTCCCGTGGCTTATTTTTCAAATTGGCATGTTTTGTTTCTAAATGTCTGTGCAAGAGTGAATGTTTAATTGAGTTGTGAGATAGCCCTTTTGCACATATAACACACTGTGGCTGAGGAAAGGCACTACTCCCAATATAAGTGAACCCCAAATCAATGTAGTTCTCATCATATTTGCGCCTCTTCGATGGACCAATGTCCCTGTCTGTTGTTCGGTGCTATACCGGGTAAGGGGGCAGTAGCTCTTCAGCTGCATCAGATTCACAACTGTCAGTGTCCATTGTAGACTAACAACAAATGTAAAATTTCTGATGTTAGCATTGGATGTGCTCATGGAAGGAGAACAACTTGTGTCGTCGACAGGTGCAGGTGTAGTACTGCTGGTCGTAGCAGTACTACCAGTAGAGCTGGTATGTGTCTCTATGGATGCGGGTCTTACTTTTTTTTACCATTTATCCATTTTAGAGCAAACAAAATGAGTAGCAGCTACGTTTGGCTAAATACGGGCCGTTAGTGGAATTCCCGCGAGAGAGTAACGGTTAATGTGATTGGATGTTAATTATTTGACTAGGCTACCTGAATTTGACATTGCAAATGTATTAAAAATAAAAAAACAGAAATATCACATGTACATAAGTATTCAGACCTTTTGCTCAGTACTTTGTTGAAGCACCTCTGGCAGCGATTACACCCTCAAGTTTTCTTGGGTATGCCGCTGCAAGCTTGGCACACCTGTATTTATAGAGTTCCTCCCATTCTTCTCTACAGATCCTTTCAAGCTCTGTCAGTTTGGATGGATAGCGTCGCTGCACATCTATTTTCAGGTCTCTCTAGAGATCTTCAATCTGGTTCAAGTCCGGGCTCTGGCTGGGCCACTCAAGGACATTCAGAGACTTGTCCCAAAGCCACTCTTGTGTTGTCTTCACCCTCCAACAGGTCGTTGTCCTGTTGGAAGGTGAACCTCCCCCCCCCAGTCTGAGGTCCTGAATGCTCTGGAGCAGGTTTTCATCAAGTACTTTGCTCCGTTCTTTCCCTCGATCCTGACTAGTCTCCCAGTCCCTGCCGCTGAAAAACATCCCCACAGCATGATGCTGCCACCACAATATATATTTTTTAAAATGTACTTCACCTTTGTTTAACCAGGTAGGCCAGTTGAGAACAAGTTCTCATTAACAACTGCGACCTGGCCAAGATAAAGCAAAGCAGTGCAACACAAACAACAACACAGAGTTTTACAAAAACAAACGTACAGTCAAAAACACAATAGAAAAATCTATGTACAGTGTGTGCAAATGTAGAAGAGTTGGGAGGTAGGCAATAAATAAGCCATAGAGGCGAAATAAATACAATTTAGCATTAACACTGGAGTGATAGATGTGCAGATGATGTTGTGCAAGTAGAGATACTAGGGTGCAAAAGAGCAAGAGGTTAAGTAATAATATGGGGATGAGGTAGTTGGGTGTGCTATTTACAGATTGGCTGTGTACAGGTACAGTGATCGGTAAGCTTCTCTGACAGCTGATGCTTAAAGTTAGAGAGGGAGATATAAGACTCCAGCTTCAGTGATTGTTGGAATTCGTTCCAGTCATTGGCAGCAGAGACCTGTTAGGTAAGGTGGCAAAAGGAAGTGTTGGCTTTGGGGATGACCAGTGAAATATACCTGCTGGAGCGTGTGCTACGGGTGGGTGTTGCTATGGTGACCAGTGAGCTAATATAAGGCGGAGATTTACCTAGCAAAGACTTATAGATGACCTGGAGCCAGTGGGTTTGGCGACGAATATATAGTGAGGGCCAGCCAACGAGAGCATACAGGTAGCAGTGGTGAGTAGAGTGTTGGAGGCTTTTTTGTAAATGACATCGCCGAAGTCAAAGATGGGTAGGATAGTCAGTTTTACGAGGGTATGTTTGGCAGCATGAGTGAAGGAGGCTTTGTTGCGAAATATGAAGCCCGATTCTAGATTTAGTTTTGGATTGGAGATGCTTGATGTGAGTCTGGAAGGAGAGTTTACAGTCCAACCAGACACCTAGGTATTTATTTATTTTTATTTCACCTTTATTTAACCAGATAGGCCAGTTGAGAACAAGTTCTCATTTACAACTGCGACCTGGCCAAGATAAAGCAAAGCAGTGCGACACAAACAACAACACAGAGTTACACATTGAGTAAACAAGCGTACAGTCAATAACACAATAGAAAAAAAGAAAGTCTATATACAGTGTGTGCAAATGGCGTGAGGAGGTAAGGCAATAAATAAGCCATAGTAGCGAAGTAATTACAATTGAGCAAATTAACACTGGAGTGATAGATGTGCAGATGATGATGTGCATATAGAAATACTGGTGTGCAAAAGAGCAGAAAAGTAAATAAAAACAATATGGGGATGAGGTAGGTAGATTGGATGGGCTATTTACAGATGGCCTATGTACAGCTGCAGCGATCAGTTAGCTGCTCAGATAGCTGATGTTTAAAGTTAATGAGGGAAATATAAGTCTCCAGCTTCAGCGATTTTTGCAATTCGTTCCAGTCTTTGGGGATGACCAGTGAGATATACCTGCTAGAGCGCGTGCTATGGGTGGGTGTTGTTATCGTGACCAGTGAGCTGAGATAAGGTGGAGCTTTACCTAGCATCGACTTATAGATGACCTGGAGCGAGTGGGTTTGGCGACAAATAGGTAGCGAGGGCCAGCTGACTAGAGCATACAGGTCGCAATGGTGGGTGGTATATGGGCTTTGGTGATAAAACGGATGGCACTGTGATAGACTGCATCCAGTTTGCTGAGTAGAGTGTTGGAGGCTATTTTGTAAATGACATCGCCGAAGTCGAGGATCGGTAGGATAGTCAGTTTTACGAGGGTATGTTTGGCGGCGTGAGCAAAGGAGGCTTTGTTGCGAAATAGGAAGCAGATTCTAGATTTATTTTGGATTGGAGATATTTAATATGAGTCTGGAAGGAAAGTTTACAGTCTAGCCAGACACCTAGGTATTTGTAGTTGTCCACATATTCTAAGTCAGAACCGTCCAGAGTAGTGATGCTAGTGGGCGGGCGGGTGCGGGCAGCGAACGGTTGAAAAGCATGCATTTAGTTTTACTAGCGTTTAAGAGCAGCTGGAGGTCACGGAAGGAGTGTTGTATGGCATTGAAGCTCGTTTGGAGGTTTGTTAACACAGTGTCCAAAGAAGTGCCAGATGTATACAGAATGGTGTCATCTGCGTAGAGGTGGATCAGGGAATCACCCGCAGCAAGAGCGACATCGTTGATATATACAGAGAAAAGAGTCGGCCCGAGAATTGAACCCTGTGGCACCTCCATAGAGACTGCCAGAGGTCCGGACAACAGGCCCTCCGATTTGACACACTAAACTCTGTCTGAGAAGCAGTTGGTGAACCAGGCAGTCATTTGAGAAACCAAGGCTGTTGAGTCTGCCGATAAGAATGCAGTGATTGACAGAGTCGAAAGCCTTGGCCAGGTCGATGAAGACGGCTGCACAGTACTGTCTTTTATCGATGGCGGTTATGATATTGTTTAGTACCTTGAGCGTGGCTGAGGTGCACCCGTGACCAGCTCGGAAACCGGATTACACAGCGGAGAAGGTACAGTGGGATTCGAAATGGTCGGTGATCTGTTTATTAACTTGGCTTTCGAAGACTTTAGAAAGGCAGGTCAGGATGGATATAGGTCTATAACAGTCTGGGTCTAGAGTGTCACCCCCTTTGAAGAGGGGGATGACCGCGGCAGCTTTCCAATCTTTAGGGATCTCGGACAATACGATTGAGAGGTTGAACAAACTGGTAGTAGGGGTTGCAACAATGACGGCGGATAATTTTAGAAAGAGAGGGTCCAGGTTGTTCAGCCCAGCTGATTTGTACGGGTCCAGGTTTTGCAGCTCTTTCAGAACATCTGCTATCTGGATTTGGGTGAAGGAGAAGCTGGGGAGCTTGGGCAAGTAGCTGCGGGGGGTGCGGAGCTGTTTGCCGGGGTTGGGGTAGCAAGGAGGAAAGCATGGCCAGCAGTAGAGAAATGCTTATTGGAATTCTCGATTATCGCGGGTTTATCGGTGGTGACAGTGTTACCTAGCCTC
Organism: Salvelinus alpinus; assembly: GCF_045679555.1. Taxonomy (NCBI): domain Eukaryota; kingdom Metazoa; phylum Chordata; class Actinopteri; order Salmoniformes; family Salmonidae; genus Salvelinus; species Salvelinus alpinus. The sequence continues at coordinate 32,645,822 of NC_092115.1, read as the reverse complement.
AGAGCAGTGGGCAGCTGGGAGGAGGTGCTCTTATTCTCCATGGACTTTACAGTGTACCAAAACTTGTTGGAGTTAGAGCTCTACAGGATGCAAATTTCTGTTTGAAAAAGCTAGCCTTTGCTTTCCTGACTGACTGTGTGTATTGGTTCCTGACTTCCCTGAAAAGTTGCATATCGCAGGGACTATTTGATGCTAGTGCAGTCCGCCACAGGATGTTTTTGTGCTGGTTCGAGGGCAGTCAGGTCTGGAGTGAACCAAGGGCTATCTGTTCTTAGTTCTACATTTTTTGAAAGGGGCATGCTTATTTAAGTTGGTGAGGAAATTACTTTTAAAGAACGACCAGGCATCCTCGACTGACAGGATGAGGTCAATATCCTTCCAGGATAACAGGCCAGGTCGATTAGAAAGGCCTGCTCGCAGAAGTGTTTTAGGAAGCGTTTGACAGTGATGAGGGGTGGTCGTTTGACCACGGACCCATAGCGGATGCAGGCAATGAGGCAGTGATCGCTGAGATCCTGATTGAAAACAGCAGAGGTGTATTTGGAGGGCAAGTTGGTCAGGATAATATCTATGAGGGTGTCCATGTTTACAGATTTAGGGTTGTACCTGGTGGGTTCATTGATAGTTTGTGTGAGATTGAGGGCATCTAGCTTAGATTGTAGGACTGCCGGGGTGTTAAGCATATCCCAGTTTAGGTCACCTAACAGAACGAACTCTGAAGATAGATGGGAGGCAATCAATAGACTTATTTCTGGAGAGATTAACTTAAAAAAATTGAAGCTTGAACTGTTTGGGCATAGACCTGGAAAGTATGACAGAACTTTGCAGGCTTTCTCTGCAGTAGATTGCAACTCCTCCCCCTTTGGCAGTTCTATTTTGACGGAAAATGTTTGGTGGCCTTCCTAAGCCAGGATTCAAACACGACAAGGACATCAGGGTTGGCGGAGTGTGCTAAAGCACTGAATAAAACAAACTTAGGGAGGAGGCTTCTAATGTTAACATGCATGAAGCCAAGGCTTTTATGGTTACAGAAGTCAACAAATGAGAGCTCCTGGGGAATGGGAGTGATGCTGGGGGCTGCAGGGCCTGGGTTAACCTCTACATCACCAGAGTAACAGAGGAGGAGTAGGATAAGGGTAAAGGGGTCACCTCGCCATTGTTCCTGTAAACAGACTAAGGATAGGGTGGACAAATGCAACCACTCACACTCACAGACAGTCATGTCCATAGACCAAAATTAAAGTTTACAATGATTTTTCTGTAAACAATGTAAGTGTAAACAAAATTTAAAAAACAGTGCACAACAAGCTCACATTTTAGTCTCTGACAGGGCAAGAGAAATAAGGGATCCACAAGTCACATTCAATCAAAATCAATAGGCACCATCAAATCAATCACCAACCTCAATGTCCTCCGAAAAAAACACAAAGAAATGCTCCTCCTACCAGTAAAGCACAGGGGTGTCAAATACATATTCATTTTTGTTTTAATAAGAATGCCATCAGAGTATAAATAAATACAACAAATGTTTTGATTTGTTTAACACGTTTTTGGTTACTGCATGATTCCATATGTGTTATTGAATAGTTTTGATGTCTTGACTATTATTCTATAATGTAGAAAAAATAAAAAATAAAGAAAGAAAACCCTTGAATGAGAAGGTGTGTCCAAACTTTTGACTGGTACTGTACATCTGAAATTGCACCCTTAGGAAGCTTGTTCAGCTCAAAGATGCTCTTTATAGCTGTACTCACAGGCCTATTGGGAAATTCAGGTGTGTTAGCTCTAACAAAGTTCCTAGTCTGGAGATAGTGGAAGAAGTAGGATTGGGGAAGTTTGAACTTTTCCTGTAACTGAGCAAAAGAGACAAATGTATCATCAAAGAATAATTGGGCTGGTGAGAAGAGGCCCAGTAGGTGCCAGATGCCAAAAGCCCCATAATTGATTGGGCCTGATAGAGAGAAAAGCCTCGAAGGCTGAATGCTAAACGGAACTGATTCCAACTTTTAAGAGACTGCTTTACATTTGGGTTGACACACCTTTTGCCGAGGGATATTGGGAGAGACGAGCACAACACATAGGAAAGTGCAGCAGGTTTACATGATTCAGATTCGATCTGGACCCAGAGAGGTCTGGGGGACCAGGATGAATATGTATGAACTTTCCAATTTGTAAGTCGCTCTGGATAAGAGCGTCAGCTAAATGACTTAAATGTAAATGTAAATGTAGGATCCGTCTGTAGCCAGTACAAAGGGGCTCTGAAATTTCTGAAAATATGGTAGAGCTAAACCACCCAATGCCTTAGACTTCGGTAAATGTTTTCTCCCAATCCGTGGAACCTTATCCACCTTTCTTTTGGGACTTTTTCAGCGCAACTTTCTCTTGATTGCAAGCTGTTTTTCCCCAATCAATGCACAAATAAATATACCAATCAAATTTAATAGAGACATTGGTGATTTTATCAATGTAATCAGATTGAAAATATTAGGCTGTTATTGACATTGAACTGATTATATAGCCTACTAACCAGATGTGTTAAAATTTGTGTTTAATCTGTAGCATATGAATTGGGCTGCCATTATGTTCTGTTCCTCCAACTTTTAGCTGAGAAAAAAATTGTCCCAAGCCCAAACCTATTGCCGACTCCTGCTGTACATAGTTTAGCGGGATAGGAGGGGGGCGGCAGTTTTTTGTCTCGCCTAGGGCAGCAGAATGTCCATGGCCGGCCCTGCCAGTAGGTGTACAAAAACATTAAAGGGATTTTTTTTTTAAAGTGGGGTTACAAGTTGACCAATTTTCAAAGCAGAATTACTTTCACATTGTTCCTAGTGTATGATATACCCTTTTCTAGCTCTGAGTGTTTACTTTTATCCAATGTAAAAAACACAATTAAAAATGTTGCTACTTAAGAACGAATCGAGCCGGTCGGTCAGTTACAAAACGGGTTGTTTGGGTCCTGGATGCGGATTGGTTGATAGCAGGGAGTTATAGCACCACAATTTCCATATTCCATGGGGAATGCCTGTTAACAGTTCAGTAAGATTTATCAATGCGCATCCACTGTCCCACAGCCCAGCCAGTAAATGTATAAACTTAATCTCCCCTGGAAAAAAGCGTCAAGACAATATTTCGTCCCCATGTAACAATCCTAGCGTGTCCGACATATGCAACATGTTGCAGTTTTGTTTGTCATCTCCACTGTCCCATGAATGTGATGAGACTGACAACTTCTCTGACCGAGGCAAGTTAATTTATTAAGGATACATTATTATAATGGATAAACAGTTGAAGATGGGAAGTTTACATACACCTTAGCCAAACACATTTAAACTCAGTTTTTCACAATTCCTGACATTTAATCCTAGTAAAAATTCCCTGTCTTAGGTCAGTTAGGATAACCACTTTATTTTAAGAATGTGAAATGTCAGAATAATAGTAGAGAGAATGATTTCTTTCTTTCATCACATTCCCAGTGGGTCAGAAGTTTACATACACTCAATTAGTATTTGGTAGCATCGCCTTTAAATTGTTTAGTTTGGGACAAGCATTTCGTGTAGCCTTCCACAAGCTTCCCACAATAAGTTGGGTGAATTTTGGCCCATTCCTGAATTTTGGCCCACACCAGCTCCTGACAGAGCTGGTGTAACTGAGTCAGGTTTGTAGGCCTCCTTGCTCGCACACGCTTTTTCAGTTCTGCCCACACATTTTCTATGGGATTGAGGTCAAGGCTTTGTGATGGCCACTCCAATATCTTGACTTTGTTGTCCTTAAGCCATTTTGCCACAACTTTGGAAGTATGCTTGGGGTCATTGTCCATTTGGAAGACCCATTTGTGATCAAGCTTTAACTTCCTGACTGATGTCTTGAGATGTTGCTTCAATATTTCCACATAATTTTCCTACCTCATGATGCCATCTATTTTGTTTAGTGCACCAGTCCCTCCTGCAGCAAAGCACCCCCACAACATGATGCTGCCACCCCCGTGCTTCACAGTTGGGATGGTGGTCTTTGGCTTGCAAGCCTCCCCCTTTTTCCTCCAAACATAACGATGGTCATTATGGCCAAACAGTTCCATTTTTGTTTCATCAGACCAGAGGACATTTCTCCAAAAAGTACGATCTTTGTCCCCATGTGCAGTTGCAAACCGTAGTCTGGCTTTTTATGGCGGTTCTGGAGCAGTGGCTTCTTCCTTGCTGAGCGGCCTTTCAGGTTATGTTGATATAGGACTCGTTTTACTGTGGATATAGATACTTTTGTACCTGTTTCCTACAGCATCTTCACAAGGGTCCTTTGCAGTTCGGGGAATGATTTGCACTTTTCGCACCAAAGTATGTTCATCTCTAGGAGACAGAATGCGTCTCCTTCCTGAGCAGTATGACGGCTGTGTGGTCCCATGGTGTATATACTTGCGTACTATTGTTTGTACAGATGAACGTGGTACTTTCAGGCGTTTGAAAATTGCTCCCAATGATGAACCAGACTTGTGGAGGTCTACAATTCTTTTCTGAGGTCTTGGCTGATTTCTTTTGATTTTCCCATGATGTCAAGCAAAAAGGAACTGAGTTTGAAGGTAGGCCTTGAAATACATCCACAGGTACACCTCCAATTGACTCAAATGGTGTCAGTTAGCCTATCAGAAAATTCTAGAGCCATGACATCATTTTCTGGAATTTTCCAAGCTGTTTAAAGGCACAGTCAACTTTGTGTATGTAAACTTCTGACCCACGGGAATTGTGATACAGTGAATTAGAAGTGAAATAATCTGTCTGTAAACAATTGTTGGAAAAATTACTTATGTCATGCACAAAATAGACAAAACAACAACAGGTTGGGCTCAAAACAGGTGATGTGTCACCACTGCAGCAAACTATGTGCATTTTCATTTGTTTTACCTTAGTTTCTATTGCCAATTCTTAGGATACAGTTGAAGTTAGAAGTTAACATACACTTAGGTTGGAGTCACAACCACTCAACAAATGTCTTGTTAAAACAAACTATAATTTTGGAATGTCGTTTAGGAATGTTTATGTTTTAAAGCTTGGAAAAGAGACCCTTTCCGACAGATGTTTTAAATCCTTAAACCCAGACTTGGACCACACGCCCTATCCACAAATAGCAGGCAAGGGAAGCAAAATAGTGATTGCTTTGCAATGCTTGCAGTTAGCCACTGATTCCTTTCAAACCACTCATTGTTGAATTTGCGATTTCCAACTTGTTGTGTAATGTTTATGTCCAATGGCCGATGAGCACCGATACGTTTTATCTATAATTTCTCTTCATATGACAAGGATTGAAAAGGATTTGCCAGTAGATTGTCAATGTGATTCATGCTGATGACTGTTTGTTTAGCTTGCTAGCTAAGATTATGAAAGTATGATGTTGACATAATCAGTCCAATCAAAGCTATGGTAGATATAACGTGATTTGATATCATTTTATCTGTGGCCAATGACCTTAAGCCTTCTTGGATGGGGCACTTCTATGGCAGCACCCAAGGCGGCTTTAACTGCCTAGCTCTCCCTGTAGATTCTGCTGTGAGCCAATCACGGCGCGACTAGAGAACATTACCTACCCCTACGCTCTGTACTTTCCGCTGGCTGCCCCACCACCACAGAAAGCACTGAGCTAGGCTTAAACACCTGCATTTTGGAGCTGCCTTACTCAAGGAAGCAAGAAAGAGACCATGTTTGTACTCAATAAATTTGTTTTTACATTGTTTGCAAATTGATATGTGATACTTATTAATGCCAAAATAACATGCAAAACAGGAAAAAAATACAGGTCCGGCTCAAAACATGATGCGTCGCCACTGTGTAGGCTAATCACCCACTGGTAGGCTATGCACATTTGCGAGCAATGTGTATGTGGATCTATCTGTTTGCTAGCCAGCTAAATTAGCAAGTTAGTTTCTTCAATTACCAGTAGATAGAGCTCACTTTAGTAATTATTAGCCATAGTGTCCAACATGCTACTGGCAACACTGGTCGTGCTGAGAAGTCTAAAATATGGTCCAACTAGCAAGTGTTGCACTCTGAAAATATTCTCAATCCCTTGCTGAATGAAAATCGCAGAAGCTCAACATCAAAGCAATTTTGTAACGGCAGAACCACCACCAGTGTTTTCAAATCTGTGCTCCTGCATATCGTCAGCTGTTGCACAGACAGGCAGACGCATAGACGGACTGGAGTCAATATTATTATTATTAACCTTTACATCATCAATTTGTCAGCTAAATTACACATATATTATATATCACTCAACTCTCATTTAAGAGTCTCGTTTGTGTTTAAAGCGATATGGCTAGATATGTATTGTCGATGTAAGTGTTGCTGTTGTCGTGGATGGATCAGAAGGACAGATAGAACGTGCGCGAGAAAAATTATCAATAGGCCTATGCATGCAACATGCATAATTACCTGGAGAAATCTGACCTGCAATTTGTAAACAAAGCTAATGTACTTATAATTCGCAAAACCTTTCATCTATACATTTCGAGATACACTATATATACAAAAGTATGTGGACACCCCTTCAAATTTGTAGATTTGTCTATTTCAGCCACACCCGTTGCTGATTGGTGTATAAAATCGAGCACACAGCCATGCAATCTCCAAAGACAAACATGGCCTTACAGAAGAGCTTAGTGACTTTCAATGTGGCACCGTCATAGGATGCCACCTTTCCAACAAGTCAGTTTGTCAAATTTCTGACCTGCTAGATCTGCCCAGGTCAACTGTAAGTGCTGTTATTGTGAATCGGAAATGTCTAGGGGCAACAAAGGCTCAACCATGAAGTGGTAGGCTACACAAGCTCACAGAATGGGACAACCGAGTGCTAAAACGCGTAGCAGTGGAAACGGATTCTCTGGAGTGACGAATCACGCTTCACCATCTGGCAGTCCGATGGACGAATCTTGGTTTGGCGGAGGCCAGGAAAACGCTACCTGCTCGAATGCATAGTGCCAACTGTAAAGTTTGGTGGAGGAGGAATAATGGTCTGGGGCTGTTTTTCATGGTTCAGACTAGACACCTTAGTTCCAGTGAAGGGACATCATAATGCTACAGCATAAAATTACATTTTAGACGATTCTGTCCTTCTAACTTTGTGGCAACAGTTTAGGTAAGTCCCTTTCCTGTTTCAGCATGACAATGCCCCCGTGCACAAAGCGAGGTCCATACAGAAATGGTTTGTCGAGATTAGTGTGGAAGAACTTGACTGGCCTGCACAGAGCCCAGACCTCAACCCCATCGAACACCTTTGGGATGAATTGGAAGGTCGACTGCGAGCCAGGCCTAACCGCCCAACATCACTACTCGACTTCACTAATGCTCTTGTGGCTGAATAGAAGCAAGTCCCTGCAGCAATGTTCCAACATCTAGTGGAAAGCCTTCCCAAATGAGTGGAGGCTATTATAGCAGCAAAGGGGGGACCAATTCCTTATTAATGTCCATGATTTTGGAATGAGATGTTCGACCAGCAGGTGTCCACATACTTTTGGTGAAGTAGTGACATTTTCTTTGGGACTTACTGAGTCTGGCTTTAATTAAACGTATTTGTCACATTTCACTTTCCATATGACTATCATCAAAAATCTAATATTCAGAGTTACGTTCCTTGCGACACTTGACAATTTTATTTCAAAATAAAAGTTGACAACGCTGAATATTTAACAAGTTGAGGAGTCTATCGCTGACTGTCATTGATTGATTGGTTCTAAGTTGCAATGGATAAGAGCGTTTGCTAAATGACTCAAATGTAAATGTAATACTTGTAAGACTAGGCCACCATCTAGTGGAAAATGTGTGGTATACTGTAGTTTTACTTTAGCACCATAGTATCAAATAGCCTATGACCCTTTCAACAATATTGCATTGATGTGTATTGTGTAAATAATGTTCTTATTCACTTCCTTAGGCATACAGTAGTTTTGACCCTTGATCTTTATTGATCGATTAAGCAGAAGGATGTCCAAGCCATTGCATGGTGCTTCAACTGAAAAAAAAGGAATTCCAAAAATGTTTTTCCAAATAAATAAAACCAGGTGTGACATTAGGTGGGACTGTTGACCTCCCTCTGCTCAAGCCATGTGATTCCCTATTGACTGTCTGCTCCATCTGTTGGAGGCTGGAAACACTCAAATCGTGGTAGAGACTCCTATCATATACTGTAGCTGTTTTATTTTATTCTTGATTGTCTTTTTCTGCGTTTTTCAAGTGCTTTGAGATGATTTTTGTAATGAAAAGCGCTACAGAAGTTGAATACATTATTATTGTTATTAGGCTTGAGTAGGTCACATTATTCACAGTAAACATTAAGATGATCAATTAACAGATGTTAGCAATATACTAGTGACTATATAATATAACATGCTGTACTTGATCTAATACTGACTGACTCATATCCCTGCAGAGAGTATATGATTGTTGGGATGATTTCCATGCATAGCCCCTTTCCCTTCCTTCCCTATGCAGCCTGTGTAGCCTACGTTGATCTCAGCTAGACTCCTTGGCTCCCACTCTCCTGGATTTAGCCGCACAGCACTAATCATCATCACTCAAGGATTCCACACGAAATCGTTTCTAACCATAGTCAACGACAACTTGAGGAATAAGAAGAGAATAAGACGGATTTCGTGTCGTTTTGATAGCAGGTGCCCTGCTGTGAGTCGCATAACATGTAGAATGGAGAAAGGGACGTCACTTCAAGGTAAATTATGTTTTTACAGATCAGTTAATTGGTTTTTTCCCCGACCTTCCATTACTGTATTCCCTGCAGAATCATTTTAAGTTGTTTCTAGTCGTTTATTATGTTCTCTGATTATATTGTAATGTTCTTAATTGGTTGTTTTGATTCATTTGAAATGTCCATAAAAACATCCTATAATTCCAAATATACCTGTTGGTAGCCCGGTTTCTATTACCGCATTGATTCGCAGCCGACCCATGTTTGACACACACCAGTTAGGCGAAAGGCGGTATAACTTGCCAACTCTTGTTTCAAACAATTCCGGTACGTGGGCGCGCTAATGAAGTGTTGTGCAAGATAACAGCCAAGGAAATGTTTCCAAATTAAAAATGACAGAGACTCTCAATGGAGTGGTTAACTTTATAATGAAGATTGAAAAGGCATGTGGACATCCTGATTATCTGGTCTATTCCATTATATTCTAGCTACCCCATGGCTTTATGTTTGTGAGGGAAGACGCTCATGGCTTGACGCGGTCTGAAGACGTTTCTCTGTCATTCATTTATTTAGCTCCTATGACATCTTTTATATGGCAGAATAAATAGTTCTACTAATGATCCGCTCAAATATACCTTATGCATTAAGTGAAGTCCAGACTGATAGGATTCACATCATGTTGGTTCAGGTGTGCCTAACCTATTTCCCACAGCGTCAATGTTGCTTTAATGATAATATGAGGCCAAGGTCCAGCACACAAAGCACAATAGAATACTCTCACCCTTTCACAGTATGCTGGCTGTCACTGGCTGTCCCTCTACTGTAGCCTAGGTGAGGGCAGAGGCAGCTCTGCAGTCATGTCTCCTGTGGCTGTACAGGTCTAATGAGCCTAGCTGCTGATAAGTGACTCACTCTTCCTCCTCTCCCTGTGCCTCAGCTCTCCCACACTCCATAAAGCTCCTTTCAGATCCTGCTCAATGGAAACGGCCTTGTCTCTCCTCTGTCTCAGACAGTGTCACAGCTATCCGCTGTTCTGTTCTCTTGCCGATGCCAACATACTTAAATAGCCAATTGAGGTGCCTGATACAGGTGTAGGATCTTAATTTGAGCCAGTTTACTACAGCAGGAAAATAATCCTGCAGTAACAGGAAATCTACATTTTTATATGGATTATAATTAATGGACAATTTTGTAGCAGTTTATGCATTTTTCATAAGGTAAAATCAAGTCTGAGATTTCAAAGTGGAAATGACAAACTTCAGAAGTCTTTTTAAACCTCAAATACACTACAAGTTTGACATTTCCTGCACAGCAACAGGGTAATTAAATTAAGATCAGCCAGGGTAATCCTGTGAGATCCATTGGAGCAAGGATGTTGATAATGGTGTGATGAACCCCTGGCATTTACATTATCATCCAATGATGTGCTCTTATTCAGATCATTTTAATATAGTGTATGATTGGGTCGATTTTGTTCATGTAATCAGATTGCATTCAGGAAAGGTGAGGTTAGAGAGGATCAGGTCATTCTTTTACTCCATTGAAATGATTGTTCTGCTATTGGTGCATTGTAATTACGGTATCCTGTTTTCAGCATCCTCCTTTTGGAGATTGTATTGTGTTCCCTAGAAACAAAAGTCTAAAGTGAAAGCTCGGTTTTCCATCTATAATTCTCCTTACCCTATTATCCTCTCTACGTGCTTGGTTCGTTAGTAAATATTGGTTATGTATTAGTAGTTAGTGTAGTATCTGGGATCTACATCTGTTTATATTAGTTACTATGCTGTTACTAAGCAGTGATGTATTACGACAGTGTACGTTACTACACCTAATAGGAAATGCACATGCGCACGAGTGTGCCCGGGAAGAACTGTAGAGCAGGAGAGGTTTTGACTAAACGAAAACTAACTGTACTCCCGTCTCCTGCCTGGTCATTTCTCCACAACACAAATATTACAGTGGCGACGAGGTGATTCAACTTCTTTAACGGACATTGCTTGAAGGGAAGAATGTTGCGTGAGTAATGAAACTCAAAATAATTATGTAATTCGTCAGTTATTTTTTATTTTCTTTCGCCAGTAAAAAACGGCTAAGCACTGCTAGCAGATACAGTGTTCAGGAGCTGCCAAGTAGCAAGACTATTGGAGTCCAGAATAGCGACACTGCCCTCTGGTGGTAAAATAAAAAGAACTGTCATTGAACCCATTGAAATTAGGCGATCTCAGTGGAGAAATATTATCAAGAAAGAAAAAAAAAAGGAAGAAGGAACGTAACACGGTGTGTACATTATTACAAATGAGTGCAGTGAACGAAGTAATTGCAGAAACTTCTGAAGTGAAGAATTAGATGAAAATTAAGGAATACAAGGAATAAGGAAACTGAACAATTAACTGTGAAAATGGCAACCATTAGTCGAGTACCGGAGTTTGAGGCTACAAAAGAGGATTTTGATTCCTATTTGGAGCGTTTTGAGCGTTGGCTGGCTGCAAATGAAATCAAAGATGAAAAGAAAGCAGACGTATTTCTCAGTGTTTTGGGTCCAACTGAGTATGGATTGCTGAAAGGTCTCATTGAACCAATAAAAGCAGTGGAGTTGAACTATGCAGAACTGACTGAAACTCTTTCAAGGCATTTCAAGCCTAAGCCAATTCTCATTGCAGAACGTTTCAGATTTTACCAACGTCACCAGAGTCAAGGGGAAACCGTGGCAGACTACATCCTTGCTTTGAAAAGGCTGGCAAGTACATGTGAGTTTGCACAATTTCTTGATGATGCTCTTCGAGACAAGTTTGTATGTGGTCTCACAGGTGAAGCATATCACAGAAGGCTTCTGTCAGAGAAGGACCTGACCTTTCGGAAAGCCTGTGATATCGCACTTGGACTCGAGCTTGCCCACAGGGATACTATTGAGCTATCGGGATATGCTGAACGTCAGAAAGGTGTTCACAAGGTCAGTGATGCACGTGGTGAAAAAGGCTCACAAAAGTCACACTTTTCTCAGTCCCGTCCTCAAGGTTACACAAGAACAAAGCAGCCCACATCTCAAAGGTCTAAGCCAAGTTGCTACAGATGTGGGGGAGATAATCATCAGCACAGTGAATGTCGATTCCAAAATGTAAAGTGCCACAATTGTGGAAAGGTTGGACATTTACAGAAAGTGTGTAAAGCCTCAAAACGCACAGCAAGAGCGCACAAAGTACTGTCCACAGTGTACACAGCTCAACAACAAAAAGATGGAATCTATCTCAACATGGAGTTAGCGGGAAAACCGGTAAAAATGCAGCTGGACACCGGAGCGTCTGTATCTCTGGTTCCAGAGAGACTCTACAAAGAAAAACTGAAAGAGTGCCCTCTTCAGCCAGCGTCCATCCGCCTTTCTTCATACACTGGTGACACTATTCCTGTGTTAGGGCAGATCCAGGTACCAGTCCGGTATGAGGGGAAGGAGTGGACGCTACCGCTTGTCATTGTTAAAGGAGAAAAATCAGCCTTGCTAGGCAGAAACTGGCTACAAAAGATCAAGTTGAACTGGGGAGAAATCTTCAGTCTGAGAAAGGACAAACCAGTGAGTCAAGCTATACTCACTAACATGCTGGAGAAGCACAAAGAACTTTTCAAAGATGGCTACGGCGAAATACAAGACTTCACAGCAAAAGTCAGAGTGCAAGAAGGAACCAAGCCTATCTTTCACAAACCACGTCCAGTTCCCTATGCTCTTAAGGAAGCAGTAGAGAAGGAACTGGACCGCCTACAGAAGAATAACATAATCACGAAAGTAGCGAGGAGCGACTGGGCCGCTCCGATTGTTGTAGTCCCAAAGAAAGACAAGACCGTCAGAATGTGCGGTGACTACAAGGTCACAGTAAATCGCTGCATACTACCAGAGGAATATCCACTACCAAACGCTGAAGATCTGTTTGCCACTCTAGCTGGTGGGAAGGTTTTCAGTAAGCTGGACCTGGCATTCGCTTATCAGCAACTGAAGCTGGATCCGGAGTCAGAACAGTATCTGACCATCAATACACACAAGGGGCTATTCAGATTCAATCGCTTGGCCTATGGAATCTCGACAGCTCCAGCGATATTCCAACACACAATGGATCAGATCTTGGACGGTATAGACAACGTTGTGTGCTTCATGGACGACATCCTCGTGTCAGCACCAACCATTGGAGAGCACCTTGTAGTGCTGGACAAAGTGATGTCAAGACTGGAGAAATACGGAGTGAGAATGAAACGCAGCAAGTGTGAGTTCCTCCAGGACTCAGTGGAGTATCTCGGATACAAGATTGATGCACAAGGCCTGCACCCAACCAACAGCAAGGTGGAAGCAATTGTAAACGCACCAGCACCCACAAATATCTCAGAGCTGAGGTCATTTTTGGGGCTCCTGAACTATTACGGAAAGTTTGTGGCAAACTTGTCCACATTGTTGCATCCGCTTCACCAACTGCTGCAGGCCGATACAAAGTGGAATTGGTCCCCACAATGCGAAGAAGCATTCAAGACTTGCAAACAGCGTCTGCTAAAGAGCAAGTGGCTTGCCCACTACAACACAGAGATGAAGCTGAGACTCGCGTGTGATGCATCTCCATACGGAGTAGGAGCCGTCATCTCACATGTTCTATCGTCAGGTGAAGAACACCCTATTGCATTTGCATCACGGACTCTGTCACCAAGTGAGAAAAATTATGCTCAAATTGAGAAGGAAGCCCTGAGCATAATATTCGGAGTGAAGAAGTTTCACAAATACCTGTACGGAAGGAAGTTCCAACTGCTGACAGATCACAAGCCTCTGTTGGCCATCCTTGGACCAAAATCAGCTATACCAACCCTTGCTGCACTTCGAATGCAACGTTGGGCTCTGATATTGTTAGCCTACGACTACGAGATTGAGTACAGACGATCCAGTGATCACGCAAATGCAGATGCACTATCAAGACTACCATGCAATAGTGACTCCGACAGTGAAGATGATAGAGCAGTCTTCCAGATCTCTCTCATTGACGAACTGCCCATATCTGCTTCAGACATAGCAGAGGAAACAAGGAAAGATCCAGTGCTTTCCAAAGTCTTGGACTTAACATTAGGAGGTTGGCCAAACTTCGTAAATGACGATAAACTTCGTCCATTCATCGACAAGAAAGACCAGTTGTCCACTGATCAAGGATGTGTTCTATGGGGATCAAGGGTGGTGGTACCTCAAAAATTCCAGAGGAGACTGCTATCTGACCTGCATGAGGGACATCCAGGGATCACTCGAATGAAAGCACTCGCTCGCAGTTATCTGTGGTGGCCTGGACTGGATCAGGACATTCAACAGCATGTAGGCCACTGCTCACCTTGTGAAGCTGTTCGCAACAAGCCTGCTGCTGCACCTCTTCATCCATGGTCCTGGGCTGCGACACCTTGGGAACGCATCCATGTGGATTACGCCGAGATTGACAAGCAACATTTCCTTGTTGTCGTCGATGTCCATTCCAAGTGGATGGAAGTGTTCCCTACTCAACTGACCACAGCTGAGAAGACCATCAATCTTCTCAGACACCTGTTCGCATCCTTTGGACTAGTCAAGGAGCTCGTATCGGACAATGGCCCTCCTTTCACGTCAAACGATTTTGAAATGTTTCTCAAGAACAATGGGGTAAGGCACATCCGGTCACCACCTTACCATCCGGCATCAAACGGAGCAGCGGAAAGAGCCGTGCAAACCTTAAAGAAGGCCTGGACTAGACTCGAGGTTCAGTCTGTGCCCACCCACCTAAGGCTTCCCCGGTTCCTGTTTACTTACCGTAACACACCACACACAGTAACGGAATGTACACCGGCTGAACTGTTTCTGAGACGCCAACCACGTACCCGCCTGACATTGTTGAAACCAGACTTGTCAAGCACTGTGGCAAAGCACCAGCTACAGCAGAAGAAAGCTCATGACAGACACTCAAAGACTGTCAGAGAATTCAAAGAGGGAGAGAGGGTGATGGTACGTGATTTCAGACACCCCAAGAGCCTGTGGAATTCAGGTGTGATCTTGCAACGCAAAGGACCTTTGACTTACCAAGTCCAAATTGGTCATCGCCAGGTCAACGTTCATGTGGATCATCTGCTACGGTCCAACGCCCCAGCAGAGACACGCCGAGAGAACAATAACGACCCCCAGGACTATTCTCCTGACTGTGGACGTACGGGAGAGACAGAGCCTGACCTTCCACCCGAACCTGGCCCACCACCGGAAGCCCAGGAGGAGCGGAGATATCCTATTCGACAGCGAAAGGCACCTCAAAAGCTTGACCTGTGAGTTGAGCTGTTTGAGGTAACAGACAGTAAAACAAACAAACACTTTAATATGTCCTAGATAAAAGGAAAGAAAAAGGACATTACCTGGGTTAGTTATTAGGACACAAACTCCATCTTCGGGGCAGAATAATCCCCTGGATTTGTGCTGGGCTCTGAAAAGTCTGCTTCAACCCAGTAGTTGAAAAATGTTAAGAATGCATTGTTCAGATATTGCATTAGTAGTTCCCTAACATATTTACCTTGTTCTCTGGGAGTTAAACACTATGGGGGAGGAGTGTAGTATCTGGGATCTACATCTGTTTATATTAGTTACTATGCTGTTACTAAGCAGTGATGTATTACGACAGTGTACGTTACTACACCTAATAGGAAATGCACATGCGCACGAGTGTGCCCGGGAAGAACTGTAGAGCAGGAGAGGTTTTGACTAAACGAAAACTAACTGTACTCCCGTCTCCTGCCTGGTCATTTCTCCACAACACAAATATTACAGTTAGCTTCACACAAACAGCTATTAACACTGAAAGAAAATAGGACTGCATCCAGGGAGGTCACTGTCCTTTTCTTTTCATCCAGCTGTGTGAAATAGCAAGATACACCCAATTACTCTTCAGTGAAATATCAATACAGACTTACGCCTCCGCAAGGATCAGACTTTTAACCCCTTTTATTTGACAACATCGTCATCATCACTGAAAGGAACGGACCAACTGTCAAATACTGGTGACCATTGGGTGCTCCTACATCGGACAAGTTGTTAAAGGTTAAAATAGGGAACCTCGAGGCAGGTGGACTCACTGTCTGGGAGATAGGAGAAAACAAATCTGTCTGGTCTGCATAAGATAAGACTGAACATGTCTTTTTCTAGCTTTTTATTAGCTTCTGGTTATCAGATTGAGTTACAGAAAAAATTTATTCTAAGACTCTGCACAGAAAACTATTACCAGAACATTGTTAATATATACTCTCTCTCTCTCTCTCTCTCTCTCTCTCTCTCTCTCTCTCTTTCTCTCTCTCTCTCTCTCTCTCTCATTATGTTGATCCCAGCAGCTCTTCTATCCAGAGATGCTCACCAGCTCAGATAAATCTCTCTCTCTGATGCCAGACCATTGCGCCCCAGTGGGTTTGGCTTCCGGTCCCAAAGTCTGCACCACCAGTAGGGTTATGCACGGCACCCGCTCCTCCCTCTCTCTCCCTGAGCCCGAGGCATGGCGTCGGACCCCGAGGCCCAGCCCGGGCACCACCCGTCAGGGAGGCCTAGCCCAGGGGTCCCGCTCCTGCTCCCTGCAGGTTCCCCGCTCCGGCCTGGAGACCCTGGCTCTACCTCCGCGGGCGGCCAGCTTCGACGTCCCTTACAGGGTGGAAAAGGCCGGGTCGGACACAGGCTCGGGGTCTGTGAGCCCCTGTAGTATGCAGAGGAGACGCGGGGGCATCGTGGATCAGAAGGATGTGATCAGAGCCCACGAGTCGCACAAGATGCAGAGCACACCACAGGCCCGCAGGAAAGAGTGGGAGTAAGTACACAAGATAGAGGGGGAGGAGTTTTCTCTTCACATCTCTGGCATGTGTCAAGATGAAAAGAAGCACGGGGAAATAAATGTACAGAATGTATACAGGAATAAAATGTATACAATCATTTATAGGAATGCACAGTATAATCAGCCTACATTGAGGTCAGTGGCGTAGCACAGTTTTACAGGGCCCACGCAAGGTTCGAGCATGCCTCCCCAACCCCCCCCAAAATATATTATTATAATTATTCTTACTATTTATTAGTAGATTTTTGCCATGGGGCAGAGCGAAATGATGTTGAACCCAAGTTACTGTATGCGTAGCTTGCTTGTGGAACATTGAGCTCTGAAGCCTGGAGCTCTGATTAACTCCTTAGCATTAGGAAGGAACTCCTTAGGAACTCACTTGACTGTGCCACTCCATCACTGTCGACCCCCCTCATTTCTCTACCCCCCTCTCGCCCCCCACCAGCCCCAACACACGCTCTTCATCATACCGTACATACAGCACATACTGGTATACACTGGGTTCTTGTGTCACTCTCTCTTTGTCCCTGTCTCTCTCATGCTTTCTCTCTCTCATGCGTCCTCTCTCTCTATTTCTCTGTCTATTTCTCTCTGATGAATTCTCTCTCATTCTGTCTTCTCCGTGCTCTCTCTCACTCTGTCATACACACGTACGTAATTACTCTTTTGTATCCCTATTACACAAGCACACACTCTCTTGCTTCACATCCCCCCCACCACCCCCTCACTCATTCATCATATACAGCCAAACATAATTGGGAGAGTTGTTTATTTTGGGTTGCAACCCAGTGTTCCAATGTGCAACATTGAATGCAACGGTTACTCTCTCAGTCTTGCACTATGGTGTCTATCAGGTTTGGGAATCACTTGGAATTCACCCTTAACAACCGTTTCAGCATGTTAAAATGAGATTCAATTTGGGAACTCACACATTTATTCCCACGCGTTCCCCCCGAATCCCACCTCAAGTGTTTTTGTAGGCCTAATAGAATGTCCAGCAGAAAGGCCAGACATCATGGTTTATCTGAGTGTAGTGTGCATACCTGACCATTAGAGGATGCCACAGAATAAAACAAAGCAGACCGTGGAAAATCAGATAGATAGTGGAGATGACAATTGAAAGAGAACGTCTTGTTCTTCCTAGCTGTACACATAATAGTTTGGTATTTGCTAAACATGAGCAGTAGAGCAGTAGAGATGGTGAGGCTACACAAGTAGTGTATGACTGGTTTCAATAAAGTATTTCTAAGGATCTTACGAAAGGTAACAAATAACTTTTAACTGACATATGAGTGTGTGTCTGAAGATCGACACCTTTTTGACAAGTGTCACAGGATGGGATGGACCAACTACTTTTGACTGACAGTTGTCATCTTTGAGCAATATTGTGCAGGATAGTGGTTACCATAGGAGACATAAACAACATTTTACCATTATCAAAATGCAACTTTGATTGAGGGTGTGGGGTACAGTTAGTTACGATTAATATGACTATCTATATAAGCTTCAGTTATTGGTATGTCCAAACCAACATAACTAAGGAATATAGCGTGTCTGTTGCTAGGTAACGGAGAAAATAAAAGCGATATAGCCACTCCAGTCAGTGTTTTTTGGTGAAAGTCTCTGTGACAGTTACATAAATGCTCTTCAGAGTTCTGGCGATAAGTACACCCATTAACGTATTAACGTGGTGCATCTAGGAATATCTTTAAAAAGGGCTGTGCTTATTATAATTTCCTCCTCCTAAATGTTGTGAAGAGATAAGTACATAATTTGTTTTCCTGCAATGTCTAGAGAAACAAGAGATGGCACCGGAAATGCTCTTCTCCTCTTTGTATATCCAATACAGAACTTCCTACTGAAACACATAATAACAGCACACCATTTCTGACATGACCCCCCTACTGAGGTCATCTTAGTGGAGGTGTAGTGTAGATGTGGCCTCCACCTACTACATCCGGTTACCCCCACCAGAACAGACAGAAGGTTACTCGATTGTTCCTGGTGCTTTCATAGGAACAACCATGCTAAACCTTCTGATGCCATGAACTATGAAGTGACATCTGAAGGCATGATGATGATGATGATGAGCTGACATAATGATAAATGCATGATTATTATGCATGAAGTGGATTCAATCTGGAAACAAACTCAAACGTGTTTCTCTGTGCAACTTTGATGATTAGATATTGGATCATGATGGGTTGTTACATCCAACATAGTGAGCTGAGCGGTGTTCATACACGTTCAGTTCACTTATTTTACCGGAGAGAAATATTGTTTGAAGGTGGTATTGGCCTCTCCGTTTATCTAGAGGGACTGAAACCTTGACATGATGTGCTTGAAGCGGAGTTGCCCTGGGGGAAAAACGATTTCTGTAGGAAGAGGTTGCTCTATTGTGCAACGTGGCTTTTGTTGGCAAAATGAAAAGAACAGAGCAGAAATTCAAGAGAGCTGTGTCGCTATGGAAACAACTGTTAAGATAGAGAAAAAAGAATGTTTATAGAAATTGACAAAATATTTTAGGGGGGTCTTTTTCTGTGCTTTATGTAATGGAGGTTTATGTAAAAAAGATAGCTGGATTTAATTTTTTTTTTTTTTTTTTTACATTTCTCCCTCCTTCTTTCTCGCTCCCCCTCTCTTTCTTTCTCTCTTTCTCTCTCTCTCCTTATCTGCACATACAGTATACATCACATACAGTATACATCACATACGGTATACATCACATAGAGTATACCCATAGGGATGGGGGGAGGGAGTGTTTGGATGACGTGGTAGTCATTTGTAAGACCCATCTCCACATCTCCTTCGGTCCCCATTGGGAAGGGAAGGACAGCCGCAGATGGAATGAGAGAGCCTGGTTGCCAAATTAGGTCTCCATCACACTCTGAACTAGTGTTAAAGCCCCTGCTTTCTTCTCCTCTCCCTCAAAAAGGGGGCAGCCCTTCAAGATCTATTTCATGATCTATTTTCATTTCAGACATGATATTCCGATATTAGCACAATGACCTGGATTGGTTAAATGTTTTTAATAGTAGCCTACAAGTTCGTCTTCAATAATACAAATATCTGAATGCTCTCAGTGTGTAGCCTAAAGCTAATACATTCACCTCCCAAAGTATTGGCACTCTTGATAAAGGATTATTTCATACAGCAAAAAAATTAACAGTATGAAGTAATACAAAAAAAGGGGGAAATTACATTGAGCTCCAAAAGTACTGGGACAATGACACATTTTTGGTTGTTTTGGCTCTGTACTCCAGCACTTTCGATTAGAAATGATACAATGAATATGAGGTTAAAGTGCAGACTGTCAGCTTTAATTTGAGGGTATTCTCACCCATGGCGGGTGAACCATTTAGAAATTACCCCCAAGACATGCTAACCTCTCACCATTACAATAACAGTGAAGGTTAGCATTTTGGGGTGGGGTTATGATATTTGTGCGATTGTAACTTTCTCACTCATCATTATTCACGATCCATTCAGGATTATCTGTAATCATGGTATCATCCACATTAATGTAGAAGTGTTTAGAAACATATTATATTCTTCTTTACAATAAAAGTGACTCCAAAATGACACAATACATTATTTACCATTCATTTCTATTGGGCACAAAATAATCTGAAACACAACCAAAACAAACAGAAAATGCCACCCAACAAATGTGTAGAGTCACAAGCTTGATGTAGTATTTTAATATTTGAATCCATATCAGGTGAACCATTTAGAAATTACAGCACTTTTTGTACATACAGTGCATTCTGAAAGTATTCAGACCCCTTCCCCTTTTTCAAATTTTGTTACCTTACATCCTTACTCTAAAATGGATTTTAAAAAAAATTCCCCATATCAGTCCATACCAAGTTAGACGCACAAATAAAAGCCAAAGAAAAGTCCAAGGGCCACAGTTGGAGAATTACAGAACTTACAATGCAAATGCGTTGGCATTTGGGTTGGAACCTGGTGCTATGGTCAGATGAGACGAAAATAAAGCTCCTTGGCCTCGCACACCAGTGGTGGGTTTGGCTACGGAAGAAGGATGCATATGCAGAAAAGAACCTCGTACCTACTGTAAAATATGGTGGTGGATCTGTGATATTATGGGGCTGTTTTGCTTCCACTGGTCCTAAGGCCCTTGTTAAGGTCTACATCATCATGAACTCTACCAAGTACCAGGACATTATAGCCCAAAACCTGGTTGCCTCTGCTAGGAGGCTGAAACCAGACCACAAGTGGATCTTCCAGCAAGACAATGACCCCAAGCACACATACAATTTACAAAGAAATGGTTAATTCACCACAAAATCTACATTTTCCAATTCCCATCTCAGTCTCCGGATTTAAACCCCATTGAAAACCTGCGGTTTAAATTGAAGAGCACAGTTGATAAGCGCAGACCGAAGGATATCAAGGATCAGGTAAGATGCTGTATGGAGGAATGGTCTAAGATCCCTCACAATGTGTTCTTCAATCTCATAAAACATTATAGAAAAAGTGCACCCTCCTAGCAAGGGGAGGGTGCACAAAGTATTGAAAATAGGGGTGCCAATATCTTTTGAAGATTTCTTTGGCATTTGACATGGAGTAGGCTACAAGGAGTGCAATGTTAGCTCAAAAGACTGGTACCCAGCACACTGGACACACCATGTAATATCAACGTGGAGAATTGGGTAATATTGGGTAATATTTGATCAATGAAATTCCTACCTAATATATTGAATTATGCTTGGTTGACAACGCAACCAAATATCAACTATCTACTGTTTGGATAGTTAGATCTGAGCCACTGGCTTAATCCTATTATTTGATTTCTTTAACTTGTATGTTTTGGTTGAGATGCAGATTTGAATCCAACATATCATAAGTTAATAGGCTATTTACCATATTGCAAAAGCATTACTGAATTGTGTTTGGCTGTCAACGCAAACAAATATCAACATTTAAAGGAGAGGAACTCATCACTAAGCTAAGGACCCTGGGACTAAACACCTCTCTCTGCAACTGGATCCTGGACTTCCTGACGGGCAGCCCCCAGGTGGTAAGGGTAGGCAACAACATGTCTGCCACACTGATCCTCAATACTGGGGACCCTCCGGGGTGTGTACTTAGTCCCCTGCTGTACTCGCTGATCACCCATGACTGCGTGGCCGAACATAACTCCAACACCATCATTAAGTTTTCTGACGACACAACACTGACAATGATGAGACAACCTATAGGGAGGAGGTCAGAGAACTGGCAGTGTGATGCCAGGACAACAAACTCTCCCTCAATGTGAGCAAGACAAAGGAGCTGATCGTGAACTACAGGAAAAGGCGGGCCGAACAGGCCCCCATTAACATTGACGGGGCTGTAGTGGAGCGGGTCGAGAGTTTCAAGTTCCTTGCTGTCCACATCACCAACAAACTATCATGCTCCAAACACACCAAGACAGTCGTGAAGAGGGCATGACATAACCTTTCCCCCTCAGGAGACTGAAAGGATTTGGCATGGGTCCCCATATCCTCAAGAAGTTCTACAGCTGCACCATCGAGAGTACCCCCTGTATATAGCCTCGCTATTGTTATTTTATTGTGTTACTTTTTATTATTTTTTACTTTAGTTTATTTGGTAAATATTTTCTTAACTCTTCTTGAACTGCACTGATGGTTAAGGGCTTGTAAGTAAGCATTTCACGGGAAGGTCTACACTTGTTGTATTCTGCGCATGTGACAAATAAAGTTTGATTTGATTTGAGATGTTTTTTCTGCTTGGATAGCTCCATCTATGCCACTGAGTCTGGCTTTAATTCCAGTTTGTCTACAAATTAATAAATTGTCTCCATTTCAACCAAAAATCTAAGTTAAAGAATAGGGTCAAATCAAACTTTAATGCACTTTAAATACAGTTTGATTTGATTTAATCCTATTCCAGTGGCAATTTTAGCATGTAAATCTTGGTGGGGCAAAAAACTATTTTTTTTATAGCAAAGCCAATACACAGTACAACACTAAACAATACATTAATTTCACTATAACAGTGACAAGCGGTGCCCACAAACTGTTAGGGCATACATAAAGGTGTACCAACAGCAGTTCCAACACCTTACCACTGCTACCCCTGGCTATCATCGGAGCCTTTTCTGGCAGCGAAACAGTTCATTCAGCCTAATTTCCTGCCTTTTAAAAAAACATAGCTGATATGGCTGACTTGCTTAAACAAATGTGGTTTCTTCTGACAATTGAGATGTACAAACTATGGCATAAGGGGACGACGCGCGTATAAAAGGCAATCCGTAATTTCAATTAAGACATTAATGAGCAAGCTAGGACGGATGTAGTCAAAATAACCATTTGTTCAGCACTTTTGAAATGTACAGCGACAGAATTCAGAACATGGGCCGTTCTTACGGTATTCTCCCTGTACACCAAGTCAGAACCGTAGGATAAATAAAGGGGATTATAAGCAGACAATAAAAGCTCTTAACATATTTAATGATGACATTTCTCTAAAACAGGTTGTAGGCTACATGTGCACCACCAAGTCAGAACAGTCGGCTAAGTTATGAGGGGGAAAGGGACCAAATTATTATGGTGAGGCACATGGCCTACTAACAGCTTACTACACAACATACACTTAGTATTAATTTCTTAGCTACAGTATACATATCTCCCTGGCATATTACATAATTTATGCAGCAGCATACAAGACATTTTTGGACTCACCTTGTTGTGCTTTGTTCACTTGAAGAGGAAGGTGGCGTGGCAGTCCTTCGTGGGCAAATTTTTTCATCAAACTTTATAATCAAAGTCTGGCATTCTCTGGATTTATGGTGCTTTCAAGACAACTGGGAACTAGAAAAAAAACAGGTTGAATCACAACATCAGTGATCTTCAGGTCGGAGCTCTAGAAAGAGGCCCAAGTTATCAACTTGAAATTCCGAGTTGGATGACCGTTCAATACGTATTTTCCCAGTCGGAGGCTGTTTTTTTCAGAGTTCCAAGTTGTCTTGAACTCATTGAAGTCTGAGCATTCCAAGTTTCCAGTTATTTTTGGACGCAGCAGAAGTCCTGCTGGATTTACAGCATTGCCAATGTTGAATATGTATCCTTTTAAGCTTGGAAAAGAGACCCTTAAACCCAGATTTGGACCATACCCCCATGCCATGGAATAGCAGGCTAGTGATTGCTTTGCAATGCTTGCAGTTAGCCACTGATTCCTTCCAAACCGCTCATTGTTGAATTTGTGATTTCCAACTTGGCCAACAATGGCCGATGAGCACCGATATGTTTTATCTGTCATTTCTCTTCATAATTTCTCTTCATATGACAAGGATTGAAAAGGATTTGCCAGTAGATTGTTGACTTGATTCATGATGATGACTGCTAGCTTGCTAGCTAAGAGTTTGAAAGTATGATGTTGACATGATCAGTCCAATCAAAGCTACGGTAGATATAACGTGACTTTACGTCATTTTATCTGTGGCCAATAATCTTGAGCCTTCTTGGATGGGCACTTATAATGTAACTCAATGGCAGCACCCAAGGGGCTTGAATTTTCGAGGTCTACCCATAGATTTTCCAGTGACGTAGTGTCCCCATGAGTGACAGAACACTGAGTCAATCCCAGCACAATTAGAGAACATCACCAACCCCTACGCTCCGTATTTTCCGCTGGCTGCCCCACCACCACAGAAAGCACTGAGCTAGGCTGAAACACCTGCATGTTGGAGCTGCCTAACTCAAGAAAGAAAAAAAGAGACCTTGTTTGTATGCGGTTTAATTAAAACAATGATTTTCTTTCATACATTGTTTGCAAACAGATACGTGACACATATTAATGCCAAAATAACATGCAAAACAGGCAACAACAAAAAATATATTTACACTACTGTTCAAAAGTTTGGGGTCATATAGAAATGTCCTTGTTTTTGAAAGAAAAGCTAATTTTTTGTCCATTAAAATAACATCAAATTGATCAGAAATACAGTGTAGACATTGTTAATGTTGTGAAAGACTATTGTAGCTGGAAACAGCTGATTTTTAATGGAATATCCACATAGGCGTACAGAGGTCCATTATCAGCAACCATCACTCCTGTGTTCCAATGGCACGTTGTGTTATCTAACCCAAGTTTATCATTTTAAAAAGCTAATTGATCATTAGAAAACCCCTTTGCAATTATGTTAGCACAGCTGAAAACTGTTATGCTAATTAAAGAAGCAATAAATCTGGCCTTCTTTAGATTAGTTAAGTATCTGGAGCATCAGCATTAGTGGGTTCGATTACAGGCTCAAAATGGCCAGAAACAAAGACCTTTCTTCTGAAACTCGTCAGTCTATTCTTGTTCTGAGAAATGAAGGCTATTCCATGTGAGAAATTGCCAAAAAACTGAAAATCTGGTACAACGCTGTGTACTACTCCCTTCACAGAACAGCGCAAACTGGCTCTAACCAGAACAGAAAGAGGAGTGGGAGGCCCTGGTGCACAACTGAGCAAGAGGACAAGTACATTTGAGTGTCTAGTTTGAGAAACAGATGCCTGACAAGTCCTCACCTGGCAGCTTCATTAAATAGCACCTGCAAAACACCAGTCTCAACGTCAAAGAAGAGGCGACTCCGGGATGCTGGACTTCTAGTTACCCCATACTTTTGAACGGTAGTATATATACATATACAGTGGGGAGAACAAGTATTTGATACACTGCCGATTTTGCAGGTTTTCCTACTTACAAAGCATGTAGAGGTCTGTAATTTTTATCACAGGTACACTTCAACTGTGAGAGACGGAATCTAAAACAAAAATCCAGAAAATCACATTGTATGATCTTTAAGTAATTAATTTGCATTTTATTGCATGACATAAGTATTTGATCACCTACCAACCAGTAAGATTTCCGGCTCTCACAGACCTGTTAGTTTTTCTTTAAGACGCCCTCCTGTTCTCCACTCATTACCTGTATTAACTGCACCTGTTTGAACTCGATACCTATATAAAAGACACCTGTCCACACACTCAATCAAACAGACTCCAACCTCTCCACAATGGCCAAGACCAGAGAGCTGTGTAAGGACATCAGGGATAAAATTGTAGACCTGCACAAGGCTAGGATGGACTACAGGACAATAGGCAAGCAGCTTGGTGAGAAGGCAACAACTGTTGGCGCAATTATTAGAAAATGGAAGAAGTTCAAGATGACGGTCAATCACCCTTGGTCTGGGGCTCCATGCAAGATCTCACCTCGTGGGGCATCAATGATCATGAGGAAGGTGAGGGATCAGCCCAGAACTACACGGCAGGACCTGGTCAATGACCTGAAGAGAGCTGGGACCACAGTCTCAAAGAAAACCATTAGTAACACACTACGCCGTCATGGATTAAAATCCTGCAGCGCACGCAAGGTCCCTCTGCTCAAGCCAGCGCATGTCCAGGACCGTCTGAAGTTTGCCAATGACCATCTGGATGATCCAGAGGAGGAATGGGAGAAGGTCATGTGGTCTGATGAGACAAAAATATAGCTTTTTGGTCTAAACTCCACTCGCCGTGTTTGGAGGAAGAAGAAGGATGAGTACAACCCCAAGAACACCATCTCAACCGTGAAGCATGGAGGTGGAAACATCATTCTTTGGGGATGCTTTTCTGCAAAGGGGACAGGGCGACTGCACCGTATTGAGGGGAGGATGGATGGGGCCATTTATCGCGAGATCTTGGCCAACAACCTCCTTCCCTCAGTAAGAGCATTGAAGATGGGTCGTGGCTGGGTCTTCCAGCATGACAACGACCCGAAACACACAGCCAGGGCAACTAAGGAGTGGCTCCGTAAGAAGCATCTCAAGGTCCTGGAGTGGCCTAGCCAGTCTCCAGACCTGAACCCAATATAAAATCTTTGGAGTTAGCTGAAAGTCCGTATTGCCCAGCGACAGCCCCCAAACCTGAAGGATCTGGAGAAGGTCTGTATGGAGGAGTGGGCCAAAATCCCTGCTGCAGTGTGTGCAAACCTGGTCAAGAACTACAGGAAATGTATGATCTCTGTAATTGCAAACAAAGGTTTCTGTACCAAATATTAAGTTCTGCTTTTCTGATGTATCAAATACTTATTTCATGCAATAAAATGCAAATTAATTACTTAAAAATCATACAATGTGATTTTCTGGATATTTGTTTTAGATTCTGTCTCTCACAGTTGACGTGTACCTATGATAAAAATTACAGACCTCTACATGCTTTGTAAGTAGGAAAACCTGCAAAATCGGCAGTGTATCAAATACTTGTTCTCCCCACTGTATATGTTGTTGTTTTTTTAGCTAAACCCTGGGGCTCAAATGAGAATTTCAACAAGCATTTTTCTACGGCTGGCCATGCTTTCCACCTGGCTACCCCTACCCAGGTCAACAGCTCTGCACCCCCCACAGCAACTTGCCCTAGCCTCCCCCAATTCTCATTCACCCACATCCAGATAGCTGATGTTCTGAAATAGCAGAAAAATCTGGACCACTACAAATCAGCTGGGCTAGACAATCTGGACCCTTTGTTTCTAAAATGATCCACCGCAGTTGTTGCAACCGCTATTACTAGCCTGTTCAACCTCTCTTTCGTATCATCTGAGATCCCCAAAGATTGGAAAGCTGCCGCGGTCATCCCCCTCTTCAAAGGGGGTGACACTCTAGACCTATATCCATCCTACCCTGCCTTTCTAAGGTCTTCGAAAGCCAAGTTAACAAACAGATCACTGACCATTTCGAATCCCACAATACCTTCTCTGATATGCAATCTGGTTTCCGAGCTGGTCACGGGTGCACCTCAGCCACGTTCAAGGTCCTAAACGATATCGTAACCACCATCGATAAAAGACAAAACTGTGCAGCCGTATTCATCGACCTGGCCAAGGCTTTCAACTCTGTCAATCAACGCATTCTTATCGGCAGACTCAACAGCCTTGGTTTCTCAAATGACTGCCATGCCTGGTTCACCAACTACTTCTCAGACAGAGTTCATTGTGTCAAATCGGAGGGCCTGTTGTCC
Source organism: Salvelinus alpinus (assembly GCF_045679555.1). Taxonomy (NCBI): domain Eukaryota; kingdom Metazoa; phylum Chordata; class Actinopteri; order Salmoniformes; family Salmonidae; genus Salvelinus; species Salvelinus alpinus. Next base: position 32,618,299 of record NC_092115.1, on the reverse strand, counting down.
AGACCTCTGGTTGACTCTATGGGGGTGCCACAGGGTTCAATTCTCGGGCCGACTCTTTTCTCTGTATATATCAATGATGTCGCTCTTGCTGCTGGTGATTCTCTGATCCACCTCTACGCAGACGACACCATTCTGTATACATCTGGCCCTTCTTTGGACACTGTGTTAACTAACCTCCAGACGAGTTTCAATGCCATACAACTCTCCTTCCGTGACCTCCAACTGCTCTTATATCCAAGTTAAACTAAACGCATGCTCTTCAACCGATCGCTGCCCTCACCTGCCCGCCCATCTAGCATCACTACTCTGGACGGTTCTGACTTAGAATATGTGGACAACTACACATACCTAGGTGTCTGGCTAGACTGTAAACTCTCCTTCCAGACTCACATTAAGCATCTCCAATCCAAAATTAAATCTAGAATCTGCTTCCTATTTCGCAACAAAGCATCCTTCACTCATGCTGCCAAACATACCCTCGTATAACTGACTATCCTACCGATCCTTGACTTCGGCGATGTCATTTACAAAATAGCCTCCAACACTCTACTCAGCGAACTGGATGCAGTCTATCACAGTGCCATCCGTTTTGTCACCAAAGCCCCATATACTACCCACCATCCAACTACCTCATCCCCATATTGTTTTTTTTCTCCTTTGCACCCCAGTATCTCTACTTGCACATTCATCTTCTGTACATCCATCACTCCAGTGTTTACTTGCTAAATTGTAATTATTTCGCCATTACGGCCTATTTATTGCCTTACCTCCCTAATCTTACCTCATTTGCGCACACTGTATATAGACTTTTCTATTGTGTTATTGGCTGTTTGTGTCACATTGCTTTGCTTCATCTTGGCCAGGTTGCAGTTGTAAACGAGAACTTGTTCTCAACTGACCTACCTGGTTAAATAAAGGTGAAATAAAAATAAATAAATTACGGGTTGCCACCTCTCCTGCCCTGAATGACTGGTCGCCACTGTCCTATTCTTTAACTTAGATTTTTGGTTGAGATGGAGAGATGAATCCAACATATTTATTATGAACTTGTAGATTCCATTTGAAATCAACCAACGTTTTTAGTTGAATCCTGGGCTGAATTTTAACAATAGCTGTTGATGACTTTCCAAATGCTATATAGGCTTAAAAAGCTCAATTGATGATATACAGTAGGATTGATGGTTACATTTAATTTGCTCTGTTAAGTAGAAGGTCCTTCCCGGCCTATAGTTTTTTTTCTTATAGTGGATATTACTTAGAAGATATTGTTTTAAACGTTGTTTTAAGGTTTGTCTATGTTGAAAATTGCTTACCCTGAAGACATAATCCTATGGTAAAAATGTTACACTCGAAACAACAGTTGACTACTTTTTCAAATCCAATGTATTGTCCATGTAGATTCCACATCACAATACATTAACAACGTTGATTTAACCAGTTGGTGCCCAGTGGGAGGCTAGTGTCGTGTTAGTGGTTCTATAGAAACCCCTACAGTTCATGTTGATGGTGTGTTCTCTGATGCAATGACTGTCGCCTAGTGGTACCAATGACACACCTCGTGTTACGCAGAAAACGTTTTGAAATGCATTTCAGAGAAAGAGGCCTACAGTATGTGTATCTACCTGTATTTTACTATAACATAATGCTCACAGATAGGATTCCTAATGTGTTCCTTAATTAAATTTCAAAGGCGATTTCAGCCCACCCTTCTACCCACCACCTTATGAATTATGCCTCTTGCTATACATTTAGAACTTACAAGGACCTGCAAATGGTCTGGATAATGGATTTATATAATGCATAGTTCATGTGTATTTTTGGAAAGTGACAATTTTGAGAAAATGTCAGCGTATATCATTGAACGCTGAAAGATGTATTGCCATGGAAACGGAAATATGATTTTTCTATCTCATGATAATTCTCATTGAGATGGATGTTGAAAATTGCCATACTGAAAGACGTGGGAGGGGGTTGCGTTGCGCAAGCGTGCGGGAGCTTGCGCTCGCAGCGCATTTAGAGGCAGGTGATCATATTGAAAGATAAGCGTGCGCCTATCAAACCAGTATTATCGCATCAAATGTTTCTCTCTCCAGAAACAATTACATTTCTGATTGATAAGCGGATAGAGGAATGCAAAAATGTGTTAGTACACCAATCGTTTCGGAAAGTTACCAATATCGAATTTGGCTGGACGAGAGGAGATGCTTAAAGTTGTTGGAGACGAGTATTTCATTATCTAACGAAGATCAACTGGGTTTAGCTAAACATGCATTCTATAGTGTACGTAATTCAAGTTAATAATTTTTAGAAAGTCGGTGGATCCAATGATTTGCTTATGTTGAAACTTGCCTGGAGCGAGGCTGACAATGACTTTTCACTCGCCTGGACAGATGGGACGATTGATAGGCTATAGATTGAGATATTTTACAATCCGTGTAACCGAATCGTTATACATTGTGGAATTTGTATTAAGACGCCTCACGAATTTGACCTTTTGTAGTTTACTTCAGCATGGAATGAAATTACATGTAACTTTTTGAGGGATAATTTTGGTGCTCCAGAAGGTCGTCTCAGGCTGTCAATGGATTGAAAGTGGATCTTTTACTATTTCAATTCATTAGATTTTTCATGCTTTGATATACAAGAAAACAACATTTAGCAAGGCTGATCATCGTTTTTTCTTCCATAGAATGGCTCGGTTTGGAGAAGAGGTTCAGATGGCGATGGATTCTCGAGACTCCGGGGACCCGGAGCGCGGGGAGGACGGCGGGGACACGGCTTCAGGTACAGGGTCAGGGACAGGGTCAGGGACGCTGAAACAAACCAAAGCAGCGAGGGCGCGCACCATGGCTCTTTACAACCCTATACCCCACCGGCAGAACTGCCTCACCGTCAACAGGTCACTCTTTATATTCGCCGAGGACAATTTCATTCGGAAAACTGCCAAGAGGATCATAGAATGGCCATATCCTTCCTTATACTTTAAAGACTCATTATAAAGCTTACCTCCGGAATATCACAGCACTTAAGAGTAGTTTTCCGTTGTCTAAAAGTTGGCGCTACACTGACTTTAGTGCAGTTCAGCACCATGGAAAGCGCCATTCTTATCTAGTGCGCTATTCTACAAATGTTTCACTTTTGGAATTTAGTGAATTTAGTTGCAGGTTATGTTATGTAATGGCTGTCCTCAGTCATCACTGGAGTTCTTTAGATTTGATTGGACTGTTACTAGGCCCCATTTTCCATTTTTCATGACTACTTTAAATAGCTGGTCTACCTTCTGTACCTTTATCCATCTCCCTCAAACCCATCGTTGTACCTATTGTGCAATAAAATGCTGTATGAATGTGAGCTGGTTGTGCTCACTGAAGTTAACAGGCCTAGGTTGTAAGCATATCTCTGCTGCCGTGGTGCATGATGGAATATAAACAAGAGTAAGAGTCAGGACAAATGCATTATTCTTTTCACTTTTGTGTTTTGCGATCTGTCCTTGTCGGTCATTGCAGATACTTTTGCTGTATGAAACTGGCTCAAATTAAGATCCTACGTCTGTACTAATACGTTCTTGTGCTTTACATTCTAGCCATACAGATATTGCATTGATTCCATAATGCAATACACTGCTCTTTTGAGTATCGTCATACTCATACATTGTGTCACTCTCCTGCTTGCTGTTATCTAACCACCATCCTAGTTGTTGTGTGGGTGTGGGACCTGAGTGGTCAAGGCAAGTTGGAACGTAAAGGGTTGGAGGTTTAAGGGCGAGACTGTGAGTGTTCAGGACCAGATAGTATTTTATTTTCTGCACTTGATTGAGCTTTTGTGAGGCAATGGACCTAATAGAATCGTCGCCAAAGTGCACATGGTGTACACATGGCACTTCCAGGCAGGTTCAATCAAACGCTTAAAATATTTGAAAGAAAACAATATTTTGTGAGCCCAGGTCTGGTAGTTGGTGGTGAGTATTCATTCAGGTGACTGTGAGTGACTAATGGGAGTCATGAATCTGCAGAGTATTATTTTGTTGAGGAGTATTATTTTGTTCTCTGGATTAGCTATTTTTAAATAGTTTGAGTCGTGCTGACATGATGTGGACTCATTCACAGTAGCTCCCAGAGGCCCCCGCCACATCCTACCTCAGTGAGTTAGTGACACCATTTTCACTCAAGGCTAGAAATTAATAATGATGGAGCGAGTGTTCCATGTGGCGCCTCTTACGATAGCCAAGACAAACACAGTCTCTCATACACACACACCCACACACACACCCACACATGCACACACACACACGGGCACATACACACAGCGATGCAGCAGCAAGTCTGTGGGTATCACATTTCACATCCAGCAGGTCCCTCAAAGAGTTGTCATGTGGGAAGAGGCTGTCAGGCCAAAGTGACTTTTGAGCACACTCAGATAACCGTTACTGTAATGTTGCCATGGATACTGTATTATCTCTGATTGCTTTGTTTCGATGCCATTCTCTATATCAACCATTCCATCGTCCATCCATCCAGTTTTCATTTTACTGGAACTACCAACATCCACAGCCATAGAAGTATAACAGATTCCATTGTAATGACAAGCTCCCTCCCCACAACACCAATATAATTAGCATTATCACTATCATCTGTTTGTCAAATGATTGTTGTGTACTGTATATGATAGTGTAAAAAAGCCCTTTCCTTAACCTTATGGCCCTTACACCGTTTGAGTGGGTGATCCTGGCGACCATCACGGCCAACTGCATCGTTCTGGCCCTGGAGCAACATCTTCCTGGGGAGGACAAGACTCCCATGGCCAAAAGACTGGTGAGACTACAGGCCCTGATTGGTTTCTATTAGACTTTTAGGCTGCATCTCAAATGCCCCCCTATTCACTATAGTGTTTTAACTTACAGTAAATGGGTTACAGAGTTGAATGTGACACAGTTCATTTCATTAAGAATTATCTACAGATGTTATTTACAAGAGAGTCATTGTATTACATTGCAATTCATGTGACTGAGAACTACTACAATTTTTATTTTGTAGGCCTATTGGTTAAAAAACGGTAAGTTTACCTACCTTTCTTTTACTGTTTTGTACAGTCTAAAGTGGCCAGCAACCCCCCTCGCCCTCAGAACAGCCTCAATTAGTGGACTCTACAAGGTGTCGAAAGCGTTCCACAGGGATGCTGGCCCATGTTGACTCCAATCTTTTCCACAGTCGTGTCAAGTTGGCTGGATGTCCTTTGGGTGGTGGACCATACTTGATACACAAGGGAAACTGTTGAGCATGAAAAACACAGCGGCGTGCAGTTATTGACACAAACCGGTGCACCTAGCACCTGCTACCATATCCTGTTCAAAGGCACTTGAATATTTTGTTTTGCTCATTCACCCTCTGAATGGCACACATACACAATCCATGTCTCAAGGCTTGAAAAGGCTTCTTTAACCTGTCACCTCCCCTTCATCTACACTGGTTGAAGTGGATTTAACAAGTGACATCAATAAGAGATCATAGCTTTCACCTGGTCAGTCTATGTCATGGAAAGAGCAGGTGTTCATAATGTTTTGTACACTCAGTGTATCATAGTGCACTACTTTTGACCATGGTCCATATGGCACTATATACAGACTTTGTCGCTGAGAATTTTCCTGAAGAAATGAAAGTGGTAGTGTGTTTAAAAAAAGACTTCTAAAGTTTCTAATTTCCATTTTGAAATTTCAGACATGATTTGCCCTAACGAAAAATGTATCAACCCCAAAAACGATTTAAATGTCCTGTTGCTGGAGGATTATTTTCCTGATGGCACAAATTAAGATCCTACACTTGTAGGGTAAATAGGGTTCCATCTTGGCTCCTGTCCCTCTGATATCCTAATGTATCCATGTTGTCTCTTCCTCTACAGGAGTGTACTGAGCCTTACTTCATCGGGATCTTCTGCTTTGAGTTTGGAATCAAGCTGGTGGCACTTGGCTTTGTGTTCCATAAAGGCTCCTACCTGAGGAATGGATGGAATATCATGGACTTCATCGTCGTGGTCAGCGGGTGAGTTACAACTAGTGAAATATGGATTGCTTTGCATATGTGTGTGAAATTTGGACTAGTAATTCAAAGACAAGAAGCTCCTGCACGAATATTACTTGTTTATTTTGTGCCAAGGTTTTGGGTTTAAGGCCTAAATTAGAACATTTTCTTTGAGTTCAATGGGTGAGTGGCAGCATGGGCCGCTTGCCTCTCTTTTCCGTGACCTCCAAAGCTATGGCTGTGTGGGTGTCCACAGTGGTTTGTTGTTGTGGACTGTATTGCCAACATATCCATATGGATCTAGTCTATGGCAGTTAGGCAGTGACTATTACAGTAATGACTATGCATTGTGTGCGTTGGGCTTCAGTCAGTGTTTGTACTTAGATGCACTGTATATGAGGATGGATCCATATTTCCAACCTTGGACATATGAAACGTAGTCTGACAAACATACCATAAGTCATAAATTGGTGAAGAAATCTTATTCAATTGCCTTGATACAGTGTAGCTATGGATACCTGCTCATGTCATGACTTGTGTTGGTTAGATAGTTGTTCATCATTACGAAATGAAAATGTGTAACAACTAACATGTGTGTTTATGCATAACTAGGGGAAGTGTGTGCTCCCCTTGCACAGTGTGGCCAGCAGATAGGTGGGTGGATAAGTGGATTGGCTGTCGTGTCGAAAACCTGTTTCGCCCCCAGGACCTGTAAATGTATTCCTGATGAAGATTTTATGCAAGAAAAGGAGAGAGAGGTGGGGTAGAGAGAGAGAAAGAGAGGCAGACAGAGCGAGAGAGACACAGGGACCGTTCTTTTGTTCCCCCCAGGAATGGGTTAATTTATGCTTTATGTTTACTTATTCATAATGCTTTAAGTCAATATTATTGGCATCCATATTCGTTCACTTCTGTTGTATGGAAGGAGAAGCAGCATAAAGCATACAGTATTCAGGGAATATAGCTGTTGGCATATTGACATCAAAGCTCACCCCAACGCCCACATCTATCTCTTTCTCTCTCCACTTTCTCTTACTGAATGTACTTACATAAAAGCCCAGCTAACAACAAACGTTCCCGCAACTTAAGAGAACGTTCCCTTAAGAGTTTAATTAGGTCATTAACTAACGTTTTCATAGGAATGTTCCCGTGATTTGCAAGGAATGTTTCCAAGAGAGCGTTCCCTTAATATCAAATAGAATTTATCAAGAACGTGGTTACCGTATTCTCAGAACTTAAGATATGACTGTTCTAGAAAAGTTAAATGAGAGCCTTGCAAGACCATTAAACCTCTACAGGATCTCGGTGGGTCCCCCCGCGGGATGGTTGAGCTAACGTAGGCTAATGCGATTAGCATGAGGTTGTAAGTAACAAGAACATTTCCCAGGACATAGACATATCTGATATTGTCAGAAAGATTCAATTCTTGTTGATCTAACTGCACTGTCCAATTTACAGTAGCTATTACATTGAACTAATACCAGGCTATTGTTTGAGGAGAGTTTACAGTTATTCAATTTTAATTCAATTCAATTTTATTTTATATAGCCCTTCGTACATCAGCTAATATCTCGAAGTGCTGTACAGACACCCAGCCTAAAACCCCAAACAGCTAGTAATGCAGGTGTAGAAGCACGGTGGCTAGGAAAAACTCCCTAGAAAGGCCAAAACCTAGGAAGAAACCTAGAGAGGAACCAGGCTATGAGGGGTGGCCAGTCCTCTTCTGGCTGTGCCGGGTGGAGATTATAACAGAACTATGCCAAGATGTTCAAAAATGTTCATAAGTGACAAGCATGGTCAAATAATAATCATGAATAATTTTCAGTTGGCTTTTCATAGCCGATCATCAAGAGTTGAAAAACAACAGGTCTGGGACAGGTGGCGGTTCCATAACCGCAGGCAGAACAGCTGAAACTGGAATAGCAGCAAGGCCAGGCGGACTGGGGACAGCAAGGAGTCACCACGGGCGGCAGTCCCGACGCATGGTCCTAGGGCCCAGGTCCTCCGAGAGAAAGAAAGAGAGAAGGAGAAAATTAGAGAGAGCCAAGATTTTCAAAATGTTCATAAATGACAAGCATGGTCAAATAATAATCAGGAATAAATCTCAGTTGGCTTTTCATAGCCGATCATTAAGAGTTGAAAACAGCAGGTCTGGGACAGGTAGGGGTTCCATAACCGCAGGCAGAACAGTTGAAACTGGAATAGCAGCAAGGCCAGGCGGACTGGGGACAGCAAGGAGTCACCACGGCCGGTAGTCCCGACGTATGGTCCTAGGGCTCAGGTCCTCCGAGAGAAAGAAAGAGAGAAGGAGAAAATTAGAGAGCGCCAAGATTTTCAAAATGTTCATAAATGACAAGCATGGTCAAATAATAATCAGGAATAAATCTCAGTTGGCTTTTCATAGCCGATCATTAAGAGTTGAAAACAGCAGGTCTGGGACAGGTAGGGGTTCCGTAACCGCAGGCAGAACAGTTGAAACTGGAATAGCAGCAAGGCCAGGCGGACTGGGGACAGCAAGGTGTCATCATGCCCGGTAGTCCTGACATATGGTCCTAGGGCTCAGGTTCTCAGAGAGAAAGAGAGAACGAAAGAATTAGAGAGAGCATACTTAAATTCACACAGGACACTGGATAAGACAGGAGAAGTACTCCAGGTAACCAACTGACCCTAGCCCCCCGACACATAAACTACTGCAGCATAAATACTGGAGGCTGAGACAGGAGCGGTCAGGAGACACTGTGGCCCCATCCGAAGAAACCCCCGGACAGGGCCAAACAGGAAGGATATAACCCCACCCACTTTGCCAAAGCACAGCCCCCGCACCACTAGAGGGAAATCCTCAACCACCAACATTACAATCCGGAGACAAGGCCGAGTATAACCCACAAAGGTCTCCACCACAGCACAAACCAAGGGGGGGCGCCAACCCAGACAGGAAGATCACGTCAGTAACTCAACCCACTCAAGTGACGCACCCCTCCTAGGGACGGCATGAAAGAGCACCAGCAAGCCAGTGACTCAGCCCCTGTAACAGGGTTAGAGGCAGAGAATCCCAGTGGAGAGAGGGGAACCGGCCTGGCAGAGACAGCAAGGGCGGTTCGTTGCTCCAGAGCCTTTCCGTTCACCTTCACACTCCTGGGCCAGACTACACTCAACCATATGACCTACTGAAGAGATAAGTCTTCAGTAAAGACTTAAAGGTTGAGACCGAGTCTGCGTCTCTCACATGGGTAGGCAGACTGTTCCATAAAAATGGAGATCTATAGGAGAAAGCCCTGCCTCCCGCTGTTTGCTTAGAAATTCTAGGGACAATTAGGAGGCCTGCGTCTTGTGACCGTAGCGTACGTATTGGTATGTACGGCAGGACCAACTCGGAAAGATAGGTAGGAGCAAGCCCATGTAACGCTTTATAGGTTAACAGTAAAACCTTGAAATCAGCCCTTGCCTTAACAGGAAGCCAGTGTAGGGAAGCTAGCACTGGAGTAATGTGATCAAATTTCTTGGTTCTAGTCAGGATTCTAGCAGCCGTATTTAGCACTAACTGAAGTTTATTTAGTGCTTTATCCGGGTAGCCGGAAAGTAGAGCATTGCAGTAGTCTAACCTAGAAGTAACAAATGCATGGATTAATTTTTCTGCATCATTTTTGGACAGAAAATTTCTGATTTTTGCAATGTTACGTAGATGGAAAAAAGCTGTCCTTGAAACAGTCTTGATGTGTTCGTCAAAAGAGAGATCAGGGTCAAGAGTAACGCAGAGGTCCTTCACAGTTTTATTTGAGACGACTTTACAACCATCAAGGTGAATTGTCAGATTTAACAGAAGATCTCTTTGTTTCTTGGGACCTAGAACAAGCATCTCTGTTTTGTCCGAGTTTAAAAGTAGAAAGTTGTCAGCCATCCACTTCCTTATGTCTGAAACACAGGCTTCTAGCGAGGGCAATTTTGGGGCTTCACCATGTTTCATTGAAATGTACAGCTGTGTGTCATCCGCATAGCAGTGAAAGTTAACATTATGTTTTCGAATAACATCCCCAAGAGGTAAAATATATAGTGAAAACAATAGTGGTCCTAAAATGGAACCTTGAGGAACACCGAAATGTACAGTTGATTTGTCAGAGGACAGACCATTCACAGAGACAAACTGATATCTTTCCGACAGGTAAGATCTAAACCAGGCCAGAACTTGTCCGTGTAGACCAATTTGGGTTTCCAGTCTCTCCAAAAGAATATGGTGATCGATGGTGTCAAAGGCAGCACTAAGGTCTAGTAGCACGAGGACAGATGCAGAGCCTCGGTCTGACGCCATTAAAAGGTCATTTACCACCTTCACAAGTGCAGTCTCAGTGCTATGATGGGGTCTAAAACCAGACTGAAGCATTTCGTATACATTGTTTGTCTTCAGAAAGGCAGTGAGTTGCTGCGCAACAGCTTTTTCTAAAATTTTTGAGAGGAATGGAAGATTCGATATAGGCCGATAGTTTTTTATATTTTCCGGGTCAAGGTTTGGCTTTTTCAAGAGAGGCTTTATCACTGCCACTTTTAGTGAGTCTGGTACACATCCGGTGGATAGAGAGCTGTTTATTATGTTCAACATAGGAGGGCCAAGCACAGGAAGCAGCTCCTTCAGCAGTTTAGTAGGAATAGGATCCAGTATGCAGCTTGAAGGTTTAGAGGCCATGATTATTTTCATCATTGTGTCAAGAGATATAGTACTAAAACACTTAAGTGTCTCTCCCGATCCCAGGCCCTCGCAGAGCTGTGCGGATCCAGGACAGCTAAGCCCTGGAGGAATACGCAGATTCAAAGAGGAGTCCGTAATTTGCTTTCTAATGGTCATGATCTTTTCCTCAAAGAAGTTCATGAATTTATTACTGCTGAAGTGAAAGCCATCCTCTCTTGGGGAATGCTGCTTTTTAGTTAGTTTCGCAACAGTATCAAAAAGAAATTTTGGATTGTTCTTATTTTCCTCGATTAAGTTGGAAAAGTAGGATGATCGAGCAGCAGTGAGGGCTCTTCGGTACTGCACGGTACTGTCTTTCCAAGCTAGTCGGAAGACTTCCAGTTTGGTGTGGCGCCATTTCCGTTCCAATTTCCTGGAAGCTTGCTTCAAAGCTCGGGTATTTTCTGTATACCAGGGAGCTAGTTTCTTATGACAAATGTTTTTCGTTTTTAGGGGTGCAACTGCATCTAGGGTATTGCGCAAGGTTAAATTGAGTTCCTCAGTTAGGTGGTTAACTGATTTTTGTCCTCTGATGTCCTTGGGTAGGCAGAAGGAGTCTGGAAGGGCATCAAGGAATTTTTGTGTTGTCTGAGAATTTATAGCACGACTTTTGATGCTCCTTGGTTGGGGTCTGAGCAGATTATTTGTTGCGATTGCAAACGTAATAAAATGGTGGTCCGATAGTCCAGGATTATGTGGAAAAACATTAAGATCTACAACATTTATTCCATGGGACAAAACTAGGTCCAGAGTATGACTGTGGCAGTGAGTAGGTCCAGAGACATGTTGGACAAAACCCACTGAGTCGATGATGGCTCCGAAAGACTTTTGGAGTGGGTCTGTGGACTTCTCCATGTGAATATTAAAATCACCAAAAATTAGAATATGATCTGCTATGACTACAAGGTCTGATAGGAATTCAGGAAACTCAGAGAGGAACGCTGTATATGGCTCAGGAGGCCTGTAAACAGTAGCTATAAAAAGTGATTGAGTAGGCTGCATAGATTTCATGACTAGAAGCTCAAAAGACGAAAACGCCATTTTTTTTTGTAAATTGAAATTTGCTATCGTAAATGTTAGCAACACCTCCGCCTTTGCGGGATGCACGGGGGAGTTATGAAAGTTATGAACTTTGAAAGTTATTAATAAACCAATTAGGCACATTTGGGTAGTCTTGATACAACATTTTGAACATAAATGCAATGGTTCATTGGATCAGTCTAAAACTTTGCACATACACTGATGCCATCTAGTGGACAAAATCTAAATTACACCTAAATTACAATCTAAATTACACAAAAACGTTAATGTGTCCAGTTTTCTGTGGGTTAGGAGAATATTCCATCAAACATACACAGAAAATGGTTAGAAAAGAGACAGTGTTTTTAACACAAATATTGTTTTAACATACATTGAGTGTACAAAACATTAGGAACACCTTCCTAATATTGAGTTGCACCCTCTTTTACCCTCAAAACAGCTTCAATTTGTTGGGATATGAACTTAACAAGGTGTCGAAAGCGTTCCACAGGGATGCTGGTCCATGTTGACTCCAATGTTTCCCACAGTTGTGTCAAGTTGGCTGGATGCCTTTGGGTGGTGGACCATTCTTGATGCACATGGGAAACTGTTGAGCATGAAAAACCCAACAGCGTTGCAGTTCTTGACACACTGAAACCAGTGCGCCTGGCACCTACTACTATACCCCATTCAAAAGCACTTAAATATTTTTTCTTGCTCATTCATCCTCTGAATGGCACACATACACAATCCATGTCTCAATTGTCTCAAGGCTTAAAAATATTTTTTCTTTACCTTCTTTTGGATTTCACGCATTTCTGGAACATTGGCCAAAATTCAAGAAATGTGTGAAAGAGGCAGCCAAAGTTCCACAAATGTGTGAAAGAGAAGAACTGTATACACATTATGTCCATATAAACAAGTCTGATGAATACAATCTAGAACGGCAATAATGACATGATCAAATATTGCTAAGAATGTGAGGGTAGGGTGATTCCCCTAGCAGGTCTGGAACCCAGGCTGTCAGCACCAATGATGAACACCCTAACCACTGTCCCAATAAGAGAGATCTCTAGGGCATGTGCTTATTGGGCGAGTATAGTTTAAGGTTAATATGCCCCAACCAACATTAGACATCTATAAAGAAAGACCTTAAATTGTTCAAGTAAGTAAAAATCAATGATGAGAGAATAGTCCATTTAACTGATAACTGACATAGACATGGTGGAGTAGCAGGAAGATCATTTACAAACCCTAAACCTCAACTAAAACTTGTAATGAATAATGTGGTAATTGAGCAAGTTGAGGTGACTAAACTACTTGGAATAACCCTGGATTGTAAACTATCATGGTCAAACCTTATTGTTAAAACAGCAGCTAGGATTGGGAGAAGTCTGTCCATAATAAAGTGCTGCTATGCATTCTTAACAGCACTATCAACAAGGCAGGTCCTAGAGGCCTTAGTTTTGTCGCACCTGGACTACTGTTCAGTTGTGTGGTCAGGTGCCACCAAGAGGGACTTAGGAAAATTGCAATTGGCTCAGAACAGGGCAGCACGGCTGGCCCTTGGGTGTACACAGAGAGCTAATGTTAATAATATGCATGTCAATCTCTCCTGGCCCCAAGATTGACCTCATCACTACTTATACTTATGAGAGGTATTGGAATGTTGAATGCACCGAGCTGTCTGACTAAACTACTGGCACACAGCTCGGACACCCATGCATACCCCACAAGACATGCCACAAGAGGTCTCTTCACAGTCCCCAAATCCAGAACAGACAATGGGAGGCGCACAGTACCACATAGAGCCATGACTACATGGAACTCTATTCCACATCAAGTAACTCATGCAAGCAGTAAAATTAGATTTAAACAAACAGATAAAAATACACCTTATGGAACAGCAGGGACTGTGAAGCTATACAAACATAGGCACAGGCACATGATACCATATGCACTATACACACACGTACACATGGATTTTGTGTTGTAGACGTGGTAGTAGAGTAGGGGCCTGAGGGCACACACTTAATATGTTGTGAAATCTGTTGGAAATGTATTGTAATATTTTCTTAAATGAATAACTGCCTTAATTATGCTGGACCACAGGAAGAATAGCTGCTGCCTTGGCATCCATAATAAATACAGTACAAATGCCATGAACCAGGAGGTTGTGAGTTCAAATCCCAGGTGAAGAAATGTTGAATAATCATTTCTGTATAAATTAACATGCACAATGCAATATTGTGTGTAAAATATGTAAGTTAAAACCACTGTATATTAAAAGCAGTGTGTGTGAGTAGGGCTGCAGTGTTCATTAAATTTAGTCAGCAAGTGATTGTCAAGCAAATAACTGCCGGTCTCACGGTAATTTACTTTTAAATACCATAAACACATTTAGAATCTACTGACTTCCATGCCTAGGTTACCATCCACTGATGCAGACCTTTGGAACATCTACATTTTAAAACATCTAATAAATGTATTTAATATAGCCTCACAAGTGAGAATATATCATTCACAAGTGAGATAATTGTTGCCACCCAACAGACTATTCTTGATTTAATCTTGTCTTTACATATACTAAATAATATATGTGTGAAATTTGTTTTGATTTAGAATGGACCATTATCATGCACCTGTCTCGAAAAACAGGGGCAGCGGGAAAAAATACATGTCATCTATGCACTTAAATAGCAAATGGAGGATGCTTTTCCCGTGGTTCATTTTCATGCCAGCCAGGTATGCCATACTCCTGTTGTAAAGAGAAGCAATGTCTTTAATATTAGGAAAGTTGAGAAATAAATATAGTAGGCCTAGCCTATAGAAAGCTGATGGAATCCTCCTCTTTTTAATAGAGGCCATCACTCTGTTTTATAACGCAATTGCATAGCATATAGAAATGTTGCGCAACATGAGCTCATGGGCTCTCATGAAGTGTTTGATTCGATTTTATGATTACATTTGCATTGATGTCAGAATGATTAGAGGGACAATAGAGTGCTAAGTACCAGGCTGTTAGCAAGTTTGGTAGGCTACTAATGACCACCAGCAGCATCAGAGCTTGGAGAAGCCTAATTACTGTAACTAAACAGTTACGTGGAATATGACTGCCATCATGACTCGTGACCGCCTGTGTGGCGATAATACGGTCACCATAACAGCCCTACTGTATGTGTGTGTATCACTGACCGTGCCAACAGACAAAAAGAGCTTTGACTGAATCAGTGGTTCACCAATCAGGGCCCTAATGGGCTTGGCAACAGTAACAAGGCGTAACGTGTAATGAATTTTTGTTGTTGATGTGAGAACGTTTCTTTGGAACCATTTTTGCAACGTCCCCATGAAATGTGTTGTAGAACATGAATATCTTTTTACATTCTGAGAACATGGCAACAATGTTCTGTGTATGTTTGATGTGACTTTGATGGAATATTCGCATAACCCTCAGAAAACTGGACACAGGACTGTTCTTGCAATGTTCTCATGAAACATGTCTTGAACATGAATATCTAATATTGTGAGAACATGGCAACCGTGTTCTGTGTATGTTTGATGTGACGTTGATGGAATATTCTCCCAACCCTTAGAAAACTGGACACAGGACTGTTCTTGCAACGTTCTCATGAAATGTGTTTTGAACATTAATATCTAACATTGTGAGAACATGGCAACCAACAGGTCAATCTCAACAGCTGTTCTTTCACCATTTAGTGTTGGAAGAATAGATGCCCATCGCTGGAAGAATCCAAAACAGAGGCTCTACTTAGATTCGAAATATATCTTATTCATTTTGGGCCCCGATTCAGGCTTAGAAAATGTACGCCTTTCCTACACACTTCTCAGTAGTTGATATTCAGACTTACCTTATGCAGGTGCATAATGGGCGTGGATCCCTTGCGCGCGCTGAATAAATGTAAATACAACCGCTGATAACCCTCCCACTTCCTGGCCAAAGTGGGTTTTCATTCATTGGGTTTTCAGTACATTTATCTAAAGCCCTACCTTTAAAATTGGTGCAACTTTAATTCAAATTTTCTCGACAGACTCACAAGAACAGTGGTCACCAAACTTTTCTGAGTCAAGATTACTTTCTGAGTCAAAATGCATGCTGAGATCTACCGCTCAAATGTTTTCTAAACATTCTTTTTTTTAAATGAAAGCCTATGCAACATTAACCAATTAACAGTTCTATATCAGTTACCTTTTAGCAATAAGTTTGTGCCGTAGGCTATAGGCCCAAAACATTATCACTGCATATTGGCTATGCTTGAATTGCCCTACCAATGTTGTTCTTCTCAGACAATTTTGAAATTCGATTGAAAAAAATGTAGATACAGCATATGATCACACTAGTAATAGATCATTTGTTGTATTACTTGTGAGGCACAGCTGAGTGAGCATAATACTTTTTAGTGGACTGATGGCCTGCATCTCATGGTCAGTCTGAGGGGAGGGAGCAGCTGTGAGGCTGCCTCGACTAACCGTCCCTCCGCTCTCCCTCCCTTCACTGAGAAAAGGGGATACAGTCTTCCAGCTGCTAGCGAAACTCAAGTTGCACTGCATAATTTCTGCCTCATGCAACAATTAATGTTGTTACTCTTATTACCAGAGAAAGTGAAATATTCCTCAATATAAAAAATACACAAGCTGCTAATAATAACAACACAAGCTTATTGAAACACTTTGCAATACTCATTCATTGCAGCTGCAATGCTGATTGTAGCACGAGTGGACGTAAGGAGAACGCACATTTTATGGCTTATAAAAATGTTGAACATAGTGTTGACAGTGCTGAATAACAACTTGAATAACTTACTCATAAAAACAGCAGCTCTTTGCTGTATTCGTTGTGTCTATTTCTAGTCATGGTTTTAAAAGTTTCGAAATCTCACAGTATAAACTTTGCTGTGCGTTCGAGGCCTCTTTTTAGTCTGGCTCAAGGAAACTGTGCAGACAAGGTGATCTGAGTTATCTATTTGGGCAGCGGTCGGCCTATAGGTGCACTTCATTTGCTGTCTAGGCCTGCCGGGGAGGCAGAGTTCTACCTTCATACACATGAAATGGTTCAAAATGGGAAGACTTTGCCTTCCCGGTGCGAGGGCTGCTGAATGAAGTGCCCCTACAGTACCACCAAAAGCGAAACTAATTTAAAAAATGGAACGCAAGGCTTTTTTTTCTTCTTTTTTTTTTACAGAAATGCGATTGACCGGTTGGTGACCACTGGACTAGAATATATGAGAGAACTGTTCAGAATATCAGGGATCAATGGAAGAAAGCCATGTATACATATTCGTCTCCTTTTCAGCACCAATTGCTAGATTTAAAAACCTCTTAAGGATCAGACCCTTTTTTCCCAATTTTCGATCTAAAATGACATACCCATATCTAACTGCCTGTAGCTCAGGCCCTGAAGCAAGGATATGCATTTTCTTGGTTCCATTTGAAAGGAAACACTTTGAAGTTTGTGGAAATGTGAAAGGAATGTAGGAGAATATAATACATTAGATCTGGTAAAAGATAATACAAAGAAAAAAACAACCGTAAAAAAATAAAAATAATTGTACCATCATCTTTGAAATGCAAGAGAATTTCCATAATGTATCATTCCAGTCCGGGTGCAATTTAGATTTTGGCCACTAGATGGCAGCAGTGTATGTGCAACGTTTTAGACTGATACAATGAACCCTT
Organism: Salvelinus alpinus; assembly: GCF_045679555.1. Taxonomy (NCBI): domain Eukaryota; kingdom Metazoa; phylum Chordata; class Actinopteri; order Salmoniformes; family Salmonidae; genus Salvelinus; species Salvelinus alpinus. Next base: position 32,600,851 of record NC_092115.1, on the reverse strand, counting down.
GCATTTCTGTTCAAAATGTTGTATCAAGACTGCCCAAATGTGCCTAATTTGTTTATTAATAGCTTTTCATGTTCAAAACTGTGAACTCTCCTCAAACAATAGCATGGTATTCTTTCACTGTAATAGCTACTAATAGCTACTATTTCACTGTAATAGCTACGTTAGCTCAACTGTCCCGCAGGGGACCCACCGATCCTGACAAAGTTTAAAAAATACTCTGATCTTGCATATTATTTAGGGTTAGGTAAGTATTTCTGAATAATAAAAAAATGACATAATCCATTCCATGAAATATTGGAAGGTGAGAATAGTGTAGGGGTTGAACAGTAGTCCTATAAATCTACCCAAGTAATCCTCACTAATCATGGAACTGTAATGACAACGGTCCAGTCGCGTGAACCGAATGAATGTGGGTATAAGTGATGGTGGCTACCGACAGTGTCTAATATTTAACACAATGCAAATGATAAAAAATACTGTGAAAAGGGCATATAATTAAAACATTCTAGAAATCAAAAATCAACTACAGCTACAGAAGCCTATAGCTTGAGTGTCAAATTGTATTCCTGCAAGTTATAAGGCCAGCATTTCATTAAATTCACTGTGGAAAAGGTGATATGTTGATATGCTTCAGTTTTCTGCCATATGACTGGTTTCACATTTGTCTGCAGCGATCATAAGGTAAAATAGATCAAAATCAATTGTCATTTATATTTACAATCCATTTATCCAAACAGCTTACTAATTTACCTAGCTTTTATCAATAGCTCTTATCAATTTCTAAATTACAGTGCATGGAGAATGGGGTTATTTATATCGTTGAAAAGAAAGTAGAGGTCAGAGGTCAGAATACGGCATGTATGTAGACACACCTCCGCCACACCTTCATTTCTATGATCTTTTCCCCAAACGAATAGTGGGTGACTAGCATGCTATTCTCATGCTTAAGTTCAAGGTCATAATATGCTTAGAGAGAAAAGTGCATAAAAAGGGAATTTTACATTCCATTTAGTCATGCTTAACTCGGGTTGAAATTCCCCCCCTTTTATCAGTCATCAGTGGGGGGGTCACGGCAGGACAGACAGACCACTCCATGTCCGTACAGTCTCTGGATTCAAGTGTTACGAGGACAGACACAGTATGGTCACTGTCTGGCGCGGTTATTGAGTACATAGAGCTGTGGCGTTTACAGAGTAAATCCTTTTTTCCCGAGGCGATAATAATTCGAGGACAGAACATCCATGCTGTTCTTGTTAGAAAGAAAAAGGTTGATGATCGATCTGTACCACAGAGCCGGCCCTTTATTGTACAGTAGCTCTCCTGCTGGCAGGTCAAAAAAGTGTGTGTGTGTGTGACAGAGAGAGTTGTAAATGCAATATGCCTGTGGAGGTCAGGTCAGGACCTGGGTGAATCAGAGCTGTTTAATTTCAATGCTTCATCCCCTGACAAGAGTCACTATTTCAAATGAAAGATGTGTCATGCCATTTCCTGCTACTCATGGTCAGTATATTGCATGCTACGTGCTGTATATTCTTGGGTAGTAGTAAGCAACTGATTAGTCAATCATTAAAATAAATATTATATATTTGACAGAATATTTCACTAGAAAAATATTAAATCAAGTGTGTTAGCAATATTGAAGAATTAATCAGTTGAGGAAGTTGGACTGATCTCCTGACCCAGAAAATATTCGCAAAGGTCACTGCAGCTGGGTGGTTTGAAAATCAAACTCTCCTTCTCCTATTACAATTCAATTAATTTGAACAAAATATACAAAATCTGTCACTTATGTTTTCCACATCCTTTTGTCCGGCATGGATTCTCACACAGACACATCTGGAACCTGTAATACTGATGATCTGCTTTCTACTGCACTTAACTGACACACTTTCTGTTTGGAAGCATATTCCCCCTCTCCCCTCCTCTCCACCCTTTCCCTCCCCTCCGCCAGCTAGGAAGTAAGTCAGACTTAAAAGAAACAGCACACGTGTCACGGCGGCGGCCGGATGGGAATTGAAACAAGGCCAGTGGGCCAGGAACTGGCAGCTTTCATTTTGTCTGAAAATAATGAAATCGCTGGAACCTAATCTACAGGGACTCAGATCTCAATTAAGAATTCTTAATTTTGATGGGGAGAGTGTATAGAAAAATCCAGTACTAGTCCATCATACCCCAAAAAACGATTTGATTTGCTGGGATTTTGAATGTGGTCAATTACAGTAGCTCCCCTGGCAACAAGTTTGGTATGTCATTTTTGATTAGCATATCCCAGGTGAATTTTATTGCATATGTTGGTATTCCAATTATGCTTTACTACTGTATCAAATCAAACATTATTTATAGAGCACATTTCTTACATGGGATTGCATTTCAAAGTGCTTAACAAAAGAGAATAATAAAAGGTGAGACATTTAAAGAGTAAAACAATAAAATAGCAGTGAAATGAAATAAAAGCACCCTAAGTAAAAGCTTGACTAAAAAGGTGGGTCTTAAGATCTTTCTTAAACATTTCTACAGTTTCTGAGGCCCTAAGGTGCTCCATCAGGCTGTTCAAGGGGCCAGGACTATAGTGGCTTAAGGCAACCTCACCAAACGCTTTTATTCTGGCCTTTGCCAGAGGATCTGAGGGACCGACCAGGCACATATCTTAAAAGCATATCAGACATGTATTCGAGTGCAAGGCCACTAAGTGCTTTAAAAAGCAATAAAGCAATTTTTAAATCAATTCTAAAACTAAAAGGAAACCAATACAGGGACTTTAAAATAGATGTTACGTGTGCTCTCCTTCTGGTCTTCGTTAGCAGACAGGCTGCTGCATTCTGAATTAGTTGGACAACTGGATAGCTACAATATATGCACCTATACAGAGGTGGGGTTTCCAGCTCCAAGGATTTGAAATTGCAACCCTCTTATCACTAGTCAATTTCTCTATACTCAAAAAAATGCTGGGTTGTTTCGATGACCCAATTGCTGGGTTGCAGGCATTGGGTCACTTAGTTGGGTTGTTTACTTTAAAAAGAGCAAGGTTGGGTTGTTGATGCAGGGTTATTGATGCTAGATTGTTGAGATATGACCCAGCGGGTCAGATCAGAAGACTGGAGGCGTGGCTTAGTAGGGTGTGGCTTTCAGATAGATATTTTTGGTCACCCGTAAGAGTAAATGTCATTCAGGTTAATCTGTTGTATTGTTATCACATGTTAAAGTTGAACACTGCCACTTTTGTAGTTTTAATGTGGCTTACACAAGTGTATGAGTTCTTTAAGAGCATATCCATATCCATATCCCAGTGGTGGGATAGTTACCACTTGTTACAATATATAAATAACAGTGGTGTAAAGCACTTAAGTAAAAATACTTTAAAGCAGGGGTTCTTAAACTTTTTCAGCCTGGGACGCAGGCCTACTGTACATCTTACTGTATAAATTATTGTTGAAAGAAAGTCTAGGTTGGAACTGTTGCTGTTAAAATACATATGTTTTTATTCTGAACTGGAATAAACTGATATATCACATCACACAGATGTAGACCAGAAAACACACACACACACACACAGTCCTAATGAGAGGTGTGTGGCCGGTTGAAGTTGTCAACAAGCATGTCTATTCTGGGCTCTGTTTTTAACAGTGCAACACTGAGGTGATGCTCAGCCTTGAAACTGTTTCTGTACTTGTTTTTTAAGTATGTCAGAGTTGTGAACCTTGGCTCGCATAGGTATGTGGTGCCAAACTGGATCAGAAAATCTACTGCTTTCTCAGTCAGGCAGGAGACCGCTTCCTGCTGTAGATGAGCAACCCAGAACTGCCTCAAAAAGCATCTTGCTTCAATCAGTTTATTCCAGTTAAGAATAACAATTATTACTTGTATTTTAACAGCAACAGTTCCAACCTAGACTAGTTTTTAACAATAATTTCAACAGTAAAATGTACAGTAAGCCTGATCATTTTTCATCTTCATCTGTACTGTTACAGTAGCTAGCTTGCTTTGGCTAATGTTAGCAATTAGCTGTTTACAAGGCCAGGGGATTGTTTGAAAGACAAACTCACATCTACTACTATGAGAGTTAGTCAGTACTCCCTTATTTCTGCTGTCCTCACCTGTTATAAAATGACAACAATGCTAGCTGACTTACTTTTCCACTGTCGAAGCACTACTAAGCACTTCCCCGCAGAAAACACATTGTGGGCGCTCCTCGTTATAAGTTTGTATGAAAGAGAGAGAAACGTATCGCTGTATTTGCGTTTCATGACAATTGAGCTCAGTCAGAACTTGTGGCTAGCATGAGTCCATTTGATGACAGCGGTTAGTGATGGCGAGTGGGAATGACAAGTCAGTGGCTGACAGCGATTCATCTGCCGCCTGAACGACAGCGCCACAGCGTGTGTCGCGGAGTGATCTTCAAGAAAACTGCAGAAAAAAGATCCGGTAAACCGTGAAGTAAACGGGCATCTCCCTCTCCCACTCGCGCAGCTGCCAAACTGAGCAGAGACCGCTGCACTTGGGCAAATCAATTCCAGTAATTAATGAAATAAGTATACATTTACTCTGACACGTCGCGACCCACCATTAAGTGTCGCGACCCATACTTTAAGAAGGTCTGCTTTAAAGTACTACTTAAGTAGTTTTTTGGGGTATCTGTACTTTACTATTTATATTTTTGGCTACTTTTACTTTTACTTCAGTACATTCCTTACTCCATAAATTTTCTCTGACACCCAAAAGTACTCGTTACATTTTGAATGCTTAGCAGGACAGGAAAATGGTCTAATTCGCATACTTATCAAGAGAACATACCTCGTCATCCCTACTGCCTCTGATCTGGCAGACTCGCTAAACACATGCTTCATTTGTAAATTATGTCTGAGTGTTGGACCGTGCCCCTGGCTATCCGTAAGTTTAAAAAACAAGAAAATGGCGCCGTCTGGTTTGCTTAATATAAGGAATGTGAAACGATTTATACTTTTAATTCTACTTTTGATACTTAACCCTTGTGTTGTCTTAAGGTCAAAAATGACCCGCCACTATGTTCAACAGCAGAGAAAACCCCCTAAATTAAAAAAATTTCAACTTACAATTTTATGAGTTTTCCTAGATTGACCCCAACATTAGAAAAAGTGAAATATCGCCTTTGTTCATATTTCCATGAAAGCTGTACACTACCAGGGTACAAAGATTGTCATAGGGTCATTTTTTACCCGGCAGTTATAAAATCATTTACACACCACAAAAACCACAAACACACACATACACACACGTGCGCGCGGCTCAGTAAAGGCTCAAACATAAATTGTAATCTACACTGATCTACACTGATCATCCATCTGAATTAATGAGGTCGAACACACCTCAATTCAAACTATTGTTAGAAAATACTTGGAAATTGACAAGTTGAAACATAGCCTATAGAAAATTAGCATGCAGCACGTGTTAACTGTCCTGTTGGGTAACAATCACATTTTGGAACAGTGAGTGCATTCTGACATCACGGCCATAAAACAACTCACGCTGGGGCGATGGTTAGAGATATTTGGAACTCACATGTGAAAAGGTTAAAAATAAAAAACTGAAATATCACATTTACATAAGTATTCAGACCCTTTACACAGTACTTTGTTGAAGCACCTTTGGCAGTGATTACAGACTCGAGTCTTCTTGGCACACCTGTATTTGGGGAGTTTCCCCCATTCTTCTCTGCAGTTCCTCTCAAGCTCTGTCAGATTGGATGGGGAGCATCACTACACAGCTATTTTCAGGTCTCTTCAGAGATATTCGATCAAGTTCAAGTCCTGGCTCTGGCTGGGCCACTCAAGAACATTCAGAGACCTGTCCCAAAACCACTCATGCATAGTCTTGGCTGTGTGCTTAGGGTCATTGTCCTGTTGGAAAGTGAACCTTCGCCCCAGTCTGAGATCCTGAGTGCTCTGGAGCAGGTTTCAGTCAAGGATCTCTCTGTACTTTGCTCCGTTCATCTTTCCCTCGATCCTGACTTGTCTCCTAGTCCCTGCCGATGAAAAACATCCCCACAGCATGATGCTGCCACCACCATGTTTCACCATAGGGATGGTGCCAGGTTTCCTCCAGACGTAGAGCTTGACATTCAGGCCAAAGAGTTCAATCTTGGTTTCATCAGACCAGAGAATCTTGTTTCTCATGATCTGAGTCCTTTAGGTGCCATCTGGCAAAGTCCAAAATGGCTGTGATGCCTTTAACTGAGGAATGGCTTCGGTCTGGCCAATCTATCATAAAGGCCTGAATGGTGGAGTGCTGCAGAGATGGTTGTCCTTCTGGAAGGTAATCCCATCTCCATAGAGGAACTCTAGAGCACTGTCAGTGTGACCATCAGGTTCTTGGTCACCACCCTGACCAAGGCTCTTCTCCCCAGATTGCTCAGTTTGGCCAGGCAGCCAGCTCTAGGAAGAGTCTTGGTGGTTAATTGAATTTACCACGGGTGGACTCCAATCAAGTTGTAGAAACATCTCAAGGATGATCAATGGCGCCGGAAGAAATGGCAGCAGTTTTACGGGAGCCCAAACAATTGTGCTTTTATGTGTTTTTTTTTCTTGTGTTATTTGTAACTTATTTTGTATATAATGTTTCTGCAACCGTATCTTACGGCAAAAAAAGAGCTTCTGGATGTCAGGACAGCGATCACTCACCTTGGATTAGACAAAGATTTTTTCTACAACAAGGACGACGCACAAGACATTCTCCAAACACCCCACAGGGCCGACATCCCCGTTATTTGCAAGAGGAAGTACAGGTACAGAGGACAAAGAGCCGGATGCCTGGTCAGGACCCGGAGAAGGCGACTGGGAAAGCTGCCGTTACCGACAATACTACTCGCCAACGTGCAATCATTGGACAATAAATTAGACGAGGTACGATCACGAATATCCTACCAACGGAACATCAAAAACTGTAATATCCTATGTTTCACGGAATCGTGGCTGAATGACGACATGGATATTCAGCTAGCGGGATACACACTGCACCGGCAAGATAGAACAGCACACTCCGGTAAGACGAGGGAGGGCGGTATGTGCATATTTGTAAACAGCAGCTGGTGCACGAAATCTAAGGAAGTCTCTAGATTTTGCTCGCCTGAAGTAGAGTATATTGTGATAAATTGCAGGCCACACTACTTGCCTAGAGAGTTTTTAGCTATACCTTTCGTGGCTGTTTATTTACTACAACAGACAGATGCTGGCACTAAGACCGCACTCAGTCAGCTGTATAAGGAAATAAGGAAACAGGAAAACACTCACCCAGAGGCGGCACTCCTAGTGGCCGAAGACTTTAATGCAGGGAAACTTAAATCAGTTATACCAAATTTCCATCAACATGTTAAATGTGCAACCAGAGGGAAAAAAATTCTAGATCACCTGTACTCCACACACAGAGATGCGTACAAAGCTCTCCATCGCCCTCCATTTTGTAAATCCGACCACAACTCTATCCTCCTGATTCCTGCTTACAATCAAAAATGAAAGCAGGAAGCACCAGTGACTCGGTCTACAAAAAAAGTGGTCAGATGAAGCAGATGCTAAACTACAGGACTGTTTTGCTATCACAGACTGGAACATGTTCCGGGATTCTTCCGATGACATTGAGGAGTACACCACATCAGTCACTGGCTTTAATCAATAAGTGCATCGAGGACGTCGTCCCCACAGTGACTGTACGTACATACCCCAACCAGAAGCCATGGATTACAGGCAACATCCACACTGAGCTAAAGGGTAGAGCTGCCGCTTTCAAGGTGCGGGACTCTAACCCGGAAGCCGACAAAAAATCCTGCTCTGCCCTGCGACGAACCATCAAACAGGCAAAGCGTCAATACAGGGCTAAGATTGAATCATACTACACCGGCTCAGACGCTCGTCTTATGTGGCAGGGCTTGCAAACTATTACAGACTACAAAGGGAAGCACAGCGGCAAGCTGCCCAGTGACACGAGCCTATCAGATGAGCTAAATCACTCGCTTCGAGGCAAGCAACACTGAGGCATGCATGAGAGCATCAGCTGTTCCGGACGACTGTGTGATCACGCTCTCCGTAGCCGACGTGAGTAAGACCTTTAAACAGGTCAACATACACAAGGCTGCGGGGCCAGACGTATTACCAGGACGTGTTCTCCGGGCATGTGCTGACCAACTGGCAGGTGTCTTCACTGACATTTTGAACATGTCCATATCTGAGTCTGTAATACCAACTTGTTTCAAGCAGACCACCATACTCCCTGTGCCCAAGAACACAAACTCAACCTGCCTAAATGACTACAGACCCGTAGCACTCACGTCCGTAACCATGAAGTGCTTTGAAAGGTTGGTGATGGCTCACATCAACACCATTAACCCAGAAACTCTAGACCCACTCCAATTTGCATACCGCCCAAACAGATCCACAGAGGATGCAATCTCTATTGCACTCCACACTGCCCTCATTAAGTTTGCAGATGACACAACAGTGGTAGGCCTGATCACCGACAACGACGAGACAGCCTATAGGGAGGAGGTCAGAGACCTGGCCGGGTGTTTGCCATAATAACAACATATCCCTCAACGTAACCAAGACTAAGGAGATGATTGTGGACTACAGGAAAAGGAGGACCGAGCACGCCCCCATTCTCATCGACAGGGCTGTAGTGGAGCAGGTTGAGAGCTTCAAGTTCCTTGGTGTCCACATCAACAACAAACTAGAATGGTCCAAACTAGAGGTCGATCGATTATGATTTTTCAACGCCGATACCGAAACCGATTATTGGAGGACCAAAAAAGCCGATACCGATTAGTCGGCCGATTTTTTTAATTTATTTGTAATAATGACAATTACAACAATACTGAATGAACACTTATTTTAACTTAATATAATACATCAATAAAAATCAATTTAGCCTCAAATAAATAATGAAACATGTTCAATTTGGTTTAAATAATGCAAAAACAAAGTGTTGGACAAGAAAGTAAAAGTGCAATATGTGCCATGTAAAAAAGCTAAAGTTCCTTGCTCAGAACATGAGAACATATGAAAGCTGGTGGTTCCTTTTAACATGATACTTCAATATTCCAAGGTAAGAGGTTTTAGGTTGTAGTTAATATAGTATTTATAGGACTATTTCTCTCTATACCATTTGTATTCCATATACCTTTGACTATTGGATGTTCTTATAGGCACTTTAGTATTGCCAGTGTAACAGTATAGCTTCCGTCCCTCTCCTCGCTCCTACCTAGGCTCGAAAGAGGAACACATCGACAACAGCCACCCTCGAAGCAGCGTTTCCCTTGCAGAGCAAATTTATGCATACATTTCTTTAATCAATTTTAGAATAAGTCTGTAACTTAACAAAATGTGGAAAAAGTCAAGGGGTCTGAAAACTTTCTGAATGCACTGTAGATAGGGTAATATGGTCAATCAGGACACAGAACACCGTTTCTGAGTTATTACAATGTTCCTATCCTCTTCATATGCTGTGTACACTGTATTTTATGATTTTTTTTCTTCATCACGTGTTGAAAGTCTTAAGAAATGGAAAGTGGTAGGCCACACAAGCTCACAGAACAGGACCGCGGAGTGCTGAAGAACGTGGCGAGTCAAAATCATCTGTCCTCTGTTGCAACTCTCACTACCGAGTTCCAAACTGCCTCTGGAAGCAACGTCAGCACAGAACTGTTCGTCGGGAGCTTGATGAAATGGGTTTCCATGGCTGAGCAGCCGCACACAAGCCTAAGATCACCATACGCAATGCCAAGCGTCGGCTGGAGTGGTGTAAAGATCGCTGCCATTGGACTCTTGAGCAGTGGAAACGCGTTCTCTGGAGTGATAAATCACGCTTCACCATCTGGCAGTCCGACCGACAAATCTGGGTTTGAATGCTAGGAGAATGCCAGGAGAATGCTACCTTCCCCAATGATAGTGCCAACTGTAACATTTGGTAAGGAGGAATAATGGTCTGTGGAAGTTTTTCATGGTTCGGGCTAGGCCTCTTAGTTCAAGTGAAGGGAAATCTTAATGCTACAGCATAGAATTACATTCTAGATGATTCTGTGCTTCCAACTTTGTGGCAACAGTTTGTGGAAGGCCCTTTACTGTTTCAGCGGGACAATGCCCTGTGCACAGTGCCCTAACCGCAACCTTATCGAACACCTTTGGGATTAATTGAAACGCAGACTGCGAGCCAGGCCTAATCGCCCAACAACACTGTCCGACCTCACTAATGCTCTTGTGGCTGAATGGAAGCAAGTCTCCACAGGAATGTTCCAACATTTAGTGGAAAGCCTTCCTAGAAGAGTGGAGGCTGTTATAGCAGCAAAGGGGGGACCAACTTCATATTAATGGCCATGATTTTGGAATGAGATGTTCGACGAGCAGGTGTCCAGATACTTTTGGCCATGTAGTGGAGCTTGAGGTATTTTCAGAAGCAATTTTTACAAATAGATGGCCAGCTGGGGATAAATGGTTAGTAAAAGCACCACACATTCAATTGGTGTCTGTTATGGGACCAGAGGCTGTCACAGCCTGCTGGGGCAATGGGGGGATGGAGTTTATTCTTAAAGATTTGACCACTTTCCAGAATTTAGCTGGATTTCCACCACTCTCCGATACACAATTGAAGAAGTATGCTGACTTTGCTTTTCGAAACAGATTAAGACATATATTTCTCAAACGTCTGAAGGACTACCAGTCACGGGAAGAATCAGTCAATCTATCCTTACTCCAAGCAAGTTTCTTTCATGAAATCTTTCAGACAATTCATGCGGACACATCCTCCCAATCATACAATCCCAGGTCACACAGGAAATATTGTTCATTGAACGTTCTAAAATGTATCTTTGTAATAATGCGTGGACATGATTTCGGTAGCTTAAAATCTCTGATGCAGGCAATGGGACAATGGTCACTGAGCTCATTAGCAAAGATTCCATTGGCAGTAAACTTATGAGGGGTGTTTGTCAGAATGAAAAAAGTAGATTTTTCAGGCTGTTTTAAGTTGGGGTGGGTTGATTTAGTTATCAGTTGAGTTAAATTTAGCTCAGTCGCGGGAGAGCAATAAACTTCCACTAACGTTAGTTGGGCATTATTACCAAGCCCACATTTAGGACAAGACATTCAAATTGCTTAGGGACAGAGGTGATAACACACACAGTAACATTCAAGTTGTTCTTTATGAATATGGTGACACCCCCATCTCTGTCAGATCTATAAACATTCTATCCATTTAGACACATCGGAGTCTGGCACAGACTTTTTTTTAAACAAGTCTCAGTAATTATCAAAATGTCCGAGTTAGTTTGAGAAGACAGAATTAAAATAAGATCAATTTTCAAAATCAAACTGACATTTACATTAATCTGTCTAAGACCACATCTTTGGGATTCAGATCAGATGGAGTCTCTAACACAAACATGCTCTGATCAGTAGGTAACCCTCTATATGAAATAGCCTTGGGGTTGGCTTGAAATGGTATAGATACAAGATTGCTTAGAACTGTGCCATTTGGTCTATGTCTTGAATGAGGATGTGGATAAATACAAGACTCAATGTTTCGGCCAAGGACTGATATCCAATCACAATGTTCTACGAATTAAATGCCATGTGTCTATATCACCTTGTAGTGGGCCTGCAATACAATCCTCAAATGTGAAATGTCATTAAATCTGGAGTGGAACATAGGGATGTATTATAATCTGCTTTATTAAGGAACTAGAAATGTACATGCTGAGAATGTTGTGGTAATATTAGGTGAAAAGGAAATATAACATTTTCTAAATGTTATTGAAATATTCTGAGGATCTCCAAGAGAATTTAAAATGCATATTGTGTGAACATCAATTGAATATGATGTTAAAGCTAAAACAAATATGCTATGAACAAATTACTTATTTGGAAATTGTGGAACATTGTGGAACATTGTGGAACATTGGGGGAGTGCTGTGTGCTATGTCTTAAGTACAATATGTACATGTCACAAGAATATTCCTGCAACATTACAGAAAACTCACATAACTTAATTACATATTCTGGGAACCTTTAAAGAACATTAAGGGAATGTCCTGTGTAACCTAACTTAAACATTTTATGAATGTCATCACAACTGAGCATATTTTGTGCTTTGGGAACCTCTCTCTTTTAATGTACCCACACTGTTCCCACAACCTAATTAAATGTTCTGGGAGCTTTTAAATAACATAAAAAATGTGTTCTGAGAATGTTCTTGTAACATCAAATAAAATAAAATCAAATGTATTTATATAGCCCTTCTTACATCAGCTGATATCTCAAAGTGCTGTACAGAAACCCAGCCTAAAACCCCAAACAGCAAGCAATGCAGGTGTAGAAGCACGGTGAACATCAGGTGAATGTTTTTTGCACCCTAAAATAAACATTGTATAATAATCCGTACAACAGGTCAGTTCATATTTTGTGATGTCCTCACAATGTTCCCACCCGACTGGGACATCACGACTGAACATTGTGGGGTCAGCACAACTGGACAGTTTTTGTGTTATGAGAACATTTGCCACAACTTAACTAATGTTTACAGAACCAATTTTGAATTTTTGGGAACATTTTAGTGAATGCTAGGTGAACATACCAAGGATATTTAATTTTACACATAAAAAAACATTTGGTTTTTGAATGTTTTGGTTATGTTATCATCCTAATGTTAGATACAACCCTAACTAGAACTTAATGGGAATCTTAGCTAATGTTCTGGGAATGCTCCTGGTTTGCTGGATACCCTCTATGCCAAACGGCATTTCATTGTACTGTACTACTGACCCCTCTACAATGTATGTGTCAGCCTGAATGACACATTCAGACCACAGACCAACTCACCCTCCCCACTCCTCAACTCTCACCCCTCGCCCCCTCACCCCTCTCTCTACCGTATGTGCCAGACCAGCTCATCCTCCATACTCCCCTCACTCCCCAGCCATCACCTGCCTCTCCTCATGCTGTCTCTCTGCTGTTCCTGTTAGAGTGTGTGTGTGTGTGACACTTAGCTCTGATTCATAATAGATTTGGGAGGGTGTTCTGAATGATTTATTAGCCACCTGGCACAGAGACAGCTACTCCATGCTGTGTGTGTGTGTGTGTGTGTGTGGATTACCTGTACTCGGCATCGCCTCACACCTCACACACAGCTACAGTGGACACTCCCAGCTCCTCAACATATATTCAGTCCACCTCTTGATTCTCTTTCTCTCCATTTTCAGTCTGTACACAGCATTGGCAATATTATACAGCACTTATTATACAGCACTTATAATATAGGGGGGAGGGGAGGAGATGGATGGGGGGATTGGGTGGGGGGGCTCATTTCCAATCTTGCTGTGCTAATTGAACTGTATAAACAATGGTTTCTAGTCCCATGTGGGTAGTGGTTGGGAAAACACAGGCCCAGCTATTTATTCTGTGACTAATAATGGTTTAATGCCGCATGCTTTACTAATCCCAATGGAAGCACGCTAAACATTTTATAAAACATTATGTTTATGAAGTTAAATGGAAGATAATGCACTTAAGTCTAGTACAGTCATCTATAGGCGTGGGGTAAGTTGAGCCATGTTTTACATTCAGCAGCACTCCATCAAAGAAAATATATCTACATATATTTCACCATGTTGTGTATCCCTGGAAATAATTAGAATCATGTAAACATTACAGTTTTGAAAAGCTAGCTTGTCTAAAAAATGTGGTTTCTTGGCACAACTTTGCCCGGATATGGGGTAAATTGAGCCGCGAGACAGGGTAAGATAAGCCGCCTACAAATTTATGTAATGAATGAAATATTACCACTACCATAACTATCCTTTTTTCCCAAACACAAGACAACACAATCAAACAAACACAAACACAATCAACACAATCTTTTAATAATTTTAAGCATCTTTTAACAGAGGCTTAACATCTAAAAAACTATTTGTACTTTTTTAAACAGTTTTAACATAGGCCAGACCCTGTTGTTACCTTGTATCCCAGCGATAATGCCTTGCATTATGCCTAGGAAGAAAACATTTCAATTTGCTCTAATTGCCATCGGCTCTACCATTGGCTCAACATACCCCATGGCCATAGGCTCAATTTACCCCTTGGCAAACATTTTGACTATATTAGCCCACACAGCTACAAGGATGCACTTTCATACTACAGTAAGTTTAGGACCTCATATTGAATCTTATAGACCCCAACTAATGTATAGAACAATCGTAAAATTATCTATGTTGGTTTAGATAGAAGCATCATGAATCCTCTAACACAATAAATACATTTGACTTGGTGAAAATCTGTTTTTTGGATCTAACTTGCTCACCACTTCCATGTGGTTTCTTCCTTCACAGACTCCATGAAATATTTGGTGAAATTATTCATTTTGTGTCTGGTTTCCTAGAAACAAGGCTGGTTCAACTTACCCCTTTGGTGTCATTTACGTACAGGACTCCTCTGTTTGTGTTGTTGTCGTTAGCTGTAAGCAGAGTTGTCTTATAATGGCAGCAACGTGATGTTTAGATTACAGTTATTGTCTCTCTCCTTTTCTCTATTTGTCCCTCCCAGTGTTCAGTGCTGGTTCTCCGTGTAGGTGGAGGTGTGTGGGAGAGGCCGGCAGGCCGCATTCTGTTCATGTAATGAATTCAATCACTTAAAAGTCTGTTTCAGTACAATACAGTGTTACACTATGAGGTGACCGTGAAAGTGGAGCAACCATTCAGAGTAGCGTGAATGAATGAACGAGTGAATGAATGAACAAAACAAACACTTAAACAACATAAATCAATTCCAGAAATCTGCCGATACTACTCCTATCAATCCCTTACATTAACAACTACTGAAAATACTCATCTCTATTAGCTAGTGTATTTCTCCAATGCAGGAACTGGTTGATTTAGACTGTTTATGTGACAGTTGGTTTGTGTAGCCTGAGTGCCAGTCTGTTTGTGCTATCATATCAACTGTCACTCATTGTCATGTTTGGCTTGACAGTGACAGCAGTGGTGTTGGCAAAAGCACAAACAGATCTGGGACGAGGCTATTGGTCGTGTGATTCTGAGAGCAAACCAAACCAATGTCAAAACCAGTCCCCCCCCACCAGACCAGCTTTTGTTAAATGTGTTTGCTGGCTGTAGACTCCTACACCTCTCCACCACAGGAGGTTGGTGGCACCTTAATTGGGGAGGATGGGCTCGTGGTAATGGCTGAAGCGGAATAGGTGGACTGGTATCAAATACAGAAAACATATGGTTTCCATGTGTTCTTTCTCCTTCCTGGTGAGGACGCTCCAGAAATACACTTTTTCTCCTTACCTCCACTATTTGTCAGTGCTCTTCTCTCTCTCTCTCTCTCTCTCTCTCTCTCTCTCTCTCTCTCTCTCTCTCTCTCTCTCTCTCTCTCTCTCTCTCTCTCTCTCTCTCTCTCTCTCTCTCTCTCTCTCTCTCTCTCTCTCTCTCTCTCTCTCTCTCTCTCTCTTGCTCTCTCCCCAGTCTCAGGACAACCCCCCTCTCTCTCGTTCTGTCCACGCTCTCTCTCTTACCCTCTTTCTCTCCTTCAATCTCTCGCTCCTTCTTTTCATCAATCTCTCTCCCTCTTTCTCTCTCTCTCTGTCCCTCTCTCTCTCCGCTTTCAGTGAATATTGCGTGGGCCCACACTTGAGTTTCTGCCATGTGCTTTCTGCACCCCTCCACACACACACGCACGCACGCACGCACGCACGCACGCACGCACGCACGCACGCACGCACGCACGCACGCACGCACGCACGCACGCACGCACACACACACACACACACACACACACACACACACACACACACACACACACACACACACACACACACACACACACACACACACACACACACACACACACACCCTCGCCCACAATCCACAGCTCTGACGTGTGTGAGTGAATCTATTAATCTGCAGTGCCTTCAGAAAGTATTCCCACCTCTTGACTTTTTTCACATTTTGTTGCGTTACAAAGTGGGATTAAAAGGAATTTAATAGTCATTTTTTGTCAATGATCTACACAAACTACTCTGTACTGTACTGTGGAAAGAAATTCGAACATTTGTAAAAAAGAAAGAAAAAAGTATGTACAACAAAACACTAATATACACTGAGTATACAAAACACCCGCTCTTTCCATGACATCGAAAGAGCGGGTGAAAGCTATGAACGCTGCATGCATTCATAGCTTTAAGGGTGAAAGCCCTTATTGATGTCACTTGTTATATCCATTTCAATCAATGTAGATGCATTGGAGGAGCCAGGTTAAAGAAGGATTTTTAAGCCTTGAGACAATTGAGACATGGATTGTCAATGTGTGCCATTCAGAGGGTGAATGGCCAAGACCGCATTTTTAAGGGATATGGTAGTAGGTGCCAGGTGCACCGGTTTGTGTCAAGAACTGCAACGCTGCAACGAGTTTTTCATGCTCAACAGTTTCCTGTGTGTATCAAGAATGGTCCACCACCCAAAGGACATCCAGACAATTTAACACAACTGTGGGAAGCATTGGAGTCAACATTGCCCAGCATCCCTGTGGAATGCTTTCAACACCTTGCCCTGATGAATTGAGGCTGTTCTGAGGGCAAAAGGGGGTGCAACTCAATATTAGGAAGGTGTTCCTAATGTTTGGTATACTCAGTGTATAAATCATTGACTACACCACTGATTATTATTTATTATCAATCTGATCACATTACATTCAGA
Organism: Salvelinus alpinus; assembly: GCF_045679555.1. Classification (NCBI taxonomy): domain Eukaryota; kingdom Metazoa; phylum Chordata; class Actinopteri; order Salmoniformes; family Salmonidae; genus Salvelinus; species Salvelinus alpinus. Next base: position 32,584,146 of record NC_092115.1, on the reverse strand, counting down.
GAGACATTATCAGTAGGTAAGAACACAGACATCATTCAGTGTGGCTCTCTCTGGAGGGAGAGAGTACAAACCAAATCTCACATCCCTCAACAACCGTATTGACAGCCCTCCACCCACACACGGAAACATTGAAACACCATTTACAGCAACCAACAGGAGGCAAAGAAAGGCAAATTCACAGTCTCTATGTACTGTATACACTGTATATCTTGTACTGTACGCTGCATTCCTGACCAGTAGCGGTGCGTGGATAACATCACTGGGGAAGCCAAGCCAAATCAGTAAAAAAGCCATATTACAACCTATGTTGTGATAATTGCGTTGTTTGCTCTATAACCTGTTAGTTCATACACCACCATGATATACAATAAGGCTGTGACAACAAAAAGACAACAGTCACACAGTGTCGGAATAGATTCAACTACACACACTATCAGGGATCAAGGTAAGACCCAGATGCAGACTGTCAAGTAACACTGTTTATTGTAGCAAACAGGGGCAGACAAAGACAGGTCAAGGCAGGCAGGGTCGAAAATACAGGGTATGGCAGAGGTACAGGATGGCAGGCGGACTCAGGGTCAGGGTCAGGCAGAGTTTAGTAATCCAGGGGTGGAGCAAAGGTACAGGACGGCAGGCTCAGGCTCAGGCAGAGAGGTCAGGCGGGCGGGTACAGGGTCAGGACAGGCAAAGGTCAAAACCGGGAGGACTAGCAAAGAGAGGCTGGGAAATGAAAGGAGCTGACAGGAAAAATGCTGGCAAGTTTGAACGGACAAGACGAACTGGCAACAAACAGACAGAGAACACAGGTATAAATACACAGGGGATAATAGGGAAGATGGGTGACACCTTGAGGGGGGTGGAGACAAGCACAAGGACATGTGAAACAGATCAGGGCGTGACACATACATTTGTTCCATCCCAAAACCGGAAATGAACTTATGTCCGGTGAAGTCCACAAAGCAAATAGTGCATACCAACAGTTATATCACCTGCAGCATGGTCAAGCAAGTTAATATTTACAGTTTACCTAACAACTGCTGATTTAGAACCACAGAGTTACCGCAAGTCAGCACAAAGACAACAGGAGCACTGCCTCCGCTATTCCAGCACCATTTCAACTTAAACATTGAAACATCATCAGCTCAACAAGGTTATACATGCTTAGTTTAATACACTGAAAACAAACTTAAAGATAACAAAAATGATTTAGTCCAATCAATGTTGCTAAATATCATGTGGCTGTCTATGGTGCTGATCCGTCTGTGTTGGTTTGTTTGTTTGTGTGTGTGTGTGTGTGCGTAAGTAAGTAAAACAAAAACTGTTGACTGACCCTACTTGTAGACTAGTTGAACGCCAATGCCATCCTCCTCTCTTGTTGGCAAAACAGTCTATGGCTCTGTCATACACACTTTTAGTTTTTGTTGTGATAGGCTCCCTAGCTAAAATACTTGCTAGCCTGAATTCCTCACATGGGCAACAATGAACCATCTAAGTTAACTAGCTAGTTAATGCGAGCCTACTAGGCTACATCTAGGCTAGATATTAAACTTCAATTGTCTCAGGCCAGTGGCACAACATATTCATTTATGGTTAGATCAGAATCGCTGTCATCATCATTGGTCTGTACAGAGAGTTAAGTCAAAACCGGAAGTTCAAATCCCCATCTCCGTCCATGGCTTAGGAAAGGGACGATTTAGCAAGCTAGCTACTGCAGGACATCAACACAAGCAGACCAGAAACAGACACGTTTTTCTGACAATGACGTTTTGCGAAGGAAGTGATTTGATTTGGCATGATGCCTAATCCAAACTGGCCACCCATGGGCGGTGCTTTGCTGCACTAGGACAACCCACAGTTGAGCTCAGCTCAACGCTGATTGGCTAATTATTTTATAATTTTTTAATCAAGGGTGGCCAAATGCTTGCAGGCATCAATCAATCAAATGCTACGGCGGCAACATATTATACTCTTTTGGTCAAGACAAAGTAATCTTTACAAATTAATAAAAAATGAAAAGCTGAAAATGAAAAGTTAAAATGTCTTGAGTCAGTAAGTATTGAATCCCTTTGTTATGGCAAGCCTAAATAACTTCAGCAGTTATCATTTGCTTAACAAGTCACATAAGTTGCATGGACTTATCTGTAAGGAACCCTTGCTCGAGCAGTGAATTTCAAACACAGATTCAACCACAAAGACCAGGGAAGTTTTCCAATGCCTCGCAAAGAAGGGCACCTATTGGTAGATCGGTAAAAATAAAAATAGCAGGCATTGAATATCCTTTTGATCATGGTGAAGTTATTAATTACACTTCGGATGGTGTATCAATACACCCAGTTACTACAAAGATACAGGTGTCCTTCCTAACTCTGTTGCTGGAGAGGAAGGAAACCGCTCAGGGATTTCACGAGGCCAATGGTGACTTTAAAACAGTTACAGAGTTTAATGGCTATGATAGGACAAAACTGAGGATGGATCAACAACACTGTAGTTACTCCACAATACTAACCTAAATGACAGAGTGAAAAGAAGGAAGCTTGTACAGAATAACATGTTTCCAAAACATGCATCCTGTGTGCAATAAGGCACTAAAGTAAAACTGCAAAAAATGTGCGCCCTGAATAGAAAGCGTTATGTTTGGGGCAAATCCAACACAACACATCACTGAGTACCACTCTTCATATTTTCAAGCATGGTGGTGGCTGCATCATGTTATAGGTATGCTTGTCATCGGCAAAGACTGAGGAGTTTTTTAGGATGAAAAGAAACAGACTAGAACCAAGCACAGGCAAAATCTTAGAGAAAAACCTGGTTCAATCTGCTTTCCAACAGACACTGGGAGACAAATTCACCTTTCAGCAGGACAATAACCTACAACACAAGGCCAAATGTACACTGGCGTTGCTTACCAAGACGACATTGAATGTTCCTGAGTGGCCTAGTTACAGTTTTGACTTAAATCAGCTTGAAAATCTATGGCAAGACTTGAATATGGCTGTCTAGCAACTTGACAGAGCTTGAAGAATTTTTAAAAGAATAATGTGCAAATATTGTACAATCCAGGTGTGCAAAGCCGGTTTGTGTCAAGAACTGCAACATTACTGGGTTTTTCACGCGCAATAATTTCTTGTTTGTATCAAGAATCGTCCACCACCCAAAGGACATCCAGCCAACTGCCACGACTGTGGGAAGCATTGGGGTCAACATGTGCCAGCATCCCTGTGGAACGCTTTCGAAACCTTGTAGAGTCCATTCCCCAACGAAGTGAGGCTGTTCTGAGGGAAAAAGAGGGTGCAACTCAATATTAGGAAGGTGTTGCTAATGTTTGGTATACTCAGTGTAAATTATAATTCAGTGTACACCACTTCCGCCCCAAAACCGCTTATCCATAAACCACACTGCTTATTAACCGTTGATCCCATTGGAAAACATTAATTCAATCTTTTATTCTGAATCTGATCATGTATTTCTATCTGCAGAATACTGGCAACAGCAGGGGCCCACATGAACATACCAGTGGATCTGCGGACCCTGAGGGCGGTGAGAGTCCTGAGGCCCCTTAAATTGGTCTCTGGGATCCCCAGTGAGTACAGTCAATATCTACCAGCATATCAATATAATTTACAGTGTCATAATACCTCAATATGTACCTTACTGTAATGTCTAATTCTCAGAGGCACTCAGACATTAACTCTTCACACGTGTGTGTGTGTGTGTTATACATTTTATCATCAGGCTTGCAGATCGTGCTGAAGTCCATCATGAAGGCCATGGTGCCCCTGCTCCAGATCGGTTTGCTCTTGTTCTTCGCCATTCTTATGTTCGCCATCATCGGCCTGGAGTTCTACAGTGGGAAGCTCCACCACACCTGTCTACCTACTGCTGACATCCTGGGTAGTTACATACTCCAGTCTCCCTCACACTCTCTGTGTTTTATACACTACCCCACACTCCCTCATACTCTCTCTCTATCCAAAACCTCTTTGCCCACTTCTACTGTACCTCTATCCATGAAAGAGGTTCCCTTCCCCTCTGTGTTGCATCTTCACAGGGTCCTCATCTCTATTATCCTGTATTTGACAATCTCTCTCTGTTTCGCTCTCTCGTGCTCTCCCCCCTGCATCGTTATTAAGAACATCTTTATACTGCTTCTCTTTTACCTGACAGCTTCATGAGGACCGGACTGTCCCATCTAACCAGTGATGGAAAAAATACCCAATTGTCATAGTTGAGTAAAAGTAAATATACCTTATTAGAAAATGACTCAAGTAAAAGTGAACGTCACTCAGTAAAATACTACTTGAGTAGAAGTGTAAAATTATTTGGTTTAAAATATACTTAAGTATCAAAAGTAATGGTTTAAATCATTTCACAATCCTTATATTAAGCAAACCAGACTGCACAATAACACAAAAATATATACTGTATATATATATTTTGGGATATACTCCAACACTTCGACAATAATTTTCAAACAAAGTGTCTAGTGAGTCAGTTCAGAGGCAGTAAATCAAATCAAACTTTATTTGCCACATGCGCCGAATACAACAAGCGTAGACTTTACAGTGAAATGCTTAATTACAAGCCCTTAACCAACAGTGCAGTTCAAGAATTTACCAAGTAGGCTCAAATAAAAAGTAATAATTAAAAGTAACACAATAAGAATAACAATAACGAGGCTATATACAGGGGGCACCGGTACCGAGTCAGTGTGCAGGGGTACAGGCTAGTTGAGGTAATCTGTACATGTAGGTGGGGGCAAAGTGACTATGCATAGGTAACAAACAAACAGCGAGTAGTAGCAGCAGTGTACAAGAGGGGGGGTGTCAATGTAAATTGTTCGGTGGTGATTTATATGAATTGTTCAGCAGTCTAATGGCTTGGGGGTAGAAGCTGTTGAAGAGCCTTTTGGTCCCAGATGTGGCGCTCCGGTACCGCTTGCCGTGCGGTAGCAGAGAAAACAGTCTATAACTTGGGTGACTGGAGTATCTGACAATTTTATGGGCTTTCCTCTGACACCGCCTATTATATAAGTCCTGGATGGCAGGAAGCTTCGCCCCAGTGATGTACTGGGCCGTTCAACTACCCTCTGTAGCGCCTTACGGTCAAATGCCGAGCAGTTGCCATACCAGGTGGTGATGCAACCGGTCAGGATGCTCTCGATGGTGCCGCTGTAGAAATCTGGGGGCCCATGCCAAATCTTTTCAATTTCCTGAGGAGGAAAGGTGTGGTCGTGCCCTCTTCACAACTGTCTTGGTATGTTTGGACCATGATAGTTCGTTGGTGATGTGGACACCAAGGAACTTGAAACTCTCGACCCGCTCCACTACAGCCCTATCAATGTTATTGGGGGCCTGTTCGGCCCTCTTTTTCCTGTACACACCCCTGAGGGGCCCGAGTGTTAAGGATCAGTGTGGCAGACGTGTTGTTGCCTACTATTACCACTTGGGGGCGGCCCGTCAGGAAGTCCAGGATTCAGTTCCAGATGGAGGTGTTTAGTCCCAGGGTCCTTAGCTTAGCGATGAGCTTCGTGGGCACTATGGTGTTGAACGCTGAGCTGTAGTTGATGAACAGCATTCTCACATAGATGTTCCTTTTGTCCAGGTGAGAAAGGGCGGTGTGGAGAGCGATTGAGATTGCGTCATCTGTGGATCTGTTTGTGCGGTATGCAAATTGGAGTGGGTCTAGGGTGTCCGGGAGGATGCTGTTGATGTGAGCCATGACCAGCCTTTCAAAGCACTTCATGACAACCGACGTGAGTGCCACTGGGCGGTAATCATTTAGGCAGGTTACCTTCGCTTCCTTGGGCACAGGGACTATGGTGGTCTGCTTGAAACATGTAGGTATTACAGACTCGGTCAGGGAGAGGTTGAAAATGTCAGTGAAGACACTTGACAGTTGGTCCGCGCATGCTATGAGTACATGTCCTGGTAATCCGTCTGGCCCAGCGGCTTTGTGAATGTTGACCTGTTTAAAGGTTTTGTTCACATCGGCTACCGAGAGCGTTATCACACAGTCATCCAGAACAGCTGGTGCTCTCGTGCATGCTTCAGTGTTGCTTGCCTCGAAGCGAGCATAAAAGGCATTTAGCTCGTCTGGTAGGCTCGCGTTACTGGGCAGCTCGTGTCTGGGTTTCCCTTTGTAGTCCGTAATAGTTTGCAAGCCCTGCCACATCCGACGAGCATCAGAGCCAGTGTAGTAGGATTCAATCTTAATCCTGTATTGATGCTTTGCTTGTTTGATGGTTCGTCTGAGGGCATAGCGGGATTCCTTATTACCGTCCGGATTAGTCTCCCGCTCCTTGAAAGCGGCAGCTCTAGCCTTTAACTCGATGCAGATTTTGCCTGTAATCCATGGCTTCTGGTTGGGATATGGACGTACAGTCACTTTGGGGATGACGTCATTGATGCACTTATTGATGAAGCCGATGACTGAGGTGATGTATTCCTCAATGCCATTGGATGAATCCCGGAACATATTCCAGTCTGTGCTAGCAAAACAGTCCTGTAGTGTAGCATCCTTGTCATCTGACCACTTCCGTATTGAGCGAGTCACTGGTACTTCCTGCTTTAGTTTTTGCTTGTAAGCAGGAATCAGGAGGATAGAATTGTGGTCAGATTTGCCAAATGGAGGGTGGGGGAGAGCTTTGTATGTATCTCTGTGTGTGGAGTAAAGGTGGTTTAGGATTTATTTTTACCTAGTTGTGTAACAGTATTGCTCTCCTCGACCCAATCTGGGCTCAAACCAGGGACCCTCTGCACACATCAACAACTGACACCCACGAAGCATCGTTACCCATCGTTCCACAAAAGCCACGGCTCTTGCAGAGCAAGGGGAACAACTACTTCAGGTCTCAGAGCGAGTGACGTCACCGATTGAAACGCTATTAGTGCGCACCACGGCTAACTAGCTAGCCATTTCACATCGGTTACAGTTGCACATGTGACATGCTGGTAAACATTTGGTGAAGCTGATTTAAGTTTGCCTGCATTAAGGTCCCCGGCCACTAGGAGTGCCGCTTCTGGGTGAGCATTTTCTTCTTTGCTTATGGCCTTATAGAGTTGGTTGAGAGCGGTCTTAGTGCCAGCTTCGCTTTGTGGTGGCAAATAGACGGCTACGAATAATACAGATGAGAACTCTCTTGGTAGATAGTGTGGTCGACAGCTTATCATAAGGTACTTTACCTCAGGTGAGCAATACTGACAAAAAGACACACACCCCCACCCCTCGTCTGACCAGAGGTAGGGTCTCTGTTCTGCCAGTGCATGGAAATTCCCGCCAGCTCTATATTGTTAATTTCTTCATTCAGCCATGTCTCGGTGAAACATAAGATGTTACAGTTTTTAATGTCCCATTGGTAGGATAATCTTAATAGCAGGTCATCAATTTTATTTTCTAACGATTGCACGTTAGCAAGGAAAATGGAAGGCATTGGGAGTTTACTCGCTCGCCTCCGGCTTCTCAGAAGGATCCCCGATCTGCGTCCCCTTTTCCGGCGTCTTTTCTTCACGGAAAAGGCATAGATCTCGGCCTGTTCCAGTGAAAGCAGGATATCCTTCTCGTCTGACTCGTTAAAGGAAAAAGTTATTTTCGGTCATAATAGACGGTAGCAGCAACATTATGTACACAATAAGCAAAATAATAAGTTGCACAAAACCCCCCCAAAATAAGAAAATTGCATAATTGGTTGGGAGAATGTAAAACGTCAGCCATGTTCTTCGACGCCATCTTTTCAAAAAGGATGACCAGGGCGGTTCTCTTGATAAGTGCATGAATTGTATAATTTTCCTGTCCTGTTAAGCATTCAAAATGTAACAAGTACTTTTTGATGTCAGAGAAAATGTATGGAGTAAAAAGTAAATTATTTTCTTTAGGAACGTAATGGAGTAAAAGTAAAAGTTGTCAAAACTATAAATAGTAAAGTAAAGTACAGATACACCACTGCATCTGACCCTACTCTACAAAAAAATATTTTGTTTTTGTTTTTATTTACACAGTCATGTTTCAAATGCTTGTTCTAACTAGTGTACTGTATCCAGGAGTAAAGTTTACAAATTTGTAAGGTGATGGCATGGGGCAAACATTATTCATGTTTGTGAGTGAACGTTATTTATAATAAGGGTTACATGGAGAAAATCTGACCTCTGAAATGAAAATGGATGGCCCTACCTGCAGCAAAATATATTTCACATAAACCCTCCCTGAACACTTAAAAAATAAACAGGTCACCTTCCCCTATACCGCAAATAATAATGAAAAAGTGGATAGCAGAGAACATGTCTACCATTTACCCTGACTTCTTAGACAGACCAGAGCCTTAGATATGCAGTTTTAGAAACTGTTCTTCGTCCTGTAAGCATGATATGGCAATGCAGGAATTTTGATAGCTCACAAGGCTGCGGGCCAGAAGGTTGTTGGTAGGGGTGGAAAGATCTCCTTTATAGTAAAAACATTACATGAATCTATCGTTGTATTTGCAGGTCCGAGAAAAAAGGGCTTTTATAAAAAATGTCAAGCAATTGTACTTAATTTTACATATTAGCGGAATCGTTTTTTAATACCACACAAGTAATTGAAATGACAGGCTAAGAATGGACAGAGAGATAAAACCTATGTGTTCATCTAATCTTATTTCTCCAATGCCAAATCAGTGTGTCTTGTTTGCAACCAAACTGTCCTTGTTTTCAAATTATTCAATCTGAGACATCATTAGGAATCTGTGCATGGTGCTTTCAAAAGTTAGGCCTACCTTTCCACCCCAGACAGAGTAAGCCTACAGATGCAGAAAGATTACAGCTTTAAGTGCTGGCTACTTTTCTTCCATGGCTTAATCCAACGAGAGAAGGTCACAAGTGTTTCCTTAAAAGCTGTCTGAGTTTAACATCTTCTATTGTACAGAAAGTGAATAGCTTAATCAATTAATAGTGACATAATTAGATTATTTCCCAAGCAAAGTCAGCCTGTGAATGTCAAAAAAACAAAGCAATTATATCCCCATATGCACCTTTTCCGGGTATTTTACAGCTTGTTTCTAGCATAAAGCATCGTGGATCAAAGCGCTCTTATAGATCACTTTATATAATCAGATCCGTTTTATTTTCTTCAAAATCTTAAACTAACAAGCGGTAGGCCTGTGCTTTTTTTATAACTTATGGGGTCCAACAATTCAAAATCAAATAGCTAAATGATCCATAGTATAACCCTCTTAAAACAATTCCATATGTCAGCTTAGCACCCCTCCCTCCTCCTCCAACGTCAAATAATTGAAGAGTGCATTGTGGGTGGAAGAATAACCAACAAATCTATGGATATAGCAGCCTATAGCCTAATTTTGTCTGTCAAACAGGTAGGCCTACCTCTTTTTTCTTGAATAGGAAGAAATAGGCTCCAACACAAAACCCTCTTGTTGTTATTAAAGTCTAATTAAAATTAGGACGGTTGAATTAAATTATGCCTATCAGAATTTGACTACTTTCAGCACCATGAGCTGTCCATTTTCGATTGATTGTGCCACGGCACCACAATGTACATTAAGTTACTCGAATCTGGCTTATTGTGAGGTCAATAAGTTTAATAAAAACATCAGGGGCAAGAAACATATTGTTTCTAATCAAATCAATTATAGTAGTAGCAAGCTATCAAAGTTGACCCCCGGTCCTCCTCCTCATCTTCGCTCTCTCCTTCTCAAACTGAACAGAACATAGTTCGTGCACAAGAAAGTGCATTTTTTGGAGTCGGCCCAATCAAAACCTATTTTTGGTAGAAACCTTTGACTCTCCTCCTGAACTACCACCGTAGGCCTACACAGCACAGCCATTGGTTAGGCAGCACACAAAAAAAGAGCAGAGCAGGCGGGGGCTCAGGGTTGGAATATCCATTTCCGTGTGTAATAAAGCCTAGTTTAATTTACACCATCCCATCACCTATCTTAGAAATGTAACTTTGCTCTGTGCTTCTCCGAGCGTGCACTTCGTAGCCTATAGGCTATGGATCACTTGATTGAGACCACTCTAAATAGCATATATGCGCACTTGATATTGCACGCCCAGCAGAGAATCAGAGATGAGGGACGGCATCAGGCACACATCGATATATAGCCTAATAAGCAACACAGAGAAATATAAACATTTCATCAATTACAAATTACATGACCCCAATCCCTCCCCTTGACTGAAATTGAACATGACACTACCCCATTTTCCTCTAGGTATCTATTCTGTAAATTGGAATCCGTCCCTTAATACGCCCAACTGGGCTCCCTAGCTACCTTTTTAATTAGCCAACAATGATTACTCTGTAATCACACAAGCCAAATATAGTATTTTATTAAATATGGTTTAACACAGTCAGATATGATCTCTCCAGAATGTGTATTTCTCAACCCTCAATTCACGAAGCAGCACTGACCCCTGGGATGTTGGTGACCGGTCCCTGAGGTGGTTAGCTGAAACAGATTCAGTCAGTTTTCAAGTGGCAGTTTTTAATCTAAGCGGTCTTTGAAGGAGGAAGGATCACAGCTCACCTGTTGTAATTAAGGTTGACGCTCTAGACATACGCTACTCCTAAACCTTATTGCCCTCTTAAAGAGCAATCTGCATTTCAAACAAAAACAAAGCGTTCACTCTACCACCACTGTTTTGGTAAACAGCTGAGGGTTTGGGCTGGAAAAATGTAACCCTCTCTCAAATTCATAGACGGAGCTATGGATGCCAGGACTGACCATCCATGATATCAAAATGATAGTTTTAACAATGTTTTGAGGCTATACAGTGTTTGTTCTCAATTACTTTGTTTACAAACAATGTAATGTTTTACATTTAGCAGACACACTTACAATAGTGAGTGCATGCATTTTCCAATTGGTCCCCCATGGAAATCAAACCCACTACCCTGGCGTTGCAAGCGGAATGCGCTACCATCTGAGCCACACGGGACCTATAAAACAAGCTTATATTTTGGGTTCAGATGGGCAACGGCAGCTGAACTAAGCTAATGGGGTATTTATAAGTTATATTCTTCAAAAATCAATGGGTGCATATCATTAATTTAAAAGGTCAAAATTGGATGTACCAACTGCAGATTGCCCCTTTAAGGCAACTTTGTCACATTGAAAAGGTCAGATGCAGCGCCAATGTAATCAAACAATGAAAAAGCTGTGACACTGTTCGTTTTGTGTAGAAAGTAACAAGCTACCTACACGTTAACCACCACAACCCATGCCTTGTCCTGTGTTAGAAAATGAGACGATGGATACGACCGAGGTGGAGTTTGCGTGTGGAGTCAGGAAGTGTCCGGAGAACTATGACTGCATCGGGTCATGGATCGGCCCCAACAACGGCATCACCCAGTTTGACAACATCCTGTTCGCTGTGCTCACTGTCTTCCAGTGCATCACCATGGAGGGATGGACAGCTGTACTCTACAATGTGAGAACAGATCACTCAAAGTATTTTTTAGGAACTATTTTTAAGGTAGAGACATTGAAGTAAGGGATAATCAAAGAGGGGCTATGAAGTCCGGTGGAAATAATGCGTGTGTGATGCGTCCCCGGCGCACCGCATTGTGGCACAGCTTCCGCATTGTGCTTGATTTCCAGAGAATGCATAGCCCCTTGTTCTTACATAGTAACTCTTCAGCAGTGAAGCGTTAAGTCTGTACCTGTATTTATGTACCCTATACATGTCTATTGTACTTCCTTTAGACCAACGATGCCTTGGGCTCTATGTGGAATTGGATGTACTTTATCCCTCTCATCATCATTGGCTCATTCTTCGTACTCAACCTGGTGTTGGGAGTCCTCTCTGGGTGAGTAAATAAAAGCTGTGTGTGTGTGTGTGTGTGCACACGTGGAAGTTTGTGTGTGATTTTATGAGGGTTTTGGAAGAGGAAACAATGGGTTGCCTCATGTCCTGCGTGTGTAGGGAGTTTGCCAAAGAGAGGGAGCGGGTGGAGAACAGGAGAGCCTTCATGAAGCTGAGACGTCAACAGCAGGTGGAGAGAGAACTCAATGGATACAGAGCCTGGATAGACCGAGCAGGTACTGTACTGTTACCTTACAACCGCTACCACCCGAGAGATAACTACATAAGACACAAAAATGTATGTATTATAAGATCCAATTGGATCTGCCGGGATGGAGCTGCCTGGTGAATATGTGGATGGAGCTACTTGGTGAATATGTTGATGGAGGGTGACTTTGTGAAGCTCCAGTGCTATAATGGCAATCTACAGTATCTTTCTCCCACGCAAGTAGAGGTTGAGTGGAAGGTGATGCGAACTCCTTGACTCAAGTGTAAATGTGTGAGTGTGAGTCTGTGCATATCTGTGTGTGTGAGCGTGTACGCATGCGTGTGTGTGTGTGTGTGTTCACTCATCCGTGTGTGTACGCTCATCTGTGTGTGTGTGTGAGTGTGAATGTCTGTGTGTGTACGTCCGTGTGTGTGTGTGTGTGTGTGTGTGTGTGCACATCCACGCGTCCATCCGTGTGGGTGGGTGTTCACTCATCCATGTGTGTGTGTACGCTCATCTGTATGTGTATGTGCGCGTGAATGTCTGTGTGTCTGTGTGTGTGTGTGTGTGCACATCCACGCGTCCATCCGTGTGTGTTTGAATGTATGCATTAGTCATAGAAATCAATAAGTGTTCCCTCTCTGCAGGGCGTCATCAGGGCCCTGAAAGTGAAAAGTTAGCTACCAGGCGAGCGCTGGATGAGCTCTTACCTGATGATGAGTTCTTCCCTCTCTCAGAGCATCAACACTATGCAACACTATGCATTCAGGCCAAATACTCACCTTTGTAATGCTAATAAAATCATCACAATATTACATTTAAACAGGTTAGCCCCATGATTTGTTCACGATCTTCTGAGAGTGCTAAGGGAAAGAGAGAGAGAGCCCTGTTTATGTTTCAGGAGCACTTTATGATTGACCTGGAATTCACTTTGTGTGGATGACAATGACATGCTCATCCCAATGTTTCAGAGGAGGTGATGCTGGCTGAGGAGAACAAGAGTTCAGGGAGATCTGCTTTAGATGGTAAGAACCAGAAAACACAATTCATTGAGAGGAGTCACCACCATAATGGTGAATTCAATTGTGCTGAAGTCCTTTCCTCCCACGTTCACATCAGTAAATCCTTATGTAACAGGGGTCAGTGTGCTGCCAAGAGCTTTGCTTCCTCTACTGTCCAAATGCCCCTTACTGGGCTTGAACCAGTGATCCTCTGCTTTGCAAAAGGACTGCCCTCCTTGACCTTCCAATGGTTCCAATGGTTTTGGCTGCTGGGAAAATATCTAATTTGAAAGCTTGCTGTGGAATGAGTTTACGGTACCTTCTTAACTCTGTTACACTTCCAACAGTACAGTACAGTACAGTACAATGTTTTTTAATGTTCTATACCATGTTCCAAAATTGTTACACAACCTGCCTCTCTCCACCCACTACACTTTAACTCCAGTTGTAAACAAAGGCAGACATGTTGTTCCTCTTTGACCTCCATTAGCTTAGAGCTGCTGCAGACAATTGAAAATTGCAGTGAAAAGGCTAAACCTCTTTCAGAGGAAAATACACCATAAAAACCTCAAGAAGTGAATTTGTTTTGATTACTGTGTGAACATCGCGGGTGTCTTGGTAACAGCAAGGTGAAAATGGCTTGGCGCACGCCTGTAGTGATATATCGTCTTGTTTTTATCATGTTTTTGTTAGTCTCACTCCTTTTTGGAAAACGAGAATGACACTTTCATTTACACCATACCTTATCAACCTAACAAAAAGGTGCCATCAATAAAGCCACATTTAGTTGGCTCTTCCTCCTTCCTCTCATGTTCAGAGTATTTCAGTCAGTTTGCCCTGAAAGTTAGTATGTCAACATTACCGTTTCCATCCATTAATATATCATTATCTCTATAACTAGTTTGTCGTTCCTTATGGACAAAATGGCTGGCAAGTGAAATATGTTGTGCCGTTATGCTTATAAGCATCTGTTGTTCTATCTATGCTATTGGAGATATTCTCTGTTGTCCTAATTTTGTGTTGTGTGTGTATTCAGTGCTGAAGCGGGCCACCAGTAAAAATGCTAAGCATAGAGGAGGTCCTGGGGATGCAGAGATCTCCACTATAGGTGAGAGAGGAACACACAGCCCAGATCCTCATATTTAGGCGTCTTGCTGTTTTTCTCTCCACCTTCATTTCTGGTCTCTTTCCCCAATATCTACTGTATTTGACCTCTATTTGACATATTTATTATTTTCAACACCCTTTCTCTCTCCTCTCCAACCCTGACCTTTTTCTTTCTCCATATCCTTTCTCTCTCCTCTCCAACCCTGACCTTTTTCTTTCTCCATATCCTTTCTCTCTCCTCTCCAACCCTGACCTTTTTCTCTCTCCATATCCTTTCTCTCTCCTCTCCAACCCTGACCTTTTTCTTTCTCCATATCCTTTCTCTCGCTCTCTTTCTTTCTATTTACTCATCCTCTCTTCCTCTCTTCTCATTCTTCCTGCCCCAGGAGCACCTCGTATGCGGATCCGGACAGTGCGGCGTGGCCCGGTAGCGTATATACGTCGTAAGGAGCGTATGCTGCGTATCTCCCTGCGGCGCATGGTGAAGACCGACACCTTCTACTGGACCGTCCTCAGCCTGGTGGCTCTCAACACCATCTGTGTGGCCATCGTACATCATAACCAGCCCCAATGGCTCTCCACCTTCTTGTGTACGTCTGGGCTGGACTATCAATCAACCAATCAATGAATGAAAATGTGTCTTTTACAGCCCTTTTTACAACAACGATTGCACATTCAGAAGAAACTCCAGGTCCTAAGTATAGGCTATGTAGTGTATTTACAGTTACAGTAGCAAACTATCAATGCAATCTGGCCGGCTTTCAAATATACTTCTAGACTATGGAGATGTGGTTCTTCTGTTGTACAGAGTTTCTAACATGAAAAAAAGCTAAATAGCTTTGTTTGAACAGAGAAAAAACTGTGAACATTTGCCCAGTCTTTGATTCATAGTGATTTATTCTTTCTTCAGACTATGCGGAGTTTGTTTTCCTGGGGCTCTTTTTGGCAGAGATGTTCTTAAAGATGTACGGCCTGGGTTTCCGGCTCTATTTCCACTCCTCCTTCAACTGCTTCGACTGCGGAGTGAGTTCATGCATTTTACTCCATGTTAGCTTATGGTGAACCAGGACTTAGAAGTGTGGCAACATAAGATTTTCTTATGGTTGTACAGGTGAATCAAGGTGTGTTATATTAGCGAGTTATGAAAAACAACAAGACATTTAATTTCTAACAATATGGACAATTAAGTCCTATTGTTATGTGATACTTTCCTATATTGGTGACTACTGTGTGTTCTTAATGATACAGGTTTGTCTAAACTTCTCTTATGGTGTTTGAATGTTGCGTGGTGTCTCTCCCGTGCAGGTGATAGTTGGCAGCATCTTTGAGGTGGTGTGGGGCTTCTTCCGGCCTGGCATGTCCTTTGGCATCAGCGTCCTGAGGGCACTGAGACTCCTGAGGATCTTTAAGATCACCAAGTGAGTGGGACATCAACCAGAATGAGGGTTAGGGTCAACATTAGTGTTGCTGCTGTAAGTATAATGTATTACCATTCTAGGGTTAGAGTCAGGGTAGGGTCAGCAATATTTTTACTGCTGTAAGTACGATGTATTACCATTCTAGGTTAAAGGTTAGGGTAGGGTCAGCATTAGTGTTACTGCTGTAAGTACAATGTATTACCATTCTATGGTTAGGGTTAGGGTAGGGTCAGCTTTAGTGTTACTGCTGTCTTTTCCTACTAGCACTGACCTGTCTGATAACTACTTTGTTGAGGGAAAATGTACTTGCTACGACTGTGATATGTGGTTGTCTCACCTAGCTATCTTAAGATGAATGCACTTTTTTAAGTCGCTCTGGATAAGAGCTTCTGCTAAATTGCTCAAATGTAAATGTAAATGTAGGGTCAGCATTGGTTATACTGCTGTAAGTACAATGTAATACTCTCCAAAATACAATAAAATGACAAACGGAAGATGTTGAGGTCTGTCTATTTTGTATGTGAACCTTCTTTCCTTTTTCTTGACCAGGTACTGGGCATCTCTTAGGAACCTGGTTGTGTCTCTAATGAGTTCCATGAAGTCCATCATCAGTCTGCTCTTCCTCATCTTCCTCTTCATTGTCGTCTTCGCCCTGCTGGGCATGCAGCTCTTTGGGGGCAGGTGAGCACAACCAGAGGGTTGGGTTCACTTATTAGATACGGTGTCACTGATCTCAGGATAGCGATTCAGTGCTTCACCAATATTAGGATATCAATATGTTTTGGTATGCAGAAGTCCCAGGTCCCATGAATGTATTTTCAGTTGATCTGTTCATTGACTAATGATGTGTATTGCCCATCATCATGTCACCGTATATATTTACAAATATAACTTCAGAAGCAGCTTGAAGCTTGCCATGTTTTGTTTTGCTGCGTCGGAAATTGAAGGATTTCCTAGACCTGAAATTACACGTCTAGTTGAAAATAGAAATGTCCACCTCCTCCTCTTCCTACTTCTTCCTCCTCTTCTTCCCCGGTCATATCTGCCCATCCATTCTTTCTCTCCCTTTAGGTTCATCTTTGAAGATTACACTCCTGCCAACTTTGACACGTTTCCAGCTGCCATCATGACAGTGTTCCAGGTTTGGCTCATACACTCCAGACCGTCCCTCTCACTGGCTTCTCCATGGTGACACACATAACCTACCCGGGAATATCTCCCACAACCCCCCAGGGCCAAAATGGAACAACACTGCTCACCTCCCCCTCCATCTACTAGCATCCCATATATACACATATGCACATACATGTCAGAGCTGTGAAATATGGAAGAATGTTTGATCAAAACCATAAACTGGGTTTCCGTGACAAATCAAGTAATACTAGTTCTGACATTATTAACTCTGCAGGGAGAAATAACCCTGTTAACGATGTGATTAAATTATGGCCCATAATGTATTTGTGTGTTAGCATTTTATAAGATACAGTGCATTCGGAAAGTATTCAGACTCCTTCCCTTTCTACAACTTGATTGGAGTCCACCTATGGTAAACTCAATGAATTGGACATGATTTGGAAAGGCACACACCTGTCTATATAAGGTCCCACAGTTGACAGTGCATGTCAGAGCAAAAACCAAGCCATGAGGTTGACGATATTGTCCATAGAGCTCCGAGACAGGATTGTGTCGAGGCACAAATCTGGGGACGGGCATGAAAACATTTCTGCAGCATTGAAGGTCCCTAAGAACACAATGGCCTCCGTAATTCTTAAAAGGAAGAGGTCGTAACCACCGAGACTCTTCCTACAGCTGGTCGCCCGGCCAAAGCAATCGGGGGAGAAGGGCCAACGTAAGGGAGGTGGCCAAGAACTCGATGGCCAGTCTGACAGAGCTCCAGAGTTCCTCTGTGGAGATGGGAGAACCTTCCAGAAGGACAACCATCTCTGCAGCACTTCACCAATCAGGCCTTTATGGTAGAGTGGCCAGACGGAAGCCACTTCTCAGTAAAAGGCACATGACAGCCCGCTTAGAGTTTGCCAGATGGCACCTAAAGGACTCTCAGACCATGAGAAACAAGATTCTACGGTCTGATGAAACCAAGATTGAACTCTTTGGCCTGAATGCCAAGCGTCATGTCCGGAGGAAACCTGGCACCATCCCGACGGTGAAACATGGTGGTGGCAGCATCATGCTGTGGGGATGTTTTTCATCGGCTGGGACTGGCAGACTAGTCAGGATCGAAGGAATGATGAAAGGCGCAAAGTACAGCGAGATCCTTGATGAAAACCTGCTCCAGAGCGCTCAGGACCTCAGACTGGGGCAAAGGTTCACCTTCCAACAGGACAGCGACCCTAAGCACACAGCCAAGACAACGCAAGAGTGACTTTGGGACAAGTCTCTGAATGTCCATGAGTGGCCCAGCCATAGCCCGGACCTGAACCCGATCGAACATCTCTGTAGAGACCTGAAAATAGACCTGAAAAACGCTCCCCATCCAACCTGACAGAGCTTGAGAGGATCTGCTGAGAAGAATGAGAGAAACTCCCCAAAAACAGGTGTGCCAAGCCTGTAGTGTCATACCCAAGAATGCTCGAGGCTGTAATCACTGCCAAAGGTGCTTCAACAAAGTACTGAGTAAACTTACGTAAATGTGATATTTCTAGTTTTTGCTTTGTCATTATAGGGTATTGTGTGTAGATTGATGAGAAAGAAAAACAATTCATCAATTTTAGAATAAGTCTGTAACGTAACAAAATGTGGAAAAAGTCAAGAGGTCTGAATACTTTCCTAATGCACTTTATGCTTTCTGTTTGCGTATTACTTTCATTCAGATTTCAAGAGGCTGATCATTATAGATATTGTACTTTTCAATCTAGATTCTGACTGGTGAGGACTGGAATGAGGTGATGTACAATGGCATCCGCTCCCAAGGAGGAGTGCAGTACGGCATGTGGTCCTCCATATACTTCATAGTGCTCACCCTGTTTGGGAACTGTATCCTTGCTCAACATAACCACAATTGACAGATTCTGCTCACATTGTCGATAGGTTTACATGTATCTTTCTTTTTCTTTGAAAGTTGTAGCATAGACCTAAAGTGGTAGTAGGGTGATGGGTTGATTTATTGGGGGAAAAGATGCACTGAGTTCAACCCAGGGGATAACCCTTTAAAGCGATTCCACTTGTTTTAAACGTATTTCAGATGTTTTGTGGAACTGTCCGACAGCAACCTAATTCATGCATTGCAGTTTCATCCATCCCTGTGACTCTTGACCATACTGTGAACAGATACACTACTCAATGTCTTCTTGGCCATCGCTGTGGATAACCTTGCCAACGCACAGGAACTCACCAAGGTGTCTAGTACTGTTATAAGAGTTTTTACGGAATGGGGTATCTTTAAATTAAAATAAGTGCTTTCAAAGAAATGTGTAAGGGTCATGACCTAAAGCCATATCTGCCCTATATCATAAACTAATTGTGGGATGTAAATGACTTTGTGTTTTTATTTGACCTTTTTTAGGACGAAGAGGAGGAAGAGGAGTTTTTCAATGCGAGATACGCCAGAGGCAGAGATGGCCCGATGTCTGAGTGAGTGTTCTGTTTATACTTTTATCACAATGGCAGTTGGTCAGTCACCTACTTTGGCCTAGTCTTGATGATGATTAGGAGGAGATTGAATCTGAGGGGTGATCATGATGCTTTCTCAATATCTGTCGATTACACAGCCGTAACACCCACAGAAAAATAAGGATCCACTATTCTCTTTGAGAATCTGATGTAGGCGTCAGGAAGAATGTTTATTTTCCTTGCGTACAGCTGCATGATGAGTCTTCAGGGTTAGAGAGGCATGTTCTGAGTGTGGAAAATGTATGTATACCTGCCTGTCACATAGCATGTGTAATGGTAATTGCATTAGTGAAATAAGGGATGAGGCGCACATCCTAGTGATTACAAGCATCTTCGCTCACGAATCTGATGTTGTTCTGGGGACTTGCTAAAGGATAATGCATGATTTTAATTATACTTTTTTTCTGTTTATTTGAGCATGTCATTCAACAGGTAAATTAAGAAAGATAACAGGCCAGTCATATGCGCATGTTTTAATTTTTTTAGAGTTTGTTTATTTGTGCATGTCAGTCAACAGGTAAATAAAACCAAATGACGGGGCAATTATAGAATATAAGCATAGTATGTGCTTAGTGTATAAGCACCACCAACCATTCTGCTCCCTCTGTAACAGGTACAGGTAGGGGGGAAAAGGATGCATGGATTGTACTGTCCTCTGATCTTCTCCAGGCACGTTACGCTGACTGTCATTTGTCTGTTACTACATATTTGAGTGTCAGTCCTATGTGTTTCAGAGCTATCAAGATGGTGCTGCTTTTGATACATATACTGTACTATGGTGTAATGTTATGTCATGCTTCTTCCATCATGTTGTCTTGTTACTCTATGCCTGTTATGTGGCACTGACCAAATAGATATGACAAAATATAGCAGTCTAAATTCTACCACTGCCCCTGTACGGTCAAGGTGAAACAATTTGTAACTTGGATAACCACTGTTATCTGATAAGATTTATAAACATCCACTGTCACTACTTAGGAAATAATGATTTTTCTAAGTGAACAGGATTTGGATCCATTTATCAAGCCGTCAAAGCCAAATCCCCATGCCAAATATAAAATATAATTATAAGAAAAATAAAATAAGATATAACCAAATATACTAGACTGGCATTAAGGTGACGTCTGTTGACCATTGGCCTTGACCCTTGACCTGGTTTTGGACTGTGTCACAAGGTTCTGTTCTGTCTTTGTTCCAAAATCACTAATGTCTTGTTTTCAACCAATCACTCATTGATTACATGGACTACAAAAGAGTTTGAATACCCGTAAGTAAAGTTGTTTGTCTGTACTCCTGTCACACCTAATTCCATTTCCTTTATCTTAGAAGAAGAAGTTAATTTCTAGATATAACAGTATTTCCCTATTTTAATCCTGCACTATTCCTTTTTGTTTTTGTGGCTTTTTGAGTTTGTGTGCTTTCTTCCCAGGTACTTTCATAATTTGAATTTCAATTGAATTTATGGATGTTTGTTTTATTTGATGATAATTCAATATGTGAATTCAATTCATCTTTAGCCATACAATATGCAATATATCTGAGTCAAAATGTTAATATATGTCATGCAATTTTCGTACTTCATTATTGACTTACATACATACATGAATACATACAATGTTATATAATATGTAATATGTTTATACTGTATTTAGTATTTCATTGATATGTAAGTGTACATATGACATAGGCGTGATGCTGCCCTCTAGTGACAGGCTTTGTGTTGTGCTCTGTAGGAGGAGGAGGAGGCCCTATCTCCGTAGGAAGAAGGCCATTCACAGGGGCCGTATGGCCGTCCCCGAAGAGGAGGAGGAGAGCGACGCCCCGGGCGGAGCTGACCAGCCCCCCAATGGGGCCAACGCCTTCTCCAACCGCCGTGACAGACGGAGGAGGGGGGGAGGAGGAGGAGGAAGAGGCGGAAGATCCGTGTGGGAGCAGAGGGCCAACCAGTTACGCAAGCGGCGCCAGATGGAGAGCCAGGAGGTGCTGTTCGGAGGCAGCCCCACCGAGGACACCACTGACAACCCTACCACCGCCTACCGTGCACCCACCCGTTCCCCAGACACCAGTCCCGGACACCTGCCCGAGTCGCCCATGTCCGGGATCATGCCCATGCCTGAACCCCCGATGTCCATCGCCATCCAGCTGCCGGAACCTCCAGACTCTGAGCCTAGGCCTCTGTTTACATTGGTTGAGGAGAGAGCAGTGCACCATCGACCCGCCGGTGGGGACAGGAGGCACAGGGTGGCCCGGAAGTTCAGACCTGGCCTTGGGGGGGCGGAGGAGGGAGGGGTGGCTCGGCATAGGAGGCACCGTCATCGTGAGGCCCGGGCTGAGGCCAAGAGCAGAGAGTCCCCACATGAGGAGGTCAGAGAATCAGGCAGCAGAGAGAGGAAGATACTAGAAGAGAGGGAGGAGAAAGAAGAAAAAGAGGAGAAGACGGACAAAGAAGAGGTCGCTGAGGTGGAGGGAGGAGTGTCGGGCCAGGAAGAAGGAGCCAGCATTGTCAACTTAGAGAGTGAAGAAGAGCATCTGAGGTAAGACAGTGGTGCTAGGTTCCATTCTTTTACGCTAAGGGTTAAGGCATTGTGATTCATGAGATAAGACTTCAGGCCCACATTAGGATTGGCTAAGTGTCTAAACACATCCACACATTTTCTTCCATACACCTCCTCTTCAGAGTGTGTATTGCAGACATCCCTGAGCCTCCCCTATGTGATGACTTCCCTGAGTCCCTACCCCCACCCCTGTTGGACCCTCCACCCCAGATGGAGGAGGGCGAGGTGGGGGAAACTGGGCAGTGTGAGCCCCTGTCTCAGGACCCTCCATTGGAGCCAGCCCCAGAACAGTTCACAGACCCCCCAGAGCTCCAGGCAGCATCCGGGGTCAATGATTCAGAGAACAACCCAGCCTCCCTGAACCGTGAGGAGGGTGAGGAGCCAGGCCAAGTCCTAGACAGTCAGACTAGTGTGATCATAGAGATGTCTGGAGAACAGCCACTGCTGGAGATCATCCCTATGACAGGTATGCTTCCATATAGTCGCTCTTGACCGACATTCGTAGCTTGATACGTTCTAGTTAATTGAGAGCAATGTAATTGCCATTGACTGTTCTGTACCGTTTCCTGCTGGAACAAGGATGGTAACGATAACGATGGACTTTTTTTGCCATGCCCGGCAGGAGCCAGGTCAAATAACAGGTTTTATCTTCAATTTACATTTAGCTTTACACAGCAACAAAGAGATGGAGGTGTACCAGCCTGAAAGGAAGGAGAAGGAGAAGGAGGCGCAGGAGGAGAAGGAGGCGCAGGAGGAGGCCAGCCCGCCCAAACCTGTACCTCCTGACAGCATGTTCCTCTTCAAGGCCTCCAATCCGTAAGACTCTCCTTCCTGGCCATGTCTTGGCATGCATTCTAGTGCGATACTAATCAATTCAGTTCAGTTTTATAAAAGGACTCAGAAACATGTTTCTTTGATCCCTTTTAGTATACGTAGGCTATTGTGTTTCTCTCTCTGCACACACTCTCTCATGCACTGTAGCTGTACAGCACTCTCACTCTCAGAGAAAAACGTATGGTTAGAGTCCCATATTGTTCCCTGTAGTACAAAAATATCCAAATAAACATAATGTATCTTCAGAGGTACACTACTGGTCAAAAGTTTGAGAACACCTACTCATTCAAGGGTTTTTCTTTATTTGTACTATTTTCTATATTGTAGAATAATAGTGAAGACATCAACACTATGAAATAACACATATTGAATCATGTAGTAACCAAAAAAGTGTTAAACAAATCAAAATGTATTTTATATTTGCGATTTTTCAAATAGCCACCCTTTGCCTTGATGACAGCTTTTCACACTCTTGGCATTCTCTCAACCAGCTTCATGAGTTAGACACCTGGAATGCATTTAAATTTACATGTGTGCCTCCTTAAAAGTTAATTTGTGAAATTTCTTTCCTTCTTTATGCGTTTGAGCCAATCAGTTGTGTTGTGACAAGGTAGGGGGGTATACAGAAGATAGCCCTATTTGGTAAAAGACCAAGTCCATATTATGGCAAGAACAGCTCAAATAAGCAAAGAGAAACGACAATCCATCATGACTTTAAGTCATGAAGGTCAGTCAATATGGAACATTTCAAGAACTTTGAAAGTTTCTTTAAGTGCAGTCGCAAAAACTATCAAGCGCTATGATGAAACTGGCTCTCATGAGGACCGCCTGTCACGTATAGTGGCTTGCGAATGTATTCACCCCCTTGGTATTTTTCCTATTTTGTTGCCTTAAAATCTGGAATTACATATTTTTTTGGGGGGGGGGGTTGTATCATTTGATTTACACAACATGCCTATCACTTCGAAGATGCAAAAGATTTGTTATAGTAAAACAAACATGAAATAAGACAAAAAAACTGAAAACTTGAACGTGCATAATTATTCACCCCCCCCAAAGTCAATACTTTGTAGAGCCACCTTTTGCAGCAATTACAGCTGCAAATCTCTTGGGGTATGTCTCTATTAGCTTGGCAGATCTAGCCACTGGGATTTTTGCCCATTCTTCAAGGCAAAACTGTTCCAGCTCCTTAAAGATGGATGGGTTCCGCTGGTGAACAGCAATCTTTACGTCATACCACAGATTCTCAATTGGATTGAGGTCTGAGCTTTGAAAAGGACATTCCAAGACATTTAAATGTTTCCCCTTAAACCACTCGAGTGTTGCTTTTGCAGTATGCTTAGGGTCATTGTCCTGCTGGAAGGTGAACCTCCGGCCCAGTCTCAATTCTCTGGAAGACTGAAATAGGCTTCCCTCAAGAATTTCCCTGTATTTAACGCCATCCATCATTCCTTCAATTCTGACCAGTTTCCCAGTCTCTGCTGATGAAAAACATCCCTACAGCATGATGCTGCCACCACCATGCTTCACTGTAGGGATGGTGTTCTCGGGGTGATGGGAGGTGTTGGGTTTGATCCAGACATAGCATTTTCTTTGATGGCCAAAAAGCTCAATTTTAGTCTCACCTGACCAGAGTACCTTCTTCCATATATTTGGGGAGTCTCCCACACGCCCTTTGGCGAACACCAAACGTGTTTGCTTATTTTTTTCTTTAAGCAATGGCTTTATTCTGGTCACTTTTCCGTAAAGCCCAGCTCTGTGGAGTGTACGGCTTAAAGTGGTTCTATGTACATATACTCCAATCTCCACTGTGGAGCTTTGCTGCTTCTTCAAGGTTATCTTTGGTCTCTTTGTTGCCTCTATAATTAATGCCCTCCTTGCCTGGTCCATCAGTTTTGGTGTGCGACCCTCTCTTGGCAGGTTTGTTGTGGTGCCATATTCTTTCATTTTTTAAATAATGGATGTAATGGTGCTCCGTGGGATGTTTAAAGTTTCTGATATTTTTTTATAACCTAACCCTGATCTGTAGTTCTCCACAACTTTGTCCCTGACCTGTTTGGAGAGCTCCTTGGTCTTCATGGTGACGCTTGCTTGGTGGTGACCCTTGCTTAGTGGTGTTGCAGACTCTGGGGCCTTTCAGAACATGTGTATATATACTGAGATCATGTGACAGATCATGTGACACTTAGATTGCACACAGGTGGACTTTATTTAACTAATTATGTGACTTCTGTAGGTAATTGGTTGCACCGGATCTTATTTAGGGGCTTCATAGCATAAAAACTTAAATATGCACGCACAACTTTTCCGTTTTAAATTTTTTTCATTTCACTTCACCAATTTTGACTATTTTGTGTATGTCCATTTTTGAAATCCAACTTATTGTGGGAAGCTTGTGGAAGGCCACCTGAAACATTTGACCCAAGTTAAACAATTTAAAGGCAATGCTACCAAATATTAATTGAGTGTATATAAACTTCTGACCCACTGGGAATGTGATGGAAGAAATAAAAGCTGAAATAAATCATTCTCTCTACTATTATTCTATTATTCTGACATTTCACATTCTTAAAATAAAGTGGTGATCCTAACTGACTTAAGACAGGGAATTGTTTTTTGGATTCAATGTCAGGAACTGTATTTAAATGTATTTGGCTAAGGTGTATGTAAACTTCCGACTTCAACTATACATCCATCATTTCAAAGCTTACAACGTTGAATTACACATAATTTAAAAGCCCATTTCATAGAGAATGTTACAAACTAGTCTAAATGTAGTAACTTACTTTGAAAAGATGGTGATTGGGTCTAAATAGGAGTTTGGCGTTTGTTACTCTAAATTCAGTGAGCTTGTCTGTAACTACCATTACTCGAAAGTCAGACTCTTCCCATACGCCAACAAATTTTTCCCAGCCTCAGAAGCATCTGCATTCACCAGATTTTGTGGTGTTATCTTTACACCTACTCTCCAGATTTATACATAGGGAATTGTTGATATGTTGTCAAATGTTTATTTTAGATTACATTTTCTTCCCCAAAATTTGACACATTCATTATATCTACCTTTCTTTAGTATGTAAAAAGTATTAATCCACAATCTCAATTCAAATCAAATGGTATTTGTCACATGCGCCTAATACAACAGGTGTACACTTACAAGCCCTTAACCAATCTGCTATCTCAAAATCCAGTCATGAAGTGTCTTAACAAAATGAAGCAAAAATATTTAGGCTGACTTCATCAGTGGCCAGAAAACTTTATTAGAATATATGTGCATACTTAATTAGATATAACCTAATTTGTGTCCACATTCAACTGGTTAAAGTTGATTGTGATATGATTCATGGAATAAAAATACCCTATTTGGGTGCGGTGCCTGGCCTTGACCCAACACTGAGAGACAATGTCAAGAGGTACAGATATCTTGGTATAATGGTTAAGGTGTTGGCTGGACTCAAGTTCAAGTCCTGGTCAGGGCTGAATTCGCTACATTGGTGTCAGAAGTAGGATTGCAGAGAGGTGTGTACATATGAGGGTCTTGGTATAGAGAAGATGTCCTTTTTGCCACTTAAAAGGAACAAACTGCTTTGTCACTGTCGGGGTACCCTAAAAAGGCACATTTGTACCTTTTTCTATCTTGTCCCCTAAGGTACACAATTGCCTCTTTTAAGGTACAAACTACAAGGGTACAATTACCTTAGAGGGTACCACTACAGTGGCAAGTTTGTACCCCTTTACGTACAATTCTGTACCCTCTTTTCTGAGCCTGTATGAGCGACCATAAGTGGATGCGATACTGTCAACTCCGCTTCTCTTTTTTGATCTGTAGGATCAGAAGGATCTGTCACTATATGGTGACCATGCGCTACTTTGAGATGACCATCTTGCTGGTGATCGTGGCTAGCAGCATCGCTCTGGCTGCTGAAGACCCTGTGTGCACCAACTCTGACAGAAACAGGGTAAGTTCAATATGAATCTGGAATGTTTGTGTCAGTGACGTGAAGATGTGTATTTCCTCTCACGTAATTGTTGGATGTGTTTTTGCTTTTCTAGGTTCTCCGTTACTTTGATTACGTCTTTACTGGAGTCTTCACTTTTGAAATGATCATAAAGGTGAGATACTCAAAGAGAAACGATCAATTACGAACCTCCTAAAACTATGCACAGAAATACACTTGTAACATTGTTTTTAGTGTAGTAACTTATGTTGTCTTATGTGTGTGTGTGTGTGTGTGTGTGTCTTTGTGTGTATCTATGTTGTCCTGTGTATGTGGGTGTGTGCGTGTGTCCTCCAGATGATTGACCTGGGCCTGCTTCTGCACGACGGCTCCTACTTCCGTGACCTGTGGAACATTCTGGACTTCATCGTGGTGGTGGGAGCTCTGTTCGCCTTCGCTCTGACGTGAGTCACAATACTTCTGGTGCTGGATTAGTAATCACACTGACTCACTGACTCACATATATTATACACTGCACTGTAGCATATCTCCAAATATATAAAACTAAGTGTCTGACATTCATCTTCTGGTTGATGCCTCATGCGGGGATATAAATATTACATTTCTTATCTCTTTGTTTAACTCTTTCCCCTCTGACAGGTGAACATGTTAAATAACTTTCAGTCTCTTGTAGGCTAACAGACTAGTAACGTAATCAAATAGCTAGCTAGCGCACAAAATATTCCGTTCTGGGTTGCGAGGTTAATGAACTTGTGCTTCTCCTCTGCCTTATACATAGATATGACTGTGTGTTGATTTCTCTGTTGTGGATATAGCTGTAACTGTGATCCTCATTGTGTATCTCTATTTATGCTTCTATTTCTCTGTTGTTCCTGGGGAATTTATCACTGTTGGGGCTTCCAGGAATGTGATTGGGTAAAGCAAACACTTCTCACTCTCATACTTGTCATGTACAATTTGTCATACACTTCTCATAGAATTCTCATGCACTTCCCATACTTCTTGTACACGATTCGCCATGTCTTTTGTCTGATACTTCCCACTCAGCTACAAAACTTTAAAGTACTGAATACAAGTGTTTTCATATTACTCTGAAAATGTTCTTTATAGTATTGTTTGTCATCAAAAGATAGATTGAGATCTTTTTTGTTAATGTGTGTGTGTGTGTGTGTGTGTGTGTGTGTGTGTGTGTGTGTGTGTGTGTGTGTGTGTGTGTGTGTGTGTGCGTGCGTGCGTGCGTGCGTGTGTCTTCCCTGTCCCCACAGCACACTAAAACACATGTCTACATTAACAGGAACAACAAAGGCAGAGACATCAAGACCATCAAGTCCCTCAGGGTCCTGAGAGTCCTACGACCTCTGAAGACCATCAAGAGACTCCCCAAACTCAAGGTAATGTACTGTGTATATGTTCATTTATGTTCATCTGCCAACATGTCAGTGTTTAGTCGACCTTGGCTTCTACATTAAAATGAATGAAACCTTTCAAGGAATTTCCAGTGAATGTGGGTTTTTACCTTTGATTTGTGCTACCATGTCATTACGTTATCATCTCTCCTTCTCCTATACAGGCAGTGTTTGACTGTGTGGTGACGTCCCTGAAGAACGTCTTCAACATCCTCATCGTCTACAAGCTCTTCATGTTCATCTTCGCTGTCATCGCCGTGCAGCTCTTCAAGGGAAAGTTCTTCTATTGCACAGACAGCTCCATGGACACAGAGAAGGAGTGCCAGTGAGTCAAACACACAGATATATATATACACACTGCCTACTGTCCCCTCTTACAATACGCACACTGGAACAAACAAAGATATACACATTGACCGTACTAATTTATCTCTTCATAATCGAATGAATAAATAAATACCATTAAGTTGTGATCATCCACACACCACCCATTTTGTGAGTGATCAGAGGAATCCCAACCTCCTCTGGCTCTGTCCCCTAACCACCATTCTGTTTCCTACAGAGGTTACTACATAGACTACGCTCGAGACAAGAAGGAAGTGAAGAAGAGGGAGTGGAAGAGACATGAGTTCCACTATGACAATGTCTGCTGGGCTCTGCTCACCCTCTTCACTGTTTCCACTGGAGAGGGCTGGCCGCAGTGAGTCCCTGATGTTCCCAGCCCTACACTCTTAGAAAAAAGGGTTCCAAAAGCGTTCTTCGGCTGTCTCCCATATGAGAACCCTTTTTGATTCCAGGTAGAGCCCTTTTTGGTTCCAGGTAGAACGCTTTTTGTTTCCATGTCAAACCCTCTGTGGAAAGGGCTTATCAAACGGTTCTCCTATGGGGACAGCCAAAGAACCCTTTTAGGTTCTAGATAGCACCTTTTTTTCTAAGTGTATGCTCTTACACCAAATGAATGCCATTTGATAGGGGATTCAGAGAGACTGTTTAGACATTAGAGTGTTACTATTCTCTCTTTCTCTATCTTTCTCTCTCCTCCCCTCCAGGGTCCTGCAGCATTCTGTGGATGTGACAGAGGAGGACAGGGGTCCAAGTCGGGGCAACAGGATGGAGATGTCCATCTTCTACGTCGTCTACTTCGTGGTCTTCCCTTTCTTCTTTGTCAATATTTTCGTTGCTCTCATCATCATCACCTTCCAGGAGCAGGGGGATAAGATGATGGAGGAGTGCAGCTTAGAGAAAAATGAGGTACAGGACAGAAAAGCGCCATACAAATGCACTCCCAGTCTACTGTAGCTTAAACATACTTCACTCATACACAAATTTTTACAACACAAATATATTGCATTCGGAAAGTATTCAGACCCCTTGACTTTTTCCACATTTTGTTATGTTACAGTCTTATTCTAAAATTGATTAAATAAAACAACATCCTCATCAGTCTACACACAATACCCCATAATGACAAAGCGAAATCAGGTTTTTATCATTTTTTGCAAATGTATTAAAAATAAAAAACACATACCTTATTTACATAAGTATTCAGACTCTTTGCTACGAGACTCGAAATTTAGCTATTTGAGCATAATGTTTCCATTGATCATCCTTAAGATGTTTCAACAACTTGATTGGAGTCAACCTGTGGTAAATTCAGTTGTTTGGACATGATTTGGAAAGGCACACACCTGTCTATATAAGTTCCACAGTTGACAGTGCATGTCAAAGCAAAAACCAAGGAATTGTCCATAGAGCTACGAGACAGGATTTTGTCAAAGCACAGATCTGGGGACGGGCACCAACACATCTCTGCAGCATTGAAGGTCCCCAAGAACACAATGGCCTCCATAATTTTTAAATGACTCTTCCTAGGGCTGGCCGCCCGGCCAAACTGGGCAATCGGGGGAGAAGGGCCTTTGTCAGGGAGGTGGCCAAGAACCCAATGGTCACTCTGACAGAGCTCCAGAGTTCCTCTGTGGAGATGGGAGAAACTTCCAGAAGGACAACCATCTCTGCAGCACTCCACCAATCAGGCCTTTATGGTAGAGTGGCCAGACGGAAGCCACTCCTCAATATAAGACAGATGACAGCCCGCTTAGAGTTGCCAAAAGGCACCTAAAGGACTCTCAGACCATGATAAACAAGATTCTCTGGTCTGATGAAACTAAGATTTAACTCTTTGGCCTGAATGCCAAGCGTCACATCTGGAGGAAACCTGGTACCATCCCTACGGTGAAGCATGGTGGTGGCAGCATCATGCTGTGGGGATGTTTTTCAGCGGCAGGGACTGGGAGACTAGTCAGGATCGAGGGAAAGATGAACAGAGCAAAGTACAGAGAGATCCTTGATGAAAACCTGTTCCAGAGCACTCAGAACCTTAGACTCGGTGAAGGTTCACCTTTCAACAGGACATTGACCCTAAGCACACAGCCAAGACAACACAGGAGTGGCTTTGGGACAAGTCTCTGAATGTCCTTGAGTGGACCAGCCAGAGCCCGAACCTGATCGAACATCTCTGGAGAGACCTGAAAATATGCTGTGCAGCGACGCTCCCCATCCAACCTGACAGAGCTTGAGAGGATCTGCAGAAAAGAATGGGAAAAACTCCCCAAATACAGGCATTCCAAGCTTGTAGTATCATACCCAAGAAGACTCGAGGCTGTAATCACTGCCAAAGGTGCTTAAGAAAGTACTGAGTAAAGGGTCTGAATACTTATGTAAATGTGATATTTCAGTTTTTTGTATTTTTGTAAATTTGCAAACATTTCTAAAAACCTGTTTTTGCTTTGTTATTATGGGGTATTGTGTGTAGATTGATGGGGGGACAATGTAATACATTTTAGAATAACGCTGTAAAGTAACAAAATGTGGAATAAGTCAAGGGTTCTGAATACTTTCCGAATGCACTGTACAATTACAGGAGTTCATGAAATTGATTCACATACAATAACCATCTTGGTATCTTGATCAGATATATACTTTTTATTGATCACAATACTCGTAACAGATTAAGTCCTGATTTTTTCCCCTCTTCTTTTTGTTATCTCTCCATCAGAGGGCATGCATTGACTTTACCATCAGTGCCAAGCCCCTGACCTGCTACATGCCTCAGAACAGACAGACTTTCCAGTACAGGCTGTGGCACTTTGTGGTGTCACCGTCATTTGAGTACACAGTGCTGGTCATGATTGCCCTCAACACTGTGGTGCTCATGATGAAGGTATGGAACCTATATATTTTTAACAGAGCTTATAAACATGACAGGCCTTTGTTAGAATCTAGTTTCACTCTCAAAGACTCAAATCCATAGGAGAAAGCCCAGTGTGCCCCTGTTTGTCTGATAACAGTTTAATATTACACATCTCAGACTCTTTGTATTAAATATGTTACCCTCTTCTTTGCCATCGCTCTGCAGAGGTTGACATTTATTGTCATGAGTTGTACCCTGGGGGCAGAACTGAGAGGTTTCCACTAGATGGGCCAGCTGCAAAGTCAAATTGGCTATATCATAAAAATAGGTTAAAACAAAAATTTGCTTTTTGGTATTAATTTAAGGTTAGAGTTAGGTATTAGGGTTAGCAGTGTGGTTAAGGTTAGGGTTATGTTTAAACTCAGATTTTATGACTTGGCTAGTAACCACTCTGCAGAGCTGCCTCCAGTACATGAAACATCTCAATAAATGCCAACCTGCTCACTGTTTGATACATCCCGGTATTATCCTGACTGTGTCCTGTTTATCTGCAGTACAACTCCGCTCCAGCAGCGTATGATACAGTATTGAAGCACCTGAACACAGCCTTCACCGTTCTCTTCTCCCTGGAGTGTATCCTCAAGATCATGGCCTTTGGTTTTGTGGTGAGCAAGACAGTAGGACATTATTGAACTGTTGGCAAAATGTAATTAACTGATCCAATGACATGGTAGCATGTACAGATATAATCTTTTCCATTCAAGAAAGAAGCCTTGCCATTTTACAATGGTGTTCATTTGTCCCCTGACAGAACTATTTTCGAGACACTTGGAACATTTTTGATTTCATCACCGTGCTCGGGAGCATCACTGAGATCATTGTGGACTTACAGGTAATATTTCACTCTAGCTCCTTAACCTTTACTTTGTACCAATTCTAATTCCCAAGGTGGTAGTACTGTAAAGCTTTTTCTCTCAGTAAAAACTAGGCTATTAAAGTTGTAAACTCACTTTGTTCACTTGAGTGCCTTTCAATCAAATCTATCTCTATATGTCCCTATCTGCCTATGTCTTTGTCATTTCTCTAACACCTTCTCTCTCCCCGGACCCTTCTCCTTTCTGTATATTCCTTGCCGTCTCCACCTCTCTATATTTCCTATGGTCTGTCTATCTCAGTCAATAAACACGTTCAATATGAGTTTCCTGAAGCTGTTCCGGGCTGCCAGGCTGATCAAGCTGTTGAGGCAGGGCTACACCATACGAATCCTGCTCTGGACCTTCGTACAATCCTTTAAGGTCAGCCATGTTCTCCCCTAGTTTTACCATCTTTCATGTCCACTTAATAAATATCCAACTTTGTTAATATAAATGGTTTTCAGTCTTTATTTTGTATGTCCCTGGTCCCAGTACACTACGATGGACCACCAACCTTTTCTGAGTTAAGATCATTTTCTCAGTCAAAAAGCAAGCCGAGAACTACCGCTCACAATTTTTTTTTACTTGACTTAATAAATGTAACTTTAAACTAATAAAAACAGTTCTGTATGAATGAGGTTTGTGCAGTAGGTCTAATACATTATCACAGCATATTGCCGATATTCCTGGCCTGCCAATATTG
This sequence comes from Salvelinus alpinus, assembly GCF_045679555.1. Taxonomy (NCBI): domain Eukaryota; kingdom Metazoa; phylum Chordata; class Actinopteri; order Salmoniformes; family Salmonidae; genus Salvelinus; species Salvelinus alpinus. The sequence continues at coordinate 32,551,423 of NC_092115.1, read as the reverse complement.
TTCTTCTCAGAAGTCTTGAAAACTCGAGCTCGGATAACAAGATAGATCAGTTAGTGTAGCACTTGCGAGGCACAGCTGAGCATAAATTGAAATAATTTGCTAATAATTTACATTTTTATTTTACTGGACTGGTACCAGCATCTGATGGTCATGGTGCTTTCAAGACAACTGGGAACTCGGAAAAAACAAGGTCAAATCATAACATCAGTGAACATCCGGTCAGAAAGTCGGTGCTCTAAAAAGATGCCAGAGTTTCCGAGTTGGATGACCGTTCAAAACGATTTTCCCCAGTCTGATCTTTTTCACCGAGTTCACAGTTGTCTTGAACGCACTGAAATCAGAAGTCGGAGATTTCCAAGTCCCCAGTTTATTTTAACATGGCATTTGTCTCAGCGGGAGGGAGAGAGCAGCAGAGGGTCTGCCTCTCACCGTCTCTGCTCTCTTCTTCCTGTCCTCCGGTGAGACTGACCAGAGAAAGGGCCAGTCTTCCACCTGATGGCGAAACTCGAGTTCAAATCACGTTTTATTGGTCACAGACACATGTTTAGCAGATGTTATTGTGGGTGTAGCGAAATGCTTGTGTTTCTAGCTCCGACAGTGCAGTAATATCTAACAAGTAATATCTATCAATTTCACAACATATACCAATACACACATATCTAAGTAAAGGAATGGAATTAAGAATATATAAATATATGAACGAGCAATGTCAGAGCGGCGTAGACTAAGATACAGTAGAATAGTATATAATACAGTATATACATATGAGATGAGTAATGTAAGATATGTAAACATTATTAAAATGACTAGTGAAAGATTATTGGAATCTGTGTGGGAAGCTGGACAGGTAGGATGACTGACAGTGAAGGTGAACAGGTGGTCACGGAATGGATGAGACTGAGGCAGGAATTCCTTTAACCATAAAGTGTTATATTTACTGGGTAGTCTGTCTCTGCTGCATAACAAAGGAAACAGAATAACATGTATGAAATTCATAATCACAAAGGTCAAATCATAACAATCATTCTCATTATTAACATATTTACGTAATTCAGCAATTCAGTTCAATAAGAAGTCAATAGGAATCATCATTGAGTCATTTAGGCTCGTAACTATTCATCATAATCAGGAGAATAATAATACAAATAATTAAATCAGTGATCGGTTATTCAATCTATAATCTCCATCAGTTTGATATCAGAATTGATCAGTTCAGCAAACAATAATGACGTTTCATATTTCAAGTTTGACTTCTGTGAGGGAAAAATGATGTATTCACCTTATTTGTTGGCTATGTAACAATTATTTACTTAACGAACAGTGAGATATCTCTGTCCTGCTATTGCTGTCTCCACTCTAGCACCCTGCAGCTAGTCTGGGTGTTGAGGACATGGGTTCTACTAGAGATAGCTTGAAGCTGACAATTGATTTGTGTTGGTGATAAAAACCTAAAAGCTAGCATTCTATAGACAAGATGTGGTGTGCGTGACTCGAGATAGAGAGAGCCTGGAAGAGTTAAGAACAATGCCTCATTGTCTCATTTTCATGCACCTGGGAAACTAAGTAAAAGACCATCCTGTGTAGATAACCAGGGTGTCTTATGGGAAGGTTAGAAGTGACTGACTAAGCAATCTTGGTATCAGCTATATAAAAACTGTGCACCGTCTGTAAAGGCTAGACTCTCAGCCTAACAGTCAGTCAAGACTGGTGGGCTGACGGTCTCATTATTGCAATAATTCATCGATATTAAATAAAGATGATTGTTTGAAGAAATTACCAAGACCAAGTCTTTCAGTACTGAATTTCCACAACATTTTATATGTACATGTCATTTCATTACATATTAACCAGATATCGATGGCATAATTGGCCTGTGATGATCCGTAGGGCTGTGATTATTGTCTATTTACATTACGCAATAGGTTTGAAGCGTGCGCTCCAAGCCGCGTTCCGCGGTAATAACTATAAATAATAACTGATGGCCCGCTCTCCTGATTGCAACAGATAGTTCAGATGAAAGGTAACAGAGTCGGTGGACTTACGTGGATTCACGGACGCACAGAATGTCTGAATTAGACGGAGTTAAGGAAAAGAAAGCAGCGAGGTCGGGCGATGGCGATTTCCTCCTTTTAATGAGTTGAGATCTGTCGGACATTCCACCTGACATAATTAAAGTCCCCTGGCCCAGCTGAGCAAATGGCCATGAATTAAAGGATTATTCCACCAACTCCGTGGGCCTTTTCTACAACTAGTGTTCCATTTATTAAAGTGGCCAGTGATTTCAAGTCTATTTATATAGGTAGCAGCCTCTAATGTGCTAGTGATGGCTATTTAACAGTTTGATGGCCTTGAGATAGAAGCTGTTTTTCAGTCTATCGGTCCCAGCTTTGATGCACCTGTACTGACCTCACCTTCTGGATGATAGCAGGGTGAACAGGCAGTGGCTCGGGTGGTTGTTGTCCTTGATGATCTTTTTGGCCTTCCTGTGACATCGGGTGCTGTAGGTGTACTGGAGGGAAGGGAGTTTGCCCCCGGTGATGCGTTGGGCAGACCGCACCACCCTCTGGAGAACCCTGCGGTTGCGGGTGGTGCAGTTGCCGTACCAGGTGGGGATACAGCCCGACAGGATGCTCTCAATTGTACATCTGTAAAAGTTTGTGACGGTTTTAGTTGCCAAGCCACATTTCTTCAGCCTCCTGAGGTTGAAAAGGCACTGTTGCGCCTTCTTCACCACACTGTCTGTGTGGGTGGACCATTTCAGTTTGTCAGTGATGTGTACGCAGAGGAACTTGAAGCTTTGCATCTTCTCTGCTGCGGTCCTATCGATGTGGATATGGGGGTGCTCCCTCTGCTGTTTCCAGAAGTTCACGATCATCTCCTTTGTTGACATTGAGTGAGATGTTATTTTCCTGGCACCACACTTCCAGAGCCCTCACCTCCTCCCTGTAGGCTGTCTCGTCGTTGTTGGTAATTAAGCCTACTACTGTTGTGTTGTTTGCAAACTTGATGATTGAGTTGGAGACGTGCTTGGCCACGCAGTCATGGGTGAACAGGGAGTACAGGTGGGGGCTGAGCACGCACCCTTGTGGGGCCCCAGTGTTGAGGATCAGAGAAGTGGAGGTGTTGTTTCCTACCTTCACCACCTGGGGGGCGGCCCGTCAGGAAGTCCAGAACCCAGTTGCACAGAGCGGGGTTCAGACCCAGGGCCTCGAGCTTAATGATGAGCTTGGAAGGTACTATGGTGTTGAATGCTGAGCTATAGTCAATGAACAGCATTCTTGCATTGGTATTCCTCTTGTCCAGATGGGATACGCCAGTGTGTAGTGATGGCGATTTCATCGTCTGTGGATCTATTGGGGCGGTAAGCAAATTGAAGTGGATCTAGGGTGACAGGTTAGGTAGAGGTGATATGATCCTTGGCTAGTCTCTTAAAGCATTTAATGACGACAGAAGTGAGTGCTACGGGGCGATAGTCATTTAGTCATTTAGTCATTCAGTTGCACCGCATCTGCCTCAGGCACAAATTCATGTTGTGCCTATGACCAGAGAAAGTGAAATACTCCTCGATATTAAAATAGACACAATGAACTGCTGCTAATAATAAAAATGCAACGTTAGCGATACACTTGGCTACACATTCATTGCAGCTGCAGCCCGAGTGGAAGTAGAGAGAAGCCCGTTTTATGTTTTGTAATAGTGTTGAATAAAAAACTGTGTTGACAGTGCTGGATAAAACGTATACATGAACTCACTCATAAAAACAGCAGCTCTTTGCTGTATTTGACAGTCTCTCTCCGGTCATGGTTTTAAAAGTTATGAAATCTCACATAGGCTAGTATCAAACTTTGCTGTGGGCAGGGTCGTGGGAGCTGTAGGTAGGCATAGACATTATCCTGACCAACCTGCCCTCCAAATACACCTCTGCTGTCTTCAATCAAGATCTCAGCGATCACTGCCTCATTGCCTGTATCCGCCACGGGTCCGCGGTCAAACGACCACCCCTCATCACTGTCAAACGCTCCCTAAAACACTTCTGCGAGCAGGCCTTTCTAATCGACCTGGCCCGGGTACCCTGGAAGGATATTGACCTCATCCCGTCAGTTGAGGATGCCTGGTCATTCTTTAAATGTTACTTCCTCACCATATTAGACAAGCATGCTCCGTTCAAAAAATGCAGAACCAAGAACAGATATAGCCCTTGGTTCACTCCAGACCTGACTGCCCTCGACCAGCACAAAAACATCCTGTGGCGAACTGCAATAGCATCGAAGAGCCCCCGCGATATGCAACTGTTCAGGGAAGTCAGGAACCAATACACGCAGTCAGTCAGGAAAGCAAAGGCCAGCTTTTTCAAGCAGAAATTCGCATCCTGTAGCTCTAACTCCAAAAAGTTCTGGGATACTGTAAAGTCCATGGAGAACAAGAGCACCTCCTCCCAGCTGCCCACTGCACTGAGGCTAGGTAACACGGTCACCACCGATAAATCCGTGATAATCGAAGACTTCAACAAGCATTTCTCAATGGCTGGCCATGCCTTCCTCCTGGCGACTCCAACCTTGGCCAACAGCCCCGCCCCCCCCGCTGCTACTCGCCCAAGCCTCCCCAGCTTCTCCTTTACCCAAATCCAGATAGCAGATGTTCTGAAAGAGCTGGAAAACCTGGACCCATACAAATCAGCTGGGCTTGACAATCTGGACCCCCTATTTCTGAAACTGTCCGCCGCCATTGTCGCACCCCCTATTACCAGCCTGTTCAACCTCTCCTTCGTATCATCTGAGATCCCCAAGGATTGGAAAGCTGCCGCGGTCATCCCCCTCTTCAAAGGGGGAGACACCCTGGACCCAAACTGTTACAGACCTATATCCATCCTGCCCTGCCTATCTAAGGTCTTCGAAAGCCAAGTCAACAAACAGATCACTGACCATCTCGAATCCCACCGTACCTTCTCCGCTGTGCAATCCGGTTTCCGAGCCGGTCACGGGTGCACCTCAGCCACGCTCAAGGTACTAAACGACATCATAACCGCCATCGATAAAAGACATTACTGTGCAGCCGTCTTCATCGACCTGGCCAAGGCTTTCGACTCTGTCAATCACCATATTCTTATCGGCAGACTCAGTAGCCTCGGTTTTTCTAATGACTGCCTTGCCTGGTTCACCAACTACTTTGCAGACAGAGTTCAGTGTGTCAAATCGGAGGGCATGTTGTCCGGTCCTCTGGCAGTCTCTATGGGGGTACCACAGGGTTCAATTCTCGGGCCGACTCTTTTCTCTGTATACATCAATGATGTTGCTCTTGCTGCGGGCGATTCCCTGATCCACCTCTACGCAGACGACACCATTCTATATACTTCCGGCCCTTCCTTGGACACTGTGCTATCTAACCTCCAAACGAGCTTCAATGCCATACAACACTCCTTCCGTGGCCTCCAACTGCTCTTAAACGCTAGTAAAACCAAATGCATGCTTTTCAACCGTTCGCTGCCTGCACCCGCACGCCCGACTAGCATCACCACCCTGGACGGTTCCGACCTAGAATATGTGGACATCTATAAGTACCTAGGTGTCTGGCTAGACTGCAAACTCTCCTTCCAGACTCATATCAAACATCTCCAATCCAAAATCAAATCAAGAATCGGCTTTCTATTCCGCAACAAAGCCTCCTTCACTCACGCCGCCAAACTTACCCTAGTAAAACTGACTATCCTACCGATCCTCGACTTCGGCGATGTCATCTACAAAATAGCTTCCAACACTCTACTCAGCAAACTGGATGCAGTTTATCACAGTGCCATTCGTTTTGTTACTAAAGCACCTTATACGACCCACCACTGCGACCTGTATGCCCTAGTCGGCTGGCCCTCGCTACATGTTCGTCGTCAGACCCACTGGCTCCAGGTCATCTACAAGGCTATGCTAGGTAAAGTGCCGCCTTATCTCAGTTCACTGGTCACGATGGCTACACCCACCCGCAGCACGCGCTCCAGCAGGTGTATCTCACTGATCATCCCTAAAGCTAAAACCTCATTTGGACGCCTTTCCTTCCAGTTCTCTGCTGCCTGCGACTGGAACGAATTGCAAAAATCTCTGAAGTTGGAGACTTTTATCTCCCTTAACAACTTTAAAAATCTGCTATCCGAGCAGCTAACCGATCGCTGCAGCTGTACATAGTCCATCTGTAAACTACCCACCCAATTTACCTACCTCACCCCCCATACTGCTTTTATTTATTTACTTTTCTGCTCTTTTGCACACCAGTATCTCTTCTTGCACATGATCATCTGATGATTTATCACTCCAGTGTTAATCTGCTAAATTGTAATTATTCGATTTATTGCCTACCTCATGCCTTTTGCACACATTGTATATAGATTCTCTTTTTTTCTACCATGTTATTGACTTGTTTATTGTTTACTCCATGTGTAACTCTGTGTTGTCTGTTCACACTGCTATGCTTTATCTTGGCCAGGTCGCAGTTGCAAATGAGAACTTGTTCTCAACTAGCCTACCTGGTTAAATAAAGGTGAAATAAATAAATAAAATGGTGATTTGAGCTATCCGATTGGCCAGCACAGTAGGCGCACTTGATTTAGCCACAGATCTCCCGCAGTTTGTATTTTCAGACAAATGGAATGTTTCAAAAGGGAACACTTTGCCTACCCAATGCGCAGGACTTCTAAATCAAGTGCATCTGCCGTCAACAGCGCAACACAAAAAAAAGGAAAGCTAGCCTTAATCGTTGGCTTTTCTACAGAAGTGTTTGGTAATCGACTAGGAATGCCTTGAAGTTCGACCAGTCTGGTTGGTGACCACTGACCTGCAGTATGCTGCCAGAGTGTATGCTATTGGGAAAACCAAATAATTATTTATCTCTTTTTATCTCTTCTTCTCTCTAGGCCCTTCCTTATGTGTGTCTGCTCATCGCAATGCTGTTCTTCATCTATGCCATCATTGGGATGCAGGTAAAGCATCCAAACGCTTATATGCTTTACAATGGTAACTTCAGCCTCAAAGGCATGGATCATCAACTAGATTCAGCAGTGGATGATCAGGGAGCCGGAAAATACACCAATAGTTACCAAGAAGATATAATATTTGACAAAAACATAATTGTTTCCAGGGGCGCAGCTTTCACTGGTGACATATCCACCACACGTTCTGAAATTGCATTTTTGTCCCCCCCAGTTTTATCATTGGAATGTGATACAAAATGAGGCAGAGGTGTGCTTTAGGACCATACAGACGCCTCTGAGCAGTACCCCTCACTTCTAAAAACAAAGTTGCGCCCCTGATCATTTCAAACCATGTTTACATTTGTATACCATCCCTTATATCTCTCTATTATACGTGGGAATACTTTGGAACAGATTTCCAAAATTAAAATCACTTGGAGCTGATTTGTTAGTGTTTTTACAGTCTTTTATGTCCAAAAACAAAAATGCATGTATTTATTTTTTGCTCAGAAAACATGGGGGGCCGCCAGTTGGGGAACCCTGCTCAAAGGGATGTTGTATCATGTTTTTTTCTCACCTGATCCACACAAGGTGTTTGGAAACATCAAACTGAACGACGAAAACCACATAAACCAGCACAACAACTTCAAGACCTTCTCCGGTGCGCTGATGCTTCTCTTCAGGTGGGCGCATTGAGAAGGATTCGGAAGCTGAACTGAGATATTCTAAACTACAAGTAGATGATTATGCTGACTGATGATGAATTAATATATATTAATAGACTAACTGGTTGATCAAATAATTGCTTGCTTGCTTGATTAATTAATTGACTCATTGATTAACTCATTGATTGACAGGAGTGCGACCGGGGAGTCATGGCAGGAGATCATGCTATCGTGTCTGGGGGGGCAGGAGTGTGAGCCAGACTCCTCCATGGCACCCATGACCATGTCCCCTGACCACGAGGGTGGCTGTGGTACTGACTTCGCCTACTGCTACTTTGTGTCCTTCATCTTCTTCAGCTCCTTCCTGGTGAGGACGCTCCAGAAATACACTTTTTCTCCTTACCTCCACTATTTGTCAGTGCTCTTCTCTCTCTCTCTCTCTCTCTCTCTCTCTCTCTCTCTCTCTCTCTCTCTCTCTCTCTCTCTCTCTCTCTCTCTCTCTCTCTCTCTCTCTCTCTCTCTCTCTCTCTCTCTCTCTCTCTCTCTCTCTCTCTCTGTGTGTGTCCATCTTACTGATACACAAAGTACATTTTGATTGTGCTACACAAATACACTTTCTCTCCAGTCTGTCAGCACTCTCTGTCCATCTTATTCATTCTCATACTTAAAAGCAGTTATTTTTATTGTATGCATGCACATGTGCACATCAGTATAGCACATACTGTATATTTGTACATACACACATGCTGTCCTTCACACGTCCTCTCCTCTTGTGTGACTCTGTAGATGCTGAATCTGTTTGTGGCTGTGATCATGGATAACTTTGAGTACCTGACCAGAGACTCTTCCATCCTGGGACCTCATCACCTGGATGAGTTTGTCCGTGTCTGGGGAGAGTACGACCGCGTAGCATGGTGAGAGATAAGAACCCCACCATGTCTCAATTTTGCCCAGCAGAGGGCAGTGTATTGATTCGCTACAGACAAAATAGGCCTAAACTGCCTTAATTCCTGTGCAAGATTTGCCAACTTGTTCTGTTTCCAACTTACACAAACTCTTAATGAATGCCTCTACTGTTTCCTTTTTTCCTCAACTCTCTCTCTCTCCTTCCTCATCTTCTCTGTTTCTTCCGTAGTGGGCGTATACACTACACTGCCATGTATGAGATGTTGACCCACATGTCTCCACCCCTTGGTCTGGGGAAGAAATGCCCCAGAGGTATGGCCTACAAGGTATGGGAGAAACACTTATTTTCTTCTTTTTAATTTAAGTTGTTTTACTGTTGTTTACTCTGTCCCTCCCTCCCTCTTCCCTCTCCCTCCCTCCACAGAGGCTGGTGTTGATGAACATGCCAGTGGATGAGGACATGTCAGTCCACTTCACCTCCACCTTGATGTCTCTCATCCGCACCGCTCTGGAGATCAAGATCGCACGAGGTCAGGGAATGAGTTGAGTTTGAAACCACCATGCATCACTGCATCTGCATGCATTTATCCAGTTTAGACTTGGTCTTCCATCTTAAGCCTGGAGATCCACAAATCCTAGGGATGCAGGCTTTTGGTCCAGCCCATTACTGGTAACACACCTGATTCAACTTATAAATGGCTTGATGATTGTTTGAGTAGTTGAATCAGGAAATTTAGCAAAATCAACAATTTCCACTGCCTGTGTATAATGGATGAATAAATATCTATTTTATTGTGCTCCAGGTGGGGAGGACCGAGTAGCTCTGGACACTGAGCTACAGAAGGAGATCAGTGTGATATGGCCGTACCTCCCCCAGAAGACCCTGGATGTACTGGTGCCCATCAACAAAGGTCAGACCCACGTTAGAGAGATTTGGAGAGGTAGAGCTGGGAGGCAGTCAGTCACTCAATGACTAGCAATCTAACTGTGTTTGTGTCTTACAGATTCCGACATGACAGTAGGTAAGATATATGCCTCCATGATGATCATGGACTACTTCAAACAGAACAAAGCCAAGAAGCTGAGAGCACAGCTGGAAGCACAGGTCAGATGTACACACTATATTAACATCATATATACTGTATAAAACTCACTTCTCTTTTGTATAAGATTATCATGGCATCTGATCTGTTGACACAACCCAGTGCCTGTAGTGATACATTGCTTGGTGTGGTCTCCTCTACAGAAGGCCAGCCTGATGCCGTTCAAGAGGCTGGATGCCTCGACTCTCTCTGAAGACATTCTGTACAATGCCCATCCCCTGCCCTGCATGTCCCTCAGTGCCGGCTCCGCCCTGTGAGTCAATCCACGCTCAGTGTGTGTGTGTGTGTGTGTGTGTGTGTGTGTGTGTGTGTGTGTGTGTGTGTGTGTGTGTGTGTGTGTGTGTGTGTGTGTGTGTGTGTGTGTGTGTGTGTGTGTGTGTGTGTGTGTGTGTGTGTGTGTGTGTGTGTGTGTGTGTGTGTTGTGCCTTTAGTAAGTATTTGACAGTATTTCATGTGGGGCTTGCCTCCATCTGTAGGACCAGAGGAGGCCTGGTGGCATTGAGTCCTCTCTCCCAGGACCTGTTCGCCATGCAGCCCATGGCCTCTGACCAGGACACCAGCAGTCAACACTCCAGGGTAAGGAGAAGTACCAAGGACTACGTACTGTATAAACGTATCACAGGAGTACTGTATATCACACTAAACTAGCACAGACACCAACACATAGTACACTAACAAAGGAGGCTTTATATAATTTAGTAAGCATACAATGATAGCTCTATAAGGCCCTTTGCTAGGAGCCAAAAGGAAAAAGTAAAATCACATTGATATAGTAGCTATGGGCAAAATATGAAATACTGCACAATGAATACCTAACCTCCTGCGGTAAAGCTCAATATCAACCCACACATAGACAACAATGAATCAATGACACATCTAGTAGTAAGGGTTAGGGCCAGTTGTTTTAGTAGGTTTTTGTGTTTTTCCCCCTATTATTTTGCAGGGAATGCTATTTGTAGATCAGTGATTATACACCTCACTTTGCTCAAGCCGATCCTCTCCAATGGACTCGGCAGTTGTAGCAAAAAGTTGGTCAATTAGGCTATGTTTATACAGGCAGAACAATTCTGATCTTTTTTTACCAACAACATCAGATCTTTTTCAGAGCTGATCTGATTGGTCAAAATACCAATTAGTGAAAAAAATATCAGAATTGTGTAAATGCAGCCTAATTGAGCCATCTTTAGCTACAACTTCCGAGTCCATTGGAGAGGATCGACTTGAGTGAGGTGTAGAGTCACTGCTCTACAAATAGTGGGCTGCCTGTTTAAACGCAGCCCTAGAGGCAGTTTAAGGGGAGAGTCAATGACCACATTTACATGCACACCAATACCCCATTATTATTCGGGATACTCAAGTATTCTGTTTTTGAGTCGACTCATATAAGTATCCTATCCCGTTTACAATAACTGGAAAAAGCCTATATCCTGGTTATGAGAAACCCGGAGAAGATGCCTGGGATATTCTGATCTAAAACGGGATACTGTGTAAACATCTTATCCCGTTTACTGTGCAGGCTCAGTTTTGCATATCATGCGTATTGTGTGAAGATGTTTTCATCTGTTTGTATAACAAACAAATCACTTCAAAAAGTAGTCTACCTGTGCAGTTCGAGCCACCATATTTATTAAATAATAAATGTTGCTTATTATAATTAATTTACTACTTGCTACTTTCACTGCTATGTTCACCTGTAATTTAGACAAGTTTCTGTTATACAGTTGAAGTCGGAAGTTTACATACACCTTAGCCAAAAACATTTAAATGCAGTTTTTCACAATTCCTGACATTGAATCCTAGTAAAAATTCCCTGTCTTAGGTCAGTTAGGATCAACACTTTATTTGAAGAATGTGAAATGTCAGAATAATAGGAGAGAGAATGATTTATTTCAGCTTTTATTTCTTTCATCACATTCCCAGTGGGTCAGAAGTTTACATACACTCAATTAGTATTTGGTAGCATTGCCTTTAAATTGTTTCACTTGGGTGAAATGTTTCGGGTAGCCTTCCACAAGCTTCCCACAATAAGTTGGGTGAATTTTGGCCCATTCCTCCTGACAGAGCTGGTGTAACTGAGTCAGGTTTGTAGGCCTCCTTGCTCGCACACACTTTTTCAGTTCTGCCCACACATTTTCTATAGGATTGAGGTCAGGCCTTTGTGATGGCCACTCCAATACCTTGACTTTGTTGTCCTTAAGCCATTTTGCCACAACTTTGGAAGTATGCTTGTGGTCATTGTCTATTTGGAAGACCCATTTGTGACCAAGGTTTAACTTCCTGACTGATGTCTTGAGATGTTGCTTCAATATATCCACGCAATTTTCCTACCTCATGATGCCGTCTATTTTGTGAAGTGCACCAGTCCCTCCTGCAGCAAATCTCCCCCACAACATGATGCTGCCAGCCACCGTGCTTCATGATTGGGATGGTGTTCTTCGGTCTGCAAGCCTCTCCCTTTTTCCTCCAAACATAACAATAATCATTATGGCCAAGCAGTTATATTTTTGTTTCATCAGACCAGAGGACATTTCTCCAAAAAGTGCGATCTTTGTCCCCATGTGCAAACCGTAGTCTGGCTTTTTTTACGCCGGTTTTGGAGCAGATGCTTCTTCCTTGCTGAGCGGCATTTCAGGTTATGTCGATATAGGACTCGTTTTACTGTGGATATAGATACTTTTGTACCTGTTTCCTCCAGCATTTTCACAAGATCCTTTACTGTTGTTCTGGGATTGATTTGCTCTTTTCGCACCAAAGTACGTTCATCTCTAAGGAGACAGAACGCGTCTCCTCCCTGAGCTATATGACGGCTGCGTGGTCCCATGGTGTTTATACTTGCATACTATTGTTTGTACGGATGAAAGTGGTATCTTCAGGCATTTGGAAATTGCTCCCAAGGATGAACCAGACTTGTGGAGGTCTACAATTGTTTTTCTGCGGTCTTGGCTGATTTCTTTTGATTTTTTTCATGATGTCAAGCAAAGAGGCACTGAGTTTGAAGATAGGCCTTGAAATACGTCCACAGGTACACCTCCAATAGGCTAATTGACATCCTTTGAGTCAATCAGAAGCTTCTAAAGACATGACATCATTTTCTGGAATTTTCCAAGCTGTTTAAAGGCACAGTCAACTTAGTGTATGTAAACTTCTGACCCACTGGAATTGTGATATAGTGAATTATAAGTGAAATAATCTGTCTGTTAACAATTGTTGGAAAAATTACTTGTGGCATGCACAAAGTAGATGTCTTAACTGACTTGCTAAAACTATAGTTTGTTAACAAGACATTTGTGGAGTGGTTGAAACACTTAGATTGGAGTCATTAAAACTCGTTTATGTAAACTTCCGACTTCAACTGTAATTTCCGACACTGGCCATATTATAATTTCCGACATTTGGTAGGACATTTGTTTATCGTTTGATACATGCAGCGTCTCTTCTGTCAAAGTAAAGTAGTGCTACCAGAATGTCTTACATCAGTAGAATTAATGCATTGGTGATCTAGTTAACACCAGTAAAGTTCTCTGTTTTGTATAGGGACCGGGGAGAAAACGCAATAACTCAAACAGTGGAAAGATTGGTCCTGTGCAAAATGTCCAAATGTCATCAGTTTGACCGGTTTTAAGGAAATGAAAAGCTGAGAAAACGACGAAACACCTTTCTGATAAGACTTCAGTTCGTCTTGGGTGCATATTTCATGTGGTTAAAAAATATTGTCTGCTTATATAAGTGTCAAAGATTACACATTACAGGCACATTTGTGTTTTCTCAAGAGATGCTGAAAGAAAGAAATATTTCTCCACTCGTGTTCCTGAGACAAAATGAACATTTGTTGTATAATTTCACTGCAAGAAATTCATTTTTTTCTTTTCTTTTGGAAAAGTGTTATTGTTGCATTTCCTTTAAAAACAGCTAATTTTTGTACAGAATTTTATACACATAAAAACGGCATAAAAACATAAAACACAGTATTTGAATATTACATTTAAATTTGTTAAAAAGTACAAGTTGTTAAAAACAATAGAAATAACCATGAATAAAAGTACTTTTCCTTGTAAAAACATCAAGAAATTCATAATTCTGGTTAAGGTGTTGTCTTGACAGTTGCTGGACCTGGGTTGGAATCCTAGTCGGGGCTACCCCACGAATTTACTACAACACACTTCCATGGTTGGTTTAATTGACTCGTCCCTTAAACAGCACCTAATTTACCAATTTTTAGCTATACTTCTGAGTCTGTTGGAGAGGATCAGCTTGAGCAAAGTGAGGTGTAGAATATCTGATCTACAAATAGTATTCCCTGCCAAATAACAGGCTGTTAATTAAGATTCGAAGAGCTACGCCTCCCCTGGCTTAGGCGATCCCCCCACCAAACACTCAAGTGCAACCAGACATTGATTGATTGATTGGAGACAACTTGTGTCAATTAAAGAAGATTTCCTAGGATTTTCTACCTGCAGCAAACCTAATGGATAATGCTGGAAATACCGGTCAAAGAAAAAAACTTTTTTTTTTAAACAACTGTCCCTAGTAATGGTTGAATGAAGATACTAGTGGTGCATTACAGAGCACAGCATTGATGTTTCAAGGTGTTTCTGTCCTTGCCAAGTTGTAGTCCGGTTAGTGGAGGTTTGAAAGGAGATGTTGTCATTCTCAGTGCTCACTGTACTGTTTCTATGCTGTTTGGTTGAACTGGTCTGCAGTGTACTTTTTGCCGTATAGGAATCTGTTAGTGTTTGCCTTCTTCTATGTATATTTTCACTGGGGAGTAACATGACTGGCTTTAAAGCAGGTGAACTTGGCTGGCTCAGTATGTTTGGTGCATCCAGATCTGAACTTGCATGAGTGTATGTGTAACAACAGCCCGATAGTTGTTCTGTCCTCTCTCTTCTCATTTATTGTCGTAGCGATGTGCTTATGTCGCCATCTCCTTACGCCCTCTGACTCTTTCTCCTACTCCTGTTTTACCCAATCCTTCTGGGGTCAGTCTCCTTGTTGTCATTGGTTGTTAATCTGTGGCTCTTTGGCTGGAATGGCTTCTGATTGGTTGGTGATGATGGAATGGCTTAAGTTTTCTCCCAAATTATTACGATGTAACATTGGCCAAAACCCTCCTTGGCTGGAATCCCATAAGGCAGTTAGTCCCGGTATTAAATTGACCAGCCTGATCTGTACTGTACTCTATCTCTCCCCTCGTCCCTCTCTCTGTCTCTGGTCTCATATAGGTGAGTGCAGGGGAGTTCAGTGGGTTGATTCCTGACTCACTGGCGCTCCCGTTTGACAAGGGGCTGTGTGTACGGGCCTCCTCTATGCCCCGTCTGGCTGTAGAGCCACAGGTACTGCCCTCTGACCACACTGACTCCTCCAGGGGCCAGAAGGGCTACACTGGTTGTGCCATCTTAACCGCCATCGATAGGAAACAATACTGTGCAGCCGTATTCATTGACCTGGCCAAGGCTTTTGACTCTGTCAATCACCACATCCTCATCGGCAGACTCGACAGCCTTGGTTTCTCTAATGATTGCCTCGCCTGGTTCACCAACTACTTCTCTGATCGAGTTCAGTGTGTCAAATCGGAGGGTCTGTTGTCCGGGCCTCTGGCAGTCTCCATGGGGGTGCCACAGGGTTCAATTCTTGGACCGACTCTCTTCTCTGTATACATCAATGATGTCGCTCTTGCTGCTGGTGATTCTCTGATCCACCTCTACGCAGACGACACTATTCTGTATACTTCTGGCCCTTCTTTTGACACTGTGTTAACAACCCTCCAGGCGAGCTTCAATGCCATACAACTCTCCTTCCGTGGCCTCCAATTGCTCTTAAATACAAGTAAAACTAAATGCATGCTCTTCAACCGATCGCTGCCTGCACCTGCCCGCCTGTCCAACATCACTACTCTGGACGGCTCTGACCTAGAATATGTGGACAACTACAAATACCTAGGTGTCTGGTTAGACTGTAAACTCTCCTTCCAGACTCACATCAAACATCTCCAATCCAAAGTTAAATCTAGAATTGGCTTCCTATTCCGCAACAAAGCATCCTTCACTCATGCTGCCAAACATACCCTTGTAAAACTGACCATCCTACCTATCCTCGACTTCGGTGATGTCATTTACAAAATAGCCTCCAAAACCCTACTCAATAAATTGGATGCAGTCTATCACAGTGCCATCCGTTTTGTCACCAAAGCCCCATATACTACCCACCACTGCGACCTGTACACTCTCGTTGGCTGGCCCTCGCTTCATACTCGTCGCCAAACCCACTGGTTCCAGGTCATCTACAAGACCCTGCTAGGTAAAGTCCCCCCTTATCTCAGCTCGCTGGTCACCATAGCAACACCTACCTGTAGCACGCGCTCCAGCAGGTTTATCTCTCTGGTCACCCCCAAAACCAATTCTTCCTTTGGCCGCCTCTCCTTCCAGTTCTCTGCTGCCAATGACTGGAACGAACTACAAAAATCTCTGAAACTGGAAACACTTATCTCCCTCACTAGCTTTAAGCACCAGCTGTCAGAGCAGCTCATAGATTACTGTACCTGTACATAGCCCATCTATAATTTAGCCCAAACAACTACCTCTTTACCTACTGTATTTATTTATTTATTTTGCTCCTTTGCACCCCATTATTTCTGTCTCTACTTTGCGCTTTCTTCCACTGCAAACCAACCATTCCAGTGTTTTTAGTTTTTATTTTACTTGCTGTGTTGTATTTACTTCGCCACCATGGCCTTTTTATATTTTTATTTATTTATACATATATTTGTTTGCCTTCACCTCCCTTATCTCACCTCACTTGCTCACATTGTATATAGACTTATTTTTTTTTCACTGTATCATTGACTATATGTTTGTTTTACTCCATGTGTAACTATGTGTTGTTGTATGTGTCGAACTGCTTTGCTTTATCTTGGCCAGGTCGCAATTGTAAATGAGAACGTGTTCTCAATTTGCCTACCTGGTTAAATAAAGGTTAAATAAATAAATAAATCAAATAAAATTTGGAGAGAAAAATGGGTTTATGGATCTTCTGTTTGCTGCTGGGTTTCTGGAGAGGGATAATCAACATGGATGTTTCAAAGGAATGCTAGCGTTTCAGAATGGTGTTTGATTAATCCTGGGTTACTGGTATGTTTTGTCTCTGTCTTGCGCTAAACAATGAGTTGAAGAGTAAAATGAAGAGGTTCAAGCATCCTAGTTGACCTGTTAATTTCCTGGAATAGTGGGCATGGATATGGATTAAAAACAGAGAATGCTGCACGGATCGACAGATGGATGAATTACCTTTGAAAATAACAAAACCTATTTTATGGTACATGTGGGTATTTATTTGTGTCTCCCTCTGTGTGCGTGTGCGTGCAGACGGAGATGGCCAGTGGCTCCATTAAGCGGTCCTCGTCTACTGTGGCTGACCAGAGGGTTAATGGACTGTGGCAGGAGGAGAAGAAGAGTCCTGATAGACTGTACAGACCACGCCACAAGAGCTACAAGGCTGCCGGTCAGTCTCCACTCTCCAATTTCCACTCACGTGACCTTTCCTCTTATCTCTCCTACTGGCATGATGAGGGATGTTACTGTGTGGTTATTGTTTCCATGTGTTAATATGTCAAGTTCTCTTCCCTACATTTTCCCTTTATTTTCTTATGTCTTTATCCTATATACAAGTGCCACTTTTCCTTTTCTTTTATCCTAAGTGCATCAATGATCTACCTTTCAACATACTTTTTAATGATCTACAGTGTTAAAAAAAATCTATATATTTTTATCTTGCTTTCCCTCTCTGTGCTCCTTTCCATGGTCTTCCTCGTCCTCCTCCAGTCTCCCGGTCAGAAAGAAAGAGGCAGTTGGACACGGAGAAGGAGCGCGGGAGGTCCAAAGAGCGCCGCCACCTCCTCTCCCCAGACACATCCCGCTGTAACTCTGAGGAGAGGAGTCTGCAGCCCTCATGCTCCCCTAGCCGAGAGCGCACACACCCCCTGGACAAACAGGTAGGCCACACACACACACACACACACACACACACACACACACACACACACACACACACACACACACACACACACACACACACACACACACACACACACACACACACACACACACACACACACACACACACACACACACACACACACACACAGAGCGTGGATTGACTCACAGGGCAGAGCTCTGGTGTAAACTCTGGTTGAGACAAAGTAGACCACAAACACATACCCACATTACACAATAGACACTTTTAAAAAAGGCAATCAGACGTCTGTATTAAATGTGTTTCGACTCCTGTGTCCAGGGTAACAGCTCCGACAGCCCCATCCCCACCTCTGAATCTAGTACCCCTAGTCGCCGCCCCCTGTCCCAGACCCCAACTCGCTCCCATCCACACATCTCCTACTCCCCTCTGGTGTGTCGCACACACCCTCCCTCCGGGGACGATGATGACGACAGGGGCAGCCCAGAGACCCAGAGGCGGGGGGAGGCCTCCAGAGAGGCAGGGGGAGAGGGACAGACCGGGCCAAGGGGTCGTCGCCACCACCACCAGCAGGGCTCCCCTCTGCGTCGCTACCCGTCGGAGCCCTATCTCACCCTGCAGGAGGACGAGCACAGTCCGGACCCCTCCGGGTTCATGGAGACACTGACCTTCGAAGCGGCGGTGGCCACTAGCCTGGGACGCGCTAACACAGTCAGCTCCACCTCCAGCTCTAGCTTCAGCTCAGCCCGACGGGGCTCCAGGAGCGGCTGGCAGATCCCCAATGGACACTTCCGGAAACGCCTGGCTCAGACCGTCTCTGTTGCAGGCTGTGAGCCACTCAGCGACACAGAGGAGGACGACCGCTGCTAGGAGGAGGAGGAAGTGGTGGTGGATGAGAGGTGAGGAAGGTGCTAGTGTATAAGATGTACTACAATATAAAAGAAAAAGGGACATTTGTCGCTCTCTTGCATTACTACTGCATACCTGTGTGATTGCAGTATGTTTGATAAAATGTGAGGGGAGAAAAAAATTAAGAACATCCATTTTTTCACTTCCTGCAAGTGGGATCCCTTTTAAAGTCACACAGAAAATGTACAATAAATATCTACCCACAAATATTTGACTGTGGTTTATTTATATTCTGACTAACAAAAGAAAGTGACTAATAATAAACCTCAAATAGCCTTGGATGTACAGAAAAGAGATGAAATAAATAGAAAGGATAGAATTACGTTATGTGTCAATAGGTATTGTCATTTCTGAAGGTGTTTCTCTGACATTGATTTTGTGTTTCTCTTAACAGTGTATGTGGGGTGTGTGAATATGTGCAAAATAAGGAGAAACAATATCTTTGAAAACCATGGTTTTTGTAAATACATGTGATTTTTGTCATAAAATTGTAATGCCACCAATACCACTTGATTGTCTGAGTAGGATACATGGCCATAGAGAAGGTTAACTGTTGACGTATTATAAAGTTAATAAAATGGAATCATGTCTGTAAAAAAATACACCCAAACAATAATTGATCAAAGCAATGTGTTTTGAAATGTAGTAGAGATATTTTTTTTTACCTTCTGCACCCTCCACCATTAGATTTCCTATCCATTTACTGTCTACAAAGGGAACACACTTCTTTAGTAATTATCTATTCATACGTAAACTATGTAATTCCTGTTGTAAAATGTCAAAGGAATAAAACAATGACCAATAGGACAGTTATCCACTTTATACAAACAGGAAGTGAATGGCACACTCTTCTGTTGGGAATCTGTATGATTTATTTCATTTTTTTACCGATTTGCAGGACAATTGAAAGCAACCAACAATGTTATGAAATGTGATAAACTATTTTTCAGAAAGGAATGCCTAAATATCCAGTGTGATTTGAAAGACAGTGCTTTGCTATGAACTGGACTCTAGAGAACCAAATGACTAGAATTATACCCAGAACATGGCTTCAATTCATCAACGAACCTTTATTAAGTCACTAGGAAAACCAGCAGACCATTTGCCTGTCTTGGACCAACTTTCATCTTGTCCATGTACTGTACCTGTTTTTCTTCAGTTGTTACAATATTCTACCATTTGACGGATTCATTCTTTGTCATCTTCCAGAATCAATAACTGGCACAGAAGCAATCATGAACATGAGTGTTTTGTTGTTCATCAATGTAGCCGTCCACATTCTCCTCTTCTACATTAGCTTCCAACATCATCAGTATGTGTCAAAGAACTCACTGCAACTGTATATCTTCCTCCTTTATTATTTATGTCAATACTGTATGAACCATTACTGACGACAGATGTGGAAAGATGTTTTCCACACCTGGTTTCACCCGTTATTTAGAATGGTTTACTAATAATGTACAGTACATTTATATCATGTTTTCTGTAGGATTATAAGAGACAATATCCCTTTCTGCTCACAACACGCTTGAAGGATGGAATAGGATATCTCTGGAATGTTAATTTAAGGTATTTGTATTTGTTTTATTTGCCTGAAAAAGGGTAATGATTCTGTGAAACTCAGTTAACCAAAAAACATGGAGAATTGTCCTGGAATGCAAAATAGTTGTTTGGTTTATACGTGTATAATAGTTGTATATATTAATAAAAGTGTCCTCAATTGCACATACAATATGTGGCTGCTTGTCTCCATATCTGAGGTAGACTAGACCAATGGTCAGAGGCTTTACATCATCTGCCATATTGTGGATTCAGAGATACCTATCTAACATAACACATAAGGTTTTTCTTTAATGGGAGCCTCTAACGTAAACCAGTGTGGTATACATCAAGGCAGCTGTCTTGGTCCTTTATTGTTTTCTATTTTTACTAATGACCTACCATTAGCCTTGAGTGAAGCCTGTGTGTCTATGTACACTGATGACTCAACATTATACATGTCAGCTACCACAGCAAGTGATATCATTGCAACCCTTAAAAAAGAGCTGCAGTCAGTTTTAGAATAGGCGGCTATTAATAAGCTGGTCCATAATATATAAAAAACTAAAAGCATTGTAATTTGGACAAATCACTCGCTAAACCCTAAACCTCATCTAAATCTTGTAATGAATAATGTGGCAATTGAGCAAGTTGAGGAGACTAAACGGCTTGGTGTAACCTAGATTGAAACTGAAGTAGTCAAACATATTGATGCATTGCTTGCTAAGATGGGGAGAGGTACTGTATGTCCTCGATGAAGTGCTGCTTTGCTATCTTGACTTTAACATTAATCTGAAGACTGTTATTTATCTAATTAACTAACTATGTTAAATTGTTACCTGATTAAATTAATAATGTAACAGTTAACTTTTACTGCCTCAGAAACCTGGATCCGGGAGCACCCCCCACCCCCCCCCCACACTGATTAGCATAGCTAGCATAGCTTCACAAGTAAATAGTAGCATCTAAATATCATTAAATCACAAGTCCAAGACACCAGATGAAAGATACAGATCTTGTGAATAAACCCATCATTTCTGTTTTTTAAAATGTTTTACAGGGAAGACACAATATGTAAATCTATTAGCTAACCACGTTAGCAAAATACACCACTTTTCTTTGTCCACCATTTTTTCTCAACACCACTAGCTATCACCAATTCGGCTAAACTAAGATATTGATAGCCACTAACCAAGAAAAAACCTCATCAGATGACAGTCTGATAACATATTTATGGTATAGGATAGGTTTTGTTAGAACAATTTGCATATTTCAGGTATAAATCATAGTTTGCCATTGCAGCCACCATCACAAATCTCACCAAAGCGACTAGAATTACTACAGAGAGCAACGTGTATTACCAATTTACTCATCATAAAACATTTCTTAAAAATAGACAAAGCATTGCATTGGAAAGACACAGATCTTGTGAATTCAGACAATATTTCAGATTTTCTAAGTGTTTTACGGCGAAAACACAATAAATCGTTATATTAGCATACCACATATGCAAACGTTACCCCAGCATGAATTCAAGCTAAAGAGAGCGATATCGTTATCATCGCCAAAATATATTAATTTTTTCACTAACCTTCTCAGAATTCTTCCGATGACACTCCAGTAACATCATTTTACAACATACATATAGAGTTTGTTCGAAAATGTGCATATTTAGCCATAAAAAAACGTGGTTATACAATGAAAATAGTAGCAAAACAAGCCAGGAAATGTCGGTCGCCATCTTTTAGTGATCTAGTTTAATCAAAAGCTAATCATATACTTGACTAAAAAATACAGGGTTGACAGGAATCGAAAGACAAATTAGTTCTTAATGCAATCGCTGATTTACATTTTTTAAATTATCCTTACTTTTCAATACAGGTTGCGCCAAGCGAAGCTATACAAAACAAAATGGCGACATAAGCGTTTAACATTTTTCGACAGAAACACGATTTATCATCATAAATTGTTCTTACTGTGAGCTGTTCTTCCATCAGAATCTTGGGCAAAGAATCCTTTCTTGGGTCTAATCGTCTTTTGGTCGAAAGCTGTCCTCTTGCCATGTGGAAATGCCCACTAACGTTCGGCATGAACTGGAAACGTGCCCAGCTGTTCAAAGTGCCTCAGAAATAAATGGGTCAAAATCGCACTAAACGGATATAAATTGCTATAAAACGGTTTAAATTAACTACCTTATTTTTTTTTTTTTTTTATTTAACCTTTATTTAACCAGGTAGGCAAATTGAGAACACGTTCTCATTTACAATTGCGACCTGGCCAAGATAAAGCAAAGCAGTTCGACACATACAACAACACATAGTTACACATGGAGTAAAACAAACATATAGTCAATGATACAGTGAAAAAAAAAAAAATAAGTCTATATACAATGTGAGCAAGTGAGGTGAGATAAGGGAGGTGAAGGCAAACAAATATATGTATAAATAAATAAAAATATAAAAAGGCCATGGTGGCGAAGTAAATACAACACAGCAAGTAAAATAAAACTAAAAACACTGGAATGGTTGGTTTGCAGTGGAAGAAAGCGCAAAGTAGAGACAGAAATAATGGGGTGCAAAGGAGCAAAATAAATAAATAAATACAGTAGGTAAAGAGGTAGTTGTTTGGGCTAAATTATAGATGGGCTATGTACAGGTGCAGTAATCTATGAGCTGCTCTGACAGCTGGTGCTTAAAGCTAGTGAGGGAGATAAGTGTTTCCAGTTTCAGAGATTTTTGTAGTTCGTTCCAGTCATTGGCAGCAGAGAACTGGAAGGAGAGGCGGCCAAAGGAAGAATTGGTTTTGGGGGTGACCAGAGAGATAAACCTGCTGGAGCGCGTGCTACAGGTAGGTGTTGCTATGGTGACCAGCGAGCTGAGATAAGGGGGGACTTTACCTAGCAGGGTCTTGTAGATGACCTGGAACCAGTGGGTTTGGCGACGAGTATGAAGCGAGGGCCAGCCAACGAGAGTGTACAGGTCGCAGTGGTGGGTAGTATATGGGGCTTTGGTGACAAAACGGATGGCACTGTGATAGACTGCATCCAATTTATTGAGTAGGGTTTTGGAGGCTATTTTGTAAATGACATCACCGAAGTCGAGGATAGGTAGGATGGTCAGTTTTACAAGGGTATGTTTGGCAGCATGAGTGAAGGATGCTTTGTTGCGGAATAGGAAGCCAATTCTAGATTTAACTTTGGATTGGAGATGTTTGATGTGAGTCTGGAAGGAGAGTTTACAGTCTAACCAGACACCTAGGTATTTGTAGTTGTCCACATATTCTAGGTCAGAGCCGTCCAGAGTAGTGATGTTGGACAGGCGGGCAGGTGCAGGCAGCGATCGGTTGAAGAGCATGCATTTAGTTTTACTTGTATTTAAGAGCAATTGGAGGCCACGGAAGGAGAGTTGTATGGCATTGAAGCTCGCCTGGAGGGTTGTTAACACAGTGTCAAAAGAAGGGCCAGAAGTATACAGAATAGTGTCGTCTGCGTAGAGGTGGATCAGAGAATCACCAGCAGCAAGAGCGACATCATTGATGTATACAGAGAAGAGAGTCGGTCCAAGAATTGAACCCTGTGGCACCCCCATGGAGACTGCCAGAGGCCCGGACAACAGACCCTCCGATTTGACACACTGAACTCGATCAGAGAAGTAGTTGGTGAACCAGGCGAGGCAATCATTAGAGAAACCAAGGCTGTCGAGTCTGCCGATGAGGATGTGGTGATTGACAGAGTCAAAAGCCTTGGCCAGGTCAATGAATACGGCTGCACAGTATTGTTTCCTATCGATGGCGGTTAAGATATCGTTTATGACCTTGAGCGTGGCTGAGGTGCACCCATGACCAGCTCTGAAACCAGATTGCATAGCGGAGAAGGTATGGTGGGATTCGAAATGGTCGGTAATCTGTTTGTTGACTTGGCTTTCGAAGACCTTAGAAAGGCAGGGTAGGATAGATATAGGTCTGTAGCTGTTAGGGTCAAGAGTGTCCCCCCCTTTGAAGAGGGGGATAACCGCAGCTGCTTTCCAATCTTTGGGAATCTCAGACGACACGAAAGAGAGGTTGAAAAGGCTAGTAATAGGGGTGGCAACAATTTCAGCAGATAGTTTTAGAAAGAAAGGGTCCAGATTATCTAGCCCGGCTGATTTGTAAGGGTCCAGATTTTGCAGCTCTTTTAGAACATCAGCTGACTGTATTTGGGAGAAAGAGAAATGGGGAAGGCTTGGGCGAGTAGCAGAGGGGAGGGCAGTGCTGTTGTCCGGGGTAGGGGTAGCCAGGTGGAAAGCATGGCCAGCCGTAGAAAAATGCTTATTGAAATTCTCAATTATAGTGGATTTGTCGGTGGTGACAGTGTTTCCTATCTTCAGAGCAGTTGGAAGCTGGGAGGAGGTGTTCTTATTCTCCATGGACTTTACAGTGTCCCAGAACTTTTTTGAATTTGTGTTGCAGGAAGCAAATTTCTGCTTGAAAAAGCTAGCCTTGGCTTTTCTAACTGCCTGTGTATACTGGTTTCTAGCTTCCCTGAAAAGTTGCATATCACGGGGGCTGTTCGATGCTAATGCAGAACGCCATAGGATGTTTTTCTGTTGGTTAAGGGCAGTCAGGTCAGGAGAGAACCAAGGGCTATATCTGTTCCTGGTTCTAAATTTCTTGAATGGGGCATGCTTATTCAAGATGGTGAGGAAGGCATTTTTAAAAAATGTCCAGGCATTCTCTACTGACGGGATGAGATCAATATCCTTCCAGGATACCTCGGCCAGGTCGATTAGAAAGGCCTGCTCGCTGAAGTGTTTCAGGGAGCGTTTGACAGTGATGAGTGGAGGTCGTTTGACCGCTGACCCATTACGGATGCAGGCAATGAGGCAGTGATCGCTGAGATCTTGGTTGAAAACAGCAGAGGTGTATTTGGAGGGCAAGTTTGTTAGGATGATATCTATGAGGGTACCCGTGTTTACGGAATTGGGGTGGTACCTGGTAGGTTCATTGATAATTTGTGTGAGATTGAGGGCATCAAGCTTAGATTGTAGGGTGGCTGGGGTGTTAAGCATGTTAAAATTTAGGTCGCCTAGCAGCACGAGCTCTGAAGATAGATGGGGGGCAATCAGTTCACATATAGTGTCCAGAGCACAGCTGGGGGCAGAGGGTGGTCTATAGCAGGCGGCAACGGTGAGAGACTTGTTTTTAGAGAGGTGGATTTTTAAAAGTAGAAGTTCAAATTGTTTGGGAACAGACCTGGATAGTAAAACAGAACTCTGCAGGCAATCTTTGCAATAGATTGCAACACCGCCCCCTTTGGCCGTTCTATCTTGTCTGAAAATCTTGTAGTTGGGGATGAAAATGTCAGAATTTTTGGTGGTCTTTCTAAGCCAGGATTCAGACACGGCTAAAACATCCGGGTTGGCAGAGTGTGCTAAAGCAGTGAACAAAACAAACTTAGGGAGGAGGCTTCTAATGTTAACATGCATGAAGCCAAGGCTATTACGGTTACAGAAGTCATCAAAAGAGAGCGCCTGGGGAATAGGAGTGGAGCTAGGTACTGCAGGGCCTGGATTCACCTCTACATCACCAGAGGAACAGAGGAGGAGTAGGATAAGGGTACGGCTAAAAGCTATGAGAATTGGTCGTCTAGAACTTCTAGAGCAGAGAGTAAAAGGAAGTTTCTGGGGGCGATAAAATAGCTTAAAGGAATAATGTACAGACAAAGGTATGGTAGGATGTGAATACAGTGGAGGTAAACCTAGGTATTGAGTGATGATGAGAGAGATATTGTCTCTAGAAACATCATTGAAACCAGGTGATGTCATCGCATATGTGGGTGGTGGAACTGTGAGGTTGGATATGGTATAGTGGGCAGGGCTAGAGGCTCTACAGTGAAATAAGCCAATAAACACTAACCAGAACAGCAATGGACAAGGCATATTTACATTAAGGAGAGGCATGCTTAATCGAGTGATCAATAAGGGTCCAGTGAGTAGAGGTTGGTTGGGGTCACGGCGATCCAGACAGCTGGCCGGGTAGATGGCTATCGGTAGCAAGATAGCATAGTATGGAAGTCTATTTGTAGATACCTCGTGCGTTTCCGTCGGTAGGTTAGTGGGGTTCCGTGTGGTAGAGGGGATCAATCCAAATTGGCAAAATAGATATAGTGACCCAAGAAAAAAAAAAAAAAAAAAAATAATAATAATAATTGTCCGATATACTTATTCAGATAGCAGCCGATAAGACAGCTAACGGTTAGCGGGCCCCAGATGAGCGTTCAGGTAACGTCGGGACGGAGGTGCCAGTTGGATAACTCCCTCGGGCAGTTAAAAACTTATGATGTTTTTAACACCTCTAACGAGTAAAAACATGACCAGAGAAATATTACTGGCTAAACAAACGCTTGGAAGGAGGCGAGTCCGACGTCCTCTGTGCGCAAGGCGCAGGCAGCAAAGGGATGCTACTTCCGGTATTTGCTCTTTTATGCAGCCCCTGATTGCGCAATCGACTCCATTCAAAGCGTCATCACGTACTGACATCCAGGGGAAGACGTAAGAAGTGTCTGTTTCTCCATAGCATTTACAGGGACCTTTAAACTGACTCCAGATCAGGGGCCAGGATGTCTGAAATCTGACTCCCTATCATGAAAAGTGCTGTAGATTGAGTTCTGTACCACTCAGAGACAAAATTCCAACGGCTATAGAAACTAGAGAGTGTTTTCTATCCAATAATAACAATAATATGCATATTGTACGAGCAAGAATTTATTAGGAAGCCGTTTAATCTGTTGAGCAAATTATGCTAATGCGAAACAGCACCCCCTATAGTGGCAAGAAGTTAACTCATTAGGATCTGGGGCACCACGAGGTTCTCTAAAACGACGTTGGGGGCAGCTTATGGTAGAGAAATGAGCATTCAATTCTCTGGCAACAGCTCTGGTGGACATTCCTGCAGTCAGCATGCCAATTGCACACTCCCTCAAAACCTGAGACATCTGTGTCATTGTGATGTGTGACAAAACTGCACATTTTAGAATGGCCTTTTGTTGTCCCCACCACAAGGTGCACCTGTGTAATGATCATGCTGTTTAATCAGCTTCTTTTTTTTTTTTTTTTTTTTTTTTTTTTTATAAATTTTATCCCCTTTTTTCTCCCCAATTTTGTGGTATCCAATCGCTAGTAATTACTATCTTGTCTCATCGCTACAACTCCCGTACGGGCTCGGGAGAGACGAAGGTCGAAAGTCATGCGTCCTCCGAAGCACAACCCAACCTAGCCGCACTGCTTCTTAACACAGCGCGCCTCCAACCCGGAAGCCAGCCGCACCAATGTGTCGGAGGAAACACCGTGCACCCGCCCCCTCGGTTAGCGCGCACTGCGCCCGGCCCGCCACAGGAGTCGCTGGAGCGCGATGAGACAAGGATATCCCTACCGGCCAAACCCTCCCTAACGACGCTAAGCCAATTGTGCGTCGCCCCACGGACCTCCCGGTCGCGGCCGGCTGCGACAGAGCCTGGGCGCGAACCCAGACTCTGGTGGCGCAGCATAGCACTGCGATGCAGTGCTCTAGACCACTGCGCCACCCGGGAGGCCCTTAATCAGCTTCTTGATATATCACACCTGTCAGGTGGATGGATTATCTTGGCAAAGGATAAATATTCTCTAACAGGGATGTAAAGAAATTTGTGCACAACATTTGAGAGAAATAAGCTTTTTGTGCTTATGGAAAAATTCTGGGAACTTTTATTTCAGCTCATGAAATATGGGACCAACACATGTTGTGTTAATAATTTTGTTCAGTATATATACACTACCGTTCAAAAGTTTGGGGTCACTTAGAAATGTCCTTGTTTTTTAATTAAAGCACATTTTTTGTCCATTAAAATAACATCAAATTGATCAGAAATATAGTGTAGACATGGTTAATGTTGTAAATGACTATTGTAGCTGGAACTGGCAGATTTTTTATGGAATATCTACATAGGTGTACGGAGGCCCATTATCAGCAACCTTCACTCCTGTGTTCCAATGGCACGTTGTGTTAGCTAATCCAAGTTTATCATCTTAAAAGGCTAATTGATCATTAGAAACCCCTTTTGCAATTATGTTAGCACAGCTGGAAACTGTTATGCTTATTAAAGAAGTAATAAAACTGGCCGCCTTTAGACTAGTTGAAAATCTGGAGCATCAGCATTTGTGGCTTCGATTACAGGCTCAAAATGGCCAGAAACAAAGAACGTTCTTCTGAAACTCGTCAGTCTATTCTTGTTCTGAGAAATGAAGGTTATTCCATATGAGAAATTGCCAAGAAACTGAAGATCTCGTACAACGCTGTGTACTACTCCCTTCACAGACCAGCGCAAACTGGCTCTAACCAGAATAGAAAGAGGAGTGGGAGGCCCCGGTGCACAACTGAGCAAGAGGACAAGTACATTTGAGTGTCTAGTTTGAGAAACAGACGCCTCACAAGTTCTCAACTGGCAGCTTCATGAAAGGTGAGTAATTGCATTTCTGATGTCCAGAAGCTCTTTTCGGTCATAAGAGATGGTAGCAGCAACATTATGTTCCAAACAAGTTACGAACAACGCAAAAAAAAGAAAACAAACTAGCAATAGTTCTTCCTGGCTGTATGAAATAACACTATCCTGCCGATAGAGTGTATATAATCGCAAATCTAATATAGATTTTCTGGGCTAGCAATGTAAGAAATAATACTGCAAAGTTTCCTATTGACTAGAAGCGAGGCAGCCCTCTCTGTCGGCACCATCAGCACTTAATGATTCTCTACCCTATACTCTACACTACACTATACTTAATTGTTTTGTTACATAAACTGAAATTAGGTGAACTATTAGAATTTTTGCATTGAAGAAATGGCGGAGCGATTTCTGCATAGTGCATCTTTAATTATTAAGCAAGTGAGGAGTTTTTGAGAGAGTGTGGAATTTAGTTGAGAAAAAAATGAAAAGTTTTTTTGATACCTGAGGCTTATTTGATCTAATAAAAGTTAAGTAATGCTTAGGTTGTTATGAGCATACTGATAATAAGTGTGATGCACGTGACATTCTGGTAAACTGAGAAAAAACACAATTCATTGAATTGTCCCTGTTGAAATTCAAGGCATCTATGCATATTCATGAGGCTAGAATAGCATCTCACTCTCCATTGAATACAGGCGGTTGACGTCAACTCCCTTATCGAATATTGAAAATATATTCAAATAACGAGATGTATCTACCAATCCAGAGAGGAATGGGCGGGAGCTTGACATCCCGCTGTTCCGCTCTATGGACAGCGAATCCCATTGTTAGGGCGGAGTCACAAGCATCTTGTCATTTTGTCCAGGATCTCTGATAACATTGCTAGCCAGACAGTTATTAGTGAATTTTTTTCGCGAAGTCAGTGGTCGATATTTGTGCAAAATATTCATTTTCTATCGCTTGATGTTGTTATGGTAGTTGCTTTTTAAGCGAACGTTTTACATTTCAAATCGTAGACCGAGGAATGAGTGATTTTCATTTAGGAATAACATGTCGATAACATTAGCTAGCTAGGCGAAGTAGCTAACGTTAGCTACTGTTATTATCTAGCTCTTTGTTTTGACTGTGATGGTCTGATGATGTTGAATAGCTTGGACAGCTGCTGGGGGCTCGATATAGTATTCGTATGAACAGACATATTATATTTTAATGGGTTGTTAAACAGTAGTTAATGTGTAATACCGTTACTTCTGTAACGAGTGGAGGATACATGTGGTTGTAAACTAACAATAGTAAGTTTACAAGCTAGCTACTATAGCTAGCTAAACAACGAGGGGCTGAGAAGAGGACATGGGAAATTGTCTCAAATCGCCGACGTCGGACGATATATCTTTGCTTCACGAGTCTGACAGAGGAAGTTATGGGGACGCAGACGCGGATTTGGAGCCACCTCCGCCTTACCAGGTCAGACTTAATATTAACTTAGCTAGATAGTTTTATTAGTTATTTAGCTAACAAACGTTAGTAGGGTGAAGTAGGGTTATGATAATTGACAGAATTATGCAAAACCCAGGGTAGGGGTCAAAGGCATTTAACATCTTGGGAATCTGGTCAAAACATTTTCTGATTATTTAGCTAGCTGGTTGATGTATTTTCTTTTGTACTCTTCCAGACCATTTATGACTCATTCATCTAGCTCGGTAACGTTATAGTTTAAAGTTGCTGTCAAATGTATAGTTTCAATTTGCCTTCAGATTAGTCCGAATGAAAGATTTAAAGACCAGGGGAAATAATAGGTTTTGAATATTTTGATATATATATATTTTTTAGTCAGTTAAGCACGAATTCTTATTTACAATGGCGGCCTACCCCGGCCAAACCTGGACAAGGGCCAATTGTGCTCAGCCCTATGGGACTCCCAGTCACGGCCAGATGTGATACAGCCTGAATTCGAACCAGGGACTGTAGTGACACCTTAGACTATGCAGTGCCTTAGACTACTGCGCCACACGGGAGTCCATAGTGCATTAAAATTATTATTTTCATAGCTAGGTATTGCAACTGATTATGGGTCTGAGTTTTCATATTACAATAGTTTAACAAACCCAGTTACACAAAGGAAAAAACACACACGCAGCACTTTTGTTGCCCAAATGCTTTTAAATCTCACAAAAGTGTTCCTTTTGCCAATAATGTCCATAATGGGCAGTTTTTGTCAACTGCTTTATCCACGGCAGGGTGGATAACAGTACAACAGTATCTATGGGCTTAAAAAGCCTAAATGAAAAAACTTTAGCTGACATGAAATTTCTGACAAGTTAGAAATAGCTCTCTAAGGTATGCAATGACTAACATGACAAGAGGAACTGATGATGCACTGCCCAATTTCAGAATTGCACCTTGTGCATTCTACTATTACAACTAGGTGTCATCTGGCATCAACTTTATCAATTGAAACCAATATAAGCCCAGCCACTCTTATAGGCAGGGTGAAACCGAGCTAGGAGGGGTGCCCATCCCACCTCACCCATACAGTGATTGATAAAACACTGGGTTGTGCGATCAGTCCAGTTGAGTTGGCATGTGTATTGACTCTCCTCTGTATGTGTGTCTTTTCTCCAGGAGCAGGCTCACATGCCGGTGTACCACCCCACCCCCAGCCAGGCCCGCCTGGCCACCCAGCTGACTGAGGAGGAGCAGGTCCGTATCGCCCAGCGTATCGGCCTCATCCAGCATCTTCCCCGGGGCGTCTATGACGGAGGCCGGGACGGCTCCGAGAAAAAAATCAGAGAGTGAGCATCTGCATACCACTGTTTTTATTCTTTGATATTATATATTGATATAATTAGTTTACCACTGTTTTTATTCTCTGATGTTATTGATAAAGATCACTGATCATGTGACCTAACTAGGTAAAATTTCGGCCCTAGCTGTAACATTTAACTGTGTGTTTAACATAACTAGTGCCCATAGTTTTTTCTGGTCAGGTAATGTGCTCAGGAAAAATATACGACAGACTCTAATCAAAACTACTATTCATAATTGTATATAACCCATTTTCTAGGTGTGTGATATGTATGATGGACTTTGTGTACGGGGACCCCATCCGGTTCCTGCCCTGTATGCACATTTACCACATGGACTGTATAGATGACTGGCTGATGAGGTCCTTCACCTGCCCCTCCTGCATGGAGCCTGTGGATGCTGCCCTGCTTTCCACCTACGAGACCAACTGACCCCTAAGACAACCCTACCCCATTATGATGAGCTCCGCCTAGCCGCACCCCTACAAACACACACACACACACACACACACACACACACACACACACACACACACACACACACACACACACACACACACACACACACACACACACACACACACACACACACACATTCTACAACCATCACAGACTTCTTACAGCGCCACCTCCACCAGCCCCAACAAATACATACACACGCTGCCCTCCTCCCCTCCGCTTTTAACTTTGGGATAAAAAGTAGCATGGTGTCTTGGTCGGTGATGACATAGAGAGAGAGACTATGCGAACACTAGTGATTAACAATGAAAAGACTTTGACCCATCCACCCATCACCTGGATCTGGCTCTGAACTGAACTGAACAGGCTGAGTCATGGAGGACATAGGAGGACAAGCATGCAAAATATGTTTGTGTGTCTGTGGTGGACTGGGTTCCTGAGCCAGCTGTTGAATACAGTAGGCCTGGGTTGGTGATGTTATGGTGGGAAGGAGGGGGAGGGGGCTGTTACACTGCATTTCCACTTGAGCAGGTCTCGGTGGTATCCCATCCCAGCAAATTGTTCACCATGATTAGTAGTTGGGAATGGGATTGGATAATTCTCTGTAGTCTGAATTTGGCCACCAGGAGGTATCCTATCAGATTCCTTTAAAAGCCACAGCTGGCAACACGATGACATGACTTATCTGTCTTCTAAAGTCTCCAAATCCTGCACTCTGAATATGGCTTAGTAAGGGTAAAAAAGCCCCAGGAAAGCCGGCATGGTGGCGTAATATTAGGTATCTCTCTATGGACTGAAGCTTACCCTGTTTTAGTGTTACAGTTGCAAAGTAAAATAAGTTACAGAGCATAGTATTCTTTAGGCTTACAACAATGTAACTATGGTATGCACATACACAGTGCAGAAATCACCCAAAGTCCATCCTTTATTAGACTATATACTACATGCATTAGCTTTTGTTTTGCCATTCAGATTTACCATTCGAAATAGCTCCACTGCCATTCCGAATGGCCTAAAGAAGTGTATGAGCTGTATGTCAGTCACCCTGTGTAAGGTTAATATGTTTTACTTTTAGAGGATTAACATAGCTGTCAGCCAATGTAAAGGGCTCATTTGTGCATGTGGTGGAGGATCAGTCTAGAAGTTAGGAATGCTTGCACACACATTAAATCTGATCCCGAGATTTGCACTTTAGTTATAGGACATTAACGGAAGCATTATGTTAATATATATATATATCTATAACCTTGCACTTTTCAATATTATTTATTATTTTTGCAGCACAGAAGTTAGGATTGATATTGATAATGGTATCAATGCTACCATTGGTCACTTGTCACATTAAAGAAAAGCTCAATAGCTGAATATACATTCATGAATTGTGTGATTCAGTAGAGTGAGTCTCTGCTTTGTTTTGCTTGTCTTGATCCTAGTGTGTGTATTTGTGTGAAAGTGACTGGGAGAAGGGGAGACATTAAGAATAGTGGAATTTCTTCCCTTAAGTACTTAGCTTACTTATCTGTATTTTCAGTCTTCTCCCACAGTCAATACATCATTGCGCAAAAATACGTTCTGGCTGTTTTTACATACACTATGATTTCCTTTTTTGTTTGTCGCTTTTTATATATATATATATATATACACATGTTTGAAACTGTTGCTGCGGTGAATTATTTCCGTTAAATGTTTAGTTTATATTATAATGATACCCTTTTCTGTATTTATGTTTGCAGTGGTGGAAAAAGTACCCAAATTCATACTTGAGTAAAAATAAAGATACCTTAATAGAAAATGACTCAAGTTAAAGTCACCCAGTAAAATACTACTTGAGTAAAAGTTAGAGTATTTGGTTTTAAATATACTTAAGTACCAAAGATGAATGTAATTGCTAAAATATACTTAAGTATCAAATGTAAAGTATAAATCATTTCAAATTCCTTATATTAAGCAAACCAGACGACACCATTTTCTTGTTTTTTAATTTTACGGATAGACAAGAGCACACTCACACATAATTTACAAAACAAAGCATTTGTGCTTATTGAGTCTGCCAGATCAGAGGCAGTAGGGATGACCAGGGATGTTCTCTTGAGAAGTGCGTGCATTGGACCATTTTCCTGTCCTGCTAAGCATTCAAGATGTACCGAGTACTTTTGGGTGTCAGGGAAAATGCGTGGAGTAAAAAATACATTATTTTCTTTAGGAATGTAGTGAAGTAAAAGTAGTCAAAAATATAAATACTAGAGTACAGATACCCCCAAAAACTACTTAAGTAGTACTTTAAAGTATTTTTACTTAAGTACTTTACACCACTGGATGTTTGTGTATCTCCTACCTTTAGATGTATTGTTTGTCATTGTGTTTGTAGGAGATAAAAGTTTTGGCCATTAGAGTTTACACTGGTTTAACTATGCATCTGCAAAACTCTGTCCCAAAGATATAGAGTGCAAGAGGGAGAAGATTTACAGTGCATTTGGAAAGTATTCAGACCACTTAACTTTTTCCACATTATTCTACAATGGATTACATTTAAAAAATCCCCCATCAATCTACACACAATAACCTGTTTTCACTTTGTCATTATAGGGTTAGACATTATGCAAATGTATATATAAAAACAAAAACCTTATTTACAGTTGAAGTCGGAAGTTTACATACAACTTAGCCAAATACATTTAAACTCAGTTTTTCGCAATTCCTGACATTTAATCCTAGTAAAAATTCCCTGTCTTAGGTCAGTTAGGATCTCCACTTTATTTTAAGAATGTGAAATGTCAATAATAGGAGAGAGTGATTTATTTCAGCTTTTATTTATTTCATCACATTCCCAGTGGTTCAGAAGTTTACATACACTCAATTAGTATTTGGTAGCATTGCCTATAAATTGTTTAACTTGGGTCAAACGTTTCAGGTAGCCTTCCACAAGCTTCCCACAATAAGTTGGGTGAATTTTGGCCGATTCCTCCTGACAGAGCTGGTGTAACTGAGTCAGGTTTGTAGGCCTCCTTGTCGCAGACGCTTTTTTAGTTCTGCCCACAAATTTTCTATAGGATTGAGGTCAGGCCTTTGTGATGGCCACTCCAATACCTTGACTTTGTTGTCCTTAAGCCATTTTGCCACAACTTTGGAAGTATGCTTGGGGTCATTGTCCATTTGGAAGACCCATTTGCAACCAAGCATTAACTTCCTTACTGATGTCTTGAGATGTTGCTTCAATATTTCCACATAATTTTCCTACCTCATGATGCCATCTATTTTGTGAAGTGCACCAGTCCCTCCTGCAGCAAAGCACCCCCACAACATGATGCTGCCACCCCCGTGTTTCACGGTTGGGATGGTGTTCTTCAGCTTGCAAGCGTCTCCCTTTTTCCTCCAAACATAACAATGGTCATTATGGCCAAACAGTTATATTTTTGTTTCATCAGACCAGAGGACATTTCTCCAAAAAGTACGATCTTTGTCCCCATGTGCAGTTGCAAACCGTAGTCTGGCTTTTTTAATGGCGGTTTTGGAGCAGTGGCTTCTTCCTTGCTGAGCGGCCTTTCAGGTTATGTCGATACAGGACTCGTTTTACTGTGGATATAGATACTTTTGTACCTGTTTCCTCCAGCATCTTCACAAGGTCCTTTGCTGTTGTTCTGGGATTGATTTGTCCTTTTCACACCAAAGTACGTTCATCTCTAGGAGACAGAATGCGTCTCCTTCCTGAGCAGTATGACGGCTGCGTGGTCCCATGGTGTTTATACTTGCGTACTATTGTTTGTACAGATGAACGTGGTACCTTCAGGTCTTTGGATGAACCAGGATGAACCAGACTTGTGGAGGTCTACAATTTTTTTCTGCGGTCTTGGCTGATTTCTTTTCATTTTCCCATGATGTCGAAGATGCATTGAGTTTGAAGGTAAGCCTTGAAATACATCCACAGGTACACCTCCAATTGACTCAAATTATGTCAATTAGCCTATCAGAAGCTTCTAAAGCCATGACATAATTTTCTGGAATTTTCCAACTATTTAAAGGCAGTCAACTTAGTGTATGTAAACTTCTGGCCCACTGGAATTGTGATACAGTGAATTATAAGTGAAATAATCTGTCTGTAAACAATTGTTGGAAAAATGACTTGTGTCATGCACAAAGTAGATGTCCTAACCGACTTGCCAAAACTATAGTTTGTTAACAAGAAATTTGTGGAGTGGTTGAAAAATGAGTTTTAATGACTCCAACCTAAGTGTATGTCAACTTCAACTGTAAATAAGTATTCAGATCCTTTGCTATGAGACTCAAAGTTGAGCTCAGGTGCATCCTCTTTCCATTGATCATCCTTGAGATGTTTCTACAACTTGATTGGAGTCCACCTGTGGTAAATTCAATTGATTGGACATGATTTGGAAAGGCACACACCTGTCTATATAAGGTCCCACAGTTGACAGTGCATGTCAGAGCAAAAACCAAGACATGAGGTCGAAGGAATTGTCCGTAGAGCTCCGAGACAGGATTGTGTCAAGGCACAGATGTGGGGAAGGGTACCAAGAACACAGTGGCCTCCATCAGTCTTAAATAGAGGAAGTTTGGAACCACCAAGACTCTTCCTAGAGCTGGCCGCCCAGCCAAACTGATCAATCGGGGGAGAAGGGCCTTGGTCAGGGAGGTGACCAAGAAGCCGATGGTCACTCTGCCAAAGCTCCAGAGTTCCTCTGTGGAGATGGGAGAACCTTCCAGAAGGACAACCATCTCTGTAGCACTCCTCCAATCAGTTCTTTAGGTTAGAGTGGCCTGATGGAAGCCACCTCTCAGTAAAAGGCACATGACAGCCCGCTTGGAGTTTGCCAAAAACCACCTATTGTTTCTCACTCTCAGACCGTGAGAAACAATATTCTCTGGTCTGATGAAACCAAGATTGAACTATTTGGCCTGAATGCCAAGCAACACTGCTGCAGGAAACTTGGCACCATCCCTACGGTGAAGCATGGTGGTGGCAACATCATGCTGTCGATATGTTTTTCAGCTACAGGGACTGGGAGACTAGTCAGGAACGAGCGAATGATGAACGGAGCAAAGTGCAGAGATCCTTGATGAAAACCTGCTCCCAAGCGCTCAGGACCTCAGACTGAGGCCAAAGTTCACCTTACAACAGGAGAGCGACCATAAGGACACAGCCAAGACAACGCAGGAGTGGCTTCGTATAAGTCTCTGAATGTCCTTGAGGGGCCCAGCCAGAGCCCGGACATGAACCCGATCTAACATCTTAAGAGAGACCTGACCAACCTGACAGAGCTTGAGAGGATCTGCAGAGAAGAATGGGGGAAATGTTGTAGCATCATACCCAAGAAGACTGGAGGCTGCAATCGCTGCCAAAGGTGCTTCAACAAAGTACTGAGTAAAGGGTCTGAATACTTATGTAAATGTGATGCGTTTTAAAATTTTTATACATTTGCCAAAATGTAAGAAACAGTTTTTGCTTGTTATTATGGGGTATTGTGTGTAGATTGATGAGGGGGCGAAAACAATTTAATTCATTTTTGAATAAGGGTGTAATGTAACAATGTGGAAAAAGTAAATGTTTTTTTACATCTTTTGCTTCTTTTTTTTGTTCAGGAATCTGAAAATAAATGTAATCTTGGTTTTTGGAAGGCCAAACAGCCCCCATATTGAATCTGTAAAAAAATAAATAAACCGGAAAGCACACACTTGGGTAATCCCTGAATGTGTTCTGAGACTGTAGTATCTTTTAGTTAAACCAGATGGTAGTACAATGTTATTTCCCCTTTAAAGCTCTATCAACACAGTACATACAGTATATCTTGCTCCTTTTTTTTTATTTTTTATAGCTGTTATTATCGTTGCCATGGTGTTTGAAAGTCTCTTGCCACAGGCAGCCCAATACAGATTTTTTTTTTACGCTAATTGGTCTTTTGACCAATCACGTAAGATCTTTTCACATAAGATGTTTTTCAGAGCTGATCTGATTGGTATGAAGACCAATTAGTGGAAAAAAATATCAGAATTAGGCTGCCTGTCGAGACATGGCCATACAGTTTTGTACAAAGCCAGGCTTTTATGGCCATGATCTGTGCTTTTACAAAAGGGATTAGCAACATGCCTGTTTGTTCCTCAGATTAGGTGTTTGACCCAATTAATCAATTAATCGGTGTGATTAGTTTAGCAATGTTGCAATGCAATCACCTGAAAAGCTTAGGCTAGCGAGGCTAATGTCATGATACGTAGGCAAGATTACATTAGGCAACGTTAAACAAAACATGGGCTCTGTCAAAAGAATTACTCTAGTTGCAACATGCTAACATGTTTGTACTTTTCCTTGAAACTTAATACAATCATAATAATATATGCCATTAAGCAGACACTTTTATCCAAAACGACTTAGTCGTGCATGCATACAATACACCTAATCAGATTTTATATGGCAACAGCTAGTCTTTGTTGCCCTTTCACTAGTAGTTCCAATCAGCATTAGAAAGGTTTTGGGGTGCAAGGTCTCAGAATGTATTCAAATCTTATTTTCATGAAGGAGCACTGACATGGAGCAGAGGGACTTTATTGTTGCCTTTGGGACTAGCGCTTTCATATATGTACCTGCACTACACGTGCATCTATAGGGGATGAGGTGTTTTTATACAATATAAAATAGTCAAATTATTAGTTACACCATGCAACTTTCCCAAAATAATTGGCATACAAAAGAAAGGCCAGTGTTTTGATTCTATTTTTTATTATTGCAACCCTGAAGTACTCAACAGACATGGCACTGTGAACAAAGTCATTGATTTCCAGCACTGGCACAGTAATTGTATTCAGATTGTTATGATTGTGGTGCCGCTGAGAAATAATTGTAAGAAGCCTACTGATGCCCTGATACCTGCAGGTTCTATTTTCCCCAAAATGAACGCTCAACCATACTAAATCATAGGTTTCACAAAGTTAAATGACTTCAAATCATGATGTAAGATGATCAGGTACGTGGCTTTTTTTGTAAGTTATTTGTAACCTATAGTTTGTCATTGTTTATTTATTTGTTCTATTGTTGAGTGACAGTTGGTGCTTAGTTAGTTTGAATAGCTTGGAATGGTGAATACTAGTCTTTGTGCCCTGAGTATTGTTGCCAGGTTATGGCTTGTACATTCCGTGGAAGGTGACAGGCATAGAGCACTCCACCTCTGCCCTGCCGATCTCCGACATGTCCTTGGCGTTGAGGATCAGCATGTACCCTGGCCTCTGGGCCCCGGGGGCCACCACAATGGTCAACAGGACACCTGTGAGTCATTGGAAAACCACACTGGTTGTTAGAAAACAGCCTGGGTGCATAGACTAGACGTAACATATTATATCGGGGAATCTCAAATTAGTATGATATGTTATGTTTGGTATGGTTACATAAGACGAAGATTACTTAACCCTTTAACCTTAACCCCAAACCCCTAGGGTAGGTAACGTTAGCCACCTAGCTAACGTTAGCCACAACAAATTGAAATTAGTAACAAATCATACATATTATATATTCATAGCATATTGTACGCATTGCAGTTCGTAACATATCATACGAAATGTAATTCATACCATATTATACGAAATGGATGATGGACATCCACAAATTAATACACAACATATCATACTAAATGGAGGTAGACAGATTTACATTTACTATGTTACGTCTACCCCTGAGTCCAGGTTTGAAAATAGAGTGCCCACCAAATTTTACAGTAACCCCACTTTTGATCAATTTTGCTGAGAAAATGTTTCTACTAAATTGAAATGCCTTGTCCCTGGATAAATAGCTAAAGTCTCTTAAACTCTCTTCCTAACACTAACACAAACAAGATACTGGGTATGTGTTTGCCCTGCACCATACCTGTAACTGTTACCGTATACTACAGTAACAGTACAGTACATACCATCATCCTCATCCATGCCATCGAGGGTTTGCATAAACAGGCTCTGAGGGGTAGGAGTCCAGCTCCTTCCACACCTAGGTCTCCTTGGTCTTCACATTCAACTTGATAATCTACAGCCGCAAGTGGACAGAGACTCATCAAGGTCTAACATACATGTTTTGGTCTTCACATTCAGCTTGATGATGTACAACCATATATAGACAGAAACTCATGGTCACTCAGGTAACATGCTATGGCCCCTGCTATTCACTGCTCAGAGTTAGAAGATTTTGAAGACCGATTTGTGGCAAACAAGATGACTCACCCTGTCAGGGATCGCCTCAACCCTGAAGTGGTTGAGGCGTAGGCATATGTGTAGTTCTTCCCACCGTGCTTCTAATAGTTGATTTAAAGGAACTCAAAGGCTTGGCGGGGCCCAGAGAACAGCGCTTCAGGCTCCAGACAGATGGTCCCGTCAGAACACATCACCGCTGTTGCCGTGGTGTATGGCAGGCAGATCAGGTTCTTTCCCTGCTCCTCCTGGAACATATAATCAGTATATGTTGCTATCCAAAAGAAGGGGAAATACAGGGTATGCACATATGCACTTGAATGTAAAAAACAATTGACACATATGGAAATGAAAAATACATTTTTTCTAAAGCCGGAATTCGTGGTGTTTGCGATATTACAATAACAAAGACGTTACTTCAAACAAATGCATTTCCCCCCCTCGGACATTATTGCAAGCGCAATAGAACATAGTACATACTAAGATTTTTTTCTTCTTCACGAAGCTGGATGCTCATGTCCTCCGTTTCAAAACCAGAACAAAAACAATAACGTGCTTGGGGCGACCAGTGGCGCTGTTTCACCTTTCGCGGATTTCAGCTTCCATTTCAGGATTTCCATTCAGGGCAGGAAATAACTTACCCTGTGGATGTCCAGTGGGATGACGTATCTCTTGACCTCTGGCTGAGGAGTCATCATGGCTGCCTTCTTCACCTCCTCCCAGTTGAAGCGCAGGTTGGCCAGCCAAAGGTACTTGTAAACAAACTCAAACCTACCAGGAAACAAAATAAAGAATGAGTTGTATAATCCTTTGAACAGACAGTGTTTAAAGACCATGGGCTAGGAATCATTAATCAATTATTCTGAAAAAGGACATTGCTAACAGGCTGACTACACCACGACTGCAAAATAAATTTAGACATACATGTTATTCAATTGTTGCGCACCAACGAGCGTCTGCGTTGCCAAGGGCTAAAATAGAAGTCAGTTCTATTTCTGACGCAGATCGTGCTGCAAGTCCTGCCTCTACCATCTCCTCATTGGTTTATAGAAGCAGCTACAAATGTGCCATCTCCTCATTGGTTATACCCATGCGGGTGACTGAAAGACAAACGAGGTCAGTGCCGGTAATGCACCTAATTTATGAAAGTTGCCAATCGCAATATAAAGTCAAGAGAAGAAAAACCCTAGAAGGAGGAGAGATGACTAGAAACGATTCGGTTGACCGTTTTATGTGTGGATTAATTGGTGGAGTAGAGGACCTTGTGCATTTCAGGTAAAATAACAACTCAATGTTTATATCCCAGGACAAATTAGCTAGCAACAGCAAGCTAGCTAAATAGGACCAATTAGCTAGCAAGTGCAAGCTAGCTAGCTAGCTAAATTGCCATAAATGTTTAATGCTTTTCGACCTGTCCCCAAATTAATATAATTGGTTCAGAGTTTGTTTTGATATTTTAACCTGCGTGTCGTGATCACGTTTGGTGTGGGGGGACAAAATACATTTATGCACTATGGCGCACGCGCGCAGCCGGTTTGGGTTCCGTGTAAGGCAACTCACTTCAAATGTATGCCACCCCTGAAATCCCTCAGTCCATAAACTATCTAGTCAGTTATGACGTCATCACTTTTTATATACACATTTACATTTGCCAGTGTACTGACATTGCCATTGCTTATGAGAGACATTTTTTGCTGTTCCATTACCCTTTCTATGTACACACGTCAGCCACGACGAAGCCTTGTTCCTCGTAAGTGTTGATGTGATGAAACAGGTTGATAGGAGCAGCCCTGAACTTATGGTCAACATACTCTCCTTGTCCTCCTCCAATGTCCTTTCTGACGATGTGGAACCACGTCTGTGAAATGCAGATGGGGTATGCTGAAGTCTCTTGAGACAGCACACATGCATGATTTGGTTCTCAGTGCCAGGATTAGGTACAGTATGCTGTTACTGTATGTTCCTGTATATAAATGTGTCACTTTTAAACCAAAGTATATTGAGTGTTTATTTCCTGACACCAATAACGTCATTGGACTCAAAGCAATACATGTAGTTGGCGCCTCGGATGCTCCAGGAACTTAAGGTTGATTTTCACAGGGGTCTCCACGAAGACAATGTA
Source organism: Salvelinus alpinus (assembly GCF_045679555.1). Taxonomy (NCBI): domain Eukaryota; kingdom Metazoa; phylum Chordata; class Actinopteri; order Salmoniformes; family Salmonidae; genus Salvelinus; species Salvelinus alpinus. The sequence continues at coordinate 32,509,363 of NC_092115.1, read as the reverse complement.
GTTCTACGACATGCCAAAACTAAGGGTGATATGGAAACCATATGACATATGGCTTAGTCCAATTACACAAACTGCCACTGCAGTCTGTAACACAGGAGGCGTGTTGATGTTAGACTTTATGCTGTTTCAGGGACCTCAAGTTTGACTATAAACATGATGGACATGTCATTATGACCCACCTGTGCAAATAGGAGGGCTTGAACCTCTTGGCACTCGGGAATTGCACCACAGCCATAGACTTTTCAATGAGGTCTGAGGAAAGAACACAAGATGCAATCAGTGCACAAGCCTTACTGTTACAAGTTCTCCTATCCAGAACATGTTAAGATATCAAGGCCAAGTTGCTTACATGTTGTAGCTTAATTCAAACATCGACTAAGAGGTGGAACATGTGCATGAAGTCTGAATTAATATTGTGCACTTTTTATTTTCTTGGTATACAAGCCCAAGCTTTCTGTGTGGGCGGTGTTCTGACAACATTGTAGGTCAGTGACGCTCCTTTTCCCATGCAGTCTCCAATGTTGAACACTGTTCCGTGCCAGTGGGCTGTCACTCCATTGATGTTGACGCAGTCCCCCTGAGGGGAAATAAAGTCATAGTGTTATTAATGTGTTATTCAGAATCATGTTATACATTATTCATGCGTTTTAACTTATTGAGAAGTGCAATTTCTGTCTATAATCAGTGGACCAGTCGGTAACACTTGTTTTTTTGAGTCAGTTGAATTAGAACAGAGAATATATGCAAACACTGTGGTTCCTAATATATTGGGAATAATGTAATACAGGGGGATGGAATCTCAATTTTGACCTTCTTCAGTGTCTCCAGTGTGTCAGTGTTGACTTTAGCACCTTTGGCAGCAATTACAGCCTCGAGTCTTCTTGGGTATGATGCTACAAGCTTGGCACACCTGTATTTGAGGAGTTTCTCCCAGTCTTCTCCGAAGATCCTCTCAAGCTCTGTCAGGTTGGATGGGGAGCGTTGCTGCACAGCTATTTTCAGGTCTCTCTAGCGATGTTCAAGTCCGGGCTCTGGCTTGGCCACTCAAGGACATTCAAAGACTTGTCCCGAAGCCACTCCTGCGTTTTCTTGGCTGTGTTTAGTGTCGTTGTCCTGTTGGAAGGTGAACCTTAGCCCAAGTCCGAGGTCCTGAGTGCTCTGGAGCAGTACTTTGGTCCGTTCATCTTTGCCTCGATCCTGACTAGTCTCCCAGTCCCTGCTGCTGAAAAACATCTTCACAGCATGATGCTGCCACCACCATGCTTCCCCGTAGGGATGGTGCCAGGTTTCTTCCAGACTTGACGCTTGGCATTCAGGCCAAAGAGTTCAATCTTAGTTTCATCTGACCAGAGAGTCTTGTTTCTCATGGTCTGAGAGTCTTTAGCTGCCTTTTGGCAAACTCCGAGCAGGCTGTCATGTGCCTTTTACTGAGGCGTGGCTTCTCTCTGGCCACTCTACCAAAAAGGCCTGGTTGATGGAGTGCTGCAGAGATGGTTGTCCTTCTGGAAGGTTCTCCCATCTCAACAGAGGAACTCTAGAGCTCTGTCAGAGTGACCATCAGGTTCTTGGTCACCTCCCTGACCAAGGCTCTTCTCCCCCAATTGCTCAGTTTGGCCAGGCGGCCAGCTATAGGAAGAGTCTTGGTGGTTCCAAACATCTTCCATTTAAAAATAAAAATAAATAAATAAATATTTATTTTTTAAATGTGAGTGAGGGGAAAATGTATTTGATCCCCTGCTGATTTTGTACGTTTGCCCACTGACAAAGAAATTATCAGTCTATAATTTTAATGGTAGGTTTATTTGAACAGTGAGAAACAGGATAACAACAAAAAAATCCAGAAAAACGCATGTCAAAAATGTTATAAATTGATTTGCATTTTAATGAGGGAAATAAGTATTTGACCCCTCTGCAAAACATGACTTAGTACTTGGTGGCAAAATGCAAGAAACACTACTCTTATGATAAGTGACCACAGAGAGTCAGGACACCCATTTAACATCCCATCTGAAAGACAGCACCCTACCCCCTGGGGCATTGGGATATTTTCTTGGACCAGATGAAAGGGTGTCTCCTGCTGACACTCCAACACTGCTTCCATCAGCATCTGGTCTCCCATCCAGGACCAACTCTGCTTAGCTTCAGAAGCAAGCCAGCAGTGGGATGCAGATTGGTATGCGGCATAATTTTGACACTGTATTATTTTTCCTTTTGTTTATCTAAGCATACCTACTGAGCTGTCTGTAAAAACTGGTAGTTTTTCAAAAACGAACTAAATATGCTTTTCTGCATCACTGCAAAAATATGGGTAAAAGATTGAAAGAAATGTGAGTCTTATTTTGTACGTTTAATAATTGCTTACTTGTCTAAAGTCTACCAACCTTGTCACTAGACATGCAAGCTAAGATAATTAGACAAGCTAGCTACTCTAACTTGATTGATTGCCTGACATGGCTTCTTGGTGGCTAGTTATGAGGTTGGGAGATTGGGAACCTATCTGGGCTAGTGAAAGCCAACTTCATAAAATTGCTTGGTGGACAGTAGTGATACAGAGAAATAATACATTTTTTAAATATTTAACTTCTTATGTCTCGGGGCAGTATTGAGTAGCTTGGATGAATAAGGTGCCCAGAGTAAACTGCCTGCTACTCAGTCCCAGTTGCTAATATATGCATATTATTAGTATATTTGGATAGAAAACACTCTGAAGTTTCTAAAACTATTTGAATGATGTCTGAGTATAACAGAACTCATATGGCAGGCAAAAACCTGAGAAAAAATCCAACCAGGAAGTGGGAAATCTGAGGTTGGTCATTTTTCAACTCATTCCCTATTGAAGATACAGTGGGATATTGGTCATGTTGCACTTCCTAAGGCTTCCACTAGATGTCAACAGTCTTTAGAACCTTGTTTGATGCTTCTACTGTGAAGGGGGGCCGAATGACAGGGGAATGAGTCAGAGGTCTGCCCGAGAATGCCACGAGCTGGCCACGCTCGTTCACGTGAGAGCGAGCTCTGTTCCATTGCATTTCTACAGACAAAGGAAGTCTCTGGTTGGAACATTATTGAAGATTTATGTTAAAAACATCCTAAAGATTGATTCTATACTTCGTTTGACATGTTTCTACAGACTGTAATGGAACTTTTTGACATTTCGTCTGCTCCTAGTGAACGCACTTCCTGAGTTTGGATTTGTTTACCAAACGCGCTAACAAAAGGAGCTATTTGGACATAAATTATGGACATTATCAAACAAAACAAACATTTATTGTGGAACAGGGATTCCTGGGAGTGCATTCTGATGAAGATCATCAAAGGTAAGTGAATATTTATAATGTTATTTCTGACTTCTGTTGACTGCACAATATGGCAGATATCTTTTTGGCTTGTTTGGGCTCTGAGCGCCGTACTCAGATTATTGCATGGTTTGCTTTTTCCCGAAAAGCTTTTTTGAAATCTGACACAGCGGTTGCATTATGGAGAAGTTTATCTAAAGTTCCATGTATAACACTTGTATTTTCATCAACATTTATGATGAGTATTTCTGTAAATTGATGTGGCTCTCTGCAAAATCACCGGATGTTTTTGGAACTACTGAACATAACGCGCCAATGTATACTGAGATTTTTTGATATAAATATGAACTTTATCGAACAAAACATACACGTATTGTGTAACATGAAGTCCTATGAGTGTCATCTGATGAAGATCATCAAAGGTTAGTGATTAATTCTATCTCTATTTCTGATTTTTGTGACTCCTCTCTTTGGCTGGAAAAATGGCTGTGTTTTTCTGGCTCTGACCTAACATAATCGTTTGTGGTGCTTTCGCTGTGAAGCCTATGTGAAATCGGACACTGTGGTGGGATTAACAAGAAGTGTATCTTTAAAATGGTGTGAAATACTTGTATGTTTGAGGAATTTCAATTATGGGATTTTCTGTTGTTTTGAATTTGGCGACCTGCACTTTCACTGGCTGTTGTCATATCGATTCCGTTAACGGGAGAAATCTGAGGGGGCAAGTGCTCCTGTGCCCCCTCTGGGTGTGTATATATATTCCTTCTGATGGGAGAAGTTCTGAAAAAAATATCCTTTATTATTCTTAACCAATAATTAAACAGTTTAAAAAGAAAGAACAGTTTAAAAATAACAATTTTGTATAATTAACATTTTACAACGACTACCACATTCTTTTCTTATAGTACACTGCTGCTATCTTACTAGAATGACATGGGATGAACATAAATTGAATTAGAGTGCAAGCCCATGCCATAGACTTCCACTCATTGCGCTAACAAAAGTTAGCATTGGCTCCAGAAACTTCCTCTAACTTCCTTCATACTGGACGCAGATACAGAAAAATGATGTCAACAAATTCATCTGACTCTGGGGAAGGAGATAAAGTGCCTCATTGCCAAATCCAGAACTATCCTTTTAATGACTGATCTTAGCTGTCCTGATTTGCATATTCCCAGAATTCTTCACTCTAGTTTGTATGATTATGTTCCAGAAACAACCACAGACAACTGTACCTAGGTGGGATTGTTGATTAACAAAAATGATCATATGTAAAATATATGATTCTTTTTAAAAGGTACTTTTCAAAGTAGTTGTAAAACCGTAATAGATAAGGTCGAGGCTGCTGTGGCACTATATAACAACATCTACCCCGTCTCTGTTTCTGTGGGTGGAAGCTCATCGTAGAGGTCACATGCAGAGTGCTAGTCACTTAACCAATCACCTTGGGGAAGGTCTGAGACAGGAGCCAATGACTGCCCTAGCAGGGCATCACCCTCTCTGGGTGAGTGAGTGCACAGAGAATATTGTCCATTGTGAGCTGTCTTCACAGGAGAAACCAGCCAGTGTAGCTCTCAAGCACTGCTGGTGGATGTGACCTCACTGGTTTGGAAACACTCATGGCTGGCATATGAGTGCAATGTGTGAGTTGGAGTATACCTCCAGAACCCAATTCAGACTACTCTCTGCCCACAGTTTTATTCTCAAACTACTGTCCCCTGCTCTCTCACGTTTCCTGATTCAACTAAATAAACAAACACTTTTACTATTCAAATTTCAGTTACTATTAGACTACTCTACCCAAAGATCAAGGGCCTCATTGCCAAATCCAGAACTATCCCTTTAATGACTGATCTTAGCTGTCCTGATTTGCGTATTCCCAGAATTCTTCACTCTAGTTTGTATGATTTTGTTACAGACACAAACACAGACAACTGTACCTAGGTGGGATTGTTGATTAACAAAAATTATCATATGTAAAATATATACTCTGCCCATGATTCTTTTTAAAAGGTACTTTTCAAAGTAGTTGTAAAACCGTAATAGATAAGGTCGAGGCTGCTGTGGCACTATATAACAACATCTACCCTGTCTCTGTTTCTGTGGGTGGAAGCTCATCGTAGAGGTCACATGCAGAGTGCTAGTCACTTAACCAATCACCTTGGGGAAGGTCTGAGACAGGAGCCAATGACTGCCCTAGCAGGGCATCACCCTCTCTGGGTGAATGAGTGCACAGAGAATATTGTCCATTGTGAGCTTTCTTCACAGGAGAAACCAGCCAGTGTAGCTCTCAAGCACTACTGGTGGATGTGACCTCACTGGTTTGGAAACACTCATGGCTGGCATATGAGTGCAATGTGTGAGTTGGAGTACACCTCCAGAACCCAATTCAGACTACTCTCTGCCCACAGTTTTATTCTCAAACTATTGTCCCCCGCTCTCTCACGTTTCCTCTTTCAACTAAATAAACAAACACTTTACTATTCAAATTTCAGTTACTATTAGACTACTCTACCCAAAGATCAAGGGCCTCATTGCCAAATCCAGAACTATCCCTTTAATGACTGATCTTAGCTGTCCTGATTTGCGTATTCCCAGAATTCTTCACTCTAGTTTGTATGATTTTGTTACAGACACAAACACAGACAACTGTACCTAGGTGGGATTGTTGATTAACAAAAATTATCATATGTAAAATATATACTCTGCCCATGATTCTTTTTAAAAGGTACTTTTCAAAGTAGTTGTAAAACCGTAATAGATAAGGTCGAGGCTGCTGTGGCACTATATAACAACATCTACCCGGTCACTGTTTCTGTGGGTGGAAGCTCATCGTAGAGGTCACATGCAGAGTGCTAGTCACTTAACCAATCACCTTGGGGAAGGTCTGAGACAGGAGCCAATGACTGCCCTAGCAGGGCATCACCCTCTCTGGGTGAATGAGTGCACAGAGAATTTGGTCCATTGTGAGTTGTCTTCACAGGAGAAACCAGCAACTGTAGCTCTCAAGCACTACTGGTGGATGTGACCTCACTGGTTTGGAAACACTCATGGCTGGCATATGAGTGCAATGTGTGAGTTGGAGTATACCTCCAGAACCCAATTCAGACTACTCTCTGCCCACAGTTTTATTCTCAAACTATTGTCCCCCGCTCTCTCACGTTTCCTCTTTCAACTAAATAAACAAACACTTTTACTATTCAAATTTCAGTTACTATTAGACTACTCTACCCAAAGATCAAGGGCCTCATTGCCAAATCCAGAACTATCCCTTTAATGACTGATCTTAGCTGTCCTGATTTGCATATTCCCAGAATTCTTCACTCTAGTTTGTATGATTTTGTTACAGACACAAACACAGACAACTGTACCTAGGTGGGATTGTTGATTAACAAAAATTATCATATGTAAAATATATACTCTGCCCATGATTCTTTTTAAAAGGTACTTTTCAAAGTAGTTGTAAAACCGTAATAGATAAGGTCGAGGCTGCTGTGGCACTATATAACAACATCTACCCGGTCACTGTTTCTGTGGGTGGAAGCTCATCGTAGAGGTCACATGCAGAGTGCTAGTCACTTAACCAATCACCTTGGGGAAGGTCTGAGACAGGAGCCAATGACTGCCCAAGCAGGGCATCACCCTCTCTGGGTGAATGAGTGCACAGAGAATATTGTCCATTGTGAGCTGTCTTCACAGGAGAAACCAGCCAGTGTAGCTCTCAAGCACTACTGGTGGATGTGACCTCACTGGTTTGGAAACACTCATGGCTGGCATATGAGTGCAATGTGTGAGTTGGAGTATACCTCCAGAACCCAATTCAGACTACTCTCTGCCCACAGTTTTATTCTCAAACTACTGTCCCCCGCTCTCTCACGTTTCCTCTTTCAACTAAATAAACAAACACTTTTACTATTCAAATTTCAGTTACTATTAGACTACTCTACCCAAAGATCAAGGGCCTCATTGCCAAATCCAGAACTATCCCTTTAATGACTGATCTTAGCTGTCCTGATTTGCGTATTCCCAGAATTCTTCACTCTAGTTTGTATGATTTTGTTACAGACACAAACACAGACAACTGTACCTAGGTGGGATTGTTGATTAACAAAAATTATCATATGTAAAATATATACTCTGCCCATGATTCTTTTTAAAAGGTACTTTTCAAAGTAGTTGTAAAACCGTAATAGATAAGGTCGAGGCTGCTGTGGCACTATATAACAACATCTACCCTGTCTCTGTTTCTGTGGGTGGAAGCTCATCGTAGAGGTCACATGCAGAGTGCTAGTCACTTAACCAATCACCTTGGGGAAGGTCTGAGACAGGAGCCAATGACTGCCCTAGCAGGGCATCACCCTCTCTGGGTGAATGAGTGCACAGAGAATATTGTCCATTGTGAGCTTTCTTCACAGGAGAAACCAGCCAGTGTAGCTCTCAAGCACTACTGGTGGATGTGACCTCACTGGTTTGGAAACACTCATGGCTGGCATATGAGTGCAATGTGTGAGTTGGAGTACACCTCCAGAACCCAATTCAGACTACTCTCTGCCCACAGTTTTATTCTCAAACTATTGTCCCCCGCTCTCTCACGTTTCCTCTTTCAACTAAATAAACAAACACTTTACTATTCAAATTTCAGTTACTATTAGACTACTCTACCCAAAGATCAAGGGCCTCATTGCCAAATCCAGAACTATCCCTTTAATGACTGATCTTAGCTGTCCTGATTTGCATATTCCCAGAATTCTTCACTCTAGTTTGTATGATTTTGTTACAGACACAAACACAGACAACTGTACCTAGGTGGGATTGTTGATTAACAAAAATTATCATATGTAAAATATATACTCTGCCCATGATTCTTTTTAAAAGGTACTTTTCAAAGTAGTTGTAAAACCGTAATAGATAAGGTCGAGGCTGCTGTGGCACTATATAACAACATCTACCCTGTCACTGTTTCTGTGGGTGGAAGCTCATCGTAGAGGTCACATGCAGAGTGCTAGTCACTTAACCAATCACCTTGGGGAAGGTCTGAGACAGGAGCCAATGACTGCCCTAGCAGGGCATCACCCTCTCTGGGTGAATGAGTGCACAGAGAATATGGTCCATTGTGAGCTTTCTTCACAGGAGAAACCAGCCAGTGTAGCTCTCAAGCACTACTGGTGGATGTGACCTCACTGGTTTGGAAACACTCATGGCTGGCATATGAGTGCGATGTGTGAGTTGGAGTATACCTCCAGAACCCAATTCAGACTACTCTCTGCCCACAGTTTTATTCTCAAACTATTGTCCCCCGCTCTCTCACGTTTCCTCTTTCAACTAAATAAACAAACACTTTACTATTCAAATTTCAGTTACTATTAGACTACTCTACCCAAAGATCAAGGGCCTCATTGCTAAATCCAGAACTATCCCTTTAATGACTGATCTTAGCTGTCCTGATTTGCATATTCCCAGAATTCTTCACTCTAGTTTGTATGATTTTGTTACAGACACAAACACAGACAACTGTACCTAGGTGGGATTGTTGATTAACAAAAATGTTCATATGTAAAATATATACTCTGCCCATGATTCTTTTTAAAAGGTACTTTCAAAGTAGTTGTAAAACCGTAATAGATAAGGTCGAGGCTGCTGTGGCACTATATAACAACATCTACCCTGTCTCTGTTTCTGTGGGTGGAAGCTCATCGTAGAGGTCACATGCAGAGTGCTAGTCACTTAACCAATCACCTTGGGGAAGGTCTGAGACAGGAGCCAATGACTGCCCTAGCAGGGCATCACCCTCTCTGGGTGAATGAGTGCACAGAGAATATGGTCCATTGTGAGCTGTCTTCACAGGAGAAACCAGCCAGTGTAGCTCTCAAGCACTACTGGTGGATGTGACCTCACTGGTTTGGAAACACTCATGGCTGGCATATGAGTGCAATGTGTGAGTTGGAGTATACCTCCAGAACCCAATTCAGACTACTCTCTGCCCACAGTTTTATTCTCAAACTATTGTCCCCCGCTCTCTCACGTTTCCTCTTTCAACTAAATAAACAAACACTTTTACTATTCAAATTTCAGTTACTATTAGACTACTCTACCCAAAGATCAAGGGCCTCATTGCCAAATCCAGAACTATCCCTTTAATGACTGATCTTAGCTGTCCTGATTTGCGTATTCCCAGAATTCTTCACTCTAGTTTGTATGATTTTGTTACAGACACAAACACAGACAACTGTACCTAGGTGGGATTGTTGATTAACAAAAATTATCATATGTAAAATATATACTCTGCCCATGATTATTTTTAAAAGGTACTTTTCAAAGTAGTTGTAAAACCGTAATAGATAAGGTCGAGGCTGCTGTGGCACTATATAACAACATCTACCCTGTCTCTGTTTCTGTGGGTGGAAGCTCATCGTAGAGGTCACATGCAGAGTGCTAGTCACTTAACCAATCACCTTGGGGAAGGTCTGAGACAGGAGCCAATGACTGCCCTAGCAGGGCATCACCCTCTCTGGGTGAATGAGTGCACAGAGAATATTGTCCATTGTGAGCTGTCTTCACAGGAGAAACCAGCCAGTGTAGCTCTCAAGCACTACTGGTGGATGTGACCTCACTGGTTTGGAAACACTCATGGCTGGCATATGAGTGCAATGTGTGAGTTGGAGTATACCTCCAGAACCCAATTCAGACTACTCTCTGCCCACAATTTTATTCTCAAACTACTGTCCCCTCTCTCTCACGTTTCCTGATTCAACTAAATAAACAAACACTTTTACTATTCAAATTTCAGTTACTATTAGACTACTCTACCCGAAGATCAAGGGCCTCATTGCCAAATCCAGAACTATCCCTTTAATGACTGATCTTAGCTGTCCTGATTTGCGTATTCCCAGAATTCTTCACTCTAGTTTGTATGATTTTGTTACAGACACAAACACAGACAACTGTACCTAGGTGGGATTGTTGATTAACAAAAATGTTCATATGTAAAATATATACTCTGCCCATGATTCTTTTTAAAAGGTACTTTCAAAGTAGTTGTAAAACCGTAATAGATAAGGTCGAGGCTGCTGTGGCACTATATAACAACATCTACCCCGTCTCTGTTTCTGTGGGTGGAAGCTCATCATAGAGGTCACATGCAGAGTGCTAGTCACTTAACCAATCACCTTGGGGAAGGTCTGAGACAGGAGCCAATGACTGCCCTAGCAGGGCATCACCCTCTCTGGGTGAATGAGTGCACAGAGAATATTGTCCATTGTGAGCTTTCTTCACAGGAGAAACCAGCCAGTGTAGCTCTCAAGCACTACTGGTGGATGTGACCTCACTGGTTTGGAAACACTCATGGCTGGCATATGAGTGCAATGTGTGAGTTGGAGTACACCTCCAGAACCCAATTCAGACTACTCTCTGCCCACAGTTTTATTCTCAAACTATTGTCCCCCGCTCTCTCACGTTTCCTCTTTCAACTAAATAAACAAACACTTTTACTATTCAAATTTCAGTTACTATTAGACTACTCTACCCAAAGATCAAGGGCCTCATTGCCAAATCCAGAACTATCCCTTTAATGACTGATCTTAGCTGTCCTGATTTGCGTATTCCCAGAATTCTTCACTCTAGTTTGTATGATTTTGTTACAGACACAAACACAGACAACTGTACCTAGGTGGGATTGTTGATTAACAAAAATTATCATATGTAAAATATATACTCTGCCCATGATTCTTTTTAAAAGGTACTTTTCAAAGTAGTTGTAAAACCGTAATAGATAAGGTCGAGGCTGCTGTGGCACTATATAACAACATCTACCCTGTCTCTGTTTCTGTGGGTGGAAGCTCATCGTAGAGGTCACATGCAGAGTGCTAGTCACTTAACCAATCACCTTGGGGAAGGTCTGAGACAGGAGCCAATGACTGCCCTAGCAGGGCATCACCCTCTCTGGGTGAATGAGTGCACAGAGAATATTGTCCATTGTGAGCTGTCTTCACAGGAGAAACCAGCCAGTGTAGCTCTCAAGCACTACTGGTGGATGTGACCTCACTGGTTTGGAAACACTCATGGCTGGCATATGAGTGCAATGTGTGAGTTGGAGTATACCTCCAGAACCCAATTCAGACTACTCTCTGCCCACAGTTTTATTCTCAAACTACTGTCCCCCGCTCTCTCACGTTTCCTCTTTCAACTAAATAAACAAACACTTTTACTATTCAAATTTCAGTTACTATTAGACTACTCTACCCAAAGATCAAGGGCCTCATTGCCAAATCCAGAACTATCCCTTTAATGACTGATCTTAGCTGTCCTGATTTGCGTATTCCCAGAATTCTTCACTCTAGTTTGTATGATTTTGTTACAGACACAAACACAGACAACTGTACCTAGGTGGGATTGTTGATTAACAAAAATGTATCATATGTAAAATATATACTCTGCCCATGATTCTTTTTAAAAGGTACTTTTCAAAGTAGTTGTAAAACCGTAATAGATAAGGTCGAGGCTGCTGTGGCACTATATAACAACATCTACCCCGTCTCTGTTTCTGTGGGTGGAAGCTCATCGTAGAGGTCACATGCAGAGTGCTAGTCACTTAACCAATCACCTTGGGGAAGGTCTGAGACAGGAGCCAATGACTGCCCTAGCAGGGCATCACCCTCTCTGGGTGAATGAGTGCACAGAGAATATTGTCCATTGTGAGCTTTCTTCACAGGAGAAACCAGCCAGTGTAGCTCTCAAGCACTACTGGTGGATGTGACCTCACTGGTTTGGAAACACTCATGGCTGGCATATGAGTGCAATGTGTGAGTTGGAGTACACCTCCAGAACCCAATTCAGACTACTCTCTGCCCACAGTTTTATTCTCAAACTACTGTCCCCCGCTCTCTCACGTTTCCTCTTTCAACTAAATAAACAAACACTTTTACTATTCAAATTTCAGTTACTATTAGACTACTCTACCCGAAGATCAAGGGCCTCATTGCCAAATCCAGAACTATCCCTTTAATGACTGATCTTAGCTGTCCTGATTTGCGTATTCCCAGAATTCTTCACTCTAGTTTGTATGATTTTGTTACAGACACAAACACAGACAACTGTACCTAGGTGGGATTGTTGATTAACAAAAATGTTCATATGTAAAATATATACTCTGCCCATGATTCTTTTTAAAAGGTACTTTCAAAGTAGTTGTAAAACCGTAATAGATAAGGTCGAGGCTGCTGTGGCACTATATAACAACATCTACCCCGTCTCTGTTTCTGTGGGTGGAAGCTCATCGTAGAGGTCACATGCAGAGTGCTAGTCACTTAACCAATCACCTTGGGGAAGGTCTGAGACAGGAGCCAATGACTGCCCTAGCAGGGCATCACCCTCTCTGGGTGAGTGAGTGCACAGAGAATATTGTCCATTGTGAGCTTTCTTCACAGGAGAAACCAGCCGGTGTAGCTCTCAAGCACTACTGGTGGATGTGACCTCACTGGTTTGGAAACACTCATGGCTGGCATATGAGTGCAATGTGTGAGTTGGAGTACACCTCCAGAACCCAATTCAGACTACTCTCTGCCCACTGTTTTATTCTCAAACTACTGTCCCCTGCTCTCTCACGTTTCCTGATTCAACTAAATAAACAAACACTTTTACTATTCAAATTTCAGTTACTATTAGACTACTCTACCCAAAGATCAAGGGCCTCATTGCCAAATCCAGAACTATCCCTTTAATGACTGATCTTAGCTGTCCTGATTTGCGTATTCCCAGAATTCTTCACTCTAGTTTGTATGATTTTGTTACAGACACAAACACAGACAACTGTACCTAGGTGGGATTGTTGATTAACAAAAATGTTCATATGTAAAATATATACTCTGCCCATGATTCTTTTTAAAAGGTACTTTTCAAAGTAGTTGTAAAACCGTAATAGATAAGGTCGAGGCTGCTGTGGCACTATATAACAACATCTACCCTGTCTCTGTTTCTGTGGGTGGAAGCTCATCGTAGAGGTCACATGCAGAGTGCTAGTCACTTAACCAATCACCTTGGGGAAGGTCTGAGACAGGAGCCAATGACTGCCCTAGCAGGGCATCACCCTCTCTGGGTGAATAAGTGCACAGAGAATATTGTCCATTGTGAGCTGTCTTCACAGGAGAAACCAGCAACTGTAGCTCTCAAGCACTACTGGTGGATGTGACCTCACTGGTTTGGAAACACTCATGGCTGGCATATGAGTGCAATGTGTGAGTTGGAGTACACCTCCAGAACCCAATTCAGACTACTCTCTGCCCACAGTTTTATTCTCAAACTACTGTCCCCTGCTCTCTCACGTTTCCTGTTTCAACTAAATAAACAAACACTTTTACTATTCAAATTTCAGTTACTATTAGACTACTCTACCCAAAGATCAAGGGCCTCATTGCCAAATCCAGAACTATCCCTTTAATGACTGATCTTAGCTGTCCTGATTTGCGTATTCCCAGAATTCTTCACTCTAGTTTGTATGATTTTGTTACAGACACAAACACAGACAACTGTACCTAGGTGGGATTGTTGATTAACAAAAATGTATCATATGTAAAATATATACTCTGCCCATGATTCTTTTTAAAAGGTACTTTTCAAAGTAGTTGTAAAACCGTAATAGATAAGGTCGAGGCTGCTGTGGCACTATATAACAACATCTACCCTGTCTCTGTTTCTGTGGGTGGAAGCTCATCGTAGAGGTCACATGCAGAGTGCTAGTCACTTAACCAATCACCTTGGGGAAGGTCTGAGACAGGAGCCAATGACTGCCCTAGCAGGGCATCACCCTCTCTGGGTGAATAAGTGCACAGAGAATATTGTCCATTGTGAGCTGTCTTCACAGGAGAAACCAGCAACTGTAGCTCTCAAGCACTACTGGTGGATGTGACCTCACTGGTTTGGAAACACTCATGGCTGGCATATGAGTGCAATGTGTGAGTTGGAGTACACCTCCAGAACCCAATTCAGACTACTCTCTGCCCACAGTTTTATTCTCAAACTACTGTCCCCTGCTCTCTCACGTTTCCTGATTCAACTAAATAAACAAACACTTTTACTATTCAAATTTCAGTTACTATTAGACTACTCTACCCAAAGATCAAGGGCCTCATTGCCAAATCCAGAACTATCCCTTTAATGACTGATCTTAGCTGTCCTGATTTGCGTATTCCCAGAATTCTTCACTCTAGTTTGTATGATTTTGTTACAGACACAAACACAGACAACTGTACCTAGGTGGGATTGTTGATTAACAAAAATGTTCATATGTAAAATATATACTCTGCCCATGATTCTTTTTAAAAGGTACTTTTCAAAGTAGTTGTAAAACCGTAATAGATAAGGTCGAGGCTGCTGTGGCACTATATAACAACATCTACCCTGTCTCTGTTTCTGTGGGTGGAAGCTCATCGTAGAGGTCACATGCAGAGTGCTAGTCACTTAACCAATCACCTTGGGGAAGGTCTGAGACAGGAGCCAATGACTGCCCTAGCAGGGCATCACCCTCTCTGGGTGAATGAGTGCACAGAGAATATTGTCCATTGTGAGCTGTCTTCACAGGAGAAACCAGCCAGTGTAGCTCTCAAGCACTACTGGTGGATGTGACCTCACTGGTTTGGAAACACTCATGGCTGGCATATGAGTGCAATGTGTGAGTTGGAGTACACCTCCAGAACCCAATTCAGACTACTCTCTGCCCACAGTTTTATTCTCAAACTATTGTCCCCCGCTCTCTCACGTTTCCTCTTTCAACTAAATAAACAAACACTTTTACTATTCAAATTTCAGTTACTGTTAGACTACTCTACCCAAAGATCAAGGGCCTCATTGCCAAATCCAGAACTATCCCTTTAATGACTGATCTTAGCTGTCCTGATTTGCGTATTCCCAGAATTCTTCACTCTAGTTTGTATGATTTTGTTACAGACACAAACACAGACAACTGTACCTAGGTGGGATTGTTGATTAACAAAAATTATCATATGTAAAATATATACTCTGCCCATGATTCTTTTTAAAAGGTACTTTTCAAAGTAGTTGTAAAACCGTAATAGATAAGGTCGAGGCTGCTGTGGCACTATATAACAACATCTACCCTGTCTCTGTTTCTGTGGGTGGAAGCTCATCGTAGAGGTCACATGCAGAGTGCTAGTCACTTAACCAATCACCTTGGGGAAGGTCTGAGACAGGAGCCAATGACTGCCCTAGCAGGGCATCACCCTCTCTGGGTGAATGAGTGCACAGAGAATATTGTCCATTGTGAGCTTTCTTCACAGGAGAAACCAGCCAGTGTAGCTCTCAAGCACTACTGGTGGATGTGACCTCACTGGTTTGGAAACACTCATGGCTGGCATATGAGTGCAATGTGTGAGTTGGAGTACACCTCCAGAACCCAATTCAGACTACTCTCTGCCCACAGTTTTATTCTCAAACTATTGTCCCCCGCTCTCTCACGTTTCCTCTTTCAACTAAATAAACAAACACTTTTACTATTCAAATTTCAGTTACTATTAGACTACTCTACCCAAAGATCAAGGGCCTCATTGCCAAATCCAGAACTATCCCTTTAATGACTGATCTTAGCTGTCCTGATTTGCGTATTCCCAGAATTCTTCACTCTAGTTTGTATGATTTTGTTACAGACACAAACACAGACAACTGTACCTAGGTGGGATTGTTGATTAACAAAAATTATCATATGTAAAATATATACTCTGCCCATGATTCTTTTTAAAAGGTACTTTTCAAAGTAGTTGTAAAACCGTAATAGATAAGGTCGAGGCTGCTGTGGCACTATATAACAACATCTACCCTGTCTCTGTTTCTGTGGGTGGAAGCTCATCGTAGAGGTCACATGCAGAGTGCTAGTCACTTAACCAATCACCTTGGGGAAGGTCTGAGACAGGAGCCAATGACTGCCCTAGCAGGGCATCACCCTCTCTGGGTGAATGAGTGCACAGAGAATATGGTCCATTGTGAGCTGTCTTCACAGGAGAAACCAGCCAACTGTAGCTCTCAAGCACTACTGGTGGATGTGACCTCACTGGTTTGGAAACACTCATGGCTGGCATATGAGTGCAATGTGTGAGTTGGAGTATACCTCCAGAACCCAATTCAGACTACTCTCTGCCCACAGTTTTATTCTCAAACTATTGTCCCCCGCTCTCTCACGTTTCCTCTTTCAACTAAATAAACAAACACTTTACTATTCAAATTTCAGTTACTATTAGACTACTCTACCCAAAGATCAAGGGCCTCATTGCTAAATCCAGAACTATCCCTTTAATGACTGATCTTAGCTGTCCTGATTTGCGTATTCCCAGAATTCTTCACTCTAGTTTGTATGATTTTGTTACAGACACAAACACAGACAACTGTACCTAGGTGGGATTGTTGATTAACAAAAATTATCATATGTAAAATATATACTCTGCCCATGATTCTTTTTAAAAGGTACTTTTCAAAGTAGTTGTAAAACCGTAATAGATAAGGTCGAGGCTGCTGTGGCACTATATAACAACATCTACCCTGTCTCTGTTTCTGTGGGTGGAAGCTCATCGTAGAGGTCACATGCAGAGTGCTAGTCACTTAACCAATCACCTTGGGGAAGGTCTGAGACAGGAGCCAATGACTGCCCTAGCAGGGCATCACCCTCTCTGGGTGAATGAGTGCACAGAGAATATGGTCCATTGTGAGCTGTCTTCACAGGAGAAACCAGCAACTGTAGCTCTCAAGCACTACTGGTGGATGTGACCTCACTGGTTTGGAAACACTCATGGCTGGCATATGAGTGCAATGTGTGAGTTGGAGTATACCTCCAGAACCCAATTCAGACTACTCTCTGCCCACAGTTTTATTCTCAAACTATTGTCCCCCGCTCTCTCACGTTTCCTCTTTCAACTAAATAAACAAACACTTTACTATTCAAATTTCAGTTACTATTAGACTACTCTACCCAAAGATCAAGGGCCTCATTGCTAAATCCAGAACTATCCCTTTAATGACTGATCTTAGCTGTCCTGATTTGCGTATTCCCAGAATTCTTCACTCTAGTTTGTATGATTTTGTTACAGACACAAACACAGACAACTGTACCTAGGTGGGATTGTTGATTAACAAAAATTATCATATGTAAAATATATACTCTGCCCATGATTCTTTTTAAAAGGTACTTTTCAAAGTAGTTGTAAAACCGTGCTGTGGCACTATATAACAACATCTACCCTGTCTCTGTTTCTGTGGGTGGAAGCTCATCGTAGAGGTCACATGCAGAGTGCTAGTCACTTAACCAATCACCTTGGGGAAGGTCTGAGACAGGAGCCAATGACTGCCCTAGCAGGGCATCACCCTCTCTGGGTGAATAAGTGCACAGAGAATATTGTCCATTGTGAGCTGTCTTCACAGGAGAAACCAGCCAGTGTAGCTCTCAAGCACTACTGGTGGATGTGACCTCACTGGTTTGGAAACACTCATGGCTGGCATATGAGTGCAATGTGTGAGTTGGAGTACACCTCCAGAACCCAATTCAGACTACTCTCTGCCCACAGTTTTATTCTCAAACTACTGTCCCCCGCTCTCTCACGTTTCCTCTTTCAACTAAATAAACAAACACTTTTACTATTCAAATTTCAGTAACTATTAGACTACTCTACCCAAAGATCAAGGGCCTCATTGCCAAATCCAGAACTATCCCTTTAATGACTGATCTTAGCTGTCCTGATTTGCGTATTCCCAGAATTCTTCACTCTAGTTTGTATGATTTTGTTACAGACACAAACACAGACAACTGTACCTAGGTGGGATTGTTGATTAACAAAAATTATCATATGTAAAATATATACTCTGCCCATGATTCTTTTTAAAAGGTACTTTTCAAAGTAGTTGTAAAACCGTAATAGATAAGGTCGAGGCTGCTGTGGCACTATATAACAACATCTACCCTGTCTCTGTTTCTGTGGGTGGAAGCTCATCGTAGAGGTCACATGCAGAGTGCTAGTCACTTAACCAATCACCTTGGGGAAGGTCTGAGACAGGAGCCAATGACTGCCCTAGCAGGGCATCACCCTCTCTGGGTGAATGAGTGCACAGAGAATATTGTCCATTGTGAGCTTTCTTCACAGGAGAAACCAGCCAGTGTAGCTCTCAAGCACTACTGGTGGATGTGACCTCACTGGTTTGGAAACACTCATGGCTGGCATATGAGTGCGATGTGTGAGTTGGAGTATACCTCCAGAACCCAATTCAGACTACTCTCTGCCCACAGTTTTATTCTCAAACTATTGTCCCCCGCTCTCTCACGTTTCCTCTTTCAACTAAATAAACAAACACTTTTACTATTCAAATTTCAGTTACTATTAGACTACTCTACCCAAAGATCAAGGGCCTCATTGCCAAATCCAGAACTATCCCTTTAATGACTGATCTTAGCTGTCCTGATTTGCGTATTCCCAGAATTCTTCACTCTAGTTTGTATGATTTTGTTACAGACACAAACACAGACAACTGTACCTAGGTGGGATTGTTGATTAACAAAAATTATCATATGTAAAATATATACTCTGCCCATGATTCTTTTTAAAAGGTACTTTTCAAAGTAGTTGTAAAACCGTAATAGATAAGGTCGAGGCTGCTGTGGCACTATATAACAACATCTACCCTGTCTCTGTTTCTGTGGGTGGAAGCTCATCGTAGAGGTCACATGCAGAGTGCTAGTCACTTAACCAATCACCTTGGGGAAGGTCTGAGACAGGAGCCAATGACTGCCCTAGCAGGGCATCACCCTCTCTGGGTGAATAAGTGCACAGAGAATATTGTCCATTGTGAGCTGTCTTCACAGGAGAAACCAGCCAGTGTAGCTCTCAAGCACTACTGGTGGATGTGACCTCACTGGTTTGGAAACACTCATGGCTGGCATATGAGTGCAATGTGTGAGTTGGAGTACACCTCCAGAACCCAATTCAGACTACTCTCTGCCCACAGTTTTATTCTCAAACTACTGTCCCCCGCTCTCTCACGTTTCCTCTTTCAACTAAATAAACAAACACTTTTACTATTCAAATTTCAGTAACTATTAGACTACTCTACCCAAAGATCAAGGGCCTCATTGCCAAATCCAGAACTATCCCTTTAATGACTGATCTTAGCTGTCCTGATTTGCGTATTCCCAGAATTCTTCACTCTAGTTTGTATGATTTTGTTACAGACACAAACACAGACAACTGTACCTAGGTGGGATTGTTGATTAACAAAAATTATCATATGTAAAATATATACTCTGCCCATGATTCTTTTTAAAAGGTACTTTTCAAAGTAGTTGTAAAACCGTAATAGATAAGGTCGAGGCTGCTGTGGCACTATATAACAACATCTACCCTGTCTCTGTTTCTGTGGGTGGAAGCTCATCGTAGAGGTCACATGCAGAGTGCTAGTCACTTAACCAATCACCTTGGGGAAGGTCTGAGACAGGAGCCAATGACTGCCCTAGCAGGGCATCACCCTCTCTGGGTGAATGAGTGCACAGAGAATATGGTCCATTGTGAGCTGTCTTCACAGGAGAAACCAGCAACTGTAGCTCTCAAGCACTACTGGTGGATGTGACCTCACTGGTTTGGAAACACTCATGGCTGGCATATGAGTGCAATGTGTGAGTTGGAGTATACCTCCAGAACCCAATTCAGACTACTCTCTGCCCACAGTTTTATTCTCAAACTATTGTCCCCCGCTCTCTCACGTTTCCTCTTTCAACTAAATAAACAAACACTTTACTATTCAAATTTCAGTTACTATTAGACTACTCTACCCAAAGATCAAGGGCCTCATTGCTAAATCCAGAACTATCCCTTTAATGACTGATCTTAGCTGTCCTGATTTGCGTATTCCCAGAATTCTTCACTCTAGTTTGTATGATTTTGTTACAGACACAAACACAGACAACTGTACCTAGGTGGGATTGTTGATTAACAAAAATTATCATATGTAAAATATATACTCTGCCCATGATTCTTTTTAAAAGGTACTTTTCAAAGTAGTTGTAAAACCGTAATAGATAAGGTCGAGGCTGCTGTGGCACTATATAACAACATCTACCCTGTCTCTGTTTCTGTGGGTGGAAGCTCATCGTAGAGGTCACATGCAGAGTGCTAGTCACTTAACCAATCACCTTGGGGAAGGTCTGAGACAGGAGCCAATGACTGCCCTAGCAGGGCATCACCCTCTCTGGGTGAATGAGTGCACAGAGAATATGGTCCATTGTGAGCTGTCTTCACAGGAGAAACCAGCAACTGTAGCTCTCAAGCACTACTGGTGGATGTGACCTCACTGGTTTGGAAACACTCATGGCTGGCATATGAGTGCAATGTGTGAGTTGGAGTATACCTCCAGAACCCAATTCAGACTACTCTCTGCCCACAGTTTTATTCTCAAACTATTGTCCCCCGCTCTCTCACGTTTCCTCTTTCAACTAAATAAACAAACACTTTACTATTCAAATTTCAGTTACTATTAGACTACTCTACCCAAAGATCAAGGGCCTCATTGCTAAATCCAGAACTATCCCTTTAATGACTGATCTTAGCTGTCCTGATTTGCGTATTCCCAGAATTCTTCACTCTAGTTTGTATGATTTTGTTACAGACACAAACACAGACAACTGTACCTAGGTGGGATTGTTGATTAACAAAAATTATCATATGTAAAATATATACTCTGCCCATGATTCTTTTTAAAAGGTACTTTTCAAAGTAGTTGTAAAACCGTAAGAAGGTCGAGGCTGCTGTGGCACTATATAACAACATCTACCCTGTCTCTGTTTCTGTGGGTGGAAGCTCATCGTAGAGGTCACATGCAGAGTGCTAGTCACTTAACCAATCACCTTGGGGAAGGTCTGAGACAGGAGCCAATGACTGCCCTAGCAGGGCATCACCCTCTCTGGGTGAATAAGTGCACAGAGAATATTGTCCATTGTGAGCTGTCTTCACAGGAGAAACCAGCCAGTGTAGCTCTCAAGCACTACTGGTGGATGTGACCTCACTGGTTTGGAAACACTCATGGCTGGCATATGAGTGCAATGTGTGAGTTGGAGTACACCTCCAGAACCCAATTCAGACTACTCTCTGCCCACAGTTTTATTCTCAAACTACTGTCCCCCGCTCTCTCACGTTTCCTCTTTCAACTAAATAAACAAACACTTTTACTATTCAAATTTCAGTAACTATTAGACTACTCTACCCAAAGATCAAGGGCCTCATTGCTAAATCCAGAACTATCCCTTTAATGACTGATCTTAGCTGTCCTGATTTGCGTATTCCCAGAATTCTTCACTCTAGTTTGTATGATTTTGTTACAGACACAAACACAGACAACTGTACCTAGGTGGGATTGTTGATTAACAAAAATTATCATATGTAAAATATATACTCTGCCCATGATTCTTTTTAAAAGGTACTTTTCAAAGTAGTTGTAAAACCGTAATAGATAAGGTCGAGGCTGCTGTGGCACTATATAACAACATCTACCCTGTCTCTGTTTCTGTGGGTGGAAGCTCATCGTAGAGGTCACATGCAGAGTGCTAGTCACTTAACCAATCACCTTGGGGAAGGTCTGAGACAGGAGCCAATGACTGCCCTAGCAGCGCATCACCCTCTCTGGGTGAATGAGTGCACAGAGAATATGGTCCATTGTGAGCTGTCTTCACAGGAGAAACCAGCAACTGTAGCTCTCAAGCACTACTGGTGGATGTGACCTCACTGGTTTGGAAACACTCATGGCTGGCATATGAGTGCAATGTGTGAGTTGGAGTATACCTCCAGAACCCAATTCAGACTACTCTCTGCCCACAGTTTTATTCTCAAACTATTGTCCCCCGCTCTCTCACGTTTCCTCTTTCAACTAAATAAACAAACACTTTACTATTCAAATTTCAGTTACTATTAGACTACTCTACCCAAAGATCAAGGGCCTCATTGCTAAATCCAGAACTATCCCTTTAATGACTGATCTTAGCTGTCCTGATTTGCGTATTCCCAGAATTCTTCACTCTAGTTTGTATGATTTTGTTACAGACACAAACACAGACAACTGTACCTAGGTGGGATTGTTGATTAACAAAAATTATCATATGTAAAATATATACTCTGCCCATGATTCTTTTTAAAAGGTACTTTTCAAAGTAGTTGTAAAACCGTGCTGTGGCATTATATAACAACATCTACCCTGTCTCTGTTTCTGTGGGTGGAAGCTCATCGTAGAGGTCACATGCAGAGTGCTAGTCACTTAACCAATCACCTTGGGGAAGGTCTGAGACAGGAGCCAATGACTGCCCTAGCAGGGCATCACCCTCTCTGGGTGAATAAGTGCACAGAGAATATTGTCCATTGTGAGCTGTCTTCACAGGAGAAACCAGCCAGTGTAGCTCTCAAGCACTACTGGTGGATGTGACCTCACTGGTTTGGAAACACTCATGGCTGGCATATGAGTGCAATGTGTGAGTTGGAGTACACCTCCAGAACCCAATTCAGACTACTCTCTGCCCACAGTTTTATTCTCAAACTACTGTCCCCCGCTCTCTCACGTTTCCTCTTTCAACTAAATAAACAAACACTTTTACTATTCAAATTTCAGTAACTATTAGACTACTCTACCCAAAGATCAAGGGCCTCATTGCCAAATCCAGAACTATCCCTTTAATGACTGATCTTAGCTGTCCTGATTTGCGTATTCCCAGAATTCTTCACTCTAGTTTGTATGATTTTGTTACAGACACAAACACAGACAACTGTACCTTGGTTGGGATTGTTGATTAACAAAAACTATCATATGTAAAATATATACTCTGCCCATGATTCTTTTTAAAAGGTACTTTTCAAAGTAGTTGTAAAACCGTAATAGATAAGGTCGAGGCTGCTGTGGCACTATATAACAACATCTACCCCGTCTCTGTTTCTGTGGGTGGAAGCTCATCGTAGAGGTCACATGCAGAGTGCTAGTCACTTAACCAATCACCTTGGGGAAGGTCTGAGACAAGAGCCAATGACTGCCCTAGCAGCGCATCACCCTCTCTGGGTGAATGAGTGCACAGAGAATATGGTCCATTGTGAGCTGTCTTCACAGGAGAAACCAGCAACTGTAGCTCTCAAGCACTACTGGTGGATGTGACTCACTGGTTTGGAAACACTCATGGCTGGCATATGAGTGCAATGTGTGAGTTGGAGTATACCTCCAGAACCCAATTCAGACTACTCTCTGCCAACAGTTTTATTCTCAAACTATTGTCCCCCGCTCTCTCACGTTTCCTCTTTCAACTAAATAAACAAACACTTTACTATTCAAATTTCAGTTACTATTAGACTACTCTACCCAAAGATCAAGGGCCTCATTGCTAAATCCAGAACTATCCCTTTAATGACTGATCTTAGCTGTCCTGATTTGCGTATTCCCAGAATTCTTCACTCTAGTTTGTATGATTTTGTTACAGACACAAACACAGACAACTGTACCTAGGTGGGATTGTTGATTAACAAAAATTATCATATGTAAAATATATACTCTGCCCATGATTCTTTTTAAAAGGTACTTTTCAAAGTAGTTGTAAAACCGTAATAGATAAGGTCGAGGCTGCTGTGGCACTATATAACAACATCTACCCTGTCTCTGTTTCTGTGGGTGGAAGCTCATCGTAGAGGTCACATGCAGAGTGCTAGTCACTTAACCAATCACCTTGGGGAAGGTCTGAGACAGGAGCCAATGACTGCCCTAGCAGGGCATCACCCTCTCTGGGTGAATAAGTGCACAGAGAATATTGTCCATTGTGAGCTGTCTTCACAGGAGAAACCAGCCAGTGTAGCTCTCAAGCACTACTGGTGGATGTGACCTCACTGGTTTGGAAACACTCATGGCTGGCATATGAGTGCAATGTGTGAGTTGGAGTACACCTCCAGAACCCAATTCAGACTACTCTCTGCCCACAGTTTTATTCTCAAACTACTGTCCCCCGCTCTCTCACGTTTCCTCTTTCAACTAAATAAACAAACACTTTTACTATTCAAATTTCAGTAACTATTAGACTACTCTACCCAAAGATCAAGGGCCTCATTGCCAAATCCAGAACTATCCCTTTAATGACTGATCTTAGCTGTCCTGATTTGCGTATTCCCAGAATTCTTCACTCTAGTTTGTATGATTTTGTTACAGACACAAACACAGACAACTGTACCTAGTTGGGATTGTTGATTAACAAAAAGTATCATATGTAAAATATATACTCTGCCCATGATTCTTTTTAAAAGGTACTTTTCAAAGTAGTTGTAAAACCGTAATAGATAAGGTCGAGGCTGCTGTGGCACTATATAACAACATCTACCCTGTCTCTGTTTCTGTGGGTGGAAGCTCATCGTAGAGGTCACATGCAGAGTGCTAGTCACTTAACAAATCACCTTGGGGAAGGTCTGAGACAGGAGCCAATGACTGCCCTAGCAGGGCATCACCCTCTCTGGGTGAATGAGTGCACAGAGAATATGGTCCATTGTGAGCTGTCTTCACAGGAGAAACCAGCAACTGTAGCTCTCAAGCACTACTGGTGGATGTGACCTCACTGGTTTGGAAACACTCATGGCTGGCATATGAGTGCAATGTGTGAGTTGGAGTATACCTCCAGAACCCAATTCAGACTACTCTCTGCCAACAGTTTTATTCTCAAACTATTGTCCCCCGCTCTCTCACGTTTCCTCTTTCAACTAAATAAACAAACACTTTACTATTCAAATTTCAGTTACTATTAGACTACTCTACCCAAAGATCAAGGGCCTCATTGCTAAATCCAGAACTATCCCTTTAATGACTGATCTTAGCTGTCCTGATTTGCGTATTCCCAGAATTCTTCACTCTAGTTTGTATGATTTTGTTACAGACACAAACACAGACAACTGTACCTAGGTGGGATTGTTGATTAACAAAAATTATCATATGTAAAATATATACTCTGCCCATGATTCTTTTTAAAAGGTACTTTTCAAAGTAGTTGTAAAACCGTAATAGATAAGGTCGAGGCTGCTGTGGCACTATATAACAACATCTACCCTGTCTCTGTTTCTGTGGGTGGAAGCTCATCGTAGAGGTCACATGCAGAGTGCTAGTCACTTAACCAATCACCTTGGGGAAGGTCTGAGACAGGAGCCAATGACTGCCCTAGCAGGGCATCACCCTCTCTGGGTGAATAAGTGCACAGAGAATATTGTCCATTGTGAGCTGTCTTCACAGGAGAAACCAGCCAGTGTAGCTCTCAAGCACTACTGGTGGATGTGACCTCACTGGTTTGGAAACACTCATGGCTGGCATATGAGTGCAATGTGTGAGTTGGAGTACACCTCCAGAACCCAATTCAGACTACTCTCTGCCCACAGTTTTATTCTCAAACTACTGTCCCCCGCTCTCTCACGTTTCCTCTTTCAACTAAATAAACAAACACTTTTACTATTCAAATTTCAGTAACTATTAGACTACTCTACCCAAAGATCAAGGGCCTCATTGCCAAATCCAGAACTATCCCTTTAATGACTGATCTTAGCTGTCCTGATTTGCGTATTCCCAGAATTCTTCACTCTAGATTGTATGATTTTGTTACAGACACAAACACAGACAACTGTACCTAGGTGGGATTGTTGATTAACAAAAATTATCATATGTAAAATATATACTCTGCCCATGATTCTTTTTAAAAGGTACTTTTCAAAGTAGTTGTAAAACCGTAATAGATAAGGTCGAGGCTGCTGTGGCACTATATAACAACATCTACCCTGTCGCTGTTTCTGTGGGTGGAAGCTCATCGTAGAGGTCACATGCAGAGTGCTCGTCACTTAACCAATCACCTTGGGGAAGGTCTGAGACAGGAGCCAATGACTGCCCTAGCAGGGCATCACCCTCTCTGGGTGAATGAGTGCACAGAGAATATTTTCCATTGTGAGCTGTCTTCACAGGAGAAACCAGCCAGTGTAGCTCTCAAACACTACTGGTGGATGTGACCTCACTGGTTTGGAAACACTCATGGCTGGCATATGAGTGCAATGTGTGAGTTGGAGTATACCTCCAGAACCCAATTCAGACTACTCTCTGCCCACAGTTTTATTCTCAAACTATTGTCCCCCGCTCTCTCACGTTTCCTCTTTCAACTAAATAAACAAACACTTTACTATTCAAATTTCAGTTACTATTAGACTACTCTACCCAAAGATCAAGGGCCTCATTGCCAAATCCAGAACTATCCCTTTAATGACTGATCTTAGCTGTCCTGATTTGCGTATTCCCAGAATTCTTCACTCTAGTTTGTATGATTTTGTTACAGACACAAACACAGACAACTGTACCTAGGTGGGATTGTTGATTAACAAAAATTATCATATGTAAAATATATACTCTGCCCATGATTCTTTTTAAAAGGTACTTTTCAAAGTAGTTGTAAAACCGTAATAGATAAGGTCGAGGCTGCTGTGGCACTATATAACAACATCTACCCTGTCTCTGTTTCTGTGGGTGGAAGCTCATCGTAGAGGTCACATGCAGAGTGCTAGTCACTTAACTAATCACCTTGGGGAAGGTCTGAGACAGGAGCCAATGACTGCCCTAGCAGGGCATCACCCTCTCTGGGTGAATAAGTGCACAGAGAATATTGTCCATTGTGAGCTGTCTTCACAGGAGAAACCAGCCAGTGTAGCTCTCAAGCACTACTGGTGGATGTGACCTCACTGGTTTGGAAACACTCATGGCTGGCATATGAGTGCAATGTTGGAGTATACCTCCAGAACCCAATTCAGACTACTCTCTGCCAACAGTTTTATTCTCAAACTATTGTCCCCCGCTCTCTCACGTTTCCTCTTTCAACTAAATAAACAAACACTTTACTATTCAAATTTCAGTTACTATTAGACTACTCTACCCAAAGATCAAGGGCCTCATTGCTAAATCCAGAACTATCCCTTTAATGACTGATCTTAGCTGTCCTGATTTGCGTATTCCCAGAATTCTTCACTCTAGTTTGTATGATTTTGTTACAGACACAAACACAGACAACTGTACCTAGGTGGGATTGTTGATTAACAAAAATTATCATATGTAAAATATATACTCTGCCCATGATTCTTTTTAAAAGGTACTTTTCAAAGTAGTTGTAAAACCGTAATAGATAAGGTCGAGGCTGCTGTGGCACTATATAACAACATCTACCCTGTCTCTGTTTCTGTGGGTGGAAGCTCATCGTAGAGGTCACATGCAGAGTGCTAGTCACTTAACCAATCACCTTGGGGAAGGTCTGAGACAGGAGCCAATGACTGCCCTAGCAGGGCATCACCCTCTCTGGGTGAATGAGTGCACAGAGAATATTATCCATTGTGAGCTGTCTTCACAGGAGAAACCAGCCAGTGTAGCTCTCAAGCACTACTGGTGGATGTGACCTCACTGGTTTGGAAACACTCATGGCTGGCATATGAGTGAAATGTGTGAGTTGGAGTATACCTCCAGAACCCAATTCAGACTACTCTCTGCCCACAGTTTTATTCTCAAACTACTGTCCCCCGCTCTCTCACGTTTCCTCTTTCAACTAAATAAACAAACACTTTTACTATTCAAATTTCAGTTACTATTAGACTACTCTACCCAAAGATCAAGGGCCTCATTGCTAAATCCAGAACTATCCCTTTAATGACTGATCTTAGCTGTCCTGATTTGCGTATTCCCAGAATTCTTCACTCTAGTTTGTATGATTTTGTTACAGACACAAACACAGACAACTGTACCTAGGTGGGATTGTTGATTAACAAAAATGATCATATGTAAAATATATACTCTGCCCATGATTCTTTTTAAAAGGTACTTTTCAAAGTAGTTGTAAAACCGTAATAGATAAGGTCGAGGCTGCTGTGGCACTATATAACAACATCTACCCTGTCTCTGTTTCTGTGGGTGGAAGCTCATCGTAGAGGTCACATGCAGAGTGCTAGTCACTTAACCAATCACCTTGGGGAAGGTCTGAGACAGGAGCCAATGACTGCCCTAGCAGGGCATCACCCTCTCTGGGTGAATGAGTGCACAGAGAATTTGGTCCATTGTGAGTTGTCTTCACAGGAGAAACCAGCAACTGTAGCTCTCAAGCACTACTGGTGGATGTGACCTCACTGGTTTGGAAACACTCATGGCTGGCATATGAGTGCAATGTGTGAGTTGGAGTATACCTCCAGAACCCAATTCAGACTACTCTCTGCCCACAGTTTTATTCTCAAACTATTGTCCCCCGCTCTCTCACGTTTCCTCTTTCAACTAAATAAACAAACACTTTACTATTCAAATTTCAGTTACTATTAGACTACTCTACCCAAAGATCAAGGGCCTCATTGCTAAATCCAGAACTATCCCTTTAATGACTGATCTTAGCTGTCCTGATTTGCGTATTCCCAGAATTCTTCACTCTAGTTTGTATGATTTTGTTACAGACACAAACACAGACAACTGTACCTAGGTGGGATTGTTGATTAACAAAAATTATCATATGTAAAATATATACTCTGCCCATGATTCTTTTTAAAAGGTACTTTTCAAAGTAGTTGTAAAACCGTAATAGATAAGGTCGAGGCTGCTGTGGCACTATATAACAACATCTACCCTGTCTCTGTTTCTGTGGGTAGAAGCTCATCGTAGAGGTCACATGCAGAGTGCTAGTCACTTAACCAATCACCTTGGGGAAGGTCTGAGACAGGAGCCAATGACTGCCCTAGCAGGGCATCACCCTCTCTGGGTGAATGAGTGCACAGAGAATTTGGTCCATTGTGAGTTGTCTTCACAGGAAAAAACCAGCAACTGTAGCTCTCAAGCACTACTGGTGGATGTGACCTCACTGGTTTGGAAACACTCATGGCTGGCATATGAGTGCAATGTGTGAGTTGGAGTATACCTCCAGAACCCAATTCAGACTACTCTCTGCCAACAGTTTTATTCTCAAACTATTGTCCCCCGCTCTCTCACGTTTCCTCTTTCAACTAAATAAACAAACACTTTACTATTCAAATTTCAGTTACTATTAGACTACTCTACCCAAAGATCAAGGGCCTCATTGCTAAATCCAGAACTATCCCTTTAATGACTGATCTTAGCTGTCCTGATTTGCGTATTCCCAGAATTCTTCACTCTAGTTTGTATGATTTTGTTACAGACACAAACACAGACAACTGTACCTAGGTGGGATTGTTGATTAACAAAAATGATCATATGTAAAATATATACTCTGCCCATGATTCTTTTTAAAAGGTACTTTTCAAAGTAGTGGTAAAACCGTAATAGATAAGGTCGAGGCTGCTGTGGCACTATATAACAACATCTACCCTGTCTCTGTTTCTGTGGGTGGAAGCTCATCGTAGAGGTAACATGCAGAGTGCTAGTCACTTAACCAATCACCTTGGGGAAGGTCTGAGACAGGAGCCAATGACTGCCCTAGCAGGGCATCACCCTCTCTGGGTGAATGAGTGCACAGAGAATATGGTCCATTGTGAGTTGTCTTCACAGGAGAAACCAGCAACTGTAGCTCTCAAGCACTACTGGTGGATGTGACCTCACTGGTTTGGAAACACTCATGGCTGGCATATGAGTGCAATGTGTGAGTTGGAGTATACCTCCAGAACCCAATTCAGACTACTCTCTGCCCACAGTTTTATTCTCAAACTATTGTCCCCCGCTCTCTCACGTTTCCTCTTTCAACTAAATAAACAAACACTTTACTATTCAAATTTCAGTTACTATTAGACTACTCTACCCAAAGATCAAGGGCCTCATTGCTAAATCCAGAACTATCCCTTTAATGACTGATCTTAGCTGTCCTGATTTGCGTATTCCCAGAATTCTTCACTCTAGTTTGTATGATTTTGTTACAGACACAAACACAGACAACTGTACCTAGGTGGGATTGTTGATTAACAAAAATTATCATATGTAAAATATATACTCTGCCCATGATTCTTTTTAAAAGGTACTTTTCAAAGTAGTTGTAAAACCGTAATAGATAAGGTCGAGGCTGCTGTGGCACTATATAACAACATCTACCCTGTCTCTGTTTCTGTGGGTGGAAGCTCATCGTAGAGGTCACATGCAGAGTGCTAGTCACTTAACCAATCACCTTGGGGAAGGTCTGAGACAGGAGCCAATGACTGCCCTAGCAGGGCATCACCCTCTCTGGGTGAATGAGTGCACAGAGAATTTGGTCCATTGTGAGTTGTCTTCACAGGAGAAACCAGCAACTGTAGCTCTCAAGCACTACTGGTGGATGTGACCTCACTGGTTTGGAAACACTCATGGCTGGCATATGAGTGCAATGTGTGAGTTGGAGTATACCTCCAGAACCCAATTCAGACTACTCTCTGCCAACAGTTTTATTCTCAAACTATTGTCCCCCGCTCTCTCACGTTTCCTCTTTCAACTAAATAAACAAACACTTTACTATTCAAATTTCAGTTACTATTAGACTACTCTACCCAAAGATCAAGGGCCTCATTGCTAAATCCAGAACTATCCCTTTAATGACTGATCTTAGCTGTCCTGATTTGCGTATTCCCAGAATTCTTCACTCTAGTTTGTATGATTTTGTTACAGACACAAACACAGACAACTGTACCTAGGTGGGATTGTTGATTAACAAAAATTATCATATGTAAAATATATACTCTGCCCATGATTCTTTTTAAAAGGTACTTTTCAAAGTAGTTGTAAAACCGTAATAGATAAGGTCGAGGCTGCTGTGGCACTATATAACAACATCTACCCTGTCTCTGTTTCTGTGGGTGGAAGCTCATCGTAGAGGTCACATGCAGAGTGCTAGTCACTTAACCAATCACCTTGGGGAAGGTCTGAGACAGGAGCCAATGACTGCCCTAGCAGGGCATCACCCTCTCTGGGTGAATGAGTGCACAGAGAATTTGGTCCATTGTGAGTTGTCTTCACAGGAGAAACCAGCAACTGTAGCTCTCAAGCACTACTGGTGGATGTGACCTCACTGGTTTGGAAACACTCATGGCTGGCATATGAGTGCAATGTGTGAGTTGGAGTATACCTCCAGAACCCAATTCAGACTACTCTCTGCCCACAGTTTTATTCTCAAACTATTGTCCCCCGCTCTCTCACGTTTCCTCTTTCAACTAAATAAACAAACACTTTACTATTCAAATTTCAGTTACTATTAGACTACTCTACCCAAAGATCAAGGGCCTCATTGCTAAATCCAGAACTATCCCTTTAATGACTGATCTTAGCTGTCCTGATTTGCGTATTCCCAGAATTCTTCACTCTAGTTTGTATGATTTTGTTACAGACACAAACACAGACAACTGTACCTAGGTGGGATTGTTGATTAACAAAAATTATCATATGTAAAATATATACTCTGCCCATGATTCTTTTTAAAAGGTACTTTTCAAAGTAGTTGTAAAACCGTAATAGATAAGGTCGAGGCTGCTGTGGCACTATATAACAACATCTACCCTGTCTCTGTTTCTGTGGGTGGAAGCTCATCGTAGAGGTCACATGCAGAGTGCTAGTCACTTAACCAATCACCTTGGGGAAGGTCTGAGACAGGAGCCAATGACTGCCCTAGCAGGGCATCACCCTCTCTGGGTGAATGAGTGCACAGAGAATATTGGTCCATTGTGAGTTGTCTTCACAGGAGAAACCAGCCAACTGTAGCTCTCAAGCACTACTGGTGGATGTGACCTCACTGGTTTGGAAACACTCATGGCTGGCATATGAGTGCAATGTGTGAGTTGGAGTATACCTCCAGAACCCAATTCAGACTACTCTCTGCCAACAGTTTTATTCTCAAACTATTGTCCCCCGCTCTCTCACGTTTCCTCTTTCAACTAAATAAACAAACACTTTACTATTCAAATTTCAGTTACTATTAGACTACTCTACCCAAAGATCAAGGGCCTCATTGCTAAATCCAGAACTATCCCTTTAATGACTGATCTTAGCTGTCCTGATTTGCGTATTCCCAGAATTCTTCACTCTAGTTTGTATGATTTTGTTACAGACACAAACACAGACAACTGTACCTAGGTGGGATTGTTGATTAACAAAAATTATCATATGTAAAATATATACTCTGCCCATGATTCTTTTTAAAAGGTACTTTTCAAAGTAGTTGTAAAACCGTAATAGATAAGGTCGAGGCTGCTGTGGCACTATATAACAACATCTACCCTGTCTCTGTTTCTGTGGGTGGAAGCTCATCGTAGAGGTCACATGCAGAGTGCTAGTCACTTAACCAATCACCTTGGGGAAGGTCTGAGACAGGAGCCAATGACTGCCCTAGCAGGGCATCACCCTCTCTGGGTGAATGAGTGCACAGAGAATATTGGTCCATTGTGAGCTGTCTTCACAGGAGAAACCAGCCAGTGTAGCTCTCAAGCACTACTGGTGGATGTGACCTCACTGGTTTGGAAACACTCATGGCTGGCATATGAGTGCAATGTGTGAGTTGGAGTATACCTCCAGAACCCAATTCAGACTACTCTCTGCCCACAGTTTTATTCTCAAACTATTGTCCCCCGCTCTCTCACGTTTCCTCTTTCAACTAAATAAACAAACACTTTACTATTCAAATTTCAGTTACTATTAGACTACTCTACCCAAAGATCAAGGGCCTCATTGCTAAATCCAGAACTATCCCTTTAATGACTGATCTTAGCTGTCCTGATTTGCGTATTCCCAGAATTCTTCACTCTAGTTTGTATGATTTTGTTACAGACACAAACACAGACAACTGTACCTAGGTGGGATTGTTGATTAACAAAAATTATCATATGTAAAATATATACTCTGCCCATGATTCTTTTTAAAAGGTACTTTTCAAAGTAGTTGTAAAACCGTAATAGATAAGGTCGAGGCTGCTGTGGCACTATATAACAACATCTACCCTGTCTCTGTTTCTGTGGGTGGAAGCTCATCGTAGAGGTCACATGCAGAGTGCTAGTCACTTAACCAATCACCTTGGGGAAGGTCTGAGACAGGAGCCAATGACTGCCCTAGCAGGGCATCACCCTCTCTGGGTGAATGAGTGCACAGAGAATTTGGTCCATTGTGAGTTGTCTTCACAGGAGAAACCAGCAACTGTAGCTCTCAAGCACTACTGGTGGATGTGACCTCACTGGTTTGGAAACACTCATGGCTGGCATATGAGTGCAATGTGTGAGTTGGAGTATACCTCCAGAACCCAATTCAGACTACTCTCTGCCAACAGTTTTATTCTCAAACTATTGTCCCCCGCTCTCTCACGTTTCCTCTTTCAACTAAATAAACAAACACTTTACTATTCAAATTTCAGTTACTATTAGACTACTCTACCCAAAGATCAAGGGCCTCATTGCTAAATCCAGAACTATCCCTTTAATGACTGATCTTAGCTGTCCTGATTTGCGTATTCCCAGAATTCTTCACTCTAGTTTGTATGATTTTGTTACAGACACAAACACAGACAACTGTACCTAGGTGGGATTGTTGATTAACAAAAATTATCATATGTAAAATATATACTCTGCCCATGATTCTTTTTAAAAGGTACTTTTCAAAGTAGTTGTAAAACCGTAATAGATAAGGTCGAGGCTGCTGTGGCACTATATAACAACATCTACCCTGTCTCTGTTTCTGTGGGTGGAAGCTCATCGTAGAGGTCACATGCAGAGTGCTAGTCACTTAACCAATCACCTTGGGGAAGGTCTGAGACAGGAGCCAATGACTGCCCTAGCAGGGCATCACCCTCTCTGGGTGAATGAGTGCACAGAGAATATTGGTCCATTGTGAGCTGTCTTCACAGGAGAAACCAGCCAGTGTAGCTCTCAAGCACTACTGGTGGATGTGACCTCACTGGTTTGGAAACACTCATGGCTGGCATATGAGTGCAATGTGTGAGTTGGAGTATACCTCCAGAACCCAATTCAGACTACTCTCTGCCCACAGTTTTATTCTCAAACTATTGTCCCCCGCTCTCTCACGTTTCCTCTTTCAACTAAATAAACAAACA
Source organism: Salvelinus alpinus (assembly GCF_045679555.1). NCBI lineage: Eukaryota > Metazoa > Chordata > Actinopteri > Salmoniformes > Salmonidae > Salvelinus > Salvelinus alpinus. The sequence goes on along the minus strand of NC_092115.1, from coordinate 32,475,016 downwards.
CTTTTACTATTCAAATTTCAGTTACTATTAGACTACTCTACCCAAAGATCAAGGGCCTCATTGCTAAATCCAGAACTATCCCTTTAATGACTGATCTTAGCTGTCCTGATTTGCGTATTCCCAGAATTCTTCACTCTAGTTTGTATGATTTTGTTACAGACACAAACACAGACAACTGTACCTAGGTGGGATTGTTGATTAACAAAAATTATCATATGTAAAATATATACTCTGCCCATGATTCTTTTTAAAAGGTACTTTTCAAAGTAGTTGTAAAACCGTAATAGATAAGGTCGAGGCTGCTGTGGCACTATATAACAACATCTACCCTGTCTCTGTTTCTGTGGGTGGAAGCTCATCGTAGAGGTCACATGCAGAGTGCTAGTCACTTAACCAATCACCTTGGGGAAGGTCTGAGACAGGAGCCAATGACTGCCCTAGCAGGGCATCACCCTCTCTGGGTGAATGAGTGCACAGAGAATATTGGTCCATTGTGAGCTGTCTTCACAGGAGAAACCAGCCAACTGTAGCTCTCAAGCACTACTGGTGGATGTGACCTCACTGGTTTGGAAACACTCATGGCTGGCATATGAGTGCAATGTGTGAGTTGGAGTATACCTCCAGAACCCAATTCAGACTACTCTCTGCCCACAGTTTTATTCTCAAACTATTGTCCCCCGCTCTCTCACGTTTCCTCTTTCAACTAAATAAACAAACACTTTTACTATTCAAATTTCAGTTACTATTAGACTACTCTACCCAAAGATCAAGGGCCTCATTGCTAAATCCAGAACTATCCCTTTAATGACTGATCTTAGCTGTCCTGATTTGCGTATTCCCAGAATTCTTCACTCTAGTTTGTATGATTTTGTTACAGACACAAACACAGACAACTGTACCTAGGTGGGATTGTTGATTAACAAAAATTATCATATGTAAAATATATACTCTGCCCATGATTCTTTTTAAAAGGTACTTTTCAAAGTAGTTGTAAAACCGTAATAGATAAGGTCGAGGCTGCTGTGGCACTATATAACAACATCTACCCTGTCTCTGTTTCTGTGGGTGGAAGCTCATCGTAGAGGTCACATGCAGAGTGCTAGTCACTTAACCAATCACCTTGGGGAAGGTCTGAGACAGGAGCCAATGACTGCCCTAGCAGGGCATCACCCTCTCTGGGTGAATGAGTGCACAGAGAATTTGGTCCATTGTGAGTTGTCTTCACAGGAGAAACCAGCAACTGTAGCTCTCAAGCACTACTGGTGGATGTGACCTCACTGGTTTGGAAACACTCATGGCTGGCATATGAGTGCAATGTGTGAGTTGGAGTATACCTCCAGAACCCAATTCAGACTACTCTCTGCCAACAGTTTTATTCTCAAACTATTGTCCCCCGCTCTCTCACGTTTCCTCTTTCAACTAAATAAACAAACACTTTACTATTCAAATTTCAGTTACTATTAGACTACTCTACCCAAAGATCAAGGGCCTCATTGCTAAATCCAGAACTATCCCTTTAATGACTGATCTTAGCTGTCCTGATTTGCGTATTCCCAGAATTCTTCACTCTAGTTTGTATGATTTTGTTACAGACACAAACACAGACAACTGTACCTAGGTGGGATTGTTGATTAACAAAAATTATCATATGTAAAATATATACTCTGCCCATGATTCTTTTTAAAAGGTACTTTTCAAAGTAGTTGTAAAACCGTAATAGATAAGGTCGAGGCTGCTGTGGCACTATATAACAACATCTACCCTGTCTCTGTTTCTGTGGGTGGAAGCTCATCGTAGAGGTCACATGCAGAGTGCTAGTCACTTAACCAATCACCTTGGGGAAGGTCTGAGACAGGAGCCAATGACTGCCCTAGCAGGGCATCACCCTCTCTGGGTGAATGAGTGCACAGAGAATTTGGTCCATTGTGAGTTGTCTTCACAGGAGAAACCAGCAACTGTAGCTCTCAAGCACTACTGGTGGATGTGACCTCACTGGTTTGGAAACACTCATGGCTGGCATATGAGTGCAATGTGTGAGTTGGAGTATACCTCCAGAACCCAATTCAGACTACTCTCTGCCCACAGTTTTATTCTCAAACTATTGTCCCCCGCTCTCTCACGTTTCCTCTTTCAACTAAATAAACAAACACTTTACTATTCAAATTTCAGTTACTATTAGACTACTCTACCCAAAGATCAAGGGCCTCATTGCTAAATCCAGAACTATCCCTTTAATGACTGATCTTAGCTGTCCTGATTTGCGTATTCCCAGAATTCTTCACTCTAGTTTGTATGATTTTGTTACAGACACAAACACAGACAACTGTACCTAGGTGGGATTGTTGATTAACAAAAATTATCATATGTAAAATATATACTCTGCCCATGATTCTTTTTAAAAGGTACTTTTCAAAGTAGTTGTAAAACCGTAATAGATAAGGTCGAGGCTGCTGTGGCACTATATAACAACATCTACCCTGTCTCTGTTTCTGTGGGTGGAAGCTCATCGTAGAGGTCACATGCAGAGTGCTAGTCACTTAACCAATCACCTTGGGGAAGGTCTGAGACAGGAGCCAATGACTGCCCTAGCAGGGCATCACCCTCTCTGGGTGAATGAGTGCACAGAGAATTTGGTCCATTGTGAGTTGTCTTCACAGGAGAAACCAGCAACTGTAGCTCTCAAGCACTACTGGTGGATGTGACCTCACTGGTTTGGAAACACTCATGGCTGGCATATGAGTGCAATGTGTGAGTTGGAGTATACCTCCAGAACCCAATTCAGACTACTCTCTGCCAACAGTTTTATTCTCAAACTATTGTCCCCCGCTCTCTCACGTTTCCTCTTTCAACTAAATAAACAAACACTTTACTATTCAAATTTCAGTTACTATTAGACTACTCTACCCAAAGATCAAGGGCCTCATTGCTAAATCCAGAACTATCCCTTTAATGACTGATCTTAGCTGTCCTGATTTGCGTATTCCCAGAATTCTTCACTCTAGTTTGTATGATTTTGTTACAGACACAAACACAGACAACTGTACCTAGGTGGGATTGTTGATTAACAAAAATTATCATATGTAAAATATATACTCTGCCCATGATTCTTTTTAAAAGGTACTTTTCAAAGTAGTTGTAAAACCGTAATAGATAAGGTCGAGGCTGCTGTGGCACTATATAACAACATCTACCCTGTCTCTGTTTCTGTGGGTGGAAGCTCATCGTAGAGGTCACATGCAGAGTGCTAGTCACTTAACCAATCACCTTGGGGAAGGTCTGAGACAGGAGCCAATGACTGCCCTAGCAGGGCATCACCCTCTCTGGGTGAATGAGTGCACAGAGAATTTGGTCCATTGTGAGTTGTCTTCACAGGAGAAACCAGCAACTGTAGCTCTCAAGCACTACTGGTGGATGTGACCTCACTGGTTTGGAAACACTCATGGCTGGCATATGAGTGCAATGTGTGAGTTGGAGTATACCTCCAGAACCCAATTCAGACTACTCTCTGCCCACAGTTTTATTCTCAAACTATTGTCCCCCGCTCTCTCACGTTTCCTCTTTCAACTAAATAAACAAACACTTTACTATTCAAATTTCAGTTACTATTAGACTACTCTACCCAAAGATCAAGGGCCTCATTGCTAAATCCAGAACTATCCCTTTAATGACTGATCTTAGCTGTCCTGATTTGCGTATTCCCAGAATTCTTCACTCTAGTTTGTATGATTTTGTTACAGACACAAACACAGACAACTGTACCTAGGTGGGATTGTTGATTAACAAAAATTATCATATGTAAAATATATACTCTGCCCATGATTCTTTTTAAAAGGTACTTTTCAAAGTAGTTGTAAAACCGTAATAGATAAGGTCGAGGCTGCTGTGGCACTATATAACAACATCTACCCTGTCTCTGTTTCTGTGGGTGGAAGCTCATCGTAGAGGTCACATGCAGAGTGCTAGTCACTTAACCAATCACCTTGGGGAAGGTCTGAGACAGGAGCCAATGACTGCCCTAGCAGGGCATCACCCTCTCTGGGTGAATGAGTGCACAGAGAATTTGGTCCATTGTGAGTTGTCTTCACAGGAGAAACCAGCAACTGTAGCTCTCAAGCACTACTGGTGGATGTGACCTCACTGGTTTGGAAACACTCATGGCTGGCATATGAGTGCAATGTGTGAGTTGGAGTATACCTCCAGAACCCAATTCAGACTACTCTCTGCCAACAGTTTTATTCTCAAACTATTGTCCCCCGCTCTCTCACGTTTCCTCTTTCAACTAAATAAACAAACACTTTACTATTCAAATTTCAGTTACTATTAGACTACTCTACCCAAAGATCAAGGGCCTCATTGCTAAATCCAGAACTATCCCTTTAATGACTGATCTTAGCTGTCCTGATTTGCGTATTCCCAGAATTCTTCACTCTAGTTTGTATGATTTTGTTACAGACACAAACACAGACAACTGTACCTAGGTGGGATTGTTGATTAACAAAAATTATCATATGTAAAATATATACTCTGCCCATGATTCTTTTTAAAAGGTACTTTTCAAAGTAGTTGTAAAACCGTAATAGATAAGGTCGAGGCTGCTGTGGCACTATATAACAACATCTACCCTGTCTCTGTTTCTGTGGGTGGAAGCTCATCGTAGAGGTCACATGCAGAGTGCTAGTCACTTAACCAATCACCTTGGGGAAGGTCTGAGACAGGAGCCAATGACTGCCCTAGCAGGGCATCACCCTCTCTGGGTGAATGAGTGCACAGAGAATTTGGTCCATTGTGAGTTGTCTTCACAGGAGAAACCAGCAACTGTAGCTCTCAAGCACTACTGGTGGATGTGACCTCACTGGTTTGGAAACACTCATGGCTGGCATATGAGTGCAATGTGTGAGTTGGAGTATACCTCCAGAACCCAATTCAGACTACTCTCTGCCAACAGTTTTATTCTCAAACTATTGTCCCCCGCTCTCTCACGTTTCCTCTTTCAACTAAATAAACAAACACTTTACTATTCAAATTTCAGTTACTATTAGACTACTCTACCCAAAGATCAAGGGCCTCATTGCTAAATCCAGAACTATCCCTTTAATGACTGATCTTAGCTGTCCTGATTTGCGTATTCCCAGAATTCTTCACTCTAGTTTGTATGATTTTGTTACAGACACAAACACAGACAACTGTACCTAGGTGGGATTGTTGATTAACAAAAATTATCATATGTAAAATATATACTCTGCCCATGATTCTTTTTAAAAGGTACTTTTCAAAGTAGTTGTAAAACCGTAATAGATAAGGTCGAGGCTGCTGTGGCACTATATAACAACATCTACCCTGTCTCTGTTTCTGTGGGTGGAAGCTCATCGTAGAGGTCACATGCAGAGTGCTAGTCACTTAACCAATCACCTTGGGGAAGGTCTGAGACAGGAGCCAATGACTGCCCTAGCAGGGCATCACCCTCTCTGGGTGAATGAGTGCACAGAGAATTTGGTCCATTGTGAGTTGTCTTCACAGGAGAAACCAGCAACTGTAGCTCTCAAGCACTACTGGTGGATGTGACCTCACTGGTTTGGAAACACTCATGGCTGGCATATGAGTGCAATGTGTGAGTTGGAGTATACCTCCAGAACCCAATTCAGACTACTCTCTGCCCACAGTTTTATTCTCAAACTATTGTCCCCCGCTCTCTCACGTTTCCTCTTTCAACTAAATAAACAAACACTTTACTATTCAAATTTCAGTTACTATTAGACTACTCTACCCAAAGATCAAGGGCCTCATTGCTAAATCCAGAACTATCCCTTTAATGACTGATCTTAGCTGTCCTGATTTGCGTATTCCCAGAATTCTTCACTCTAGTTTGTATGATTTTGTTACAGACACAAACACAGACAACTGTACCTAGGTGGGATTGTTGATTAACAAAAATTATCATATGTAAAATATATACTCTGCCCATGATTCTTTTTAAAAGGTACTTTTCAAAGTAGTTGTAAAACCGTAATAGATAAGGTCGAGGCTGCTGTGGCACTATATAACAACATCTACCCTGTCTCTGTTTCTGTGGGTGGAAGCTCATCGTAGAGGTCACATGCAGAGTGCTAGTCACTTAACCAATCACCTTGGGGAAGGTCTGAGACAGGAGCCAATGACTGCCCTAGCAGGGCATCACCCTCTCTGGGTGAATGAGTGCACAGAGAATTTGGTCCATTGTGAGTTGTCTTCACAGGAGAAACCAGCAACTGTAGCTCTCAAGCACTACTGGTGGATGTGACCTCACTGGTTTGGAAACACTCATGGCTGGCATATGAGTGCAATGTGTGAGTTGGAGTATACCTCCAGAACCCAATTCAGACTACTCTCTGCCAACAGTTTTATTCTCAAACTATTGTCCCCCGCTCTCTCACGTTTCCTCTTTCAACTAAATAAACAAACACTTTACTATTCAAATTTCAGTTACTATTAGACTACTCTACCCAAAGATCAAGGGCCTCATTGCTAAATCCAGAACTATCCCTTTAATGACTGATCTTAGCTGTCCTGATTTGCGTATTCCCAGAATTCTTCACTCTAGTTTGTATGATTTTGTTACAGACACAAACACAGACAACTGTACCTAGGTGGGATTGTTGATTAACAAAAATTATCATATGTAAAATATATACTCTGCCCATGATTCTTTTTAAAAGGTACTTTTCAAAGTAGTTGTAAAACCGTAATAGATAAGGTCGAGGCTGCTGTGGCACTATATAACAACATCTACCCTGTCTCTGTTTCTGTGGGTGGAAGCTCATCGTAGAGGTCACATGCAGAGTGCTAGTCACTTAACCAATCACCTTGGGGAAGGTCTGAGACAGGAGCCAATGACTGCCCTAGCAGGGCATCACCCTCTCTGGGTGAATGAGTGCACAGAGAATTTGGTCCATTGTGAGTTGTCTTCACAGGAGAAACCAGCAACTGTAGCTCTCAAGCACTACTGGTGGATGTGACCTCACTGGTTTGGAAACACTCATGGCTGGCATATGAGTGCAATGTGTGAGTTGGAGTATACCTCCAGAACCCAATTCAGACTACTCTCTGCCAACAGTTTTATTCTCAAACTATTGTCCCCCGCTCTCTCACGTTTCCTCTTTCAACTAAATAAACAAACACTTTACTATTCAAATTTCAGTTACTATTAGACTACTCTACCCAAAGATCAAGGGCCTCATTGCTAAATCCAGAACTATCCCTTTAATGACTGATCTTAGCTGTCCTGATTTGCGTATTCCCAGAATTCTTCACTCTAGTTTGTATGATTTTGTTACAGACACAAACACAGACAACTGTACCTAGGTGGGATTGTTGATTAACAAAAATTATCATATGTAAAATATATACTCTGCCCATGATTCTTTTTAAAAGGTACTTTTCAAAGTAGTTGTAAAACCGTAATAGATAAGGTCGAGGCTGCTGTGGCACTATATAACAACATCTACCCTGTCTCTGTTTCTGTGGGTGGAAGCTCATCGTAGAGGTCACATGCAGAGTGCTAGTCACTTAACCAATCACCTTGGGGAAGGTCTGAGACAGGAGCCAATGACTGCCCTAGCAGGGCATCACCCTCTCTGGGTGAATGAGTGCACAGAGAATTTGGTCCATTGTGAGTTGTCTTCACAGGAGAAACCAGCAACTGTAGCTCTCAAGCACTACTGGTGGATGTGACCTCACTGGTTTGGAAACACTCATGGCTGGCATATGAGTGCAATGTGTGAGTTGGAGTATACCTCCAGAACCCAATTCAGACTACTCTCTGCCAACAGTTTTATTCTCAAACTATTGTCCCCCGCTCTCTCACGTTTCCTCTTTCAACTAAATAAACAAACACTTTACTATTCAAATTTCAGTTACTATTAGACTACTCTACCCAAAGATCAAGGGCCTCATTGCTAAATCCAGAACTATCCCTTTAATGACTGATCTTAGCTGTCCTGATTTGCGTATTCCCAGAATTCTTCACTCTAGTTTGTATGATTTTGTTACAGACACAAACACAGACAACTGTACCTAGGTGGGATTGTTGATTAACAAAAATTATCATATGTAAAATATATACTCTGCCCATGATTCTTTTTAAAAGGTACTTTTCAAAGTAGTTGTAAAACCGTAATAGATAAGGTCGAGGCTGCTGTGGCACTATATAACAACATCTACCCTGTCTCTGTTTCTGTGGGTGGAAGCTCATCGTAGAGGTCACATGCAGAGTGCTAGTCACTTAACCAATCACCTTGGGGAAGGTCTGAGACAGGAGCCAATGACTGCCCTAGCAGGGCATCACCCTCTCTGGGTGAATGAGTGCACAGAGAATTTGGTCCATTGTGAGTTGTCTTCACAGGAGAAACCAGCAACTGTAGCTCTCAAGCACTACTGGTGGATGTGACCTCACTGGTTTGGAAACACTCATGGCTGGCATATGAGTGCAATGTGTGAGTTGGAGTATACCTCCAGAACCCAATTCAGACTACTCTCTGCCCACAGTTTTATTCTCAAACTATTGTCCCCCGCTCTCTCACGTTTCCTCTTTCAACTAAATAAACAAACACTTTACTATTCAAATTTCAGTTACTATTAGACTACTCTACCCAAAGATCAAGGGCCTCATTGCTAAATCCAGAACTATCCCTTTAATGACTGATCTTAGCTGTCCTGATTTGCGTATTCCCAGAATTCTTCACTCTAGTTTGTATGATTTTGTTACAGACACAAACACAGACAACTGTACCTAGGTGGGATTGTTGATTAACAAAAATTATCATATGTAAAATATATACTCTGCCCATGATTCTTTTTAAAAGGTACTTTTCAAAGTAGTTGTAAAACCGTAATAGATAAGGTCGAGGCTGCTGTGGCACTATATAACAACATCTACCCTGTCTCTGTTTCTGTGGGTGGAAGCTCATCGTAGAGGTCACATGCAGAGTGCTAGTCACTTAACCAATCACCTTGGGGAAGGTCTGAGACAGGAGCCAATGACTGCCCTAGCAGGGCATCACCCTCTCTGGGTGAATGAGTGCACAGAGAATTTGGTCCATTGTGAGTTGTCTTCACAGGAGAAACCAGCAACTGTAGCTCTCAAGCACTACTGGTGGATGTGACCTCACTGGTTTGGAAACACTCATGGCTGGCATATGAGTGCAATGTGTGAGTTGGAGTATACCTCCAGAACCCAATTCAGACTACTCTCTGCCAACAGTTTTATTCTCAAACTATTGTCCCCCGCTCTCTCACGTTTCCTCTTTCAACTAAATAAACAAACACTTTACTATTCAAATTTCAGTTACTATTAGACTACTCTACCCAAAGATCAAGGGCCTCATTGCTAAATCCAGAACTATCCCTTTAATGACTGATCTTAGCTGTCCTGATTTGCGTATTCCCAGAATTCTTCACTCTAGTTTGTATGATTTTGTTACAGACACAAACACAGACAACTGTACCTAGGTGGGATTGTTGATTAACAAAAATTATCATATGTAAAATATATACTCTGCCCATGATTCTTTTTAAAAGGTACTTTTCAAAGTAGTTGTAAAACCGTAATAGATAAGGTCGAGGCTGCTGTGGCACTATATAACAACATCTACCCTGTCTCTGTTTCTGTGGGTGGAAGCTCATCGTAGAGGTCACATGCAGAGTGCTAGTCACTTAACCAATCACCTTGGGGAAGGTCTGAGACAGGAGCCAATGACTGCCCTAGCAGGGCATCACCCTCTCTGGGTGAATGAGTGCACAGAGAATTTGGTCCATTGTGAGTTGTCTTCACAGGAGAAACCAGCAACTGTAGCTCTCAAGCACTACTGGTGGATGTGACCTCACTGGTTTGGAAACACTCATGGCTGGCATATGAGTGCAATGTGTGAGTTGGAGTATACCTCCAGAACCCAATTCAGACTACTCTCTGCCCACAGTTTTATTCTCAAACTATTGTCCCCCGCTCTCTCACGTTTCCTCTTTCAACTAAATAAACAAACACTTTACTATTCAAATTTCAGTTACTATTAGACTACTCTACCCAAAGATCAAGGGCCTCATTGCTAAATCCAGAACTATCCCTTTAATGACTGATCTTAGCTGTCCTGATTTGCGTATTCCCAGAATTCTTCACTCTAGTTTGTATGATTTTGTTACAGACACAAACACAGACAACTGTACCTAGGTGGGATTGTTGATTAACAAAAATTATCATATGTAAAATATATACTCTGCCCATGATTCTTTTTAAAAGGTACTTTTCAAAGTAGTTGTAAAACCGTAATAGATAAGGTCGAGGCTGCTGTGGCACTATATAACAACATCTACCCTGTCTCTGTTTCTGTGGGTGGAAGCTCATCGTAGAGGTCACATGCAGAGTGCTAGTCACTTAACCAATCACCTTGGGGAAGGTCTGAGACAGGAGCCAATGACTGCCCTAGCAGGGCATCACCCTCTCTGGGTGAATGAGTGCACAGAGAATTTGGTCCATTGTGAGTTGTCTTCACAGGAGAAACCAGCAACTGTAGCTCTCAAGCACTACTGGTGGATGTGACCTCACTGGTTTGGAAACACTCATGGCTGGCATATGAGTGCAATGTTGGAGTATACCTCCAGAACCCAATTCAGACTACTCTCTGCCAACAGTTTTATTCTCAAACTATTGTCCCCCGCTCTCTCACGTTTCCTCTTTCAACTAAATAAACAAACACTTTACTATTCAAATTTCAGTTACTATTAGACTACTCTACCCAAAGATCAAGGGCCTCATTGCTAAATCCAGAACTATCCCTTTAATGACTGATCTTAGCTGTCCTGATTTGCGTATTCCCAGAATTCTTCACTCTAGTTTGTATGATTTTGTTACAGACACAAACACAGACAACTGTACCTAGGTGGGATTGTTGATTAACAAAAATTATCATATGTAAAATATATACTCTGCCCATGATTCTTTTTAAAAGGTACTTTTCAAAGTAGTTGTAAAACCGTGCTGTGGCACTATATAACAACATCTACCCTGTCTCTGTTTCTGTGGGTGGAAGCTCATCGTAGAGGTCACATGCAGAGTGCTAGTCACTTAACCAATCACCTTGGGGAAGGTCTGAGACAGGAGCCAATGACTGCCCTAGCAGGGCATCACCCTCTCTGGGTGAATGAGTGCACAGAGAATATTATCCATTGTGAGCTGTCTTCACAGGAGAAACCAGCCAGTGTAGCTCTCAAACACTACTGGTGGATGTGACCTCACTGGTTTGGAAACACTCATGGCTGGCATATGAGTGCAATGTGTGAGTTGGAGTATACCTCCAGAACCCAATTCAGACTACTCTCTGCCCACAGTTTTATTCTCAAACTATTGTCCCCCGCTCTCTCACGTTTCCTCTTTCAACTAAATAAACAAACACTTTACTATTCAAATTTCAGTTACTATTAGACTACTCTACCCAAAGATCAAGGGCCTCATTGCTAAATCCAGAACTATCCCTTTAATGACTGATCTTAGCTGTCCTGATTTGCGTATTCCCAGAATTCTTCACTCTAGTTTGTATGATTTTGTTACAGACACAAACACAGACAACTGTACCTAGGTGGGATTGTTGATTAACAAAAATTATCATATGTAAAATATATACTCTGCCCATGATTCTTTTTAAAAGGTACTTTTCAAAGTAGTTGTAAAACCGTAATAGATAAGGTCGAGGCTGCTGTGGCACTATATAACAACATCTACCCTGTCTCTGTTTCTGTGGGTGGAAGCTCATCGTAGAGGTCACATGCAGAGTGCTAGTCACTTAACCAATCACCTTGGGGAAGGTCTGAGACAGGAGCCAATGACTGCCCTAGCAGGGCATCACCCTCTCTGGGTGAATGAGTGCACAGAGAATTTGGTCCATTGTGAGTTGTCTTCACAGGAGAAACCAGCAACTGTAGCTCTCAAGCACTACTGGTGGATGTGACCTCACTGGTTTGGAAACACTCATGGCTGGCATATGAGTGCAATGTGTGAGTTGGAGTACACCTCCAGAACCCAATTCAGACTACTCTCTGCCAACAGTTTTATTCTCAAACTATTGTCCCCCGCTCTCTCACGTTTCCTCTTTCAACTAAATAAACAAACACTTTACTATTCAAATTTCAGTTACTATTAGACTACTCTACCCAAAGATCAAGGGCCTCATTGCTAAATCCAGAACTATCCCTTTAATGACTGATCTTAGCTGTCCTGATTTGCGTATTCCCAGAATTCTTCACTCTAGTTTGTATGATTTTGTTACAGACACAAACACAGACAACTGTACCTAGGTGGGATTGTTGATTAACAAAAATTATCATATGTAAAATATATACTCTGCCCATGATTCTTTTTAAAAGGTACTTTTCAAAGTAGTTGTAAAACCGTGCTGTGGCATTATATAACAACATCTACCCTGTCTCTGTTTCTGTGGGTGGAAGCTCATCGTAGAGGTCACATGCAGAGTGCTAGTCACTTAACCAATCACCTTGGGGAAGGTCTGAGACAGGAGCCAATGACTGCCCTAGCAGGGCATCACCCTCTCTGGGTGAATGAGTGCACAGAGAATATTATCCATTGTGAGCTGTCTTCACAGGAGAAACCAGCCAGTGTAGCTCTCAAACACTACTGGTGGATGTGACCTCACTGGTTTGGAAACACTCATGGCTGGCATATGAGTGCAATGTGTGAGTTGGAGTATACCTCCAGAACCCAATTCAGACTACTCTCTGCCAACAGTTTTATTCTCAAACTATTGTCCCCCGCTCTCTCACGTTTCCTCTTTCAACTAAATAAACAAACACTTTACTATTCAAATTTCAGTTACTATTAGACTACTCTACCCAAAGATCAAGGGCCTCATTGCTAAATCCAGAACTATCCCTTTAATGACTGATCTTAGCTGTCCTGATTTGCGTATTCCCAGAATTCTTCACTCTAGTTTGTATGATTTTGTTACAGACACAAACACAGACAACTGTACCTAGGTGGGATTGTTGATTAACAAAAATTATCATATGTAAAATATATACTCTGCCCATGATTCTTTTTAAAAGGTACTTTTCAAAGTAGTTGTAAAACCGTAATAGATAAGGTCGAGGCTGCTGTGGCACTATATAACAACATCTACCCTGTCTCTGTTTCTGTGGGTGGAAGCTCATCGTAGAGGTCACATGCAGAGTGCTAGTCACTTAACCAATCACCTTGGGGAAGGTCTGAGACAGGAGCCAATGACTGCCCTAGCAGGGCATCACCCTCTCTGGGTGAATGAGTGCACAGAGAATTTGGTCCATTGTGAGTTGTCTTCACAGGAGAAACCAGCAACTGTAGCTCTCAAGCACTACTGGTGGATGTGACCTCACTGGTTTGGAAACACTCATGGCTGGCATATGAGTGCAATGTGTGAGTTGGAGTATACCTCCAGAACCCAATTCAGACTACTCTCTGCCAACAGTTTTATTCTCAAACTATTGTCCCCCGCTCTCTCACGTTTCCTCTTTCAACTAAATAAACAAACACTTTACTATTCAAATTTCAGTTACTATTAGACTACTCTACCCAAAGATCAAGGGCCTCATTGCTAAATCCAGAACTATCCCTTTAATGACTGATCTTAGCTGTCCTGATTTGCGTATTCCCAGAATTCTTCACTCTAGTTTGTATGATTTTGTTACAGACACAAACACAGACAACTGTACCTAGGTGGGATTGTTGATTAACAAAAATTATCATATGTAAAATATATACTCTGCCCATGATTCTTTTTAAAAGGTACTTTTCAAAGTAGTTGTAAAACCGTAATAGATAAGGTCGAGGCTGCTGTGGCACTATATAACAACATCTACCCTGTCTCTGTTTCTGTGGGTGGAAGCTCATCGTAGAGGTCACATGCAGAGTGCTAGTCACTTAACCAATCACCTTGGGGAAGGTCTGAGACAGGAGCCAATGACTGCCCTAGCAGGGCATCACCCTCTCTGGGTGAATGAGTGCACAGAGAATTTGGTCCATTGTGAGTTGTCTTCACAGGAGAAACCAGCAACTGTAGCTCTCAAGCACTACTGGTGGATGTGACCTCACTGGTTTGGAAACACTCATGGCTGGCATATGAGTGCAATGTGTGAGTTGGAGTATACCTCCAGAACCCAATTCAGACTACTCTCTGCCCACAGTTTTATTCTCAAACTATTGTCCCCCGCTCTCTCACGTTTCCTCTTTCAACTAAATAAACAAACACTTTACTATTCAAATTTCAGTTACTATTAGACTACTCTACCCAAAGATCAAGGGCCTCATTGCTAAATCCAGAACTATCCCTTTAATGACTGATCTTAGCTGTCCTGATTTGCGTATTCCCAGAATTCTTCACTCTAGTTTGTATGATTTTGTTACAGACACAAACACAGACAACTGTACCTAGGTGGGATTGTTGATTAACAAAAATTATCATATGTAAAATATATACTCTGCCCATGATTCTTTTTAAAAGGTACTTTTCAAAGTAGTTGTAAAACCGTAATAGATAAGGTCGAGGCTGCTGTGGCACTATATAACAACATCTACCCTGTCTCTGTTTCTGTGGGTGGAAGCTCATCGTAGAGGTCACATGCAGAGTGCTAGTCACTTAACCAATCACCTTGGGGAAGGTCTGAGACAGGAGCCAATGACTGCCCTAGCAGGGCATCACCCTCTCTGGGTGAATGAGTGCACAGAGAATTTGGTCCATTGTGAGTTGTCTTCACAGGAGAAACCAGCAACTGTAGCTCTCAAGCACTACTGGTGGATGTGACCTCACTGGTTTGGAAACACTCATGGCTGGCATATGAGTGCAATGTGTGAGTTGGAGTATACCTCCAGAACCCAATTCAGACTACTCTCTGCCAACAGTTTTATTCTCAAACTATTGTCCCCCGCTCTCTCACGTTTCCTCTTTCAACTAAATAAACAAACACTTTACTATTCAAATTTCAGTTACTATTAGACTACTCTACCCAAAGATCAAGGGCCTCATTGCTAAATCCAGAACTATCCCTTTAATGACTGATCTTAGCTGTCCTGATTTGCGTATTCCCAGAATTCTTCACTCTAGTTTGTATGATTTTGTTACAGACACAAACACAGACAACTGTACCTAGGTGGGATTGTTGATTAACAAAAATTATCATATGTAAAATATATACTCTGCCCATGATTCTTTTTAAAAGGTACTTTTCAAAGTAGTTGTAAAACCGTAATAGATAAGGTCGAGGCTGCTGTGGCACTATATAACAACATCTACCCTGTCTCTGTTTCTGTGGGTGGAAGCTCATCGTAGAGGTCACATGCAGAGTGCTAGTCACTTAACCAATCACCTTGGGGAAGGTCTGAGACAGGAGCCAATGACTGCCCTAGCAGGGCATCACCCTCTCTGGGTGAATGAGTGCACAGAGAATTTGGTCCATTGTGAGTTGTCTTCACAGGAGAAACCAGCAACTGTAGCTCTCAAGCACTACTGGTGGATGTGACCTCACTGGTTTGGAAACACTCATGGCTGGCATATGAGTGCAATGTGTGAGTTGGAGTATACCTCCAGAACCCAATTCAGACTACTCTCTGCCCACAGTTTTATTCTCAAACTATTGTCCCCCGCTCTCTCACGTTTCCTCTTTCAACTAAATAAACAAACACTTTACTATTCAAATTTCAGTTACTATTAGACTACTCTACCCAAAGATCAAGGGCCTCATTGCTAAATCCAGAACTATCCCTTTAATGACTGATCTTAGCTGTCCTGATTTGCGTATTCCCAGAATTCTTCACTCTAGTTTGTATGATTTTGTTACAGACACAAACACAGACAACTGTACCTAGGTGGGATTGTTGATTAACAAAAATTATCATATGTAAAATATATACTCTGCCCATGATTCTTTTTAAAAGGTACTTTTCAAAGTAGTTGTAAAACCGTAATAGATAAGGTCGAGGCTGCTGTGGCACTATATAACAACATCTACCCTGTCTCTGTTTCTGTGGGTGGAAGCTCATCGTAGAGGTCACATGCAGAGTGCTAGTCACTTAACCAATCACCTTGGGGAAGGTCTGAGACAGGAGCCAATGACTGCCCTAGCAGGGCATCACCCTCTCTGGGTGAATGAGTGCACAGAGAATTTGGTCCATTGTGAGTTGTCTTCACAGGAGAAACCAGCAACTGTAGCTCTCAAGCACTACTGGTGGATGTGACCTCACTGGTTTGGAAACACTCATGGCTGGCATATGAGTGCAATGTGTGAGTTGGAGTATACCTCCAGAACCCAATTCAGACTACTCTCTGCCAACAGTTTTATTCTCAAACTATTGTCCCCCGCTCTCTCACGTTTCCTCTTTCAACTAAATAAACAAACACTTTACTATTCAAATTTCAGTTACTATTAGACTACTCTACCCAAAGATCAAGGGCCTCATTGCTAAATCCAGAACTATCCCTTTAATGACTGATCTTAGCTGTCCTGATTTGCGTATTCCCAGAATTCTTCACTCTAGTTTGTATGATTTTGTTACAGACACAAACACAGACAACTGTACCTAGGTGGGATTGTTGATTAACAAAAATTATCATATGTAAAATATATACTCTGCCCATGATTCTTTTTAAAAGGTACTTTTCAAAGTAGTTGTAAAACCGTAATAGATAAGGTCGAGGCTGCTGTGGCACTATATAACAACATCTACCCTGTCTCTGTTTCTGTGGGTGGAAGCTCATCGTAGAGGTCACATGCAGAGTGCTAGTCACTTAACCAATCACCTTGGGGAAGGTCTGAGACAGGAGCCAATGACTGCCCTAGCAGGGCATCACCCTCTCTGGGTGAATGAGTGCACAGAGAATATTGGTCCATTGTGAGCTGTCTTCACAGGAGAAACCAGCCAGTGTAGCTCTCAAGCACTACTGGTGGATGTGACCTCACTGGTTTGGAAACACTCATGGCTGGCATATGAGTGCAATGTGTGAGTTGGAGTATACCTCCAGAACCCAATTCAGACTACTCTCTGCCCACAGTTTTATTCTCAAACTATTGTCCCCCGCTCTCTCACGTTTCCTCTTTCAACTAAATAAACAAACACTTTACTATTCAAATTTCAGTTACTATTAGACTACTCTACCCAAAGATCAAGGGCCTCATTGCTAAATCCAGAACTATCCCTTTAATGACTGATCTTAGCTGTCCTGATTTGCGTATTCCCAGAATTCTTCACTCTAGTTTGTATGATTTTGTTACAGACACAAACACAGACAACTGTACCTAGGTGGGATTGTTGATTAACAAAAATTATCATATGTAAAATATATACTCTGCCCATGATTCTTTTTAAAAGGTACTTTTCAAAGTAGTTGTAAAACCGTAATAGATAAGGTCGAGGCTGCTGTGGCACTATATAACAACATCTACCCTGTCTCTGTTTCTGTGGGTGGAAGCTCATCGTAGAGGTCACATGCAGAGTGCTAGTCACTTAACCAATCACCTTGGGGAAGGTCTGAGACAGGAGCCAATGACTGCCCTAGCAGGGCATCACCCTCTCTGGGTGAATGAGTGCACAGAGAATATTGGTCCATTGTGAGCTGTCTTCACAGGAGAAACCAGCAAGTGTAGCTCTCAAGCACTACTGGTGGATGTGACCTCACTGGTTTGGAAACACTCATGGCTGGCATATGAGTGCAATGTGTGAGTTGGAGTATACCTCCAGAACCCAATTCAGACTACTCTCTGCCAACAGTTTTATTCTCAAACTATTGTCCCCCGCTCTCTCACGTTTCCTCTTTCAACTAAATAAACAAACACTTTACTATTCAAATTTCAGTTACTATTAGACTACTCTACCCAAAGATCAAGGGCCTCATTGCTAAATCCAGAACTATCCCTTTAATGACTGATCTTAGCTGTCCTGATTTGCGTATTCCCAGAATTCTTCACTCTAGTTTGTATGATTTTGTTACAGACACAAACACAGACAACTGTACCTAGGTGGGATTGTTGATTAACAAAAATTATCATATGTAAAATATATACTCTGCCCATGATTCTTTTTAAAAGGTACTTTTCAAAGTAGTTGTAAAACCGTAATAGATAAGGTCGAGGCTGCTGTGGCACTATATAACAACATCTACCCTGTCTCTGTTTCTGTGGGTGGAAGCTCATCGTAGAGGTCACATGCAGAGTGCTAGTCACTTAACCAATCACCTTGGGGAAGGTCTGAGACAGGAGCCAATGACTGCCCTAGCAGGGCATCACCCTCTCTGGGTGAATGAGTGCACAGAGAATTTGGTCCATTGTGAGTTGTCTTCACAGGAGAAACCAGCAACTGTAGCTCTCAAGCACTACTGGTGGATGTGACCTCACTGGTTTGGAAACACTCATGGCTGGCATATGAGTGCAATGTGTGAGTTGGAGTATACCTCCAGAACCCAATTCAGACTACTCTCTGCCCACAGTTTTATTCTCAAACTATTGTCCCCCGCTCTCTCACGTTTCCTCTTTCAACTAAATAAACAAACACTTTACTATTCAAATTTCAGTTACTATTAGACTACTCTACCCAAAGATCAAGGGCCTCATTGCTAAATCCAGAACTATCCCTTTAATGACTGATCTTAGCTGTCCTGATTTGCGTATTCCCAGAATTCTTCACTCTAGTTTGTATGATTTTGTTACAGACACAAACACAGACAACTGTACCTAGGTGGGATTGTTGATTAACAAAAATTATCATATGTAAAATATATACTCTGCCCA